>NW_027555736.1:99343820-100543820 GCF_003287225.1 Phascolarctos cinereus | reverse complement strand
AGTCAAGCTGTGAGTGAATCAATATGTATTTATTGAAGCTCCCGCTATGTACCAGGCAGGCACTAGGCTAAGGCACTGGAAATACAAAGAAAGGCAAAAGACTGTCTTTGCCCTTGGGGAGCTCACAATTTAATGGGGAAGACGACATGAAAACAACTATGTACAAACAAACTCTATACGGTGCAAATAAGAAAAACACATGGGAGGCCAGGGAAGCCCGGAGGTGGAGATGAGGAGGAAAAGCATTTCAGGCATGGGGGATTACAGCCAGGGAGAATGCCTGGAGCTCAGAGATGTAGTGTCTGGTTCGAGAAGCATAAGGAGGCCAGTGTTAATGAAACAAAGAGTATGTGCGGGGGAGCAAGATGTAAGAAGACCGGAAAGGTGTGTGCATGAGTGGGGAGAAGGTGAGGGGAGTGGGTCATGAAGGGCTTTGAATGCCATACAGAGGATTTTATATTCAATCCTGGAGGTGACAGGGAGCCACTAGAGATTATGCAGTCACCTTGGTACATTCCCCTTAGTAGAACGGAAGTTTCTGGAGCAGAGGGACAGTCTTACTTTTGTCTTTGTAACTCTAGCACCAAGCACAATGCCTGGCACATTGCAGGTGCTTAAAAAAGTGCTTGCTCATATGTAACCTATATCAAATTGCTTACTGTCTCAGAGAGGGGGAGGGGAGGGAGAGAGAGAGAAAGAGCGGGAGAGAATTTGGAACTCAAAATTTTAAAGAACAATTGTTAAAAATTGTTTTTACATGTAATTGGGAAAAAAGCAAAATATTTAAAAAAGAGAAAAATGCCTGTTGATTGATTTGTTGATTGATTCGTAGACAATCTCTGGGAGTTTCATTGGCTAGAAATATTTATCACCTGGTAGTATTCATGGACGATAAGCTCTCCAAACTTAGTCTGGTCTTTAGACAACAGATACACAGTCCATCCCGAGGAGCTGTACTCAAAGCCTTTTCTGCTTGGTAGGGTCTGCCAGAATTTGTACTATTTCAGCATAGTGTTAAAGACCATGGAGTTGGGTGTGCATCACGATGAGGTAGATATTGGAACAGGATTTAGCAGAGGCCAGAAACAATATATATAAAACATAAAATGGTGCAGTTCACCCATTGGAAAATCTTGGAACATCTGTCAGATACTGATGTTCAGGCCAAAACAGATGTTCCAGTCCTGGACTTCTCTGTCTCCAGTCCCTGAGCTTTATAGCTGCTGGACCTGCTCACATTTTTCCTGCGGGTCAAGAAGGACGTGCTTCTTTCTTCATGGTGGCTAAAATGAGCGATGTTTACCAGTCATTCATCTCCCAGCCATGCTCTCAGTTCTATCAACTCCCGATGAGTCACCCAATATTTTTCTCACTCCTCTAATTAACTATGTGGCTCATCCTTCGGGCCTATAAAAGCCAGACTGACATTCATAGCCTTTTTCATTGCTGCAGCTGGAGAGGACTCTCTACCTGCCCATTCCTCAGGGGAATGAAGGAGAAAATCATTTAAAATTTAGGAAGATTTTAAATGATTTATAAAAATAGGAATATCGATTTAACCTTATAAAGCATTCCGGGGGTATAAGATGAGATAAATTAGATCACCTTAAAAAGCTCTTCCCCTGCCTCTTCCTACAACTTGCCCCATTTCAAATTCCCACTATAACAAGGCACATATAGGTTGATGGATGAGAGAGACAGACACCACACACACACACACACACACACACACACACACACACACAGAAGAGGAGAGGAGAGAAGAGAGAGTAAAGAGAGAGCATTTATTGCATCCTGTGTACCAGGCATTGTGCTAAGCACCGGGAATACAAATGCAAGCAAAAAACAACGACCTGCCCACAAGGAACCAAACCTTGTCCTTTATTTTTTTTAAATGCCTGTATTCTGAACTTAAACACCAAAATAGAGCATTTCCATACACATAGAAGAATACAAAAAAGAATTCTATATCAAATCATGAATCTCCATTTCATATATCTTGTTTCAAAAAAAGCACATGACAAATTTTACACATTACTTTCAAAACTGTCCTGCTTGTTGGTGCTTCCTTCTCTTCTATGCATTTAAAAAATGTTATAATGGACATCTTTTTGGAGGAAAGGGAAACCGCTGTTGCTAAGCCTCCCTCCTCCTAAATGGCCTTCCTCAATTAACCAAAAGGAAAAACAAACAAATGAACAAACTCTTGCAACAAGTAAATATACTCAAGCAAAATAAGTGCACCTAGGGGCCATGTCAAAAAATGTGTTTCTATACCTTGTGTCTCTCTCAGGAGATGGGTTTAACATGCTTCATCATAAGTCCTCCAGAGACATGGTTGGTCATTATCTTAGTTTCTAAATCCTTCACAGTTGTTTTTCTTTATAATGTTGTCAGTGTACATATAGTTTTCTTGGTTCTAATCACCTGCCATTTCATTGGTGCATCCTACCCAGGATTCTCTGAAATTGTCTCTATCTTCATATGCTTTCTAGGTTTCTTTGGACTCTTGTGTTTGCATTTCAAATTGCCTATTCAGCTCTGGTTTTTCATCAGAAAAGTCTACTTTTCTCTTAAAGGTCTATTTATCTCCCTGGAGGATTACATTCAGCTTTTCTGAGTAAGTTATTCTTGGTTGCAAGCCTATTTCTTTTGCGTTTTAGAATACTGTATTCCAAGATATCTTCTCTAGAAGCTTCCAGGTCTTGTGTTATCTTGACTAAAGTTCCTTGGTATTTGAGCTGCCTCTTTCTGGATGCTTGCAGTACTTTCTTCTTTGACCTGGGAGCTCTATATTTTGGCTATGACACTCCTGAGACTTTTCCTTTTAGGGTTCCTTTCAGGAGGTGATCAGTGAATTCTTTCTATCTTTATTTCACCCTCAGGTTCTAATAAATCTAGGCAGTTTTCATTCATGTTTTTTTTGAAATGTAGTGTCTAGACTCTTTTTTTAAAGAAAAAAATCATTGTTTTCATTGATTCTTAAATTATCTTTTCTTCATCCATTCCAGGTAAGTAGTTTTTTATAACATATCTTATATTTTCTTCTATTTTTTCAATCTTTTGATTTTGTTCCAATATTTCTTGTTTGCCTTTGACTTTCGTTTGGTAAATTCTACTTTTCAGGGATTTAATTTCTTGGGATACAGTTTACTTACAACTTTCATAAGCTCCTTATTTTCTTACCATTCTATCCTCAAAAATTTTTATTTCATTTTTTCTTACTTTATCTTTTCTAGATATTCATATAGTCTTTGGAGAAAATCTTTTTTTGCCCCCTTTCAGTTTCTGCTTGCAGTTGTTAGGGAGTTAGACTTGCAACAATTTTTGCTACTGCTTGGTATTTTTGATTTACTCATCTCTCCAACTTTCCATGTGCCGGGTACTGAATTGAGGCTTTGTGCTGAGTCCAAGCTCTGTTGCCTGCTGCACTTTTGGGTGTGGTAGTAAGTGCTGTGGTTTCATTCTGGGTCCTACAGGTTTTTTCAATGACCTCTACCTTCTAGGGATACCTGGTTGTATTTTTGAGGTGCAGAGTTCTGGATCTTTGGCACTTTCTCTGTTGTCTTGAGACCATGCTAGTCACAGCCCCTGGGGTTGGGTGATCCTAGTCTGAGCACTGTGGCCTGCATGCTGGTCATTGTCCTGCCTGCTGGTCCTTATCTTCCCTGGGACTTCCAAGGTCCCTACCATGGATTTTTCTGACCACGCTGAAGCTTTGTCAGAGATGCCTTCTGCTCGTGTTGCCTCCAGACACAAGGCTTGAAGGCTATGCATATCCCAGCTCTGGTTGTGCTGGTGCTCTCTTCACTGGAGGGACCACTTTTCCTATTACCTGTGGGCCTCTGCTGAGTTTTTCTGAAGTTCTGGAATGGAAGATTCATTTACTGAGTTCACTTTCCTGATTATCATTTGCCCTGGTGTGAACCTCAGGGCTTGGTTGCTATAGGTAGGTATTTAAGAGTTAGGTGGTCTGTCTCAAATTTGGTATCCACCTTGGCAAGAAGTCTCATTTCTTCAGATGAGGCTACTGAAAGGTTGTTTCCTTTCCTGGTCCTTCTAGGGCCTGAAGTGCTGGTTGGAAAGGTTCAGAGGATCAAGATCAATAGGAACATGGAGAACACAGGAGGGAGCAGGGATTCTAAGGAGTTAAGAGTCAGGGTTGGCACCTGGGCTAGTGAGCAAAACAAAGCAATTCAAACTATAAAATAAGGGGGAGAAAAAAGAAACTATAGCAGAAAACTGAGTATATGGTAGAAGTCTGTGAAGTCAGTTGCTGAAAGTACCTGTAATACCTGCAAACTTGTAACTACCTAATATTGTACCTAAGAGCAAGAATCAAAAAATTGTACCCCCATAATTTCATGGCAGTTTTTTTGCCTATTTTTTTCTTCTTCTGTGGTCTTCAGGACTGTCTGCCAAAGATAACTGCTTCATTGCCTTGCTCTTGTTAGAATTTTGCATATCTACTTGGGCCATAGCATTTTTAGTCCAAATCATGATTTTAGAGACTATGTGGAAGGTGAATTTTGCTTTCAAAAATATATATTTAGTTCTGACTTCCCACCTATGGGTGAATTAACCAGGGAAGGTGCAATTTAATGAATAGAAAAATAACTGAATATAAATGAACTTCTGCTACAAGGTCCTCTTTGAAATCATTCATTAGACTAGGTGTTTTGGAGAAATCTGCACCCTCCAATATAATGATCACCCCTTTCCATGTGCCCAGTAATTATAATTTGCTTTAATATGAATGATAGTTAAAAAAAAAGTTTAGGGCTCTACTGAGGCCATAACTATCTGGAGTATTTGTGCATACAATGGCACCAGATAGAATTTCTGGGGGAGCCTGTAGTAGTGCAAGTTCAAAGTTGAGAGACTAAGGTGGCCCAGTGGACAGAGTGCTGGACTTAGAATCAGGAATCTCTGAGTTCAGATCCAGGCTCAGATACTTCCTAGCTTTGGAGCCCTGGGCAAGTCACTTAACTTCTGAGTGCCTCAGTTTCCTCATTTATAAAACGGAGATGCTAACAATAGCACCTACTTCCCAGGATTGCTGTGATGATCAAATGAGGCATTTCTTAAGGAATTTGCAAGCCTTAAAGCGCTGTATAAATGCCCGTGTTGGAAAGGACTTTGGAGACCATCTAGTTAAATATCCTCATAGGAAATTAACTCCCACCAAGATCAAGAGGCTTGCTCAAGGTCAACCAAAAGCCGGGTTTTCAAACTCAGGTGTTGACTCTAAATAGTGCCTTTTTCTTATACCACTCTGTACTGGAGTCAGGAGACACTTAAGGTTAAAGTGGTACATGACTGAATTATTATTAATCTCGTTCCCCCCCACCCCATTCTATTTATGAACCATAATTAATATCAATTTCTGCTTATAATACAAAGTCCCTGCATAGCATCCTCTACTCCACTGCCTCTCACATAAAACTTAGTGTCTCGAGACCTTTCTAGGAAGCTGCAATGATAGCCATCATCATCACCAATAATAAGTAGCGTTTATCATGACATTTACTATGTGCCAGACACTGGCACTAGAGATACAAAGAAAGGCAAAAAAGCACTTCCTGCTCTTAAGGATCCCACAGTCTAATGGAGGAGGCAATCTGCATATATATACATGTAAGACATATTCACTGTGAATGGAAGGTAATTTCAGATGGAAGGCGCTAGCGGACAGGAGATGAGGTGGAGTGGGAAAGGCCTCTCGCAGAAGGTGGGATTTGAGCTGAGAATCTGGAACGGAACCCGGGGCATTCGAGGGATGCAGGTGTTCCCAGCCAGTTCCAGGCCCATAGGACCTGGGAAATCTAGACCAAGGCCCCCATACTAGGCTCTTTCTT
Organism: Phascolarctos cinereus; assembly: GCF_003287225.1. NCBI lineage: Eukaryota > Metazoa > Chordata > Mammalia > Diprotodontia > Phascolarctidae > Phascolarctos > Phascolarctos cinereus. The sequence goes on along the minus strand of NW_027555736.1, from coordinate 100,537,962 downwards.
AGGATGGGAACCATAGTGGTAAGATACGATATATTTCTTTTTGCATGGGAGGGGGTGGCGTGTGATGTCTAAAAAGGGGGTATTTTTGTACTCTGGGGCCTTCCTCTTGGCCCTGCGCTATGCTACGACTGCCTCCACCCGGATTGATGCGGAGGGTCTGCATGTTCCCGGGATAAGTCTCCTGCCTCCCACTGTCAAGGCGAGCTCTGCGCCCAGACTGTGCCTCCCGGCTAACCGGTTTAGGTCTGCGCCAGGACTGAGCCTCCCCTCAAGGATAGTTCTGCATCTCTCTCCGCCAGCCTCGGGACTCTACGTTCTCAGTACCCCCTCCCAACTAAGCAGGTTAGCGCTATGCGCCCTTCTGCCTTCCTCCCAGGGCTCGACTACGCCCGGCGCTCCTCTCCCTTTGGATAGCTGTGCGCCCTCCCGGCCTGTGCTTCTCCCGTGGCTAGCGCTGGGCTCTCGCTACCTTCCCATCCGCCTCGACTCCGTGGGGGGCTCCTCTCTATTGGGGCCATCGTCCCCCATCCCCCATCGCTCCCTTGCATTGGTAGCTATGCCACAATGCTCTTCCCAGTCTGGGGACAGTCCCCGTCCCTGAACCGCCAAGAGACCTGCCGCCCCCAGCTCGGCTGGGGTTTGGGAGTGAGGGACTACACAGCGGAGGAGGAGGAGGAGGAGAAGGAGGAGGCGGCAGCGGCACCTCCTCCCCTCTCTTCCCTCCCCCTCCCCCTACTGCTCTCCCTCCCTTCTGCCCCTTCCCTCCCCCTCTTCCCCTCTCGCCGCTCCCCTCCCCTCCCCTCACGGTGCCGCGCAGCGGGGAAGGACAAGGGGACTGCAGCGGGCCGGTGCGGACCCTGGGCACTTTGCGCACCGGGGATCGCCCCCTTCGGTCTCCGCTCGCCCTCCGCTCCGTTCTCGCCTCTCGCCGCTTCGTCCCGGGCGGTCTATCGCCGCATGGTGCTGGCCGCAGCCATGAGCCAGGAGCCGGAGACCAGCGGCCGCGAGCAACCCGACAGAGATGCCCGCACCCTGGCTGCCTCCGCAACCGCCGCCCCCCCAGGACTCCTGGGACCCCCGGGCCACCGAGGAATGCAGCAGCCGTTGCTGCCGCCACCTCTGCCGCCGCCGCCACCGGCGCCTCAGGCCGCCTTGCCTCAGATTCTCCAAAAGTAAGAGGATGGGGAGGAGGGTGTCGTGTGTTTGTGTGTGTGTGTGTGTATGTGTGTGTGTGTGTGTGTATGTGTGTGTGTTTGTGTATGTGTATGTGTGCGTGTATAGGCACACCCTTCAGATACCCCCTTCCTTTGCTTCATCCTCCACCCCAAACAGTATTTTTGCTATGCTTTCTCTAGGGCTTATGGCCAAGACAAGTTTTCTTGAGGGGAGATATGCCTCTTATTTGAATTATTCTGGCTCTGCTTGTCTGTGTGTGTCTTTGTGTGTGTGTGTGCAGGGATGGGGGTGGGGGCGGGAAGGGAAATACCTTGAGCAGCACATCAGTCCACAGGGGTGCAGACAGACCTGTTTCCCCATCTCCTTGTCCTCCCTATTCAAGGGATGTTCCTGGAATTCTTCCAGGCTGGAACAACGCAAATTGGAGGAATATCACAGCAGAGCAGCTCGCCTTTTGGTGAGCTCCCTGGGAGCTTCACTGGGGCATGTGGATGTTGGTGTGTACTGTTTTTGTATGCGTCGTGTGTCACACACACAATTCCTTTAATTGTAGGCAGAGAACAAAACAAGGAGATTGGGTGATGGTGGGTGAGGAAGATCATAAGCAATTCTTTTTGTTTGTCTTTGATTTCCCCAAATAAAGACAAACTCCTTTCTTAGGAAGATCTTCACCAGAGGAGCTCAGACATATAAGCTGTTTTCTCGCATTTATGTCGAATGCCATCTTGTAGTCACTGTGAACGAGGTCACTTTTGGGGTGAATTTTGAGGTTCTCTTTTACTGGAATGTAAGTAGTTGGTAGTTTGTGGATGTTAAAAAATGCTGAAAACATTTTAAGGGTCACTTGGGAAAGGAGAGCAGGCAAAAAGTACAAGGTAGCACGGATTATTTTTGCTCAGTTTGAATTTTTCAGGCATTGGTTTTAAGGCCTACTGGGCTGATACCTTTCTATATTCCCTTCGAGGTATATATGCCTTTTTCCTGTAATGAAGTATTCAAATTGGTTTTAAGAAATGTTAGAAGGTATGAATTCGAAGCATGTGGGAGAAGCAGGACAACCAGAGAATTATGTAAGAATATAATAAAGCTTTATATTGAGCATACCTGGGAGATGTGTTTTAATGTCCTATCCAAGACAGCTTTTTTTTTAAAGTAATTGTTTTGGCACTTGGAATTACACAAGCTTATTAAGATGTATTGAAAAGTATCCAAACATTATGAATAAGTGGCAGTAAATTTAAATTTAAATTCCTCTGCTTTGAGGACTGACATATAGATCAGTGAGAAAACAGGGAAAATTTGTTTGTCACCAAAGTTCTTTGACATCATGACATCTGCAGAGCGTTTCCAGATTTCCTTTTGGAGTGGCAAAGTAAATAGTTTCTACAGTAATAAAGTTGGCTTTAGTGTTTCACTAATAACCACTTTTTGCTTTAATTGGACATCTTGTGAAACTTTCAACAGTTGGTGACTTTGGAAATGAATGTTTTTATGTAATTGCCTCTATTTTTCTGAAAGAGTAATTGTTATTTCAAATATGACTTGAAGTATATTTGACAGATAATGTAACTTAACACTTTAACCCTCAATGAAGATATAAATCATACCAAGAAAATTATTTCAATATAATGTGAATTTTTTAAAAAACTAAATTAACCAGTTAATTGAAAAATTTCTAATGTCTTTACTTGTGGAATCAACATGTCAAGTGAAATTGTTTCACCATATAGTTTATTGAAATCATTTTAGCATGATAATTCATAAACTTTTCATGCCATTTATTTTTGACTGGAAAAAATGAGAAACATTAATTTTCTTTTATAAAATCCATATATGCATGACTGTATGAAATGTAGCTTGAGCCTGAGGGTTTTGGAGGAAATTAATCACTTAAAATTGAATTTTAATTGCCATATGTATAATATTTCCCTCTGCCTCTATTCCCAAAGCCTTCCTCTTCATTTAAAGAAGCACATCTTTGGAATGTCTTGCTTTGAAAAATAAGGATGAGTTTTTCAAAGATGGCCCCTGATGCCCGTAATCCTAGTTGTAGGCATCAAGGAACACTTTTCTTCTTTTGGGTATGGGTAATGGTGCAAAATGCAGGTGCAAAGCCCAGGGACCAATGAGTTTTTGTCAGTGAGAGCTGATGTTTATGTTTCAGAATCTTTCTTTAGAAGGATGATTTGGGACCTGTCATCCCCTCTCTACATGCTCAAATACCATTGGAACTAGGCATAAAATGGCAAGCTTTACAGGTTCATCTTTAATGCACTGAAATTCAATCTGGTTATTTTGAAGCAACGTTTGCATAATTCAATCTGAGCCACCATCTTCATATTATAATTAGTCGCTCTTTACACCGCCATCTTTGAAAAAAAGGTTATAGAGAGAATTAGATTCCACCACAGAGTTAACAATTCAACTTTTTTGGTTGGTACATATTTTGAAGGAAAGATAGTAAACTAATGTTTTAGTTAAATTCTCAATGAGAAGAATACACAGATATTTCAAATGTTTATTTCTTAAGGGGACTTTCCCCCCTCTTATTTATAAAGTGAAATAATTAAGTACATTTTTGGAGAAGAATTTTGATTTGCTTAAGTAAGATGGATACAGTAATCTTGGTTTGAAGGACTATGGGAATTCACCTACATACTTTGTTAATATTTGCCGACTTTCATAGTAATGTTTAAGACTGATAAAATACGAGTGCAGCCTCACAATCTCAACCAGCATTTAAAGTAACCTTACAGACATGTGTAGTGAAATTCTAACATAACAAGAGTTTGGGATGTGACTAATGGAAACCAGTATCATTGCTTTATTGTGAAAGCATATACAAAACCATCATCATTTATCTTTGTTTTGTTGGAGCAGAAGTTCTTAAGGGTTTGTGAGTGTGTGTGTGTGTGTGTGTGTGTATCATGGATCACTTTGGTAGTCTGATGAAGCCTATGGACCCCTACTTTTATGAGTAATTTAAAAAAAGTTAACAATAGAAGGAAATGCTAAATTTCAGTTAGAAGTTAGTGAAAATAAAGATGTTAATTTTTTCCCCATCCAAATTCACAGATCTTCCTGAAATCTATCCACAGACCTACAGGTTAAGAAACCCTGTGTTAGAGGCTACTACTTTTCAGTGTGTTTTGTTTTCTTACTATTATACTATAAACTTATGAGTATTGGTTCTATCCTACTGTCTTCCTATCACTCTCCTTTAGTAATTAAGTCATTAGGAGGTTGCAGGCACTTATAAGAGTGATAATAATGCTTTTTTGTGTGTGATAGTGCTTTTCACTTTTAAAAAAATCAGTTAAAGGAAATTGAAAGCATCATCTTACTGAGTTTAAATGAATAATCAAACCATTTTGACGAAAGATCATCAAAGTAATATACAAGGTAGACCTGGTGTAAGTTTAGACAATCAGAGGCTAAAATTTTATGACTTGACTGACAAGAAATACTTATTTTGATACCAAAGACATATGGAATGGCCGGTAAATGTGTCTGGATATTTTACATGGATTCTTCTGGTGAGAAAATCCTAATATTTTCTTTCTGATGATATGGAATATTTTTTCTTGCTGTTCTTCAACCCCATTTTCTTATTGATTTATGAACTATTATATGACTTGTACTCTTGTCTAATAATAACAAAAAAAGTTTTTTAAAAAAATTCCCAAGTGAAATAGTCATACCATTCTACACGATGAGCATAGAAATCATAAAAAGTATTTTTATGACATGAACACATTTTAATGAAGTGAACAAATACATGAATTTAAAAAAATATATAAGTGAAATGTAGCAGCATATGTGGGGCTGATTTGTTATGACAGCAGTTGTTTTATAAGTAGATATTTCTACGTTTATTGGCCTTTAAAATGTTAATTGATAAGCAATAAAAACATATAAAATGATAAATGTTTGTTTTGCATTTGATAGACTGACTCACCTTACCTTTATGTGTGTGGATCATGAAAATACTTTGTATCCTACTGTTTTGTTTTCTAATGTTCAGAGTTATATGAATAACAGTGAAATGAGATACCTTCACTCTCTTCGGAACAAGCAAAGTGGACACCTTATTATAAATGTAGAACACAGGAAAAGTTAAGTAGTAAGTAATTTCAGAGAACTGTGAGAGTAGAGGCAGGATACAAGCAACAATAGCAATAATTTGTAGCAAGGAGCCATTAATTTTGAAAGACATGCTTTAGATTTGTATCTAGAATTCAGGGAAGAAAATTAAGAGTTTGCCAAAGAAGAATATTACCTCAGCAGTAAACTTTAGTGTTTTCAGTACTAAATTTTGTCTTTAGGAAAGACAGAATTTCAGACATCTGTGTTTAAAAAATCTCATCAGTTTGGGCCAGTTTTAGGGGGAACAAGGATACACATGTTGGAAGAATTTTGAAAATTTTAAATACCATTTTAAAGTGCACATAAGACAGGCATTCGGCAGGGCGAAACATCTGATAGGATTAAGTCACTTTACTCAAAAAAAGTAAAGGCAGAGGCAAACTTGATTCCTGGCTTTCTCAAGTCTCTTCTTAGTCTAGGAAGACTAAAGGACAATAACAGATTTTTTTGGGTGGGGTAGTTATTTTCACTTGATTGTTTTTAAGAAAATTTGCCTTCATTATCTATTTGGCACACAGGATTTGTATTTAGATAAGTATAGTTATCCAGTTAGGAGTATTTTTTTTTTCAAGTCCCCAGGAGAGATCAGTAATATGAAATGTAGTGCATTATTCTCATTAGTCATGGTAAGGGGCTTTATTACATATGGTGCACAGAGCTGTTATTAAACTATATTTAAACTGGTGCCATGGGGGAAAAAAACCGTTTCTCTGTGTGTGCTCTTATTCTTCTGCCACTTCTGTTTTGCTCTTTTCTTGCATTTTTGTGAAGCTGGAGGTTCCAAAATCCTAGCTCTAGAAGTGGTCTGAACTATATAGTCTTCTTATATGTTCTTAGATTTCTGGCAAAAACTCAAAGTGAAATAATGCCAAACTTTTAAGCTTTTCCCCCTTTTCCTAATCTTCTTTTCCTTTTCTCTCTCCCTTCTTTCATTGTCTTCCTTCTTCCCTCCTCCTCTCCCCTTTCCCTTCCTTCCTTCCTTCCTTCCTTCCTTCCTTCCTTCCTTCCTTCCTTCCTTCCTTCCTTCCTTCCTTCCTTCCTTCCTTCCTCCCTTCTTCCCTTCCTTCCTTCCTTCTTCCCTTCCCTCTCTTCCTCCTCTTCCAACCAAATGCAATAATATCCCCACCTCCCTTTCCTGGCTAGCTGCAACTATCAGTTCTCAATAAAGAACTTAGTACAATCAAATTAATAACAAGAGTCAAGAAGCAATATTGTAATGATGTTGGACTTTGAGTTTGGTCTATGGATTATAGAATTAAAAAAAAAAAAGAAACAAAGATGGTTGGTCTAGAGTCCCAAAGAAAGAAAATATAAGCAGAACCATTTCATCATCCTACCTACCTCCAGTACACCTTGCCTGTCAGGAGCTGGAAAAGGACTCTCATTCTACAATATCTTATTTAATCTTATTTTTGTTTCCAGTCACAGCAATGACTTTGAGGGCCCAGCCAATGTGAACATACTTTTGTACATTTCAACATGGAGAAGTGTTGCTAAGTTTTACAGCTGTAATGGGTGATAACCATATTTGGAGTTAGAATGTGGAAAACTTTTGCAGAGAGCTAAGTAGAGTGATCTATATTTCAGAATAAGGGTAAAGAAGCTAATGTGTGGTTTACATAAAGAAGCATATGACAAAATAGTGGGGAATTTCCATTTTACTCCACCAAAGTTGACTGGATATATGACTGTGTTCTCTGTATGGGAAACCCAATATTTCTCTTCTGCAGTTCCCACTGGTGAGAAGGCTGGGAAATGTTTGCTTTAATTAAGAAGTTGGATTTTTAATCGAGTGTGTGAATTTGATCTCTGAAGCTGTGGCAGGGATGTTAGTGCTGTGCAAATGTGCTCTTGCATGATGGGGTCAAAACAGAACAGAACCAGGAAAGAGAAATTCTAAAAGATTCATTCTTTTACAGGGGAAATATAACTGGTTATGGTTAGGTTCATTACTGTTATTTGGGGAGAGAATAAAGGGGGAAATGTTATTTTAGTTTGGGTTAGTGCGCAGCCAATCAATAAGTACTGTTTAAAGTCTTCCCAGTCAAATAATGCAGTCATATTCACTGATTCCCCTTTTTCCTCTCATCTCTTCCGGTCTTTCAAAATCCCCTGGTGGGTTGTGAGAAAATTTTTCCCTCTTGCTGACAGCAAATCAGTAGGGGCAATGGTAGTATACGTTGACGCTAATGCAATTTATAGGCAAAAAGGGGACAATTGAATAACTTGTCTTAAACAGTAAGACCACACTACATAGTTCACATTGCTTTCTAAAGGCTTCTCTTGTGTTTGGAGGTAGAAGCAGCAGACTTGGTGATATACATGGATTGGATTTCTCCCCCTGAAAACAATTTTCATGCTTCTTTTCTACTTCATATTGCATTTTGTTGAGGATACTCCTGAATTGTCATTTACTCAAGACTCTTCCTTCACACTTGATTTTCTCTTGATTAAAGCAGTCATCTGTTGAGACAAAGACAACACAACTCACAGTGTCCCAAACTAGAAAACCACTATGTGCTATTGAGCTATTTTTAATATTTTTTGGACAGGGCAATGCCGCTATAGATACTTTTCTATATGCATGCATATGCATAGATATCACAGTGTGTATTTATTAATTGAAAGTAAATATAGTCATTAAATAATAGTAAAATCTTGCTAAGGACCTACTTTGAAGAATAAAAATACATTCTGAAGGATAATCATAAAATTTTACTTTGGAAATGACTAAAGTCATCTAGTTCAACCTCTAATCAAATCATGATTCCCTTCTATAACATCCTTAAGAAATGGCCATCTGCAATCTGAAGACTTCTAGTGACAGTGAAGTAACTACCTTTCAAAGAATTCATTCCTCTTTTGTACAGTTCTAATTATTAGGAATCTTTTCCTTAAGTTGAACCAAAATGTATTGTCCTGTAATTTCCATCTGCTGGCTATTGATCTGCCTACTAGGAACCAGACAAACAAACCTTGTCCGTTTTCTACACGTCGACCTTTCACATATTTAAAGACAACACTCATGTCCCCCTCAATCTTCTCTTCTCTTGGCTAAACAGTTACAGTTCCTTCACATAATCCTTGTAGCTTTTTAAACTATATTGCTGGCTATTAGAGAAGACAGTCTATTGTGTAATGAGGCAAGAGGGTTTGGGAGATTTTATTTTGAAGTTATATTATCAGAAGTGGTCTTTTGAGTAGATGAATTGTTGTACCAAAAAATTTAGGTGATGCTGGAGTTTGTCAAATATAAGAAACAAGCATCTTTCCTGAAAATTAATTCCAAACAAAATAATGCCTTTAAGGGAATCACAGAGGAAAAAACACTGAGCTGGGAGTCATGAGGTCTGGGTTTGAGAGCTGGTTTTGCCATTTATTAGCTGTGTGACCTAAGGTAAGCTTTGCCACCTCTTTGGTCCTTAATTTGACTTCTGTAAAATTGGTGGAACTAAGTTGTTTCTAACACTAACATCCTAGAACTGTATGAAAGAACATGCAAAATATTTAGTGTTCCTTATCAAAATATAGTAGCATGTATCTCTTATCACTTGAAAACTTTTAGGTATATGAGCATGTATCTATAAGGGTCACACTAGTTGTATGACCCAGGGCAAGTTACTTAATCTCTGTTTACCTCAGTTTCCTCAACTGTAAAATGGGAAAGATGATAATAATAGCATCTTTCCCCCAGGTTTGTTGTGAGGGTCAAATGAGATCATATTTGTAAAGTGCTTAATACATTGTCTGGCACATAATATGTGCTATATAAATGCTTATTCCCTCTCTATAAGTTAAGTAAAACATGAATGACCAGATAAATGTTTTTTCTATTATTTAAAAAGAACATCACTCACAACCTAATTCTGTAACTCTGTGATTCAAAGATATGTATAGTAATGTTAGAAAAAAAATTAGATTGTCCTTTTTTAAATTTGGTAATTTTCAGTTCAAATGATTATTTTGGAGAACCAGATTATTGTGATGTAATTTACAAAAGGATAGTATTATTTACTTAAGAAAAAATTCATCAACGATTATATGTTTAATGTGGAACATGGTGTGCTAGGAGAGTCTTAAGACTTTCCCTTGATAGGAAATTTGCTTGTGAGGCATGCAAAAGCATTAACAATATGCATTTGTATTGTGATCAGTATTTGCTGATCTATATTATGCTTTGAGCAGGTGCTGTTCACAAGAAAATTTCCCTTTTTTCCCTGGGAAATTCCCAAAATTTCTCTACTCTTCTGAGGGGTCAGAGTGCTTACTATAAATTGGTATAGTCCTGAATCTTGCATATGTGACTTATTTTTCTTAAGCCTGCAGATGCCACTAGCACTCACATGTGCTGTCATTTTCCAGGCAGCCACATAGTTGATCATATTCACCATGTCCTAGGACATTAGAGAATCTTGATTTAATACTCAAAAAGTCCTAAAAAGGCCCTTGAGGAAAGAAAGGAGATGAATTATGTTATGATTTATAGTTCATTTATTTTTTAAAAATATTTTTTATATTGTGTTTGGACTGGTTAATCCCTTTATTTAGAATCCTGAAATTGCCCTTAGGTCCAGGCTTTTCATTTTACAGATGAAAAAACTGAGACCCAGAGGGATAAAGTGATTGGCCCAAGGTCATGCTGTGTGACTCAGTGTCAGAGTTAGTATTGAAACCTAGATCTCTTGAATTCTGGACCCATATGTTTTACACTATGCTATGCTTTTCAGGGTTTCTAGAAACAGAGAGAAAGGAACATAAGCTGTTTGTGAATTAGTCATTGATCCTTTCAGCTCTGGTCTGCCAGACTTCCCCCATCATGATTCAGCAAAGTGCTCTTCGATGTTTTCAATCAACTCTTTGCATTTCCTAGGTCCCCCTAATCATGGGCTTGTCTTTCCACACTTTGGCAGTAGATATGCTCTCTGAAGGTAACCTTCCAAATTTTGCCCTCTTGCCAAGAAGAAATTTAGCATCATCCTGTCTCTTTCTAGCTCAAGGTTAGCTTTCAATGAACATGCAGTTATGATCCCTTTAATGGGCAGAAAACACAGACCCTGTTTTCAGCCATTCTGAAGGCTTTCTGTTGCACCTCTCTTTTTTAACATTGAAAAGTGAAGTGTACAGTGAAGGGTTACTTTTAATAGCTTTATTAACCAGAAGATAATTTAATTTATTGATCTAAAGTTTTTCACATACTTGCAATGACTATTTTATATAACTATTACTAATGTAAAAGCCCAAAATTTTAGGTAAGTTTATGGATTATGTACCTGCTATTGAGATAGAAATGGTGGATTAATTTAAAACAGAATACTTGGGATGGTGAAACCAAAAATTTAGTAGACCAAGCTTTATTTAATTCCACTATGCACAAAACTCTATGCTAAGTGCTGTTGGGGATGCAAAAGTCAGAAAGACATAGAAGATAGGATTCTTTATAGAGCTTACTATCTAGTGGAATACATAAGGCATATACAAAAATATCTTACGTAATGTAGGACATAACTGGACAAGAGAGGTGCAAACTGAAACATAGAATAAATAATACACCCTGACATTTTAGAAATAAAACATATGTGCCCACAAATATTTTCATAAGCTTGCAGAGTTCCCATTAGCCCTAATAAAAAAAAAATTGATGGTTTCTCAGTCACTGGATTGTGCTCAGAGCCTGTTCCTACCGAATCTCTCCAGCTGAAAGCTAAGTTCAACAAAGACAAATATAAGATTTTTTAAAAATTATATCCATATACCAGATAGTCAGACTGTCATTGACTGGAACGGAAATAATTTGAAGCTATTGTAACTTTTATTATCTCATCTAATGTTTCAGACATCCTCTTAAGCATCTTGAGGTTGGATTTGCTCTTTGATGAAGGTCTTCATCAACTATTTCAGTCACTAGCCCAAGCTGGCTTAAAAATGGGTGATGAGCTGCTCTGCAGCCTAATCTTGGAGTGTCCTGGAGCTTGTTGCTGACTCCCACTTTGTTCATCTTTTTTAGATTTAAGTTACATATCTATTTTTACATAAGCCAAATAAGTGCCCTTGGTCCCATACACAAAATATGATAGGGGCTTTAGTAAAAAGAGCCCCATGCAAAGGGTCAGTGAGAATTGAATTTTAGCCTTGGCTTTGCTAGTAATCATTTAACACCATGCCTTAGTTTCCCCCACCTATAATATAGTGTCATAGAAATAATAGGTTTTCGAGCTGGAAGGTTCTTTAGAGTTCTTCTAGTTCAAGCTCTTCATTCTACAGATAAAGAAACTGAGTCCCTAGATCACATAGGTAGGAAGCAGCCAGACAATAATACATAAATAGGTTCACTGATTTCAAATCCTATGATTTATTCACTATTCCAAGCTGACTGCTAGCCTGACCAGGATACTCTGAGAATAAAAGTGATCATTTTGGTAAAAGACCTGGATTTTGAGGGCAGGGCAGAGGCAGTTAAAGAAATCCTATGTAAATTCAAGATGTAATATGATTACTATACTGTTATAAATACTTGCATCTTTAACACTAAGTGTTGACACTAGCAAAACATAACAGTTATTGATGCATATGATATTTTAGTACAAAGATATGCATGAAACTAATTTGAAAACAAGTAAAATAATTTTAAAAATAAGCAACATAAAGAAATACTTTTATTTTTTTTAGGTGTTTGGTTCTAGCTGTATATGCTCTTATTTTAAGCTGAAATCCATACCCCATTTTAAATTCCACAAGCAGTTATAACCAGGCATCTGATATGCATGGCTGGCAAGATCTGAAACTGAGGCTAAGCAGAGTATATAAACAGTTATAATCCTCTCAGCATGTGCTAAAATAATAACAGATATGATCGTTTGATTCAGAAATTGAGTGTATACTAGGATTCCCTAGATCTCTGCCTCAGTTCAGAAAATTGTAGAATGTGTTGGACCTTTGAGGTCATTTAGTTCTAACCTTTCAAAGTCTGGAGAAGAAAAGTGACATGCCTAAGAACAATACAGCTAGTTTGTGATTCATAGTAAGAACCCACAATTCTGGCCTCCCTTTGCTTATTTTTAAGATTAAAAGTTAAAGTTTCATTGATTACAAATTTCAATTAAATTTTCATTTCACTTAGTTTTCAATCTGTTTTTAGTGACTATCATGTGATGATTATATAATGTGTTATGTGCCCACAGTGCTCAGGATGAGGTGGGTAAATGGAGAGGAAAAGAGAGGGATGGTCTTTACAGTTTAGTAGAGGGGTAAGAAATACATAGATATACACACACAGAGACACATACATAGAACCAGAACACAAAATAATACATAGCATTAGAGAGCTGTAGACCAGTGCCATATGAAGTCTAAGAGGTTACTAATATGGGGGTGAAGGGTGTTTAAATTGGACTTCAAAGCAGGGATTCTTAACTTGAACTTGTTTCTGTTGCTTCCCCTCCCCCCCATTTTGGGAACTATATTTCAGTATAATTGGCTTCCTTTGTAATTCTGTGTATTTTATTCTACTTACTTAAAAATATTCTGAGAAGGGGGCCATAGACTTTAACAGATAGCCAGAGAGGTCCGTGACATAAAAAGGGTGAAGAATACTTGCTTTAAAGGATATATCATAACCCAGGAGCTAAAAGGAAACTTAGCAATCATTTAGCACAGTCCTCTCATTTTGTAGATGAGGAAACTGGGGTGCAAAGTGGTAAAGTGACCTGTTTTAGGTCACAAAGGTAATAGGTAGGAGAGCCATGCCTTGATTCTAGGTAATATGACTCCAAACCACTACACAGGTATTTCCAAACTTTCTATAACAATGATCCATTAAAAAAAAACCAAACAATGAAAAAGATTACCCACATACTTTTCATAAAACAATCTATGCAAATGATCTTAGCTAGTGTTCTATTTTAAAAAATCAAGAATTTGTTATAAATGTTACAATATGCTCATGTAAAATGGGATAAAAATAACAAAATAATGTAAATAAATTCTGCACCACCTTCACTGTCATAGGGTCACAGATTTAGTGATAGAAGAAACATTTGAAGTCTTCTGGACCTCATTTGGGGCAGCTAGGTGGTGCAGTGGATAGAGTGCTAGGTCTGGAGTTACTAAATCAGGCCTTCTTCATCTAAAGTTAACATATGTTTCTTGGAAACCATCAGTGTGGGGTTACACTGTCAGGGAAGAGAATATAATTGGTTTTTTGGGGCTGGTGACATCTAAGCTCCTAGTGAATAGTCAAGTCAAGGCCCCAGGTTGGTCATTGGCCATCTGTTACTTCTTGGGACATGGAGAGAAGGGTTTGGTGTGCCTTTAAATCTCAGCCTTTAATATAAAGGACCAAGGAATACATCTTCTGGGCCTCCAGGACTTCCTGAAAAAGGCAGAGCTGCAATAGGCAGCTAACCTCAGTAGTACAGCAGACTTGGGTCTAGTCTCCATTAGCTGGATATTAAAAACCACATACTTTGAGCAGTTTCTTCCTGCTGACCCAGAAAAATTCCCAAAGGCATTTACAACCACTTTTCCATTCATCCTCACCTGACTTTTTATGTCTTCTCTACAACTGCTATGCTTTTTTTTGGGAGGAAGTCAAGCCTAATCAGTAAAAATAGATAAATGCTTAATAGGCAGAGTAAAATCAAGAAATCACCCACAGGTTTGTATAGCTCTACAGCTAAGTCTCTATTAGCATGAATAACAAAAACCATGAAGTATTTTTTTTATTCAATTTTACCTTCCATTGGCCTGGAAACAAGTTCCATGTAAAATAAAATACATGTAACTATCTCATGATCTTTGTTATTAGCACTAATTGGGACCTATCTGTATTTGTTTTTGAAATTATTTTTATTGCTACCTTATGTTTTTGTTTCACATTCATTTGGAATATATTCCTTCCCAATTTCACTACATAGCAAGCTATCCATTTTTAATGAATACTAAAAAAGAGAGAGAGAGAGAGAGAGAGAGAGACAGACAGACAGACAGACAGATAGATATTTCAACAAAAACAATACATTAGTCATTTCTGACAGTATATGTAATACTTTGTGCCCATAGTTCTCTACTTCTCTGCAGGGAAGGGAGGGAAGTAGTTTTTCTCAATTCATGTTCAGGAGCCAAACTTGTTCATTATAATTACACAATTTTCAGGTTTTTAAAAACATGTTACATAATTTCATTGGTAATTCTTGTTTTTATATCACACTCATATCTGAATATATCTTCCTCTGCCACCCAGCAAGCCATTCCTTTTAACAAAAATTTAAAAAGAAAGAGAAAAAAGGAGTTGAAAAAACTAACCAAATACTTCAACTGTGTATGTTAATATACAATATTCCATTTCCACAGTCCCCCCCACCTCTGTAATGAAGTGGGGAGCCATATTTTCTCAACTCTTCTCTCAAAGCTATTTTAAAAAATACTTATTATACATTTCTCCCTTTCCAAGATGCTACATTCCAGTCAAACTGGCCTTCTTATTCTTTCTCACACGTAGTCCTCCTTTTCCCTCTTCATGTCTTTTTCCTGGATATCCTTCATCTCTAAAACGTACGGTCTGACCTTTGCCTTATAGCCCTCTCTTCCTCCAAAATGCAATTTATGTACCACCTTCTACATGAAACCTTTCTTGATTCTCATCAACTGCTAGTATACTCTCTTCTTAACTGCCTCAAATTAGTTTGTATGTATTCTAAATGTTGTTTCTCCTCATGGAATATGAACTCTTCAAGAGTAGAGATTCCTTGCATTTGTATTCCAGTACCTAGCACAGTGCCTGACACATAGTAGGAGCTTGTTGATTGATTCTTTGGGGCCAAGCTTAGTCATTATAATTGTGTATAGTACAGGTTTTTTTTTTGTTCTTTCAATTTACATTGATGTATCCATTGTATATGTTGTTTTCCTTGTTGGGCTTACTTCAGTCTGCATGGATTCATGTAAGGTTTCCACATGCTTCTCTGAATTGTTTGTATTTGTCATTTCTTAAGATTCAGTATTTCATTTTTTTTTCAGCCAAAGATAAGGTTTATTAGAACATCCGTCATATTGGGCAGACTCTAAGCATTAATGAGCTATTCGCTAGATTTTAAGAATCTGAGCAGTGGCTAGATTATAAGAATCTGAGAGTATTTCATTATTTCATTACAATCACATACCACAATTTTTTTTTTTAGCAATTCCTCAATCCATAAGTAGTTATTTTGTCATCACATGAAGTACTGGATAGCTGAGTTTGTTTTTTCTTACATTAAGCCTGATATTTTAAAATATGATTTTATTTTTATTTAGAGCTTAAACATAAAAATAGTATTTCCTTATACACAGAACATAAAAAAGGATGGCATATAAAATCATGAATCTTCATTTGATGCTGCTTTCTATAAAAATTATATATTAAATTCAACACATTACTTTTGTATTTTCTCTCTCTGAACTTTCTTCTGTTCTATTTTGTACATTGAAAAATGTTTCAATGACCCACTGTTTGAGAAGATCACTATTGTTAACCTCTCCCCCTCCACCCTTTCCTTCTTTAAAATCAGAGAAAAAAACCTCTTATAACAAATAAGTAAAGTTAAACTAAACAAATCTACCTAATGGCTGTGTCTAAAAACATTTATCTCTTTTTGCACTTTAAGTCCCTCACATGCATCCTCGAGAAAAGAAAGGAGGACTCATGTGCCAGGCGTATCAAACTACCCCCACTATCTCCATCACCATTTCTTCTCAGACCTTGATGGAAATAGCCCAGGACTCTGAAACCCAGAATGCTGAGGATAGCAATATCTTCCAGACCACTGACACTTCTTCCTGCCTTTTCCTCACAGCCATTATTGGGAGAGGGTAATCACTGCGAAGAAGTGGCCCACCTTCCTCACCACGACAGTAATCAGCATCAGGGACATGTACAGTCCCCATCAGTTTGCTCGGCTGATACAGACTCTCCACATGGAGGAACCTAGGGTATTTGCCTCTGGGAAAATGGTGATGGCATGTAAAGGAAGTATGTTGGAGAGACTGTGAGACATGAGTAGACATTAGTAACTGCTTCTGGTTGGCTAACCAGGTATTGAAGAGAAAACTCTATGACTGGCTTCAGAGGCATTTAGAAAGGCCTGTCCACTTCAGTTACTTCCTCTTTTATCTCACTTGCTGTTAAGGGATCTTGATGACTCTTTCACTCACAGCATCCCATGATGGGAGTGCTGCCTTGTGAGTTCAAAAGGTCTGGAGGGTTACTTGGCATCCTGACATTACAGAGTCCCTAGGTTTTGCAGCCACTGCAGCATCAGTGCCCTTGGGAGCAAAGATTGATCTTTGACAGCAACAATTGAAAGCCAGGCCAGCTGTAGTTGAAATGCTGGCTCATGTGGCAGTCCTACCACATTCAAACATGAATTTGGTGGGACCATGGTTATGTATGAATCGAACTAAGTTTTGAAGCCCATTCCTTTCAGAGACTAAGGTGGTATAGGGGAGAATGTACTCCCCCCATGTTTTTTGGGGTTATATCTTTGTTCTTGCTATAGCTTTGAAATAAATATCCTAAAGTAAAAGCTAATTGATATTATGGTTAAGTGAAACTGGGGTGCTAGTCACTATTTCCTTTCAATGGGTAGAGCATAGCCTTTTGGGACTTGAGCCAATGGAGATAGAGAAGAGAGATACTCCAATCTCAAAATTACTCCCTACAACTCCAAAAAGCAGATGTAACAGCATGGCCCTGGAAGAGGGGGCAAGAACATACATGCCAAACCACCTATCTTAACTGCTGACCAATTGGTGGAGAAGCTCAAGAGCTCTGGGAATGGCAACATCCTCCAGACTATTAAATCTTACTTCCATCCCAACACTTGAAGTCATTGTCTAGAGAACCATACCCTGTGGAGATGCAGCTTGGCAGCTGCATTTGTGGGTTCTGCAGCCACAGCTACTGAAGACCTAGAAAAGTAAGTTCTCACCACTAAAATCCTTATCACTGTCAAATGGTTCAACATCAGAAACTGGTAATGATTTTCATCACTAAAAAAGATGCATCTACTTTGCTGCTGCACCCTAAAGACAGGAGACGTTTCCCTCTGACATGCAACTGAAACCTCCTACATGTATTTCTTCTCCATTAGAATGTGAGCTCCTAGAGCAGGTGGGGCTGCTAGGTGTGCAGTGGATAGAGCGCTGGGCCAGGAGTCAGATAGACCCATATTCCTGAGTTCAAATCTGGCCTCAGACACTTACTAGCAGTGTGACTCTGGGCAAGTCACAGTTTCCTCATCTGTCAAATGGCCTGGAGAAGGAAATGGCAAACCACACTAGTATCTTTGCCAAGAAAACCCCACAAGTGGTCACAAAGAGTCAGTTGTGACTGAAAAAAAGACTCAACAGAAATTTGTCCTCTGTTCTTTCTTTTCTTCGCTTTTCATCTCCTTTCCAAGATTAGGAAATAGCAAGTTTCACTCTCTTATTCATCCTTTCAACACTAGTATATTCCACTTACCCTTTATCTTTTCTTTACCCTCTTAAAACCCTCAGAGCAGAACCAGCCCAGCCTTAGGACCTTAGTTTTTCTAATGTTACTGCCTCAGTACCCTTTAAAGACACCAATGTTCTGAAGGGACACTTGTTTCTTTTCTACCAAATCATTATAAAGTCCCTCCAGGTTTTTAAGATTAAATTTTAATTTTTTTCAATCAATGAAAATCTACCTTCTCTCTCTCTGAAGTCCCCTCTCCCCTTCATTGAGAAAGAAAATAACAGCAACTCCATGTAAAAACATAGTCAAACAAAACAGATTCTCCCTTTGGTCATATCCAAAAAAATCTGTACTCTGAGTTCATCACAGCTCTGCTAAGAGGTAAGTGGCATGTTTCATCACGCATCTTCTAGAATTGTGGTTGGTGATTGCTCTAATCAGAGTTCTAAAGTCTTTTAAAATTATCTTTGCAATAATGTCATCCTTGTATAAATTACTTTCCTAGTTCTTTTTATTTCTTTATGCATCGGTTCATATACATTTCCCAGGTTTCTCTGAAGTCATCTCCTTCGTCATTTTTTATAGGACAATAGTATTCCATCACATTTTTATACCATAACTTGTGTCAGCTATTCTCCAATTACTGTGAACTCCCTCAGTTTTCAGTTCTTTCCAACTACAAAAGAGCTGCTATAAATACTTTTGTACATGTGAGTCCTTTTCATTTTTCATTGACCTCTTTGGAGTATAGACCTAATATTGTTGCCATTGTATTGAAGGGTGAGCACTGTTTAATAACTTTTGGGCATGGTTCCCAATTGCTTTTCAGAATGGCTGAAGTAGTTTATAGTTCAATCAGTGTCTCATAAATATATCTGTTTTCCCACAAACCTTTTAGCATTTGTAATTTTCCTTTTTTTTTTGTCAACTTTGCCGATCCGAAGAGTATAAGGTAGATTTTCTGAGTTGTTTAAATTTGCAGTTCTTTAATTCTTAGTGATTTGTAACATTTTTATATGGCTATTGACGGCTTTGATTTCTTCCTTGGAAAAGGGCTTGTTCATATCCGTGGGCCATTTATTAATTGGGGAATGGCTCTTATTCTTATAAATTTGATTCAGTTCTTTATGTAGCCTAGAAATATGACCCTTATCAAAGGAACTTATTACAAAAATGTTTCCTATTTACTGGCTTTTCTTCTAATTTTAGCTATATTGGTTTTGTTTGTGCAAACCCTTTTTAATTTTATGTATTCAAAACCATCCATTTTACCTCCTGTGGTCCTCTCTATTTCTTGTTTGCTTATTAACTCTTCCCCATACATAGATCTGATAGGTAATTTCTCTTTTACTCCTTTAATTTGTTTATGATGTCACCTTTCATGTATAATTCACATACCCATTTGGAATTTACATTGGAATATGGTGTGAGATGTTGCTTTCCAGTTTTCCCAATTGTTTTTGTTTTGAGTTTGTGCTCCAATAGCTGTGATCTTTGGGTTTATCAAATTTCAGGTTACTGCCCATTTGCTGCTGTATATTATATACCTAATTTCTTCCACTGATCAACCTATTTCTTAAATAGTACAAAATTGTTTTTATAATTATTGTTTTGTACTGTTGTTTGGGATCTGCTTACTGCTGGAGTTCCTTCTTTCCCATTTAAAAAAATTACATTCCTTGAGATTCTGGACCTTTTGTTCCTCCAGATGAATTTTGTTAATTTCTTTTTCTTGCTTTATAAATTAATCCTTTGGTATTTTGATTGGTATAGCACTGATTAAGTAAATTAATTTAGGTAACACTGTCATTTTTATTATGTTGGCTTGACCTACTTATGGCCAATTAATATTTCTCTAATTATTTAGATTTGTCCTTATTTATGTAAACAGTGTTTTGTAATTGTATTCATATAATTCCTATGTCTGCCTTGGCAAGTAGACTCTCAAACATTTTATACTTTCTGTAGTTATTTTAATGGAATCTCTCTTTATATATCTTCCTGATGGGTTTTCTTTGCAATATACAGAAAGGTAAATGATTTGTTTTATATCCTACAACTTTGCAGGAGTTAATTGTTTTAATAAACTTTTGGTTATTATAAGGAAAATATAATATTGTCTATAAAAGGCAATAGTTTTGTTTCACCTTTGACTGTGTGTTTATCTTCTTAATTTCTTTTTCTTTTCTTATTGCTATAGGTAGAATTTCTAATGCTATATAGAATAGTAATTATAATAATGGCCATACTTGCTTGACTGCTAATATTACTGAAAAGGTCTCCAATTTATTTGCATTATAGATAATGTTGGCTTCTGGGTTTAGACAGATACTACTTAACAAACATATTAAAGATATATCCATTTATTTCTAGTGTTTTTATCAGGGAGCTGTACCTTGTCAAAACCTTTTTCTTTACCTAATGATATAATCACATGATTTTTGTTATTCTTGCTATTAATATATCAGTTACATTTATAGCTTTCCTAATATTGAACCAGATCTGCATTCCTGGTATAAATCTAGTCTTGTCATAGTGTATAATTTTTTTGATGTTATAGTCACCTCACTAAAATTTTAGGCTAAAAATCTAGGTAGCCAAGTAGTGCAGTGGATAGAACACTGGGCCTGGAGTTAGGAAGATCTGAATTTGAATATAATTTTTATTGCCTTGTAGTCTATAAAAGTTGTATTTATTTATGCATTTCTACATTTGTTTGTGAGGTCTTTATGTGGTCAATGTTGGTAAAAGTACCATGAAAACACACACACATACTTCTTTCTATTCCCATTTAAAAAATTTCCAGAGGTGTATCGTATCTAATTTTTAAAAATATTCTTTTCAGGTCCTTAATAGTATACAGTTTGTCTTATTTATTTTTTAGATTTCTGTAGATCTATGGTGGAGTGAAAGCAGTGACTTGCTTGAGCTCTCCCCCAAACCCCTCCAAATACTCATAAAAAATGGCTCTAAACAAATTCTGAAGCAGCAGAACCACAAAAAGACAGAATGAAACAAATTTCCTGCCCAAGACAACCTGGATGATTGACCAGAAAGGTATATCATGCCGGGCTGGGAGCTCAGCGCAGCGCAGTGTTGGTGCGCAGGCCACAGCGAACCTAGAGCAGGCCTCAAAGGACTGAATCGCGGGAAGCTGGGGAGGTTTCCAGACTTCTCAATCCACGAATGCCAAAGACAACCTAGAAGGTCAGTGGGAAAAGTCTGTTTCTGTCGGTGCTCAGAGAGGAAGGCGGGGTCTCAGCTCCATTCCCCAAGAGCGTGGGAAGGGGGGGGGAGCTGCTTTCCCAAGCTTCTGGCCCATAGACTGAGGGGGAATCCAGTGGCTGATCAGAGAGGGATTGCAGGGATCTCCTTGCCAGTGCTGAGGCAGGAATCTCTTGCTTTGCCCGTGTTTGGATCTGGGTCACAGTTCTGAGCAGCAGTGCTGGGGTGAGGAGGAATGCTGGTGTGGTGGAGCTTGTAGTGGCTGTGAAGAGGAACCCCTCCTCACAGTTACAGGACAGAAAGGAATACTTGTGGTCACAGACCAGGAAAGGAGTAAACACCTCACCCCTTATCATACCACCTTGGAAGAACTGAAAATTTACAGGTCCCTACAAGTATCTCTGAAAACAGCTATACAAACCCCTGAAGCTTGGGACAGTACACTCGCCACATTGGAAGCAGACTCTTACCTTAACAAAGAGTTTAAAACTCAAGTAACTGGCTGGGATCATGAGCAAGCGGCGCAAAAAGAGTCAGACTATATTATCTTACTTTGGTGAAAAAGAAGATCAAAATATACAACCAGAAGAAGACAACAAAGTCAAAGCTCCTACATCCAAAGCCTCCAAGAAAAATATGAATCAGTCCCAGGCCTTGGAAGAGCTCAAAAGGGATTTTGAGAAGCAAGTAAGGGAAGTAGAGGAAAAACTGGGAAGAGAAATGAGAGTGATGCAAGAAAATCATGAAAAACAAGTCAACAGCTTGCTAAAGGAGACCCAAAAAATACTGAAGAAAATAACACCTTAAAAAATAGCCTAACCAAATGGCAAAAGAGGTCCAAAAAGCCCAATGAGGAGAAAAATGCCCTAAAAAGCAAAATTGGCCAAATGGAAAAGGAAGTCCAAAAGATTACTGAAGAAAATACTTCCTTAAAAATTAGAATAGAGCAATTGGAAGCTAGTGACTTTATGAGAAATCAAGACACTGTAAAACAAATCCAAAAGAATGAAAAATTAGAAAACAATGTGAAATATCTCATTGGAAAAACAACTGACCTGGAAAATAGATCCAGGAGAGAGAATTTAAAAATTATTGGACTATCTGAAAGCCATGATCAAAAAAAGAGCCTAGACATCATCTTTCAAGAAATTATCAAGGAAAACTGCCCTGATATATTAGAACCAGAGGGCAAAATAGAAATTGAAAGAATCCACAGATCTCCTCCTGAAAGAGATCCCCAAAGGAAACTCCTAGGAATATTATAGCCAAATTCCAGAGTTCCCAGGTCAAGGAGAAAATATTACAAGCTGCCAGAAGGAAACAATTCAAGTACTGTGGAAACACAATCAGGATAACACAAGATTTAGCAGCTTCTACATTAAAGGACCGCAGGGCATGGAATATAATATTCAGGAGGGCAAAGGAGATAGGATTACAACCAAGAATCACCTACCCAGCAAAACTGAGTATAATCCTTGGGGAAAAAATGGTCATTCAGTGAAATAGAGGACTTTCAAGCATTCTTGATGAAAAAACCAGAGCTGAATAGAAAATTTGACTTTCAAATACAGGACTCAAGTAGAATACGAAGAGGTAAACAGGAAAGAGAAGTCATAAGAGACTTATTAAGATTGAACTGTTTACATTCCTGCATGGAAAGATGATATTTATAACTCATGAGACCTTTGTCAGTATATTGGGTAGTTGGAGGAAAAAAATTATATGTATGTATATAGATAGATAGTTAGAGGGCACAGGGTGAGTTGAAGATTAAGGGTCATATCTGGAGAATAAAATTAAGGGATGAGAGAGGATTATACTGGAGAAGAAGAAAGGGAGAGGTAGAATGGGGTAAATTATCTCACAAAAAAAAACAGAAAAGAAAATCTCTTACAGTGGAGGGGAAAGGGGAAGGTGAGAGGAATGAGTGAATCTTATTCTCATAGGATTTGGCTTAAGAGGGAATAACATACACATTCAATTGGGTATGGAAATCTGTCTTACCCTACAGGAAAATAGGGGAGAAGGGGACAAGAGAGCAGGGGATGATAGAGAGGAGGCAGATTGGGAAAGGGGTAATCAGAAGCAAATACTTCTGAGGAGGGACAGGGTCAAAAGAAAGAATAGAATAAATGGGAGGGCAGGATAGGATTAAGGGAAATAGTTAGTTTTTCACAACATGTCTACTATGGAAGTGTTTTGCATAACTGCACATGAACGACCTATATTGAGTTGCTTGCCTTTTCAATGAGGGTGGGTGGGGAGGGAGGAAGAGAGAAAATTTGAAACCTGAAGTTTTAAAAACATATGTCTAAAAAAAATGTTTTCACATGCTACTGGGAAATAAGAAATACAGGAAATGGGGTACAGAAGTCTATCCTGCCCTACAGGAAAATAGAAGGGGAAGAGGATAAGAGAAGGGGGGAGAGATAGAAAAGAGGACAGACTAGGGGAAGGGATATTCAGAATGCATGCCATCTTGGGTGGGGGAGGGTGAGATGGGGTGAAAATTTGGAACTCAAAAACTTGTGGAAGTGAATGTTGCAAACTAAAAAATAAATTTATATTAAAAAAATGGATTTCTCTAGATCTGAAAGGAATATTTTGAGGTCACCCACTTTTATAGTTTTGCTGTTTATTTCTCTCTGGAACTCATTTAAATTTTCCTTTAAGTATTCAGATGCTATGGAATTTGGTACATATATGTTTAGTATTGATATTAATTCACTGTGATAATTTTAAGCAAATTATATTTTCTCTGTTTATCTCTTTTTGTTAAATCTGTTTTTGCTGTTGCTGGGGCAGGTAGATGGCATGGTGGATAGAGTGTTAGGCCTGGAGTCAGGAAGACTCATTTTCTTGAGTTCAAATCTAGCCTCAGATACTTACTAGCTGTGTGACCCTGGGCAAGTCACTTAACCTTATTTGCCTCAGTTTCCTCATCTGTAAAATGAGCTAGAGAAGCAGATGGCAAACCATCCCAAGTATCTTTGCCAAGAAAACCTTAATGAGGTCACAAAGAGTTGGACATGACTGAAAATGACTGAACAACAATAAGTCTGAGATAATGATTGCTACCCCTTCCTTTTTTTCCACTTAATATGAAACATAATAGAGTTTGCTCTAACCTCTTATTTGAACTACATGTGAATATTTATGTTTCTTGTAAACAACATATTTTTGGATTTTGCTTATTCATTTGTTTTATAAGTGAATCCATCCCATTGGTATTCACAGTAATTACTGCTAATCCATGTTTTTCCTCCTTCCTATTCTCTTGCATATTTACTTCTATTTGTTTCCTGCCTCTTCTTTATAAAGAACAGAGTGATGTGAGAGGAGTGTGTTCAGCCCTAGTATGCTAGTTTTGGTGCAGTCTTCATCACTTCTCTGTCTGTCTTCTGTTTCCCTCATTCTGTACCACATCACAGGTTCTTATCCTTTTCTTCTTCTCTTTTAAATCCTCCTTCAAGATCCATTCTCTTTAAAGTTTGTAACACCTAGGGCTAATCCCTCCCTTAATTTACTTTTCTTCTTATTCCCCTCCTCCGTTCTCCCCTTTCCTTCCTGTTTTCCTGTTGAGTGACTTGTATTTCTGTACCCTACTCTGTGTATGTTCTTCCTTCTTTTTACCATTTCAAATGAGAATAAGGTTCAAATGTCATCTATTCTTCCCACTTTTTCTTCCTTGTTTGTTTATTCTCCTACTTGCACATCCCAATTATGTGAAATAATTTTTCTCACTTTCTTTCTTCTTCCCTGCCTCCAGTATATGCCCTTTCCTCTTTCTTCCCATTCTTCTCTTAACATCATCAAAATATAATAAAACCACTTTCATGCTCCTTATATAATTAGACTCCCTCAAAGCCCTGCTCCCCCGCCCCATGATAAGACTCTGAGGGGAATTATCACTTCCAAGACTGTCTTCTTCCTATATTAAAATGTAAATAGTTTGTCTTTGTTTAGTGCTTTATAATTGCATGCTCGTGTTTGCCTTTTTAATGTCTCTCTTGACTCTGGTTTTGTACTTTGAAGTATCTATGCAGCTCAAGACTTTTCATAAGAATGCTTAGAAATAATTTTTTTCATTAAAGGTCCATTTTCCTCCCGTCTATCCATCCTCCCATACCATAGGATTATACTCTGTTTTATCTTTTGCCTTATGTAATATGGTATTCTATTTCTTAATATTCTCCATTTCTTAATATTGGTACTTGCTATATCTTGTATGATCCTGACCATGTCTCCCTGGTACTTGAATTCTTCTCTTATGACTGCTTGTATCATTTTTTCTTTGACCTGGAAAATCTGGAATTTGACTATGATGTTGTTAGGGTTTTCCACTTTGCAATGTCATCAGACAATTAAATACATGTTTTATGGCTAAAGAGGGTATACAGCTTATCATTTAGAGACTTGCAAACTGAGGTATGCTTTAAAAAGGATTATCAATTTGACTGACGAAATTTAGGGAGTTGTGACTTTTTAAGTGAAAGGTGAATCACCAAGAGTTAGGAGGCTCTCATTTAAACCACTGAGATTGATAAACTGAAGAGCTGGGTTAAAGGAGCTGGGTAATAGGGGAATTTGACCTGGGAACCTACCTGAAATAGTCAACTGATAGAAGACTTCAGCTGCATGATTCCTGATTGGCTAGAGAAATAATTGAGTTTGTTGGAAAATGGTTCCAATGATTGCTCTTCAGATCCACTTGGAGTTGGAGAAAGGTGAAGCTTCTCATAATAGCATGTTGCTCTCTGCTGCCACCTCTGGCTTGAGAAGGAAAAGCAGAGGAGGCTTTGCAGCTGCTGTAATATGCTACAGCTGACTTCAAGAATCAACCGGAGCTGTGGGGCAGTGTAGCGTCTGGGTGAGTGAATAACTGGCTGGTTCTGTCAGTCAAGTCCAGAGAAAGCAGTTGGATGAGCTTGGCAATTCTTTATCTTAAAAGAGAATGGCTGTTCTCCTTAAGAGGTAACCCTTTTGAAATGCTTTCTTAGGGTGATGACTAATTAAGACCCTGTAAACACTATGTTAGAATAGAAAAGATAAGAGGATTTCCTCTTATTGAAGAGTAGTGAAGATCAATGGTCATGAAGTGACCAGAGAGGCAGTTTCATATGGTATAGATGTTCCCGAGTGTAATAATGACATTGAAGCCTTCAGTCTAGATTTCTAAGTTACCCTAAGCACATGAGTGTATCTTCCTCATGTGTTTCCTGCCAGGTTCCTGTAAATGTGTGTTCGCTTTTCACCATAAATTTTCCATGCGTTGGTGGGACAGTGTGATCAAGGTTATTATGTGTATTGTGATATATTTTGTTATTTATACATTTGCTTTTAACACATTAATATCTGTAATTTAATTCTTTTGCCTTATTGTTATAAAAATAATAACTAATATTTATGTTGTACTTATTATGTGTCAGGCACTGTGCTAAGCACTTTCCAGTTATCTCATTTGATCCTCACAACAACCCTGGGAGGTAGGTGCTTTTACTATCATCCCCATTTTATAGCTGAGGAAACTGAGATAAACAGAAGTTAAATAACTTGCCTGGAGTCACACAG
Source organism: Phascolarctos cinereus (assembly GCF_003287225.1). Classification (NCBI taxonomy): domain Eukaryota; kingdom Metazoa; phylum Chordata; class Mammalia; order Diprotodontia; family Phascolarctidae; genus Phascolarctos; species Phascolarctos cinereus. Next base: position 100,511,372 of record NW_027555736.1, on the reverse strand, counting down.
CTACTAAGTGTCTGAGGGCAGATTTGAACTCAGGTTTTCCTGACTCTAGGACTGGTGCTCTATCCACTATCCCACCTAGCTTCTTCAGACGTATAAAAGTACCATTATTGAGAGTGGCTTATATTGTAGAGAGAAAACACATTGGATTGGGACTGAAAAACTAGAGTGGTGATTTGAAGTGTATAACCTTCAACAAGGTTACCCCTTAGCACCCTGAACTTGAAATGTAGCTATATGGGTATCATTTATTTCTGGGAACATAGACTTTCCAGAGTAAAAGCAGGTCTCAGTGAGTCAACCAATCTCAGAGAATGAATAGTGTTGACATGCCTCATGAAAAGGAATATACACATATATGTATGTGTGTGTAACACACAAATATACACACCGCACACATACACACATATCTTGTGTGACATAAGTCAGTATTTGTACCCTGCTTTGTGGTCCCATTGTACACTGACACCTCCTTCTCTTTCCTGGAATGGGCAAGTTGCTAGTGGTGAGGATAGAAAATGGATTTCTCCTTTATGGGCTGGCATTGCAGACATCTTATTTAAAAAAACTGTTAAAGGAGTTCATATTGCTGTGTTTCTCCCCAACCATCCCATTAAGGTTATTGATTTTTCTTGGGTGCTAAGCAGTTACCAGTTACATTAAAAAGCAATGAAATCCTAGAAATCATAATTTTGGAGCTAGAAAGTGACCTTACATGTGATCCAGTACAATTCCTTCATATGTACTTTGCTGATAAAGCTGTGATAGGATTATTCTGTTAAAATGTGGGTGTACTAAACATTATTATTTGATGTATACTTAAGCTAGGCATGCCTTCTTTTGTTTTTGTCTTTAAATAGAATAAGAGAACTGAAGCACAAAGAGAGATCCAGAGACTTTAACTCTTACACTTAACAGTGATTTTCTGGCAGGAAGAAATGATGGTACTTTGTCTCATTGTCATAATGCTCAATGATGCTTTAGCTCCCTTTATTCTAACTGGTGTCAAGGGAGCATCCTGAAATGAATGGGGTATCCAGGACAGGAGTCTGTGTTATGTATGAACTAAAGAGCCACAGATGTATTTATATTTGTTGATTTAAGCATATTAAAATTGTAGGTGACCCAAAGCAGTAGAAGGCACATGGTAGCCATAAGTAGATGACAGCATATTACCAGTGGTAATTTATTTGTAATTTGGAATATTTATGAAAAAGCGCATACAGAAATCACATTGGAGAGAAAGTGTGAATAACTTTCCTTTCTCTGCTGGTGGAAGGAGTATCCATCTTGAATTCATGGATCTCTGTGTACATTGAAATATTACCATTCCTAACATAACTGCTGAATTGATAACATAGCTTTGACCATGTCATTACCCACCTCTTCCCTTCACCCTCCTCCCAAAGACAATTTTCATTGATTTATCACTAGGATAAAATAAGACTTCTCAGCCTGGAATTTAAAGTCCTGATTTTGGCTCCCACAAACTCCTTGATACAACAAGAAATGTCTTAACAATTAGAGCAATACAGAAGTAGGGTGGATTACCTCAGGAGATAGTGAGTTCTCCCTTCTTAGAAGTCTTCACATAAAGGCTGGATGACTCTTTTTCAAAGATGTTATTCTTTTTCAGGTAAAGGTTGTGCTAGGTGGCTTCTGAGGCCCATTCCTTCTCAAAAATTTTGATTCTTGGATCAAGCTTCTTTTCAAGAACTCTCAGTCAGACTTACTTGTTAGCTGACACTCTTAAATGTATTATTTCCTTTGATTGATGTAAGTTCCTTGAGGAGTTCTTGACACATAGTAGGTCCTTAGTCAATGTTCATTGATTCATGAATTAATATTCACTTCTTATGTACATGATGTATCCCTGTAGTAGAAGGTAAGCTCTTTGCAGGGACTATTTCATTTTTTTGTCTTTATGTCATCAGCACCTTTCCAAGTATTTTGCATATTATTGGCATGTTATTGTTATCATCTCCCTCCTTGTAGAGCAAAGGTACATGCCCACCTCCATGAGAAGCACTCCATCCAATTCCCTGATATGAAATGTTTGTTGAATTAAATCAAATTATCATAAGAAATAATGATGACTTAACATTTATGCATTATAGTTACATGATGCTTTATATACATTTTCTCATTGTATCTTAATAAACAAATATTATTATAACTAATTTTACAAGTAAAGAAATTGAGGCTCAGAGAAATAAAGTGATTTGCTCAGGATTTTACAACTAATAAATTAAAATGATAGTACCTGAATTCAACCAAGGGATAGAGTGGGAACCCAATCCATGGGCTTCTGGTTGTATGGCAGATTTTCTTTCCATCTCACTTCAATACCTTTCCATCTGATGGGTGGAGTTAGAAAACCTATATGCACCAACCAAAAAAAAAATCACTCCTACCTCCAGTACTTTAAATTTAATACCATCTTTAAAAGAGACATTCTACAAGTTAACAGTTTTGAACTAATTTTGTCAGCCATCTTTGGGAATAGATTGACAGTGAAGAGAGAGCTTGTAGATAGTTATTACATTTTTATTGAAAGTTTAAGCAGATATGTAATGCAGTTTTTTTCTTAATTCTGCTGCCTTCCTTTGTTTCTTTCCTTTGGCATGACATTGTAAACTCTGCCCTTCAATCCCCTCTTCATATCTAATATTTGGAGTTGTTCATGTAGTTTGGAATGGCGGAGGTGAAATTCAGTAGCTCTTTATTACCTATGGAATAAAATACCAACTTGGCCTAGAATTCAAGGTCCTTAGCTATCTGGGTCCAACTTAATCTACTAATTTTTCTCACATAATTTCTTCATTGTACTATATGTTCCAAGGCCAGACACTATTACTTGACGTCCCAATTTTTTCCAGCCATTTCCTGATGTACCTTGGTTCATCTTTCCCCAATACTTGTATAGCAAGGTATTTATTTTGACTTTAGTAAACCTAAAGATTGGAAGAGGCAACAGACAGAGACATTAAAATGTAAAGGAAAAGTCTTTTTTGTATATAAAGGAAGCCTCCTGCACCTCAGGCTCTGAGGTTTAAATAGCTCTACAGCATATGAAAAGGCTGGCCACAGATAAGCTTGATTCTTGGGCACAGACTGCCTTTATATTTTTGTACCCCATCTCTCAGCTGCATAAGATGGTAGCAGGAATTGACAAAGTAAGTTGGCTGATCACCAGAAGTGAAGATTATTGAATGAGAGAGGCTATTCCTCACCTACCTCTTAGACTGTATGTGACAAAGCTCAGAGCTGAAACTCTGAGAGAATTAAAGTGGAGATGCTTGCCAATCTTAGACTAAGAACTTATACCCTAACCGAAAACAGCTCTGTAACAGTTCAGCTATAATACCCAGCTCAGCCGGAGGCTGGTGATGATGATGACTGTAGCTCCCTAAAGAAGAGCAAATGCAGCAGTTCTGCCCATTTAATACAGACAGCTCACCTTATGAAGAGCCCAATGGTAGAACAGCCTGCTTGGCTCAGTCTGGCAGGAGCTCTGCTGCTAGCATCCTTCCTTGTATAGCTGAACAGCAGCTGGGCCCTGCGAGGAGCCAGTTCAACAGCCAGACGAACTGCTTGATCCAATCTAGCAGCAGATCAACCCATCCAGCCAAGGATGAGTCAGTCACAAACTCAGCTGAGATGCCCATCCAGCAGAGATTCTGTGCCCCAAGAGGAGACAGCGCAGCCAATAGTGAAGTAGCTCTTCTATCATCACCAATGGTGCTCTCCCTCACAGTGAATTTCATGAGGATTCTCTGGAGAAAAAAAGGACATTGATTTCCTGTTGTTTCAGAGTGGTAAGTTATGAATCTTGGCATGTGTTTTCCCTGGACATATGTGTGTATATCTATATATCTATATATGTACATAATCGATGTAATTTATATATTGTACTTTAAGCCTGTGCCCACTCTTCCCTCATATACACTATGCACATTTACAGATGTATGCCATGGGTATTTTTTTTTAAAAGAAATGCTTTGTAACTACTGTTCTTGCTATACCATTTTGAGAGGGGGATATTCTGAACTTAAATACCCCAAAAAGAGCATATTATATACACAGCAGTACACAAAAAGAGGATTATAATGATAATAGTTAGCATTTATATAGCACTTTAAGGTTTACAAAGTGCATTTCAAATACTAATTTTATTCTCACAATAACCTGGGAGGTAGATTCTGTTATTAGTCCCATTTTATAGATGAGGAAACTGAGGCAGACATTACATAATTTGACTAAGGTCACACAGCTAGTGAGATTCTGTGACAGGATTTGAACTCAAGTCTTTCTGACTCCAGATCCAGCATTCTACACATTGTACGACATAGCTACGCTTTCTGAAGGATTCTATATGAAGCAGTGACTGTCCATTTTTCATGCTGCAAGCTTTAAAAAAAGTATTTAATAAATTCTACTCACAACTTTCAAAACTATCCTACTTGCTTGTACTTCCTTCTGAATCCCCTTTTATTTTTTTTATGTGCTTATAAGATGCTACAATGGCCCCCCCATTGTTGGAAGGTATTGCTATTGTTAATCTCAATTTAAAAACAGAGCAAGAAAGAAAAAAAAATGCCATGTACAGTGGCCACATGCAGGAACATATGTCTCTGCACCTTGTGTTTTTCACATTTCTGTCAGGAAGTGGGTAACATGCTTCATCACAGGTCCTTTGGAAACATGGTTGTTTTTCCTTCATCACAATTACTAATCTTTCAAAATTGCTTTTCTTTACGATGTTGCTGACCTTGTTGTGCTCTCTCCAGTCTTCATCAGTTCATACTATCAAGGATTTTCTGGAATTGTCTATTTTGTCATTTCTTATGCTATGATAGTATTTCTTTATATTCATATACAACAATTTGTTCTTATTATGCTGTTTGAGTCAATGCCTTTTATAAGAGCTAATTAAGTCTATTGATTGATTGTTAAAGAAAAGCTTGCTGATGAGGGCTCATTATATTGGATAGCCACCAATAGGTTGCCCCTAGAACCCTGGGTAACAATTGCTCCTTTGGGAATCCAAGCAACTAATTCAAGTGAGTTGGTGGAGTAACCCAGAAGTGGTTTCATTTGGAATAGAATCAATTTTATCTTTAATCATTTAAATCTTTTTTCTTCATTCAAGTCCAAGCTCAGGTGTCCTCTTCAGCAAAACTTTTCCAACAGTGTGGTATATCAGTGAAGCAGGAGGGCTACTGACTTCATTTGTAGTCACAAGACATAGGCTCACATTCCAGTTCTTAAATGGTGCAATATATAGAATGCTGAGCTTGGAGTCAGGAAGACCTGAGTTTAAATCGGGCCTCAGACACTAGCTGTGTGATCCTGGGCCAGTCACTTAATTCTGTTTGCCTCACTTTCCTCATCTGTAAAATGAGTTGGAGAAGGAAATGGCAAACCAATCCAGTATCTTTGCCAAGAAAACCCCAAAAGGGGTCATCAAGAGTCAGACATGATGGAAATTATTGAACAACAAAAAGACAATCATTCCATATCCCTTTGCTTCATTTTCTTTTTCTGTAAAATAGTGATAATAACACTTGTACTACCTATTTTTGAAGGTTGCTGTGGAGAAAGTGCTTTGTAAAACTCAAAGCACTGTATACATGTGAGTTATTAGTTGTTATTATTTCTCCTGGTTTTCAGTGAGCTTTTTGTTAAAGAATCACAGAAAACAAATCAACCCTGGTCTCTCCTGCAAGTGTGGCTACTCTTTGATTCAGTTTAATGACACATCAGATAGAATATTGTGTGTTCTTTTTTTTTCAACACTCTTAAATTTTTTTGGAGTTCTGAATTCTCTCCCTCACTCCAGTCTCTCCCCCACCCATTCAGAAGACAAGCAATATATTAGTTATATATGTGAAATCATGCAAAACATTTCCACATATTAGCCATGTCATAAAAAGCAGGGAAAATTAAAGAAAATGAAAAAAATACATTTCAATTTGTACTCAGAGTTCATCAGTTCTCTCTCTGGAGGTGGGTAGCATTTTTCATCCTGAGCCCTTCAGAATTGTCTTGGATTATTACATTCATTGGAGTAGCTAAGTCTTTCACAGTTGATCATCAGCACAATGTTTGCTGTTTCTGTGTACAGTGATTTTCTAGTTCTTTTCACTTTACTTTGCATCAGTTCATACAAGTCTTCTTAGTTTTTTTCTGAAACCATCCCCCTCATCATTTCTTATAGTACAATAGTATTCATTCTATCACAATCATATGCCACAACTTGTTAAGCTGTTCCCCAATTGATGATCATCCTCTCAATTTGCAATTCTTTAAAAATATATGCTTATTTATTTTGTTAAATATTTCCCAATTATATGTAATTTTTTAAACATTCATTTAAAAATTTTTGAGTTCCTAATTCTCTTTCACTCTCTCTCCTTCCCTCCCTCCCTTCCCCCAACCCCTAAGAAGGGCAAGCAATATAATATTGATTATCCATATGATGAAGTCATACAGAACATATTTCCATATTAGCCATGTTGCAAAAGAAAACACAGACACCCACACAAACAAGAAAAATAAAGAAAATAAAAACGTGTACTTCAATCCACACTCAGAGTTCATTCATTCTCTCTCTGCAGGTGGATAGCATTTTTCATCACAGATCCTTCAGAATTGTCTTGGATCATTGTATTAATCAGAGAAGTTAAGTCTTTCAAAATTGATTATCACTACAATATTGCTGTTACTGTGTACAATGTTCTCCTGGTTTTGTACACTTCACTTTGTACCAGTTCATGTAAGTCTTCCCAGGTTTTTCTGAACCTATCCCCCTCATCATTTCTTATAGCACAATAGTATTTCATCACAATCATATACCACGACTTGTTCAGCCATTCCCCAATTGATGGGTATCCCCTCAATTTCCAATTCTTTCCTACCACAAGAGAGATTCCATAGATATTTTTGTACAAATGTGTCCTTTCTTCCTTTTTTATTTCTTTGGGGTACAGACCTAATAGTGTTATTGCTTGGCCAAAGGATATGCATAGTTTTGTAGCCTTTTGGGTATAGTTTCAAATTATTCTCCAGAATGGTTGGATCAATTCACAACTCTGCCAACAATTCATTAGTGTACTTATTTTCCCACATCCCCTCCAGCATTTGTTATTTCTGATAGGTATGAGGTGGTACCTCAGAGTTGTTTTAATTTACATTTCTCTAATCAATAGTGATTTATAGCATTTTTTTTCTTATGACCATAATTAGTTTTGATTTCTTCTTCTGAAAACTCTCAGTTCATATCGTTTGAGTATTTATCAAATAGGGATTGACTCATAACATTTGATTCAATTGTCTATGTACTTAAGAAATGAGGCCTTTATGGGGCAGCTAGATGGTGCAGTGGATAGAGTACCGGCCCTGGATTCAGGAGGACCTGAGTTCAAATCTGGCCTCAGACACATAACACATACTACCTGTGTGACCCTGGGCAAGTCACTTAACCCCATTGTCTAGCCAAAAGAAAAAACAAACAAACAAACAAAAAAAGAAATGAGGCCTTTATCAGATAAACTTGATGTAAAATTTTTTCCCAGTTTTCTGCTTTCCTTCTAATCTTGGCTATATTGGTTTTGTTTGTGCAAATCCTTTTTAATTTAATGTAATTGAAATTATCCATTTTGCATCCCCTAATGCTTCCTAGCTCTCGTTTGATCATAAATTCTTCTCTTATTCATAGATCTGACAAATAAATTATTCTATGTGCCCTAATTTACAATACGGTATCACCTTTTATGTCTAAATCATGCACCTCATTTTGACCTTATCTTGGTATACAATGTGTGAGATGTTGGTCTATATCTAGTTTCTGGCAAATTGCTATCCAATCTTCTGAGTAGTTTTTGTTAAACAGTGAATCCTTGTCCCAAAAGCTTGGATCTTTCCATTTATCAAACACTAGTTTACTATGGTCATTTATGACTGTGTATTTTGTTACTTAATCTGTTCCACTGATCCACTGATACAGTATTCTGTTTCTTGGCCAGTACCAGTTTGTTTTGATAATTACTACTTCGTAATACAGTTTGAGATCTGGCCACCTTCCTTCATGGTTTTTTTTTTCATTGATTCCCTTGATATTCTTAACCTTTTGTTCTTCCAGATGCATTTTGTTGTTATTTTTTCTTGTTTTATAAATTAATTTTTGGTAGTTTGATTGGTAAGGCACTGAATAAGTAAATTAATTTAGGTAGAATTGTAATTTTGATTATATTGACTTTGCCTACACACAAGCAATTAATGTTTTTTCAGTTTTTTAGATCTGACTTTATTTGAATGGAAAATGTTTTATAATTGTGTTCATATAGTTCCTGGGTTTGTCTTGGCAGGTAGACTCACAAGTATTTTATATTGTCTGCAGTTATTTTAAATGGATTTTCTCTTTCTATCTCTTGCTGCTGGATTTTGTTGGTAATATATACAAATGCTGATGATTTGTGTGTGTTTGTTTTGTATCCTGAAACTTTGTTAAAGTTATTAACTATTTCAAGTAGCTTTTTAGTTGATTCTCTAGGGTTCTCTAAACATACCATCATATCATCTGCAAAAAGTGATAGTTTTTGTTTCCTCATTGCCTATTCCAGTTCCTTTAATTTCTTTTTCTTTTCTTATTGCAATAGTTAGTGCTTCGAGTATAGTATTGAATAATACTGGTGATGATGGGCATCCTTGCTTCACCTCTGATCTTATTGGGCAGGCTTCTAGCTTATCTCTGCAATAGATAATGCTTGCTGATTGTTTTGGATGGGTATTACATAGCATTTTAAGGAAAGATCCATTTATTCCTATGTTTTCTAGTGTTTTTAGTAGGAATGAGTGTTATAGTTTGTCAAAAGCTTTTTCTGCATCTATTGAGATAATCATATGATTTTTTTATTGATATGGTCAATTATGCTGATAATTTTCCTATTACTGAACCAGCTCTGCATTCCTAGTATAAATCCCACCTGTAGCGTATGATCTTTGTGAAATATATTGCTGCGTATGATCTTTGTGAAATATATTGCTGCAATCTTTTTGTTAGTACTCTATTTAAAATTCTTGTACCAAAATTCATTAGAGAAATTGGTCTGTAGTTTTCTTTCTCTGTTTTTACTTTTCCTGATTTAGGTATCAGCACCTTATTTGTGGCATAAAAGGAATTTGGTGGGACTCCTTTGCCTATTTTTCCAGACAGTTTATATAATATTGGAATTAATTTTTCTTTAAATGTTTGGTAGAATTCACTTGGGAATCCATCTGGTCGTGAAAACTTTTTCTTAGGGAGCTCATTGATGGCTTGTTTAATTTCTTTTTCTAAGATAGGGTTATTTAAGTATTTTATTTCCTCTTCTGTTAGTCTGGGCAATTTATATGTTTGTAAATATTCATCCATTTCACTTAGATTATTAGATTTATTGTCATATAATTGAGCAAAATAGCTCCCAATAGTTTAATATCATCTTCATTGGTGGTGAATTCACTCTTTTAATTTTTGATGCTGTAATTTAGATTTCTTTTTTCTTTTTTAAAAACATCAAATTAACCAGCAGTTTACCTATTTGTTTTCCCCCCCCAAATCCAGGTCCTAGTGTTATTTATTAGTTCGATGTTTTTCTTACTTTCAGTTTTATTAATCTTGTCTTTGATTTTCAGGATTTCCAATTTGGTGTTTAATTGGGATTTGGGATTTTTAATGTGTTCTTTTTCTAGTTTTTTTTTTAGTTGCATGCTCAATTCATTGATCTGCTTTTTCTCTGTTTTATTGATGTAAGTATTTAGAGATATAAATCTTCCCCTAAGTACTGTTTTGAATGCATCTCATAAATTTTGGTGTGTTGTCATACTCTTTAATGAAAGTGTCCTTTCTGTGATTTGTTCTTGACCTACTCATTCTTTAAGATTAGAATATTTAGTTTCCAATTAACTTTTAATCTATGTTTCTGCAGCCCCTTATTTGAATGTAATTTTTATTACATTATGATCTGAAAAGGATGTATTCAGTATTTCTGCTTTTCTGCACTTGGTTGTGAGGTTTTTATGCCCTAAAAATACATGGTCAATTTTTGTGTAGGAGCCAGGTGCCCAGTTTCAATTTCAATATTTGGAACTGGTTAGTGAAAGGTAGTTGAAGGAACAATTTTCAGGACCAAAATGTTGAGAATTTGTCATTAATTCCTTCCCTAGTGGTATAGTGTAGAGAAATGGTTTGGTTTGTTGAACTGATAATAAAATTTAAGATATTTTAAAGTTTTCCTTTTTTATCTTGAAAAGCATCTTTTTTGGGGATGATGATTAAAACAAGCTATTACAAAGTCTTATAGTTTGATGCCTTAATGTAGTAGTAGTCCTTTACATTTGCATGCATTGTAGTTTATTAGAAAGAACACTGGACTTGGGAGTGAGGAAATCTAGACTGAAGCTCAGCTTCATCACTTACTGGCTTTGGGATCTTGGGCAAGTCATTTAGCTTATGTGTACCTATTTCCTCATCTGGATCAAATCGGAGAAATCCCAAAGCACTCTCTTGTTGCTAGACAGTATGTGAGATTTTTATTTAAGAAAGTATTTGGTATATGTTATTTCATGCTTTCTCTAATAAAACTATGAAGCAGGCCAAAAGAAATCATTATTTTCATTTTACAAATTCAGAAATCTAGAGCAGAGCTAAGTTTAAGTGAGTTACCTAAAGTCACAAAGGTAGGTTTTGTGGTAGCCAAACCAAAAAACTCAGATCCCTTGACTCCTGAGGTGCACTCAGTTTTACACAACCAGCTGGAGTCCTACCTTTCATCACTACTCTTTATATTAGAATTAGATTGTTCATGTCTTCCTTTTGAAGAAACATGTTTTTCTCTTTATAAAAGGAGCTACTCTACTTATATGTATATTAAGATTTAGTTTCCCCTGTTTCCCATGCCCTGACTACTCTTTCTATGTGAAGCCAGTTCAAATGAGTTAGTTGCCTAGTCACAGAGACAAGTCCCAATTTTTATTGAGGGTAATTTCACTCTTCCAGTCACCCAGTTTCACAACCTCAAAGTCATTCTTAACTCTATAGCCTCAGAGTCATTCTTTAACTTTTTCTCTCCCCTTCCCAAAATGAATTAGTTGACAGGTCTGGTCAATTTTGCCTCCAAAAATCTATTTGCCTATTTTTAGATCTTTAAAAAAAGTGCCATTGATTCCTTTCATCTCCTAGTGACAGTCATTTCCCAATCCTCTTGCCCTCCCTCCTTCACTAAAATTACATCTAACTACTTGCTGTTCCTTGAATTTGCATTCCAACTCTAGCTGTCATACTTTTCTGCAGACAATCCTAGAATATGCTCTCTTCTCCACCTCAAAGAATCCTTAACATTCTTCTAGGCTCAGCTCTGGGACCACTGGCTAGGGAAGACTTTCTTGATTAGAAATTTTTCCTGATCCTGTTAATGTTCTCTTCCCTCATAGTATTTGATATTTGGCTAGCTGCAGGCTTCTCCCAGTAGAATGAACTTTAAAAAATTTTTTATAAAGTGCTTGTTATGTGCCAGTCACTGTACCAAGTTCTAGGGATACAAATACAAAATGAAATAGTCCCTGAACTTACATTCTAAAAGCAGAAGACGATGCATTTTAAGGTGCAGCGGACAGAGAATGGAGTTTTGGAAAAGTGAATTGTAGAGAAATCAGTTGACATTCTTTTTCTAAAAGCAGTTGTACTTTTATGGTTATGGTAACCAGCATTGTTATGAGTATTACCCTAGAATAGATGGCAAATAGCCTGGGAAGATGACTAGATGATATATGAAGTATAATCTTGGCTCTTTCAGGGTTAGCTTCATATAATGGGTTACACAAATTTGCTTTCTCCATACTAATCAGCTCAGATCTTATTAGGCTGGAATCCAAATGGAGTAGATTAATTTCTCAAGAGTCTAGGGGTATGGATTCTGGAGGTCCAGTGTGTAAGCTCCGGGTCCAGGTGGGGAAAAGGAGGGTGTAGAGGTGGCACCACAGATGACAAAGTATTCTGGGTGGACAATTGGCTGGTATGTGAAGAATGTAAACCTTTTCAGGGCAGGGACTTTATTCCTTTTGTGTTTGTATTTCTATCTTCTAGCACAGTAGCTTGTGCACAATGGGGACTTAATAAGTGCTTGTGAATTAAAATTAATTTCTTATTTGGTAGTGATGTAAGATCATAAAGCTATAGAATGTTCCCTTTCATTTCTCTGGAGCGTCTGGAATGACCCTACTCAGTTTTTCCCCAAGCAGCATGTGACTTGTGGGCATGCCTTTGACTCGAGCGTGAGTGGGCCAGGGAAGTTATATTGAAGGGAGCCCTGATTTACGGACTGTCCAGATTTAACTGAGACTACAGCAGTTTTATTAATAGAACATGCTGCATTTCCTTTTTATAAAAATATGAAGATCACTGTGCTCAGGAAAATGCCCGGTGACTTTTCTGTCTTTAGGGCATGCCCATCACCAGGCTAAAATTAAAAAGTGAAGTCAGGCCCTTCTTGGAGTCTATTTTTAAACTGCTTTAGCATATGAATGTGAGTGTGAAATCGTTCTTTGGGGCTCTCTTAACTCAATTACTTACTTATTCAAAATATTCTCTCCTCAAATTCTTGAGTTGTAGCCAGGTCTACCTAAAGTGTGGTAGCCTTAGAAAAGGTCAAATGAAGTATGTGTAATGTTGTATCTTATAGGTATCCTTGTGCTTTTGTATTCCTCTATCTCTGAACGGCGATATGGAGCCAGTTAAAATATGCATATTCCTCTTTGGACTTCTGGTAGTGGTTAAAGGTGAAGTGTTGCCTGTTTGACAAATATTCTTTTCTCATACTTCTTTGTGGTCTCAAGGAAAGAAAAACCCTTGGGAAAATTTTACCACCTACATATTGAAGGCAGATCTTGTCATTAAAGCAGAAAGTGAGAATGGCCCCTGGAATACCAGGAGACTGGTGACAACAGGTGGGGAGAGAGAGAAAAAAAATATAACAAGTGTCATTGCTATCCTTCGAGTCAGTGATGAGTAATGAGATCAATGAGGGAAACCTTCAGAAACCTTCTTAAATTCCCCCTTTCAGGTCTTTTAATGTGTTCTTTGAAAGATGTGAAGAGAGGCAGGGTAGAGGGCCCACCTTATCCCACTTCTTCAGACTCTGGCCCAAGTTTTCATTTAAAGGCAATTGACTTTCAGAATTCTCTTTTTTTTGCATTCTTCAAAGATCTCCCTGTAGATGTGCTTCAAAGGACACAAACATTTTTTATTTGTAAGCCTAAGTTCCTATAATAACTTTTGTTTTGACTTCGAAAATATATCTCAGAACAACTATTTTAATTAATTTTATGCTTCAGAGATATGACTCGATGTATTTTTAAATAAGTATATATATTCTGTGTTTTCAATTCTGCATCAATTTATATGACTTTAAAGTTTTCCGTATCCAAATGGTTGTCATTTTTAAGCAATGCAAAAATTTCACTCTATTTTTGTGAAGCAGGAAAGCCATCCTTGAGGATAAGCGGAAGATTAATTTAAAATGCCAATTACTTTTGCTAATCCGCTGACAGTGAGGTTGTTTATGGCCAGTAATGGAAATGTTTCCAGCTCACTTCTGTAGGGGGGGGAGGAGAGGGAGGTCTTCATATGATTGTAACCAGGAACAGTACTTCTGAAACTACCTTCATCAAAATTAAGTATGAAGTGTTTACAGACCCATGCCATCTGTCTGAAAAATCTATTGGCTTTAGCTAGTAGTTCAACAAACCATTTACATGCTTTAACATTGCCCTCAATAAAAAATTGGATTAAATTACAGCAGTGCTGGAAACATAAGATTGTTTTCAAGTTTCAAAAATTTGCACATTCATTTGGATGCAATCAATTTGGAGAGACTGGCTGTTACAGCAAAAAAAAAAGTTTCAAATCTAACTTTAAGAACAAAAGTGGTGGTGGAAGTGAAGGGGAAAGTATAGATTAGCATATTCCTTAGAAAAACAAAGCATTGGGAAAATGCACTTAGTGGTTATTGGATAAGCTTGTTCCTTTGATCTTAGTGAAAGAACAAGGCCTTTTCATGCTAGATAGCTGCTGAATTAAAGACTTTCTGGTGTGGTATCTCTTTGAAACAGTTTATTACTTTGTAACTTCAGTTTGGTTGTCTCTGTAGCAGTAATAGGAAATTATTTTCTTTTTTCACAATTTGGCTTTATTTTGTGCCACAGTGAAAATGATGTACTTGGGGGAAGGGGAGAGGGTAGTTTTATTAAAAAATAGTAAAGATCATTAACATTTTCAAGACCCTCTTGGATAGCATTCCATTTTTTATGACTACAGAAAGGGGGAAGTGAAGATGCAGAGCAGACTTACAGTTACAGTGTGTTTCTGGTTGAGCCCAACCTATAATTTTTCAAAATTGGATTAGCTTTGTTTTTGTAACTTATTTGGATGTGAAAAGCAACAAGCTTTTCCCTCTACTTTGATTCCTGGAATTGATGGTGTAGCTATGAATTCCCCCTCTCTTTATCTCAGTTCAAATTTTCATACCCGTAATTTGTAAACATTAAATGGTGTTACTAATTCCTGCTGAACTTTGTGTCTCCTTGTCTTAAAGCAATCAGTCTACATATCTTCTTGGGGAATAAAACTGAAAAAAAACCCCAGAAATAACATTACTTACTTTCTGCTTCTGCGTAATAAAGAACTTTGGATATGAATAGGTCTGAAAACATCTATTGTTAAGTAAAAGATTTAAAAGAAGCTTACTTTTAAATTACCCAATGAAAATGAATGTGTGCTCTGCATGAATACAAAGTATATTAAAATTTTGAATTTAAAAAATAGGAATTAACTAGGAGAGTATTCATATTACAGAAGAATTTGTTGCAAGACCCATTTAAATAGTTATCTCCTCTGTGGATTTAAAATGGTCTGTGATGAGCAGAAATTCATATTATGTACAATTCTTAAGGGATAGCTATAGCATAATATTCTTCTGAGAGTAAATAGAGCATATAAATGAAAAAATTGTTATTAGTTATCAATAATACAATTTCAAAAAGGGCACATATAAATACTCTTAATTCTCCCCATATTCCTGGAGGGAAATGCCTTAATTTTTTGGGATGTTTCAGTGTCTATTTTTATTTCTTTCCTTATTTAAGATAGAAGCAAATATTATTTTACACTTATTATTGTCCTTATACAATGAAATGAAATGAAACCATCATACTTTTTCCTTTTTCTGACTTTAAACCGGTGCCTTGTTTTATTTAGGATACAAATGTTTGGGGCTCTTGCATCTGAGTATGATAGCAAACTTTCAAATATAATCACCCTTCTATTTTCATTCAAGTTTGGTCAGGGAAACAGAAAGCACCTCACCCCAGATTTCATAGTCTAGTTAGAACTACAGAATCTTAAGAGTTGAAAGGCATCTAAATCAATTCCTTCTTTTCCTCAATAAGGAAATAAGCCGCTAGAGGGGAAATGACTCACCCGAGGTCATAGAGCTAATAAATGTCACAGGCATTATTAGAACTCAGTTCTCCTGATTCCTAATCCATTGTTCTTTCTACGGCAACACGTGGCCTTTTTAGTTTTCTCGCCCTACTTATGTCTAGGGAGGTTAGAATAATATTTGCTGATATTTTGAGAATAAGTTAAGGTTTGCAAAGTGTCCTCAAAAGCATATGGAAGTGACTGTTGATAAATCAAAATAAGTTAATTGTTAAAAATGTAAAAAAAAAAAAAAGGTTTGCGAAGTGTCACAGTCCTGTGAGATACTGCAGTTATTATCACCACTTTACAGAGGAAGAAACAGACTCAGAAAGCTGAGGTGACTAGTAGCGTGTGTGTGTGTAACTCCATGGAACCTGATAGAGTAATAAGATGAGAAGGATCCTTACACTCGTTTCTTCCATTTGCCTAATGTTGTGAATTTGCCTCTGAACATTACACTTATTTTGAGCTGGCTGCTGCCCCTCTTTGGTCACATTGATCTTTCTCTGTTAATTATGTCAGCTCCAGGGGCTCTTCTGCTCAGTGTGAGTCCCTGAAATTTTATTCCTTTGTGCCACATGTCAACCTCCTGAGACCTGAGTTTTCTTCTGAACTCACATGTGTCAAATTATGATTCTCTGTTTCACTGCAAGTGCTAAAGCAGTGTTGAGTGGTATTCCTGAATAAAAATGACATGAGAACAGGCTGGCTGCCAAAGAATCAGCCCAGTGGAAGATCTAAAGGTCACCTAACCTAGTCCCCTTGACAGGCTGTTCCCTTAAATGAGCTTTGCAGAGAGGACAAGAAGTATCCACAAGTCCACTCCAGCAAACCAGGAGGCATCTGGTGCCAGGCAGCATCAGGAAATGCAAGACTGTGGTTAGGCTTTCTGTTTCTGCTGAAAGTCTTAATTAGGCAGCTAGGTGGAACAGGGGATAGAGTGCAGGGCCTGGAATCAGGAAGACCTGAATTCAAATCCAGCCCCAGAGACTTACTACGTTGTGTGACTCTGGGCAAGTCATTTAACCCTGTTTGCTTCAGTTTCCTCAACCGTAAAAGAGGGTTATTAATGGCACCCATTTCCAAGGGTTGTTGTGAGGATCAAACAAGATAATATTTGTAAAAGTACTTAGCACAGTCCCTGCTTTCCACCTGATTACCTTTCTTACTACACATCATCCCCGTGTTTTCAGAGAGTTAGCATTTGCTTGTCTATTTACTTCTGTGCTACACAACGTGCCATACCGTGTAATGGCATACTACAGCATGTGGTTGACACACCACATCATGTGACAGACATGCCATGTCATGTGATATGCAACAGAAGGCTATGTAACATAATGTCATGTTTATCGATGATACAACATGTGATGATACATCATGTTATGTGACAGCCATGCTACTTAACAATAGGCATACACCATGTGACAAACATGATCTCATGTCACAAAACGCACACACCATATCATGTGACACACTTCTATGGGATGATGTCATGTAACTGGTGCACTATTACACTATATCATGTGATAGACACAGCATGTCATGTGACCAACATACTACTAATATATCATCATATCTACGCCAGATAAGTGGAGAAATGACTTTGGTGTAAGAGACATCAATATAAATTTCAAAATAAAATGAAAACTGATATTGATCTTGGCTGCCATTCCCTATCACTTTTCAGAATCAAGTGTTTACTAGTTGAAGCTGTTTAAAAATTATTATTTATTCATTTTTAACATTCTTTAAAAATTTTTTGAGTTCCGTATTCTCTCCCTCCCTTCCTCCTGCCTATACCTCCTTTACCGACTGAGGAAGAAAGCAATATGATGGCTTTCACAATACATGTGAGATCATGCAAAATATATTTCCGTGTTAGCCATATTAAAAAAAAAAAGCAAGAACAGTAAAGAAAGTGAGAAAATTATACTTCAATTTGCACTCATAGTTCATCAGTTCTTTCTCTGTAGGTGGATGGCATTTTTTCATCACGAGACCTTTGGAATTGTCTTGAATAATTGCTTTAATCAGAGCAGCTAAATCTGTCACAGTTGATCATTAATGCAATGTTACTGTTACTGTGTACAATGATCTCCTTATTTTGTTCGCTTCACTTTGCATCAGTTCATATAGGTCTTCCCACACTTTTCTGAAACCATCCCCCTTGTCATTAGTTACAGCACAATAATGCCCCATCACAATCATATGACACAATCTGTTCATCCATTCCCCAGTTGATGAGCATCCCCTTAATTTCTAATTCTTTGCTGCCACAAAAAAGAACTGCTATAAATATTTTTGTACATGTAGGCGCCTTTTCTTTTTCTTTAATCTCTTTGGGATACAGACCTAGTAGTGGTATTGCTGGCTCAAAGGATGTGCGCAGTCTCATAGCCCTTTGGGCAGAGTTCCAGATTGTTCTCCAGAATGGTTGTGGACCAGTTTACAACTCTACCAACAATGCATTACTGTTCCAATTTTTTAGCATCCCCTCCAACATTTGTCTTTTTTCTTTTCTGTAATGCTAGCCAACTTGATAGGTGTGAGGTGATACCTCAGAGTTGTTTTAATTTGCATTTCTCTAATCAATAGTGATAGGCAGCTAGGTGGCACTGTGGGTACAGCGCTGGGCCAGGAGTCAGGAAGACTCCTCTCCCTGAGTTCAAATCTAGCTTCAGAAACTTACTAGCAGTGTGACCCCAGGCAAGTCATTCAACCCTGTTTGCCTCAGTTTCCTCATCTGTGAAATGGGCTGGAGAAGGAATGGCAAACTACTCTAGTATCTTTGCCAAGAAAACCCCAAATGGGGTCACAAAGAGTCAGAGAAGACTGAAAACAATTGACCAACAAGAAATCAATAGTGATTTGGAACATTTTTTCATGTGACTACAAATAGCTTTGATTTTTTCTTCTGAAAAATGTTTGTTTGTATCCTTTGACCATTTATCAATTGGGAAATGGCTCTTATTTTTTTCTTATAAATTTGACTAAGTTCCCTATATATTTGAGAGATGAGGTCTTTATCAGAGAAACTTGCTGCAAATTTTTTAAAGTATTAGTTCATGGTCTATGGCACTTTTTAGCAAAATATAGTTTTCCTGATATTCTCTTCTAATTAGGTCTATTTTTGCTTTTACTTTGTCTGAGATCATGATTGCTACCCCTGCCTTTTTTTTTATACTTCAGCCTCAGCATAATAGATTCTATTCCAGTCCCTTATTTTAACTCTCTGTGTGTCTTTCTGTTTCAAGTGTATCTTTTACAAACAGCATATTGTTGGGTTCTAGTTTCTAATCCATTCTGCTGTCTGCTTCCATTTTATGGGTAAGTTCATCCCATTCACATTCACAGTTATGATTACTAACTATATCTTTCCCTCTATCCCATTTTCTTCTATTTATCCTTCTGTTCTCTTTTTTTTATCCTATACCTTTTCAAAAATCTGTTTTGCTTCTGAGCACCACCTCCCTTAATCTGCCTTCCTTCTTATTATCCCCCCCCATTAATCACTTCCCCTCTTATTTCCCTATTGGGCAAGAGAGATTTCTCTAACCAACTGAGTGTGTGTGTATGTGTGTGTGTGTGTGTGTGTGTGTGTGTGTGTGTGTGTGTGTATTTTTCATCTTTGAACCAATTCAAATGAGGCTGAGGTTCAAGAATTGCCTCTCTCCCTTTTTTTTGCTCCCCTGAAAAAGCTCTTCCTTGTGTGCCTCTTCGGTGCGTGAAGATTTACCCCATTCTACCACTTTCCCCCTTCTTCCAGTGCCTCCCTCTTTTTTACTCCTTCAGTTTTTTTTAGATAATCCCAACATAACCAACTCACACTCATGCCCTCTGTCTATGTAGATTCCTTTTAATTGTCATAATAATGATAGGGTTCTTAGGAGTTATATGTATCATCTTCCCATATAGGAATATCAATAGTTTAACTTTGTTGTGTCACTTATGATTTCTCTTTCATGTTTACCTTTTTATGCTTCTCTTCTTGAGTCTTGTGTTTGAATGTTACATTTTCTATTTATCTCTCGTCTTTTCATCAGGAATGTTTGAAAGTCCTCTGTTTATCCATTTTTTTCTTTCAGAAGGATTATACTAAGTTTTGCTGTGGTTTCAATCCTAGTTCTGAAACATCATATTCTAAGTCCTTTGTGATCCTCACTGTGGCTCCATATTTGAATTGTGTATTTTTTATGTTTCTGTTACCAAGGTGTTAATTCTCTTCTCATAATTGTCTTGCATCACTCTTATTTCTTTTCCATTTTTTCCTCCACCTCTCTGTGTCAGGCTTGTAATCTGTTTCCGGACTCCCTGTTTTCAGGGATTGTAAAGTATTTCTTAAAAACAAAACAAAACACTCATTTAAAAAAAGGCTTTGCTATGAAAATAAGCAGAAGCAAAAGAAAAGAACCACCAAATACCTGGAACTAAGAAGCAAATTGGAGTCTCTTTCTAAAGAGGAAGGAGCTAGACACTGAAGAGGAAAGAGCTGCTGACCCCAGGGAATAATGATGTGAGATGATATTTATAAAAGAAACATCAAGTATAGATCAGAAGAAGAAGAGGAATGGTAGTGACTCTCTGCTGCTGGTACTCATGCAGTTTGACAGTCACCTTGATAAGCATAGTGAAGTCTATTTTCTATCCAGGGCATGCACCTAAGAAATGTCACAGAATTTCCCAAGACTTTTCAAACTGGATGACTAGTATGTAATTCTGTTGATTCATGTGGACATGAATGATGCTACCAGAAGGAACAAGAAAGCATTGCTGAAGATTATACAGTCTTAGTCAAGAAATGGATTATCTTAGGGGTACAGGTTTTCATCCCTACTGTCCATTAAAGATAAGGGGTTCAGGAGAGAGAGGCACATTTGTGAAGTGAATAGCTGGAAAGGAAGATAGTATCTGAGAACTGGATTCAGATTTCTGGGTAAGGATATAAAATATAGGAATAACAGGTTCCTGGTCAGGGATGAAGTATACCCAGCAAAGGCTGGTGGTCAAAAAGGGCTTTACACTAAAAAGGAAGGGGGAGGTTGAAAACTGCCTATCGATATTCACCACACTAGATCCTAGAGTGAGTAGCTACAGTACCAGAAGAATAGGAATTGAGAAAAGCAGATATTTTTGAGAGACAAAATCTAAGAAAAGAACCAGAAGTCAAGCCCATAGTGTCAGATATCTAAAGAAAAATGGAGAAGCAAGGAGACAAATTTGACTTTATAGATTACACAAGCTGAGATTTTATGAAATGAGGTCCATAACTGGAATATGACTCTTGGTAGTTATACTTAATTCAGAAGAAACAGAATAAGTAAAAGGGAGGGAAGGATAGAAATAGCGCATATATTAATAAGGCATATTATAATTGCAATATTCCACAGACTACATGTAGAGACAGATGAAACTGATGAGTTCAGGAACAGATTATATATCTGTCATAGAATTTATACAGTAATAATGAAGAACTTTAATTATCTGAACATATGCTCAATAATTTCTTCATAATTTCTTTCTTACATTAATGATAATTTCAAAAAGTAGAAGAACCAGCAAGGGGAGATTCTATTCTGGATCTGATTGTCACCATCACAGAGGAACTGTTTAGGTTAAGAATGATAGGACTTTGGGGGGGCAGCTAGGTGGCGCAGTGGATAGAGCACAGGCCCTGAAGTCAGGAGTACCTGAGTTCAAATTCAGCCTCAGACCAAACACTTGACACTTACTAGCTGTGTGACCCTGGGCAAGTCACTTAACCCCAATTGCCTAAAAAAGAAAAAAGAAAAGAAGAAGAGAATGATAGGACTTTTTTTTTTTGAATGGTAATACTCCATCTTAAAATTTGTGGTAGAGAAGGTGAGGAAAGCCAGGCATAATTGGAAATACAAGATTTTGGGAAAGAAATCATAGGCAGTTTTTTTATGGATTGAAAGTCTATAGGATAAGTCAGATGGAATGGGAAACTGTCAAGAATGGAATTTTAAAGATATTAAAAGAGACAATTCCAATGGGGAGGAAAAAGGGAAGTTTTTCACAGTAGCCAGTATAGATGCATAGTGAAGTCATCATTTAACTTAGATTTGAAAAAGGCATATACAGAAGATAGAAACATGGGCAGGTAATAAGGTAAATGAATATGCCTGACACAGCCCTGTTAGAATAGTAATAAGAGTAGTAAAGCTAAGAATGAACTGTATTGGCACTGAAATATAAGGTACCTTTTAGCAGAATGTAGTTTCCTTCCTTATCTCTTTTAATTAGATCTATTTTTGCTTTTGCTTTGTCTGAGATCAGGATTGCTACCCCCTTTTTTTTACTTCAGCTGAAGCACAATATATTCTGCTCCAGACTTTTACCTTTACTCTGTGTGTATCCCTTTGCATCAAATGTGTTTCCTGTAGACAATATATTGTAGGTTTATGGTTCTTTATCCAGTCTGCTATCCATTTCCGTTTTATGGGAGAGTTCATCCCATTCACATTCACAGTTTTGATTACTCTTGTGTCTTACTCTCCATCCTGTTCCCTTCCCTCCTCATTTATGCTTTTTTTTCCTCCTTTTCCCTTTCCTTCCTCAGTTGAGTTTTGGTTTCAACCACAGTCTCCCTCAGTCTGCCCTCCCTTCTATTTAGCCCCCTCCCTTTTCTTTTCCCTTTACTCTTTCTACTTCCTATAGGGTAAGTTAGATTTCTATGCCTAACTGATTATGTTATTCCCTCTTTGAACCAAAAGTGATGACAGTAAGGTTCAAACAATGTTCATCTCCTTCCCTTCTTTCCCTCTACTGTTTTTGGTTTTTGTGCCTTTTCATGTGATGTAATTTATCCTTGTCTGCCTCCCCCTTTCTTCTTCTCCCAGTACAATCCCTCTTCTTCACTTAACTAGATTTTTTACTATCACGTCAAAGTCAACTTAAACCCATGCCCTCTGTCTAAGCATACCCCCTTTTAAATGTCATAATGACATTACAATTCTTAAGAGTTACAAGTGTCATCTTCCCCTGTAGGGATGTAAACAGTTTGCCCTTATTATTATATGGTTTTTTTTTCCTTTCCTGTTTACCTTTTTATACTTCTCTTGGGTCTTGTGTTTGAAGATCAAATTTTCTGTTGAGCTCTGGTCTTTTCATCAGGAAGGTTTGGAAGTCCCCTATTTCATTCAATTTCCATCTCTTCCCCTGAAAGATTATGCTCAGTTTCTCTGGGCAGTTGATCCTTGATTGTAATCCAAGCTTCTTTTCCTTATGGAATATTGTATTCCATGCCCTCTAATCTTTTAATGTAGAAGCTGCAAGTTCCTGCATAATCCTGACTGTGGTTCTATGGTATTTAAATTGTTTCTTTCTGGCTGCTTACAGTATTTTCTCTTTGATCTGGTAGTTTTGGAATTTAGCTACTATATTCCTTGGCATTTTCAATTTGGGATCTCTTTTAGAAGGTGATTGGTGGATTCTTTCTATGACTAATTTGCCCTCTGGTCCTAGGACCTCAAGTAAGTTTTCTTTGATGATTTCCTGAAGGATATTGTCCAGGCTTTTTTTTTTCATCATGGTTTTCAGGTAGACTAGTAATTTTAAAATTGTCTTTCCTGGATCTATTTTCCAGGACTGATTCTTTCTCTCTTATAGAGTCATTAGCTTCCACTTGCCCCATTCTTATTTTTAAGGAGTTGTTTTTTTCTATTAGATTTTGTACCTCCTGTTCCTTTTGGCCAATTCTACTTTTTTTTTTTTTTTGCTTTGTGGTGAGGCAATCGGGGGTTAAGTGACTTGCCCGGGGTCACATAGCTAGTAAGTGTCAAGTGTCTGAGGCCAGATGACTCCAGGGCCAGAGTTCTATCCATTGTTGCCCTAGAGCTCTATCTAGATGCTGTCCCAATTCTACTTTTTAAGGACATATTTTCTACAGTTAATTTTTGTTCTTCCTTTTCCAAGCTATTGACTCTCTCTTGCATACTTCTCATTTCTTTTCCCAATTGTTCTATCTCTTTTATTTGACTTTTAAAATCCTTCTTGAGCTCTTCCAAGAAGGCTTTTTGGGCTTGAGACCAGTACATATTCCCCTTTGAGGTTTTGTATGTGAGTATATTAATAATGTTGTCCTTTTCTGAATTTGTGCCATGATCTTCCTTTTCCCCAAAAAAAGAATCTATGGTCATTTTCCATTTCTGCTTTTTGTTCACGGCGTTTGCCTATTTTCTGACTTTTTACAAAAGAAAAAAAAACACAAAAACTGTTGAGTTCTCGTGCTGGAGCTAAGGGGGTACTTACCCAAGCCTCTTTTCCTGCTCACTGGGGCCTTGCACTTGAATGTTTGGCTCCTGGTTGCCTGGACCTTGTACAGTGATGTTTCACTGTTGGTGGGTTTCTGTCAGCCTGGAGCTTTCCTTCTGGAAAAGCTCCCAGAGTGCTTTCCAGGGTTGTGTTGAGGCATTAGGTGATTTCACTGCTGGACATCGTGGTCACCCCTGGTCGTTTTCCAAGCTGGTGTCTACCAGTTCCTCTTCCTGTATTGAGGCTCTCGGGGGTCCTGGTGTTGGCACTTGCCTGTTCCACCAACCTGGGTCTCAGGATCTCCCCCTGGCATGCTGAGGTGAATCTTGCCACTGGCTTGCTGGGGCATCTCCCTGTGCTGCTTCCTCTCCCCCAGAGCAAGAAAGGCCTTTCCTGTTAATCCCCCAAGCTTCCTGGGTACAAGACTGCTGTGCCCTGTCTTTTTTTTTTTTTTAGTGAGGCAATTGGGTTTAAGTGAGTGTTATGTGTCTGAGGCCAGATTTGAACTCATGTCCTCCTGACTCCAGGGCCGGTGCTCTGTCCACTGAGCCATCTAGCTGCCCCTGTGCCCTCTCTTTTTGTTGACTCAGGATTTTTCCTGGGTTGATATTTTCTGGGCTTTCAGAGGTCAATGAGGGAGAGTGAGAGCGACTTACTTCTTTCTCTGCCATCTTCTGTTGTTTTCAAAATAGGGAAGAAGGTGGAATCTGAAAACTAGACAAGTGAGATTGATTATACCTGACAAAATTCTAGAAATTTTATTAAAGGGATGGTTAATGAACAGATAGGGAAAAATAGATTATTGTAAAAAGTCAGCATGACTTCATTAGTTCATGTCATGACAGACTAAACTTAATTTCTTATTTGAAAGGGTTACTAAACTGGTAGATCAGGGAAATATAGTAAATATAGTTTACCTAGGTTCTTAACATTTGCTTAGTTAAACTACTTTAATTTTGAGTTTTCTACAAAACAGAGAAAGTAAAACCAGGGCAGTGTCGTTAGTTTAAAATTCATTATAACATCTGGTGCCGTGTTTGCATTCCTCTGGCTGAAATCAGGATCCATGTAAATTGCTGGTTTTGCTATTTTCCTTCTTGGGTCTCTTTAGTAATGGTGCTGAACACTGTTAATTATATTGGGTGTAGCAGAGGGTAGGGGAAAGCATATACATTTATATTTTGAAGGCAGAATATTTAATGGGCTTCAAAATAAAGTTCAGCAATGCATGAAATAATTCCAGGACAGAAGAAATGAAACAAAGAATGAATTTTTTGGGTAACACTATATGAAGAAGCATTGCAGCAAGACGAAATACTAATTAGGAACACCACCCTCATAATTTATGGAGGGAATCTACCCAAGGCTTTTTACACTCTGAATTCCTAAAAACTCCCAACTTTGGATTTTTCGCAGGATGGTTTTTTTATGCATGACATTTCTATGTTGTGGACTTTACCCTTTTTCTCCACACGCCTCCTCCCAACTGTTTCCTTCAAATATTGCATAATCCACAATCAAAACATTGCTGCAGGAGGGGGAAAAATTAGATTTGTAGGATGCATATGTTTTCTGTGGCTTCTAGATTCTCTCTCTCTCCCCCCTTTTATCTCCCCCTTTCCTGGTTTTAACAAGTTTTTATTCTTGCCCCCGGCTGCTTTATATGATCAAGCTGTTTGCCTTCCCTGTTCCAACCAAATGGTACTCAGTGCATATGATATACATATAATATGTCTTGGATTTTTCATGGGGCAGGTTGGGCAATAAATCCTTGGTTTTATGAAACAGCAAACACTTCAGAGATTTTGGAGCTTTTCTAAAACCTCTCATGGGTAGTTACAATGCCAGTCACCTGAGGATACTAGATTGCTTAAATAAACCCAAATGTATCAAAAGTGGCTTTTAAAATCAGGTATCCAGACACCTGGTAGTTATGTCTTGGACTTTGACTGATATTCCCTGCCTGCAGCTGGCAGTCTTTGAGTTCACTGATGATGATGATATCGTTGTTGTTGTTGTTAATGATGATGATTCTGGCATGTGGAATGAAAACAATGACTTTGTGAATTGCTCACTCTGGATGCAGGGGAGTATGCCCTGTCATAACTAGCTCCTTTCCAAGACTGACTGACTGACATGGCAGTTGCTACCAAGTATGTAACATATGTGTTTAAAAAATTGGAATATGTTTCATTGTGGATGCTGTGTTTTCCCATGAGCAAATTTATCCCAGTTACTTGAAGTTATAGTGAAATACACGCATGAGTCTGATGTCTGGGGACACTGATAGCATCTCTACCTTGCCTCCTTCCCCTGTGATTCAGTGTTGCAAACTAATAAAGCTCATGCTTGTGGCATATCTCAAAAAAATTTCATATTGAACCTGATCACGTTATATCAAGCTTGAACTATATGGAGTTACATTATGCAGGACATAATGGACACATACGAATCCATATATTTAATGAGACCTTTTTTATACTGGGTTCTATTCAATTAAAAAAAAACTTGACTACAACAACTGTTCTGTCATGGGAGAGAGGGAAAGTTAATTATGAGTTCAATGACACCTATCAGAAAACATGGAATATCATTTTTCTTATCTCCTTAGTTGAGTTTTGATATGATTGATATTGAATTTCTGAAACATTGTATGGCAATTGATCTTCAAATGTTGTTTGTGTATCCTAAGTCATCATATCTTCTCCAGCGGAGTTGAGCCCATAGTGATGGGGAGAGTGGCCTGTCAGGGATGGAAGGAACACGAAGGCGCTCTCTGGCACTAACAGCATGAGATGCAGAGACATAACACACTTCCACCACAGCAGATGGAGCTGTGTGACCATGTCACTATACTCCTCAGTTTCTTTATCTATAAATTGGGACTAAGGTTTACACTTAGTTACTGTTACCTTACAGGACTGTTATTAATAAAGCACTTTGTAAACTTTAAAGTACTATATTAAGTATGTGACATCATCATTGTCAGGTCATAAGATTCATAGATAGAAGAGACCTGGTGGTATGGTATATAGAGTGCTGAACCTGTAGTCAGGAAGACCTGAATTCAAATTCAGCCTCAGACACTTAACTAGTTGTGTGACCTTGGGCAAGACATTTAATCTCTATTTGTCTCAGTTTCCTCATCTGTAAAATGGAGATAATAATAGTATTCACCCCCCTCCAAGGTTGTTGTGAGGATCCAATGAGATAATGTAAATCACTTAGCCCAGTGCCTGGCTCATAGTAAACATTGTATAAATGTTTATTGTTATTATTATTATTTTCATCATTATTATTAACCCCAACCACTTGATGTTATAGAAGAGAAAATTCTCCTGGAAAGGGAAAGTGACTTGCTTAAAGTCACAGAGCAAGTTGGTAAGAAAGCTGGAGTTAGAATCCAGGTGTTTTAGTCCAGCACTTTCTTTTTTTTTACTGTATGCCACACTGCCTCTTCATGTCTCCTAGGAGTCTGTTACTTAAAAGAAAAGGAAAATTAAAAAAATAATTGTTGAGTTAGCCTGATACTGTTGTGTATCAGACTTATTTTGAGGAAGAAATTACTGTGTTTGGCAAAGACCTAGAATGCTTGTGGGTTTGGAAGGAGCCCCAGAGCGGATGGTTAGCTTTGTGATTGGGTATGTTGGCTTCTTCAGACAGAAGAGAATGAAATTATTTTCAAAGTAGGGGAAGGAAGGGGCAGGCCATGGAACAACCATGAAAGGTTCTTTCCATGGTCAAATTGCTCATTCATAAAATGCCCCTTTTTCCCTTCCCACATGGCATTTGTCCACCTCTGTATTTCACACTATAGGCATCCCATCCTCTTGAAGCAAATAAAAATCTTAGAATCTTAGAACCAGAAAAGGACTTCAGAGGACACCTCGACAAGCCCATTTATTTTGCACAGGAGGTAACTGAGAGCTAAAGGGGGAGAAGCTACCAGCTAAAGAATGGGGACTGAACAGGCTCTTTATTCTCTGGGCTTCTTCATCTTTTCCTTCTCATCCAAATGATAAATGACTTTAGTACCCACTCTTACTTGCAGGTCTTATGCGATCCAGACCCTGCCAAGGATATTTGGTCAGCTCCAGGCACTGACGGTTAGTTAAAAGCACATAGGCACCTGTATGCAGTAACACTGGACTGTATTCATAGATGAGACTGCTTACCTGAGGTGAGGTTTGAAGGGCTCAGTCTGTGCAGGTGGGTTTGTTAGGGAAAAGGCGAGTCATAGAAGATGATTCTTATGCTACAGGGCCCCCACCCATAGGACATCCTCCAAAACTTTCTCTTTACAAGATCTCTTTTTGTGAGTGCTTAATAAAGAAATAATCTGCACCTTCCCTCATTTCTCTTTTTGCCTTTCTGACACTTTCCCTCTCTTAGTAACTCTTCCCCCTACTCTTCCTTTTCCATGACTCTTTTCCCTCCTCCTCCCCATGATTCAGTGTCTCCATTTCTCTGTCTTTCTGCCTCTGTATCTCCCTCCCTCTCCCACATATATGCATGCTTATATTCTTCAAGTGACTCCCACCTCACCCCCACTCTCTCTCTCTCTCTCTCTCTCTCTCTCTCTCTCTCTCTCTCTCTCTCTCTTTCTCTCTCTCTGTATATATACATATATATATCCTTTCTTCCCTCCCTCTACCTCGCTGTCTGACTTTGTCTCTCCTTCCCTCTCTCCCTCTACTTCTTTTTCTTTCTGTCTCTCTTCTGTCCTCCCTCCCTCTTCCTCTCTCTCTCTCTCTCTCTCTCTCTCTCTCTCTCTCTCTCTCTCTCTCTCCTCTCCTTCCTTCCCTCTCTCTACCTGTCTCTCCTGTCCTCCCTCTCTCTACCTCTCTTTCTGTTTCTTCCTCTCATCTCCTCCTCTGAATCTATGACCCTCAGCCTCTTTCTGTCTGGTACTAGATCCCTCTTTCCATGATTCCATCCACCTTGACTCCCTCTCATCCTCACGCATGCACTCTTTCTCATTGGATCTCTGCATTCCCACATCTGACATTGTCTTTGCTGCTGCATCTTTTCTACCCACCCTTGCCTCTGCTTCTGTTTTTGTCTTGTTTTTTTTTTAATTTATCTGTCCTCTCAGTTTCCCCAGCCTCTCTGCGCCTCTCTGTTCCTCTCACCTCCTGCTGAGTTTCCCTACCTCAGCTTTCTCTGCCTGTGTGCTGGCTTCTTTCACACTGAGTCCTGCCCCATGCCTTTCCTCTTTTGCCTCTGTCTCATCCTCTTTGCTCACCTTTCAGCTATCCTCCCCTCTTCCTACCCGGCTGTTTCCCTGACTCTACCTGTTTGTGCTTCCCTTCTCTGTATTCATCACTGCCTGCTTCTTCATCTTCTCGTTTGTCTCTACCTGTCTGTATACTCTGAGAGTCTTTTGTCTGTCTTTTGGCCACATCTCTGTCTCTGTCCTACTTTCTCTTTGCCTGTCTGCCTCTCTCTGTCACCTCTTTATCTGCCTGTCTATCCATCTTTCTGTGTCTATCTGTTTTTCTGTGTCTCTGTCTGTCTGCCCCTCTCCATCTATCATTTGCCCTCTGTTTGCTGTTCTCTCTCTGTTTGCAGTCTCTCTGACTCTCTCTCTCCATCACTCAACGTTTTCCTATTTCTCTGTGTATGTCTATTTCATTCATTATTTATTTCTCTGCTCCTGTTGAGACTCAGGTCAACAAACATTAGACACCTGTTATGTGTAAGACACTGTGCTGAGTGGTAGGGATATGGAGATAACAACAAAATGCTTTCTGCCCTCAAGAAGCTAACATTTAATCATCCCTCTCCTTTTTTCTCCCCAATGTTCCTCCTTTCATGCTCTCTCCCTATATTCTGTCATCCTCCCTTCCTTTTGTTACCTTCATCTCTTCTCTTTCTCCTATCTCTCTTCTCTACCTCCACATACCTTTGTCGTTTCTTTGTACACAGCTGCACTGGACTGAGGAAGGCATCAGGAAGTATAATAATGCATGATTTTTAATACTTAGAAAGAGCTACAAAAGATACGCTGTTTCATCAGTGTGGATACTCTCTCCACCAGTCCAAATTACAACCTCTCTACATCAGAATATGCAGTCTTCATAAGCTTCTATGGCCAGAAAAATGCATCACCTCATGGCCAACCTTCTGACAATGAGTCTCTGGACTTAGCTAGGGTAGCCTCCAGATACAAAGACCGTTACTGGGCCTTTGTAGTTGGTAGGACCCAAGAGAGCTGATACCCTATTGGTACAACCTTTGAGAACTCACAGTCACTCCTATGCCATGATGAAGCATCTGAGTAGTACTTTAGTGAAGGAATAATAAGGATGACAAGAACTCACAGAACGTGCCACTCAGTGATATAACATTTTGGAGTATTTTTTGGGTCTTGATCTTTCCGAATACACAACTCTGAGCTCCTGTCAATGTAGTGATATGTCAAACTATGCAAGATAACACATGAATTCAATACAAAAGGCATTTCATGAAACAGGGTAGCGAGGTAAATAGCAAAGAATTGAATTGATCAGTGTAGTCTCTGCATGCATGCCAAATGGCTGCCACATCCAAATGTCTCCAGGGGAATGGTAATCAACTCTCCAATGAATCCCCCATTTTCTCCAATACAGCAGGAGAGGGATATATTTAGACCATTCCCAACACTGGTGTTGAAAATCAGAGTCTGTAGCTGCTTGTTTTAATCCCTTCTTCCTTATCTTAGCACAGCAGGTTAATGAGCACCGATTTCTTAGGAGCCAGACTGATACTTAAGCCTCTTGCCATAGCTCTCATAACCATCACATGCGATATAGGATGCTATGCCTGGACCTATCCCATGACTTCTTTTTTTGACACCACCATCTTTTCTGTCCTGTGGCATTTTTTTCCTCTGCAAGATTCTTTTAGCTTAAACAAACAAGCAACCTATGCTGGGAGCATGACTTACCCAATCATGGTATGTACTGTAAGATTTCTGGAAAGTGTAGTGTAGATAATTCCCCCAAACAGCTGGTATTCTATCAGTCCAAGACATGGTAGTCCAAGACATGGTAAATTAAGTCTATCCACAGACACATTTAGGGGCAGCTAAGTGGTGTAGTGGATAGAGTATGGGGCCTGAAGTCAGGATGATTCACCTTCCTGAGTTCAAATCTGGCCTAAGATACTTACTACCTATGTGACCCTGGTCAAGTCACTCAACTCTATTTGCCTCAGTTTTCCTCATCTGTAAAATGATCTGGAGAAGGAAATGGCAAACTACTCCAACATATTTGCCAAGAAAACCCCAAATGGGGTCACAAAGAGTCTAAAACAACTGGACAGCAACAGCAACAGGCACATCTACATTTGTAAAGCTCGTTTTGGATGGGATTGTGAAGAACTTCGCCTATGTTAAGTACATATTTCAACAAGACAACATAATAATACCATGTTGGCAAATTGAGATGTTGAGGTTCCACATACAGCACACCTTTGCTTTCAGTCATAAATCATCTAACAAATATTTAGCACATTCTGGTCATGTAAGGCACTGTTCTCAGTGCTAGGGAGTAGGAGTGGAGCTAGACAAGGTTATGTCAATGAATAGCACCTGTTCTTTAGGAGATTACAGTCTTAATAACTAAAATATAGAATAGTGGGATCAATGCACAAGAGGAATGGATACACTGCTGTATGAGCTCAAAGGATGGCTATCTGGATGAAATCTGAGGAGGTTATATGTAAGAGCTGTCATATGATCTGGTTCTTAAAGGATTCATATGATTAGTACAATGCCACTCATCACCTGTCTGTTTTCTTTAGAGAACATTATTCCATCCTACCTTCAGGTCATTCTTCCTCTATTTTCTCTCTGATACCAATGAAAAATTACAGGAATTTTATAGGGCACAGACTCTCTTCTCTCCACTTCTCTCTTTCCACCATTCTATTTGATAGTCCTCTTGTAGGATTATGAATGACTTGCCCATGGAAACATTTTATATTTTTTATTTGTTGATATCTTTTGTTCTTGTATATCTTTTGTTTACAAATATGTTCCTTCTCCTTCTCCTCCTCCTCCTCTACCCAGAGAGCCATCCCTTGTAACAAAGAATAAAAAAGGAATAAAAAAACAGCTCAAGAAAACTAACCAACATATCAGTCAAATATGAAAATGCATGCAATATTTCATGAAAGCATTTTCAACAGAATATTGCGTGACTTCATGCCTTTTGGGGCAGTTTTATGCTTAGGAGAATGACAGGGGAGAGGTTTAGATGCTGCCTCCTCTTTTTCAATTTCCCCAACTTAAGCATAGCCCCCAAAGGAGCTAATAGATTTAAAAAATATGCAGTTATTACTTGAGGTTAGGAATCCCACACCCACTAACCTTGGCTGCCTTCAAACCGCTGGAACTAAAACACTCAGTCATTGGCCTTTGGAATTGTTTACACAGCTGTTCTTAAGCCCCTTTAAGAAAAATCAGTGAAGGTTAGAGCCAAACAAACAGAAAGCTTGCTGCTGGACATAGGCTGCTGCTGCTATCTCCTAATAAATCTCAAACAGAATTCTGGACTAATGAGTTAATTGCAGTATTTGAAGCAGCAGCCAATCCTCACTCCTTCCTGATTTGTTTGGGCTCATCTAATTGTCCGCTCTCTTCTTAATTTCATAGTCTGCTTAGTGCCACCTGCTGGCCTCAGATCCAGTAGGTATGGGTGTCATTATTTTTGTTATTCAGAAAGCTTGATCATCTCTGTTCAACCCAGTGGTTGAGTAAAACCCAGATTCTCAAATGCAAATGGCTAAATTACCCTGGGATCTTCTATGTTATAGAGAAATTCAGTTAATGTGGGCCTGAAGGGGTATGAAGAGGGTATTCACTACCTTCTTTAATGTTAAAAGGCAGCTTCTAGGTATTATGCTAGTGTGACCAGTGTAATTTTTGTACCTTTGCTTCCTGCTTCTTAGAGCATTTCCCCTTTATAGAATAACATCATTAATTTGACTGTAAGAATTGTCTTAGATATTTTATTTAAAGAGGGAGGAGAAGACCTGTTTGGATATTCCATATTAACACAGTTTTATTCCTCTTATATAAACATTCCCAGATAAAAGGAACAATTTTTTTTTGTAGTGGGCTCATACAAGTAGAAGACCAAAAGACTTAAATGGAATAAGCCATCTGCTCTGCTTTTAACTTGAAGCATAAAAAGGGAGTGCTTTTTGAAATAGAAGAAACTTTAATTTCTCCCTGCATTTAAAGTTTAATGTTTTTTTGTGTGTCTGAGTGGCAGATAAGGCAAACATACAGTATATATAGTTTTTACATTTTTGTTTACCACTTAACTTTTAGAAAGATCCCTTAAATTAAGGCAAGTAAATCTAGAAGAGAATCATTAGGTCTGGAGTAAGGTAAACCAGGCTGGACAAGTGCTAGAACCCAGGTCACTATGGAGTCTAGTGTGGAGCCTCAGACATAATAACGCTTCTGACTACTGAAGTGCATTTCTTGTTTCTTGATTGTGTATTCAAGTTTTATTACTCCAGTAACTTGAAAAGAAATTGTAAACATTATGTGGTTTAAAAAATAAGCTGTATGTAATGAAGGTCCCTAGTTTCTTATACAATGGTCTTTTTTTCCCTATTCTTTGCATATGAAAATGGTCATATTTGCTGGTGTTTGTCAAGTGTAGAATAATTTAAAAGTCTTTTTTAAAGGAAAAGAAAAGACGTGCTAAGTGTCAAAATACAAATACAAGCAAAGCAGCTTACATTCTAATGTAATGTAAACTGATCAAAGGGTGGGGCTGGGCAGAAGAGACTGTTCCAGGATGAGGATTACTTTCCCCTTAGACATGGTTCCAGCCAGTGTCACTGGTGTGGATGGGCAGTCATGGAGACCCACTGCTCAGTTTCTTGGACTTCTCACAGTCTCTACCATACATCTTCTAGCTTGGAACTGAGTACCTTCTGTTTCTGCTCAAAGGAAAGGGAAGTGAAATAGGCAGAGACCTTCAATTGCTCTATAATTAATCTGACCAGATTGTGGAATCATAGAATGTTAGAGATGAGAGTGGCCTTAGAGATCATCTAGCTCAACCACTCGTTTGATAGATGATGGAACTGAGATCTAGAGAGTACAAGGGACCCTTCTAAGGTTATATAGCTTAGTAAATAGTAAAATCAGGACTTCAGTTCTCCATTTCTCACCAGATTGCACCCTCCTTCATTGTGCTCCAGAAAACTGCTCATCCTGAAAGATATCTTCAGCCTTTTCTGCCCCACCCCAACCTATCTTTGTCAGTTTCATTTTATGTGTTGTCTTCTCCCATTAGAATGTAAGCTCTTTGAGGCCAGGGTCTGTCTTTCTTTTAGCTTGTATTTGTATTTCCTGCACTATAATTGGCACATAGTAATTGCTTAATAAATACTCATTGATTGATTGACTGAATGAACCCAGATCTTCTGGCTACAAAGATTAGTGTTCTTTCCATACTGTTCAACTGCCCCCTTCCCATCCTCACCCCAGTCTTTTAAAGCCTTTTCAAAGGATTCTTAGAGACTTCTGCATACCTTAATTTGGTTCTCCATTTAAGGTTTGGCAAAGTGTTGCTTTTTTTTTTTCATCTTAAATTTTTTTCCTTCTCTTTTTTGTTTTCTTAAAAGCCAAAAATTTGATTGGGTCCTTTGGGAACTCTCTTAGACAATAAAGACTTCTTAAGAGTAGCATTGTAATGTAGTAGGTGGAGTGCTGAAATTGGAGTTGAGACCTTGGATCGAATTAAAAGTCTGACTCTGACAAGCTGTGACCTCAAGCAGGCACTAAGCCCCTCCAAGCTTTAGTACCTTCACCTATAAAATGGTGATGAAACTTCTCCACTTTCTAGGCTTGCAATGAAGACAGTACTTCATGAACCTTAAAAACTATATGAATTATTGATACTATTCAAAGCAAAATTATGGAGCTCTGGAAAGAATAGTGAAGTCAGATTGATTAAGGACAGAGTTTGGGGTCCACTTTAGGAAAATTATTCACACAATGCCTTAAGGTATGTATATATACATATACATATATGTATAGCACACATATAACATATTTATGTACATATATGTATATGCATAATTATGTTTTCATATCATCTGGGCCTTTTCCCACTCTTACATGAACTCCCAGGAAAGCTATCCCAGGTTCAAGATACTCTACAGATCTGAACTCACTCAGAATTATTATTTGTGAGCCCCATTACTGTGTTTGGTCCTCAGCTGGAGAAAACTTATTTCATTATTATGAAATAGAGTAACAAAAGTTAACAATTCAATATGTCTTCTAGGGGCAGCGAGGTAGTGCAGTGCATAGAGCACTGGTCCTGGATTCAGGAGGACCTGAGTTCAAATCCGGCCTCAGACACATAACATTAGCTGTGTGACCCTGGGCAAGTCACTTCAGCTCATTGCCTCACCAAAAAAACAAAAAAAAAGTTGAATACGTCTTCCATAAATTTGGTTCCATAAATAGGGCACAAGTGGGAATAATAGATATTGATAGGGACCATGTATGGAGGGGCACACATATAGGGAACACATGGAACCAGGGCACATAAGTGAAGAAACATATATAGGAAACATATTGCACAGTGTAACTGAGGTGGAGGATACATGGTAGAGAGCATTTTGATAAAAATCAATAGAGGAAGAAACGTAAGTATTATTGTCATGAAAATGCCACAGATCACCTTACAGACAGAGAAAAGCAGAGTTTCTTAAACATGGTGTGATGTGTGGGTGACGTGGCATGACAGTGTACAACATGGCATGGCACATGTGATATGGTATGAAAAGTATGGCACAACATTGTGACATGGTGTAATAGTGTGACATGGCACAACACATGCATGATATGGCACGACACACTGATAAGGAATGACATGTGTGGCATGGTGCAATAATGTACAATATGACGTGGTACACACATGACATGGCACACTGGTGTGGATTGACACAGTGCAACACATGCACATGTGATATGGTAGGACATGTGTGATGTGGCATGGCATGGTGTCAGACTAATACTGATGTTTGCAAGTACTCTGACCCAGATGAGCAAAGGAGCTTGGCCAAATTTATACAGGTTTGACGTGATAGAACTCAAATCTCTAACCTGTAACTCCACATCCAGCACTTTGATGAATACGACTCTTCATGATTCCAGAAGGCCAGTGATGATCATAAATGTATTCAAAATAAATAACAAATATAGTTAGTCCTTGTCAATATTATTCCTAAAATATGATATCCAGAAGTGAAGATATTACAACAGATGTGGTCTGACCATAGCAGAGTATAGTAGGACTCAGATTGAGCTTGCAGGCTACTAAAATGCCCACATCTTTTTCTTTTTTAAAAATCAGAAATTTTTATTGTTTTTTTATATCATCAGATTTTCTCCCAGTTTTCCTCCTCTGCCCTCTCCTAGAGAGCTATCCCATATAATTTTAAAGAAAAAATTTAAAGAAGAGAAAAAACAGCATAGCTGATCAACTCATCAAAATTAATCTGGAAATATATGCAGTTTACCACAACTGTGGCTCTTCCATCCCTGCAAAGGATCAAAAGGAAGGGTGTCTCCTTTTTCTCTTCCTTAGGGACATTATTGTTCTTTTCAATATTTACTTTTGATAGCTTTGTGGTTGTTTTTTTCCCCATTTACGTTGTCATACACATTGCTTATACACACACACACACACATATACATACATACATACATACATACATATATATATATATATATACATATATATATATATATATGTTCTGCTTACTTCATTCTGCATCTAATCAGGTAAATCTTTTCATACTTCTCTGTAGTTACCATAGTTGTCATTTCTTAAAGCACAGTACTATTCTATCATTACCACAATTTGTTTAGTTATTCTTCGATTGATGGACATTAACTTCACTTCCAGTTCTTTGATGTCACAAATATTTTGGTGTATATGGGGAGTTTCATCTTATTAATGACCTAATTGGGGCAAAAGCCTAGTAGTGGAATTTCTGGGTTAAAAGTTTGGATGATTTAATAACTTTATTTGCTGAATTCCAAATTGTTCTAATTGTGATGATTCACAGCTTGACCAACAATTAATGTGTCTATCTTTCCATAATCCTTTAGCATTAACTGTTCTCTTCTTTTGTTTTCTTTGCCAGTTTGCAGGGTGTGAAATGATACCTCAGTCTCCCAATGAAATTTTTGTTGTCCCCAACCCCCAAGTCTGGTACTTGTGCAGACTTAGAGCTCAGAGGAGAGGTCAGGACTGGATTTGTAAGTTAACTACATAGAGGAGGTACATCCCTGTCAATCACTGACCCATTCTATGCCAATATCGCAATAGAATTTTCTTCTAACAAAGAGAAGGCTTGGCCTCAACCAGAGAAGATGAGCCACTATCCACGTATGGTACCTAATGCATTGTTTTTTGCAGTTCTCAAGTATATGAGTCTGTAGTTCTCGTATTAAATTATTTTGCATCACACATCATCTTGTGTTTATTTGTAAATTGAAATTTTTTTTGAGAATATCTAGTTTTATTTATCAGTTTAAAGAACTCTGTGTCCTAAATTTGGCTTTGTCTACTGCATGCGAGGGCCAGTCATATCTTTTTCCTTACTTTTAAGGACCTTATCTGAGTTGATGATCTTTAAGGTTTTTTTTTTCCTATTTTAAATTCTCTGATTCCAAATCTTCCATTTCTTATTTCACTATCCTCTTTTAAAATGTACTTATGTCGGGTAATGATGGGGGTTGAGGACTTTTGGCATATATATATATCATTTATGCTGTCTTTATTATTGTGGATAAACATGAAAGTCCAGTGCTGTCATACATGATCCCATAGGACTGGTTGTCCTTGGCAATCCTGATCTTCCAAGGGCATGTTAGAGAGAAGAAGCTATTTTCAAATGTTACACTGACTGTGGATTCCATTATATCAAGTGCTTAATGCACTTCACGTAACAACTGACTGCCTATGAGATAAGTGTGGAAAAGTGTGCTGCTCTTTTCTAAGTGGGTGTTCTATTTTTGACACTGAGACCAATGACAGGCCCTGCCTTTTGTCAGGTTAAGATCTGTAGCCAAAGACACTTCTACTGTTTTTTTTTCTTTCTATTTTCCATTTTTCCCCTCACTCCCACCTCCACCCATCTGTTGACAGCACCGTCTCTATCCCTGACATGTCACAGGCAAATGAAAAGACAGATAGCTTTGGTATTTAGCCACCTAGATAAGAGAACGTGTAATTTATTTTTCTTTGCTATTTCAGTTAGCAAACTTCAAATAACCTACCGTAATGGGGGAAGGAGTCATAAACTAAGGTATCACTAACCATTGAATCATAAGGACCCATGAAAAAGAAGATTTCAATTGCTGTTGATTTCTATTTCCTGGAGAAGAAATTTTATAAAGAAAAAAAAATAAAGGGTTGGTCATAGGTACTTTCACAGCATGTATAG
Organism: Phascolarctos cinereus; assembly: GCF_003287225.1. Classification (NCBI taxonomy): domain Eukaryota; kingdom Metazoa; phylum Chordata; class Mammalia; order Diprotodontia; family Phascolarctidae; genus Phascolarctos; species Phascolarctos cinereus. The sequence goes on along the minus strand of NW_027555736.1, from coordinate 100,473,106 downwards.
TTTTATACAATAAATAATTGGGGGAAATGCCAGAGGAGAAGCATGTTTTCAAAGCCACCAACTCTATTTTACATATATTACTATAGCAATAAAAACTCACTTTGGAAAATTAGGGTGTTTTTTTTTTAATATTCTCATTTTATTTAGAGTTCTTGTTTGTTTTCAAAAAAAGTAACCTTTTTAATGTAGTGATATGATGGGAGATTAAGAGCTGAATACACTTATGGGCAATTTAAGTAGGCAAATACTTTCTTGGAAAATTCTGTATATACAGTGTGGGTCATTAATTGGCCTGAGAAATGAGACAGGTTTTTATGTCTACCATCTGTTGTATTCACATTTGGTAGCTAGGTGATCCTGCACTAACCACTTCTCTCCGCGTCTGTTTCCTCCTCAAATTGGGGATGATGTCCATCTATCCTTATATCTTTGTGTGGTGGTGAAGATCAAATAAAAGAATGAATGTGAAAGCACTTGGTAAACTACAAAGTATTGAACGTACGTAAGAGTTCAGATCCTGATCTACGAGATATCAGTGTGACTTTGAGTACTTCAATAATTCATTAAACATGTATTAAGCACTATCATGTGCCAGGCACTGTGCTGTGCTGGAGATACAAAAAGATGCAAAAACAATTCCTGCCCTCCAGGAGCTTACTATCTAAAAAAGGCTCTTACTTCTCTGGGTCTCAGGGTTCCTATCTGTAAGATGAGAGACATTGTTGAGGTGATCTCTAAAACTCCTTTCACTTCTAAATCCTGTAATTCAGTTAGTATTGTAATTCATAGTTGTTGTTTTTAAGTTCCGAGTGAAAACAGAGAACTCACTCAAACATGTTGTTTGCTTCTTCATTAATTCTTTTTACAGAATGTAAGAGTTGGAAAGGACCCCAGAGTCTATCTATTCCAGCCCATACCTGAAAAAGAGTACTCTTTAAAAATGCCCAACAAATGCTCAATCAACCTTTACTTGATGAACTATAAGGAGGGGGACTCCACTGCTTTGCAAAACAGCTTATTCCATTTTTATTTAACTAATTGTTAGAAAATTTTTTCTTCTATGCAGCTGATTTCTGCTTCTCAGCAATATCTACCCCTAGGTCTGCCCCAATGGGGCCAAGCAGGAACATTTTGAAATATACCATTTAAAACAATTTAATAAAACTTCTGAGTTGAAAGTTCATCCAGTCCAGAAGTGTCACACTTAACTGCCTTGTGGCCAGCAAAAGTTCCCAGAGCCACCTGACCCGGATTAAAATGTAACTGGGAAATGTTTAACAAAAGACATAAAAATACAATACAACATAGATAATGTTAATTTGTGGTTTTCTAAGTCAACTTGTGACACACAGGGATCTCTTTTTATTTGAATTTTGATAGCCCTGATCTCATCCAATACCTTCCTTTTACTGACTAGGGAACTTATTTTACTGGCTTTACTGATGTGGAGACAGTATAGTCAAATAAGGTGATGCTCCAGCTACCTGGAACATTTTGCTTGAATACATGTTTGGTATTGTAAGACAGAGCATTGAATTGGGTTCCACTTATGGTTAGCTATGTTCTGATTCTAGTACTATAAGCTAAAATAAAGAGACACGGCAAAGTCATTAGCCAAACAAGTATGAGAAATCAGGCAGGATTATTATATTTAATTGGTGAATAGATAAGCTTTCCAACCTTTTAAGTCAAAAACTTCAGGGTCACAAATTGTTTCTCTTCGATAGCACAAAATTCTACATATCTCATTTCTAGAGGTTTAAAATAGCCATAAATGTTAATTAGGACTATTCACAAATTTATAATTTTGATTAAACTAAATGCAAATCTTGCTTAAAGACAAAGGGTTAAATCATCTGCCACGTGGAACCAAATTAGTGGTATGTGATTTAAATTACATACAATATATTTATTGCTAAACAACTCTGCTAAGTAATATGATAGAAAGCTTAAATCTGATTTATGGTAGTTGATGATTTATGCATTTTTAAAGAAAGCCATAGCCTCAATATATGAGACTGAAATCAGACCTCTATGTAATAACTGAATTGGAGAAAATAAAACTAGTAGAAACATTTGTCAGTTAAGACTGCAATATGGCTTTATTTTACATTTTTCCAGATGTTTAATGTGTAACAGAGCAAAGGTTTGAAAAACAATGTCCAGTTTTCTGAATAAGAAATGTATTTGCTAAAGTGCTGCTTTGAGAAATAAAGGGAACTTCAAGATCTGTTACGGTTTTGTAAAAGCCTTTTCATTTCTTTCAGACTTTCACATTGGTCATGCAACTAAATTTTATGTGAACTGACATACCAAATACTTACTTTTAGTATTAATTCTATGTAATTTCCCCCCCTGAAGAGTGAATCAGGTTCACTTATTAAAATGAACTAAGATAAAATTACAGTTTTTGCATCTATTTTAAAATTACTGTCTCAAAATATTTTCACCAATTAAAAAAAAGTGAAGAGAAGAATCATATTTGTTTACAAATTTGCTAGAAAATCATAGCATTGTTCTAAGTGAAGCATATCATAAAATGAAAGTCAATTGCAGGAATATACATTGTTCCAGTTGCACTAACCCCACATATAATAGTAAATCTCTTCATTTTGTGTAGTGATATTGCTGTATAGATTCAGTTGGTGCCGAAGTCTGTAAGTTACAACAGCCATTTGTTCACCTCTGAAAAAGCATAAGGCACTGGCTGAGTGTGAATCGTGGTGGCAATATTTCAATTTTAACATAATTCTAGAGTCAGCTGTAGAATTTGAAATGTTATTTGTTGAATTCCTAATTTTAAAATTGTATATTCAGTTCATTAATCCTCTTTTTTTGTTTGTTTTTGTTAATAATTATTCTTAGAGATGAAAATTTTCCCCTGAGGACTACTTTAGCTGTGTCCCAGAAATTTTAGTGTGTTGTCTCATTATCATTCTTTTTTACCTTGTTACTGTATGGATGACTTTTTAAAATTGATTCTTTATTGAGGATGTCATTATTAGGTCTCCACCTAGGTATGTATTTTTTGCTTGTGTTCCCTTTATTAATTGTTACTTTTATTGCATTATAGTCTGTAAGGATAACTTTAGCATTTCTGCTTTTCATATTGTTTATAGTTTTTTTGGTCTATATTTGTAAAAGTGCCACTTGATCCTGAAAAATAAGTATATTACTTAGTCTTAGATGTAATTCTATTTCTTTGTGTCACATTTTAAGTTCCTAAACTGTCTCCCTCCCTACCTTGCACTAGAGAAGGCCACCATTTGACACAGACATATATACATATATATGTAAAACTATACTATGAATACTTCTATTTATCAGTTCTTTCTCTGGAGGTAGCTAGCATCTTCCTTCATAGGTCCTTTGTAATTAATTTGAATATTTATAATATTTATAATAGCTTAGTCATTCACAATTATCCTTTGGATGACAATATTACTGTTACTGTATACAAAATTCTCTTGGTTCTCCTCGTTTCATTCTTCATTATCTCATGAAAGTCTATGTTTTTCTAAAATCAACCTGCTCATCATTTCTTACAGCTCTGTAGTATTCCATCACAATCACATACCACAACTTCTTTAGCCATTCTCCAGTTGATGGGCATCCCCTCAATTTCCAATTCTTTGCCACCACAAAGAGAGCTGCTATAAATATTTTAGAATATATTAGTACTTTTCCTTTTCCACTCATCATGTTGGGAAACAGACCTAATAGTGATATTGCTGAGTCGAAGAGTTTTGTAACTCTTTGGGCATAATTCCAGATTGCTCTCCAAAATGATTGGATCAGTTCACAGTTCCACCAATGGTGTATTGGTGTCCCAATTTTTCCATGTCCCCTCCAACATTTGTTATTTTCCCCTTCTATCATTTCAGCCAATTTGATAGGTATGAGATGATTTCTCAAAGTTGTTCTAATTTGCATTTTTGTAATCAATGATGATTTAGAGCATTTTTATAGCAACATATATGCATGTATGTATGTATGTATGTATGTATAGCTTTGATTTCTTCAGCTAAACACTGCCTGTTCATATCCTTTGACAATTTATCAATTGGGGAATGTCTCATATTTTTATAAATTTGACAAAGTTCTGTATATATTTGAGATGTGAGATCTTTATCCAAGAAACTGTCTATAATTTTTCCCATAAGCACTTTATCATTCACATTGGAAGTTGCCATTAGTATTTTAGATATAAGTTCTCCAGGTTTTTTCGATTCTATATTTTTTGTTCAGTTTTTTTGTTAGATTTTTCCAGCTCTGAGAGAGGAAGATTAAAGTCTCTTATTATTGTATTATTCTCCATGTACTTTTTAAATTGAGCTAACTTTTCCTTTATGAATTTATTTGCTGTAACATTTAATATACATATGTTTAGTATTTATATTTATTACTTTTCTATGGCATCTTTAAAATAATACACCTTCCTTTTTAATCTCTCTTGATATTGTGAATTTTAATATTTTCTTTGACTGATAGTATGATTGCAGCATCTATTTCATTTTTGGACTTAACTTATATGAAGTAAATTTTATTTCAGATTTTCATTTCCATTCTGTATGTGTCTTTACCTCTTAGGTTCATTTCTTTTTGTATAAAATAGATTGTTGGGTTTCATTTTCTTACCCATTCTATAACTTTTCCCTATTTTTACATATTTAATCCTTCCCTGAAACTCTGTGATTAAGAAAAGCTTTAAAAAATTTAGACTGAAATTCACATTGGAAATAATTGCTTCCATCTACTGTTGACTAACTAGTCACTAAAAAAAGGAATTTCCTTAGCATTAGTGTTTTTCATTAGTCAAAACAAAAGATATATAAACTGGCTATCAGAGCAATATTTTCATCTTTTGTGCCTTCTATAGATCCCATTTTAGAGGCTTAAAATAACTGAAGCATGAATCAAAACTAGCCACAGATTTATAATTTTAAAATTTATTTTATTTTTAATTTATGGGATAAAATAAGCATTTCCATAATATAATATAATGAAAGAAATGATTGCATATGAAACTGCAGATCTATTATGTACAACTTGTTAGTCCTCTTAAAGTTATCATGTAAATTTCCTTTTTTCCTCCCTTTTTCCTTCTTCCCCCACCTCACCCTAGAGATGACTACCATTAGATACAAATACGTGTTTATGTGTGTGTGTGTGAGAGACACACACACACAAACATGCACACATATAAGTCATTCTATGCATACTTCTATTTATCAGTTCTTTCTCTGGATGCAGATAGATTCTTCCTTCATATGTCCTTTAAGGTTAATCGAAATGCAAATCTTAAAAAGAAAAGAATTAAAAAGTGTATAATATTTATGTTCATTGAAGTTCATCACCTATTTGACCTAAAAGCATCCAGGTAAAATGGGGAAAAGCACTGGATTTGGAGGCAAATGATCAAGCTTCAAATCTTGCATCTACTACTTACTAGCTATGCAAATTTGGGCAAATCAATAATCTTTTGGGCCTTAGTTTCCTCAAATGTAAAATGAAGATTTTGGAATCTGTGACATCTAAGGTCCTTCCCTACTGTTCCCTGCATGGTGATCTTGGAAAATAATTTAATTTCTCTGAGCCTTCATGTCTGATATGAGAAAATTGGATTTGGTGATTGCTAAGGTCCCTTCCTATTCCAGATCTGTTATTCTATGTGAGTTAAACTGTATTGAACTCGATGTTCACAGGGATTCATGGGAGATTGGGACATCTCACCTCATAGAATATATTGTAATGAGACAGAAAAGAAAACTTTTCTTACAGCATAACAATCTTCTCTGGGCACTTGTGGCAAAAACTAAAATCCTCCCCTGCTCTCTTGGCGGAATGTGGAAAAATAGAACTCTAATCTTCTGACTTTGGAAAGAGACCAGAAAGACCAAACATAGTTTGAGAGTCCTAATGCTGGAAGTGCCTTTAACTACCTTTCAACAGAAAGGCAATGGACTCAAATGCAGAAGCCAACATGAGTTTTTGGACATGGCTAATACATAGATTCGTTTTGTGAAAATATGTGCTTTTGTTACAAAGGTTTTGTTTCTATTTTTAGCTGGAAACAGGGGTGTAGTGATAATGTTGCCCAGAAAAAAAAAAGGAAGAAAAGAGGATCATTGAAGCATTGAAAAGAAAATGCACAGAAGAGAACAGATGGAAATTCATAAGGAATCAAAGACAGGCAAGACAGCTTTGAAAATAACACGTGAATTTATATACCTTTTAAAAAAGCAAGCAAGTATGTAATAGAGACTTGCAGATTCTTAGGCAATCATCTTTTTTTTTTTCTGTTCTACTGTTCATATGGAAATGCTAAATTTTATTTTGATGTTTGTTAAATACAGACAAAAAATGATTTTTTGTTTAAAAAAGAAAGCTCAGATATAAGCTTCTTTGATCTCACAATTTAGCTCAGTCTTAAGAATTTCAGAGAACAGACATGGGAGGAAGAAGCAGAGAGTACATTAGATGCACTGGTATTATCACCACAGACCAATTTGAAACACATTCTTAACCCACCGCATAACACCTATTAAAGAAAGACAAGAAAAAGAGCTCTGAAGTTTATGACTTAAGAAGGGTCAGCTGAATGACACTCTTTAATGATTTTTTAAAAGGTCTTCCCTTTACTGATAGGCCAATTAGTAGCAAGAAACTAACTTATTATTTAAAAAAAAAACTACAACAAACAACAGCAGCAGGTTCTGTTAAAACCCTGAGTTTACCTCATTTAATTTTAAGTCCTATTACTACAGACTGGAAAAGCTGGATGCCATTTAATGTTGATTGGTGAAGAATTTCTGAGATCCTTTCAAGGAAGATCTCAAATAAGTTGTGAACTTTTTGGAGAGAGCATCAGGTATCTTTGGAAAGTACGGTAGCATAGCATCATGTCAGTATTTCAAAGCTTATTAATTTAAAATTTGCTCAAAGCGCATTTTCATTGAATATTTCTCTAGGATGTATTCTAATGATGCTTTGGTACTAATTGAAAATATAACTTTTATTTAATGCAAATGAAATACTATGAATGTTAAAAAATTTCTGAAAGCTTATAAATATTTGGTTAAATTTGAGTTCAAGACTTGAATTTATTCTTATTTTAACACAGTTGGGTCATCAGTACAAAAGAGAAAGTGGCATAAAGCTTTGTTATTTTCTTTATTGAGCAAAAGCCAATGAAAAATAACTTTAGAAAGAAGATACCTAGGATTTAGGTGTCCTAGCTATTAAAATGTTTTACATTGTATTGAAGCTGTAATTATAGATTCCATATTCTAATTGAATGCAAGCTTTTTGAGAACAGGGATTACCTCACTTTTGAATTTGTATCACCAACTAGTATCTAATATAGTATTTGACATGTAGTATCTCAGAGGTATCAAACACTGGCCCACAGGCTACATGTAGCCTGAACCAGACTAAAATGTAATTGGGAAATATTTAACAAAGTAAATAAAATACAATAAAACATAGATATATTAAAATGTAAAACTAAGTCAATATATGGCCTGTAGGAATTCTTATGTATGGATTAGTGGTCCCTGTTTCTATTTGGGTGTGACATGATTATAGTCCATGATTAATAAATGTTTGTTAAATGAATTACATTTGTAAATCATGTTAACTATAAAGGTACCCTTATATATCTTGTCCTGGCCTTATTTTTTTAGGATCTGGAATACTATCTTCTGAATGGAACATTGGAATTTATGGAATATCTTTAGTTCTCAAGACATTTTCATGCATATTATAGATTTTATTCTTTTTAATGTTCATGGAGAAACTGAGATAATGAGATTATATAATTTGCCCCAGAGCAGATGGCAGCTAGAAAGTAGATCTCCCTGTAGCCTCTTTACTGAAGCTGTGACCAATGAGCTACCATTCCCTTGAGGATTAATTATCTATGTTCTCTTGTTATTGATAACCCGAGGTGCTATTTTGCCTGTAGTTTAGAAAATCAGTTTTGGAAACTAAATAAGCACTACACAGCTATAGGGAATATACATACTGTCTTTCTGGGCTACTCAAAAGTAAGCACATCAACACCTCTTTATTTTTGCTGCCCCACCACTTGTAATTGAATATGTTGTGATGAGGACGCAGCTCGTGACTAGTGATGGGTTGTATTTCAGGCAAGATGCCTTCTTGACTTTGTTCCACTGTTGGCTGTCACCTTTTCCATGATCCCTCTTTTATAAACAACAACCAGAAACAACTCAATATTGACATGTCACAGCATTTTGCAAACTTTAAAGCACTTTATAAATGAATTATTACTATTTAAGTGAATGAGTCTTGTGGCGAAGAGAGGCTGAGGAAATTTCATCTTGGGAGACATTTGGAAGAGGCTACCCAGAGGAATAGAATGAACCTTTGGAGTCAGAAGACCCGGATTAAATCCTATCTTTACCATTTCCTAGCTATGTGACTTTGAACAAATAATTACTCCTCTTTGGGTATCCTTGCTAAAACAGTTGAGTTGGACTCTCAGGTTCCTCCTAGATCTAAAATTCTATGATTCTAAGTTATATGGATGAGGTCTGCTAGTACTAGTGTTGTATGACTTAATTCTTGTGTTCTTTTTTGTAACTGCTTATTAAGCACCAGTTCATTTTTAGAGGGGGAGGGAAGACATAGCCCTCCATCTCTAGCTAATAAAAACAACAATAATAATATTTTCACCTCGTGTTTACTTAATACTAATTGAATTACCAGTATTTTCCAGGGTACTACAATTTTGATATTTCTCCAACAAAAAGGGAGGTGAGCTAATGTAGATTATATATATGTACATATGTATTTATATATGTATATATACATACATACACACACATACACATATATGTGTATATATGTATGTATATATAAAATAGCCCTGTTAACTTGGAAAATTCCCAGAGCTGAGGGAAGATACTGAGGGAAATTTTGTCACAAATCTCCAGCTATCCAGATGATTGCACCATACATCTGGACAAACTTCATGCATCTCTCTTTTAGAATCTAGTAAACCCTCTGGTCCCTGGTTAAAAGGTATTTCATAGGTCAGTTAGATTAATACCCACATTTGCAGGTGAAGAAACTCAGTCCATGAGTTGGAACATGACTTGGTCCGGGTCATACAAATAGTATCAGACCTAGAATTTGAACCTAGGTCCTGATTACAAATTCTTTCCATAGTATTATACTGTCCTTAGGTTGTATCAACTTTTCTTTGATATCTGCAGGGGTACATTAGACATTACATATGTATTCACCCCAATTGCTGTTGTTGTTCAGTCTTTTCAGTTGTGTCTGAACCCTATTTGAGATTTTCTTAGCAGAGATACTGGAGTGGTTTGCCATTTTCTTCTCCAGCTCATTTTACAGATGAGGAAAATGGAGGCAAACAGGGTTAAGTGACTTAACCAGGGTCACACAGCTGATAAGTGTCTGAAGTCAGATAGGAACCCAGATATGAAGTCAGATGAGTCCTCCTGACTCCAGGCCTGGCATTCGTTTCACTGTGCTACCTAGCTGCCCCAGAGCTGGTTTTAATTGTAATCAGGGGCTTGCTCACATTGACTTTTCCCCATTTTTAGTATGTCAACTCTTTGAGCTGGGTTTATGCTTATTTAATGTCCGTTGTCCCATGTTCCCCCCCTCCCCCAGCCTCCAGCACTTGGCTTGGCTGTGGCCCTTAGTTAATTAAGTTCCTTAGCCCATCTCCTTTAGCCTGTCCTCAATCTGCCTATTCAGTCTTCTTCCACTACTTCCCAACATGGACTCTGGTCCAAGCAGGCTTGTCTCTTGCCTTCTCCATGGAATATGTCTTGAGCATTTCAGCCTCTGTGAACTTGCTTACATCTTGGTTTTTCTTTTTTTCTTGTGAATCACAAGCCACCCTTCAAAGCTATGCTTCTTTCCCACTTCCTCCATGAAGTCTTCCCTGACTAGCCCCAGACTAGATGGCACTTGAGTGTAGTGGAAAGAGCAGCATTGTACCTGGAGTCAGGAGGTGTGAATTTGAATTCTAGCTCTGATAATATACTATCTGAATGATATTGAGCGAGTCACTGAACATCTCTGGGCCCCAGTTTCCTAATCTATACAAAGCTGGGCTAGAAAATTTCCAAGGGCCTGTCTCACTTTCACTATCAGGCTCCTATGAGCCCTCCGTCCTTTGTGCTTTTCAAATATGTGTCTGTTCCACTCACTTGGAACTTAGCAAAAAAGCAGCATAGCATTCTTTGTATTATTTAACTTTTCATATGTGTCCAGCTAAATTGTAAGATCCCTGAGGGGCAGAGACCTTAAGTTATACTTATTTGTATTCTCCCAGAGTAAGGAGGATTGTGGATACATTAAATATTCAGCAAATATTGTCTTATTTACACGAATGAACGAATGACAATTGGATTAGAAGACAAAGAATCCCATGAAGAAACTGTTTTTGCCAGAGTGGATTTAGGGGCCAGAGATAATAGTAAGTCCTTAGACTAATAAATTGATAACTTTTTTTCGAAGAGAAAGGACTGAGTCTTCCCTGTCAGTATCAGGAATGTTCTTCAAGACCCATCTTCCAAGTATGTGCTGCAATACTCACAAATGAGGATATAGAGGCAGCAACTGCAGTGCTCCAGGCATCCCAAGTGGTGTCATGTGAGGCTTTTTAGTGGTTCTCACCTTACAATCCATCTCACTCCCAAGAGTCCCTTGGGAGTGACAGGGACTGATTTGGTTGTCAGCTCACCTAAAGAGGCCTTGTGATCCTAGATTGGAAATAGACTCTTTGGCTTCCCTTTCCCTGGGTCATCTCTCCTGCCTCTGATGCTTAGGGACCCCTCCCAAAGGTTCAGAAGAGCTCACCATTCTGTTCTGCAGAATTTTTTTCTTCTGACTCAGAATATGATTGCTGTGATTGGCTTGGAAAGTTTGTTGCTATGAAAGAAATGATTGCAAATGCCTCAAAATATAGTGACCCCGGAAAAGGGTCTCTGTTGTAGAAAATTGGTCTGTCTGAAGGTAATTATCTGAACCAGCCTAATCCTGGGATTGAGTTGGGTTCAGGAAACCTTAATTGGAAAGGCAGAAAGAATCCTTAACTTAATGACATTTGTTAAAGAAAAAAAATCTAGCTTACTGGGATTCTGTTATATGGCATTTGGCATGCTAGTTTCAAAGAACCACTTAGTTTTGGACAAGGGAGCATGATACAATGTCAGAACCTAAGCTGTTGTAAAATATGTTTCAGATGGCCAAGTCATGCACAGTGAAGGCAAAAACCCATGAGTAATTTACATGTCTGTACCACGTGTCTGTGAGCTATCCTAATGGGTTTTGACTTTTTCAGAACTATTTGATGATGGAGCTCAGATACACAGTAGCTTTTGAAAGGCTAAGGAGTGATTTTAAAAGATCTTCATTTTTATTTCCAGGAGAAATTTCTCATCTATTTGCCCTTTGCTCTTCTTCCTCAATTCCAATCCCCTCTGTCTCTTCCTTCTCTCTCTTTCTTTTCTGCAACACATTCTCCTTTTCCTTCCCTCTTTCTTTCTCCTTCCTCTTCCATCCCCTAATAGCTTCCTGAATAGGAACTCTCTATGAGCTAGCCAGTCTAGGCATAGGTCCTATGTCTGCTGTTTATTATGTGTGTGTTATATTGCGAGTCCTTAACCTTTTCAAACCACAGTGTTATCATCTGTAAAATGAAGATAATGTTTTCAAAACCTGTAAGCTATCGTTATTATTACTTCTGGGTATGCAAGGTAGGATCAGATTTCTGTAAGTCTTCATTTATAGTATTTTGGATATACAGATTCAAATTTTAAGCTGAAGATAATAGGTCTTTTAAATCTCAGCTTCAATTTTGGAGATTTAAAGCCTTTCATAACCTGGCCCTTTCCTGCCTTTTTGGTCTTCTTATATCTTGCAACTCTCCATGTGCCCTATGATCTAGAGGAACTGTCCTCCTTGCTGTTCCTTTCACGAGACACTCCATCCCACCATTTAATGCATTTTTACTGTCTCTTTCCCATGCCTGGAATTCTCTTCCTCCTCATATCTGTCTCCTGGCTTACTTGGCTTTCTTCAAATCTCAGTTTAAATACCATTTTCCGCAAGAAGCATTTTCTAGTTCCCCTTCATTCTAATGCCATCTCTTTGTAATTATCACCAACTTATCCTATCTATCTATCTATCTATCATCTATCTATCCATCTACACACACACACACATATATATGTGTGTGTGTGCGCATGTGTATGTATGTATATATGTATGTATATATGTATATATGTGTGTGTGTATGTGTGTATATGTATACACACACATATATATGTATATATGTATATATATATACATATATATATATATGTATATGTATATATTGTTTGCCCTCTGTAAGGTTAAGGACAGTTCTTGTCTTTCTCAGTATATCCAATGCTTAGCACAGTGCCTCACATATAGTAGGAGCATAATGAATGCTTGTTGACATGACTTAACATAGGATTTCAACTTTATTAATGATAATGTTTTACTTTTTAAAATAAAGTAATGATTTTGGAGCTAAGATTTTTATAAGGCTTTCCTAGCCATGTAAGTTCTTTAAGAAGAGATCTTTTGGAAACTATTGGACTATTAGGAGATAGGTCTTTTGGAAAGAGTGCTTTACTTGAAGCCAGAAGATCTGGGTTTGAGTTGCTGCTCTGCTATTTGCTGTCTGTTGGTGGATATATTAGTTAATGTAAGTCTCACTTTCATTATCTTTGAAATGTGGACACAAATATTTATACTACCTATTTCACATGGTTGCTGTGAGTAAAATGGTTTGTAAATCTTAGCATGATGCCTAAATATGTGCAACTATTATTGATTCCTTTTTCAAAATGAGTTGATGTTTAGAGTGATTAGGATAAGGAAGAGAACTGTTGGGTGGTGTATCACCTGAAGTAATGGCAGAAAAATTATTATCTCCCTTTCTCCCTTAGACTAGAAAAGTGGTATGATTGTTTCATATTAAATTCAGTTCAACAAACCATTTATTAAGCATTTGTATATGCAGACTGTTACTGGGAGGAGAGAGAAAGTCTTTAGAAGACAATCACACAGCAATGGAACTTATAATGAAGTTTTGAAGAAATTTTTTTATTTAGGAAGTATGGCCATTTAAATATGTAAACTGAGGCACAAGTGGTTCAGGTCACTTAGCAACTTAGTGGTGAAATGGAAAAGAAAAAATTGTCTAGTTACCCTCCTACCTTCTTCAAAGTCTGGTGACTTCACAACCTACCAGATTTCTGCCAGATTTCCTCCCTGCTAATATCCCCATATGGGATTGGATGCTTTATCAACTGATGGTCTAAGTCTTGCCCAAGAATATTGGAGAATTCTTGTCTTGGAACACTAGACTTAAACCCCTGAGTTTGCAAAGAAAAATTTATACCCATTTCTTGCTGTCTGGATGGCATTTGGGACCACTGGTACTAAGTTGTTCTCTGAATTATGTACCCAGTGGGAATTGTGTGAATTGGGGAGCTCATGATGAGTGGTGAATTATTGTGCCCTTCCAGTTGGAAGATTGAGTGTTGAAAGTGACCATGAACCCATTATTCAGATTAGGCCCTTCTTTTCCTTCTAGCATAGAATAATGGGAAATGAGTTCTCCCAACAAAATCATCCACATCCACACATACACATGGATATGTACCAGCTCCATATGACTCCAGTGGGAAAGAGATGGCAATTTCATAGCAGCTGTCTTTTTGATAAATGTCCCCCCTATATCAAGCAATGGAGACTGTAACATTGCTGCTGTCATTGCCTGATAAGCTGAAAGTCTTCTGAGCTGGATTGCCTTGCTATGAGCAAGCCTGGCATACCGTATAAACTGTGTTTCATTCCTGGTGGATACATTAACAGTTGCAAAGGGAGCTTGTGGGCTTGAAATCGATAAGTTAAAAACTTAATGGAAGATCATTTCAAGAGTACAGAAAAAATAGTTCTTTTTCAATGCCATGGCAGCAGGATTTGGACAGCTGAGTTTTATAGAGTATGAGTTATATAATTCTTTCCCCATTTTGCCTAAGCTTTTCTTTCTTATCCATAGATACCTTACCATATAAGTCCAAAAGAGTTGCATAAGTTCTTCTCCGTTTTCTTCTCCCTTCCCCTGTTGGTAAAAAAATCAGGAAGGTTTAAGGTAAAGCACTCTAATTTTGCTATTTGGTTCATCGAATCATCATGTGTTAGAGTTGGAAGGGGCCTTTAGTTGCATTCCACACACACTTATTATCTGCCTTTTTTTAATATGAGTCCCAAATATGTGAGTTTCAGGGATTTTTTTTGATCTTTATATCTAAAACCTAGTATAGTATCTGGCATATACTAGATGTTTAACAATACCTGTTGAATTGAAAAGATGCTGTGGAGAATGAAAAGATATGTTGAGGGAATTTGGTTAGAACACCCCTAATTGATTTTCCTTTAACCCTGTTGACATAATCACAGAAAGTAAAAGAGAGATAATAGAAAAATGAATTCCTAAGAAAAGAGCCAACTAAGGATTCAAGAGAGAGTTAGCCCTAGAAGTTGTCAATTGAGCTGCAGAGAGGAACAAACCCAGGGAACTTAGCTGGGAGACCTTCCCATCAGTAACAGTGCACCTGGCAGGAAAGCAGTCTGAGGACAACACAGTAAGAGAAAGAGCACCAGGGCTCTATAGTACCAGAAGCATGAGCTGCCTTGGCCATATGTATTCCCTGTATATTCTAAGTTTGTGACTACTCTTCCCAGTGAAGCTGTGTCATCAGTGGGGCAGCGGGTGCTCCAAGTTTAAAAGAGGATTGTTTTGTAGTTACTCATCTTACTGTGCTACACTAGTAAACATCATTGTTTATGTCTATTATGTCTGTTAGCTCACTATTAAAGGTAAGTGTACGATCCCACCTAGTACCTTGAACACAAGTGAACCATCATCTGGGGAACCCAACCTTTGAAGGCAAGCTTGGGGGAATTCTCTTCTCAACCTTAGGTGGCACTAGGCATTGATAAGCTGTAGACTTTGTCCTCAAGTTTATAATCAAATAGGGGAGAGAGTCAAGTACAGAAATAAGTACAATAAAAAATAAACCACCTTACATATGTAAGACAGGTGAGGCCCAAAGTGTGGTGAGCTTCTCAAGAAAGAATTATGCCCTTATAAAGCAGGATTTTGGAAAACTTCATGGAAGAGACTGTATTTGAGCAGGATCTTGAAAGATAGCTGTTTCAACAGAGTAAGATGGGTTAAGAAAGAAGGGATAGACATTTGAGGTATAGAGAACTCTGTGAATGAAAACATGGAATTTAGAGGTAATCTAGTTCATTCTCTTCATTTTACTAATTGGGAAACTAGGTCAGCTCCTAAGTATTTAAAACTAATTGTCAGGAAAGCATATCTGTCATTTCTTTGCAGACTGTGGTAATGGAATGTTGCATATAATGTTGGACTTGGTTTATAGGTCAGTTTTGCTGAACTGGGTTTTTTCCCTCTTTTTATTTTCTGGTAGTTCTCTGACAGGGGATGGAAAAAGGGATATGTTAGGAACTGAATATGATGTAAAAACAAAAGATATCAATAAACTTTTTATTAAAATCCTAATGGTCAGGGAAGTTAAGAAAGTCTTTCCCAATATTAGAAGATAAACTAGATAATGATATCTACTTCCTTTTTCTGCTGAGAATATTTACAGTTTTATGTGAGCCATGATCAGAATACTTTTATAATTGGAGGGGTAGTGGTATTATTTATATGAGATTTGGGGGTAACTTCTAGAAGACGTGCAAAGCTACTGTCTTGATTTATTTCCCGGTTAACCCACATTTTTCCAAAATGCAAGCTTAAGGTGGAGAGGAAAAAAAAGTGAACCAGTACATATTTATTGAATACCTACTATATGCTCAATACTGTTTGGGGCACAAAAGTATTACGTGATATGGTTCCTTCCCCCTAGTAGTATACAATCTCAGAGCTTTGGGGTAATAGTGGAAGATATGTTTGGATACATAGGGTATGGCCAAGTTATAGAGGGCTCTAAAAGTCATGGAGAGGGCTTTGGATTTAGTAGGGTAGGCCACCATTTTACATTCTTAATAGACAACAGGTGGAATTTATGAAATGCTTTTAGGTTTATAAAATGCTTTACATTCATTAACTCATTTGAACCTTACAACAACTGTGTGACAAAATTATTACAGGTATTCTTATCCACATTTTACAGATGAGGAAACAGACTCAGAGAATTAAAATGGTTAGCTCATGGTTACATAGCTTGTACAATAAATCCCAGGGATTTGAATTCAGGTCATCTCGATTCTAAATCACTAAACCACCATGACCTGCCAGTCTTAAGCAAGGTTGGTATTACTTATCAACTGGGATTTCAATTTGGGGGATTTGGATTTGCGTGAAATTTGGTGATGTTTGGATTGTTGGTGTAGTTCTTGGATTTACCCTGTCTTCTCCCAATCTTGAACAGTGTTCTTTCTGGTTTTTCATGTTTCCTTTTTTCCTAATGTAGAGAAACTATTGTGTAGTTCAGGGGTTAGCCACCAGAGTGTGTCAGATAGCAGCATATTATAAGTAATGCTAGGAAGCTACTTTTCTTTCGATTTCTATTTTACCCTCTGGTTCTAGAATACCAGGGGAGTTTTTCTTGATAATATCTTGAAAGATGATGTATTTTTTTGATCATGGCTTTCAGGTAGTCCAATAATTTTTAAATTATCTCCCCTAGATTTATTTTCAAGGTCAGTTGTTTTTCCAATGAAATATTTCACATTATCTTCTATTTTTTCATACTTTTGGTTTTGTTTTATAATTTCTTGATTTCTTATAGAGACATTAGCTTCCTTTTGCTCCATTCTAATTTTTAAGGAATTATTTTCTTCAGTGAGCTTTTGGATATCCTTTTCTATTTGGCCACTTCTGCTTTTTTAAGGCATTCTTCTCCTCATTGGCTTTTTAGACCTCTTTTGCCATTTGAGTTAGTTTATTTTTTAAGGTGTTATTTTCTTCAGTATTTTTTTGGGTCTCCTTTAGCAAGTTGTTGACACATTTTTCATGATTTTCTTGCATCACTCTCACTTCTCTTCCCAGTTTTTCCTCTACTTGTCTAACTTCCTTCTCAAAATCCTTTTTGAGCTCTTCCGTGGCCTGGGACTGATTCATACTTTTCTTGGAGGCTTTGGATGTAGGAGCTTTGACTTTGTTGTCTTCTGGTTGTATGTTTTGATCTTCTTTGTCACCAAAGTAAGATCCTATAGTCTGAGTTTTTTTCCTCTGTTTGCTCATGTTCCCAGCCAATTTCATGACTTTTAAACTCTTTGTTAAGGTAGGGCTCTGCTTCCAGTGTAAAGGGTGTACTGTCCCAAGGTTTGGGGGTTTTGTGCAGAGATATTTCTAGGGACCTGTAAATTTTCAGTTCTTCCAAGATGATAGGAAGTGTTTACTCCTTTCTTGGCCTGTGCTCTGGTCTATGAGGGACCACAAGCACTCTTTTCTGCCTTGAAACTGTGAGGAGTCACTCTGTACTGCTGCCACAAGCTCCATCACACCAGCTCTCCCGCTTGCCACAGGACCACCACCCAGGACTGTGACCCAGATCCAAGCATGGACAAAGCAAGAGAATCCTGCCTCAGTATCAGCAAAGAGACCCCTGCAATCTCCCTCTCATCGGCTACTTGATTCGCCCTCAGTCTGTGGGCTGAGAGCTCAGAAAGCAACCACTGCGGCTGTGGCCGCCACACCAGGGCTGCACTAGGGCCAAGGCCAGACCACACTCCTCTCTCACCCAGGTCTGACTGACGTTTTCCACTGACCTTCTAAGTTGTCTTTGGCATTTGTGGGTTGAGAAGTCTGGAAACTACCACAGCTGCTAGTGATTTAGTCCCCTGAGGCCTGCTCCAGGTTCACTGAGGCCCTGTCTTTGCCTGCGCAGCCCATGCTGAACTGAGCTCATCTCCCAGTCTGGCACAACAGACCTTTCCCATCAACCATCCTGGTTGTCTTGGGCTGGAAATTTGTTTCACTTTGTCTTTTTGTGGGTTCTGCTACTCTAGAATTTGTTTAGAGTCATTTTTACAGGTATTTGGAGGGGTTTGGATGAGAGCTCAAGCAAGTCACTACTTTTATTCTGCCATCTTGGCTTCACCCCTGGAAGCTACTTTTGTTCTTATCATCTTTCTAGTGTTTCAATATACACATTTTTCCAATGCAATAGACTGAGTATAGCTTGAAATATTTATAAGGCTGCAAGATGCTATGTGACACAAGAGAGATGTGTGCTCTAGGGAGATAATCATGCTGGCCTCCTTTGCTGTGGTGTGGTTTATCAAAGGGATTTGGGACAGGGTTTTGAGCACTCTGTTAAAAGGGAACACTACAGAAACAAAGTGTTCTTGTTTCAATGGGGAGACTACTATTTGCAGCTGTATTTAGCCAATCACTTCTCTTCAGTGGAGAAAGGAAGGCAATGGTGGGGTGAAATGTATTTATTCTTGTTTTCTGCCTGCAAGCTGTGTCCTTTTGATGCTAGTGATTTCTGAAGAATGTTGTCTAGGCTTTTAGGAGTCTCTTATAATAGTTAAGAAGGAATTCTTGGAGTCTTTGTTACCACATTAAAAATCAGATTATTCCATATTACAGAGATCATGCTAAAGACAGAAGTATGCTGAGAATGCTCGAGGACCATGTCACATAGCAATTTTGTCTCATAAAATGAAATGGGTGCATTTTGCAAGGGACAGAGAGAATTCTGAATTTCATGCAATTCTGTTTGCCAAGCCATAAAGATTTCTTTTTCTTTCTTTTTGAAAAAATGGAAATTGATTTAGTGCTGTTTTAATTTGGGGATAGCACACATTACTTTAAAAAAAGGCTGGAAGGTATAGATTACAAAATCTATCTTGTAATATGTCTAAAGTTGTAAATCTCCAGTGTAGATTTAGAGATGTAAAAAGAAGCTTAAGAGTGTTTTTTGGGGGAGGGGGGAGCGGTGAGGGAACTAACCTGATAAGCCAGAATGTTTTGTAGTTTGCCAAAATAAGCTGCATAGCCAATTCATTTCAAATGGATAATGTTTGAAAATATATAGATTAATCAAGGTCAAGCCAAAATAACTCACTTATTATCCTTCTTTCTCATTCCTTCTTTTGTTATGCCTCAACTGAACTAAAACATTTTGTTAATAAAATGTGTTTTAACACTAGAAGGACTAGAATTTAAGAATGCCTTCAAGGATCAAGCTGTGTCCATTGATGCAGTACATTTTTTTATCCATAAGAAGATAGAGTAGGCTGAAAAATTTTATTGCAAAATAAACTTTTCTGTCAGTTCACACGTCTAGTCCTCCTAAAGGCACACAAAATATTCAGTAGTTGAGGGCTGGAGAAGCCATTTCTATAGAACATAAGGAGAAATCTGGTAGTTATCTGATTAATCAGATCTATGTAAATATCCTAATAATTCATGTCCAAAGTAGGTTTCTGCTTTGGTGGCTGTGAATTTCTTTCATTTTATTAGACTGAGCTTCTGGTTCTTTCTCTTCATTGGATCGTAGATTTACAGTTTGAAAAGCCCTTAAAGTCCATCTAGTCAGGATGAGGAATTTGAGTGATTTGCTTAAGGTTACTTCTACTGAGATCCTACATATGTAAATAAAATGTGGAAGAGCTGGAATTTGAAACAGGTCTTCTGACTTCAGATTCAGTCATCTTTTCACTCCACTATGCTGCCTTATATAATTTCCGTCTTAATTAACAAGATAATTAGGCAACTAGGAGGTCCAGTGAATAGAGTGCCCAGCCTTGAGTCAGGAAGGCCTGAGTTCAATCCAGCCTCAGACACTTACCAGCTGTGTGGCCCTGGGCAAGTCACTTAATCTCTCTTTGCCCCAGTTTCCTCATCTGTACAATGGGGATAATAATAGCACCTTCCTTTCAGGGTTGTTTTGAAGGTCAAAAGAGATAATAATTGGAAAACACTTAGCATGGTGTCTGGCACATAGTAAGCTAGTAGTGGTAGTACTAGCAGTAGTAGTGGTACTTGTAGTGGTAGTTACAGTAGTTGTAGTAGTAATAGTAGTTCTTTATATCTTCTGTAGAGCGAAGAGCCAACCTAAGAATACTTTATTTAAATATACTGTTGTCACCTGTTTTAAAAGCTTTAAGAACCAGAAAAGTAGCATTTAAGAACGTTAAATATGATGCAGATTGTTTAAAAAAGTTTCTATATGAACAAATATTAGTGTAATTGTGTTTTGGAAATATATTTTGATACTTCAGCAGATCTATGATCTTATTTATTATGGGTATTCTCTCCACTTGGGCAGATGGCATTCTGTCCATACCCTATCACTCTGTAGGATACTTGTCTATATCCTTCCATAAACTCTTCACTGAAGAGCTGCATGATGGGACTAGAAACCTTCAATAGGCCTTTTATGGATACATCTGTTACCACTCACTCTTGCCAGATGCCTGGTCCACTCTCTTTTCTGATTATACATTTCTCAAATGATATCCCTTATATATTTAAAAAATTTTTATTGTGAACTTAATCATAAAAAACACAAACATTTCAGTATACAAAAAAGAACAAGAAAAAGACATTAAAAACTGTGAACTTCAATTATGTATAGTTTAAAATATGATATATACATATATTAAATTTAATAAGGCAGTAACAAATATACTATTTGTATTCCCCTTTTCACTTTTTTTGTTTTTTCTGTGAACATATTGAAAAAGAGTCATTCCTCAATAGATAAGTAATCAAAGAATATGAGTAGACAGTTCTCAAATGAAGAAATATACAACTTCTTGTATGCAAGTCATCATGGTGACATATAACATCATTAATATGTGTCCCTTTGGGTCTCCCACCCTTCCATGAAATCACGGTGTTTCATAACTTGTTTAAGTCTCTGATGAAGAGGTGGGCCTCCCCTCCCATTTCCTTTGGGACTTTGCCTCCTTGATCATGATATCTCTTTGATCTTCAATCTCTTCTTATCCAAAAAGATATCCTCTCTAATGACTACAAACATGCCCAGGTCCACTCATCCTTAAACATCCTTTACTTGATCCTTCAATGCCACTAGGCTATTGACCTATATTTTTCTCCTTTTAATAGCCAAACTTGAAGAAGTTCTGTCTGTATTTGTGGCTTCCATTTCTCTCTCTCCCACTTACTTCTCAATTCCTTGTGGTATGGCATCTAACCTCAGTGACCTTTTCTGTGTTCTCATTTTACTTGGTCTCTTTTCAAGTTTCAACAATATCACTTCTATCTTGTATCTACTCCTAACTCTCTGGACTCCATCCCAGAAGCCTCCTCACCCTAGAGATGCCTCTACCCTGGAGACCCCCCCCCCCTCCTCCAATTGGCAAGTCCTAACTAGAACCACCATTTAAGGAAGTGCTTTGTCCATCCGTGTTAATTTCTCCCTTGACCCTGCTTTCCAGAATCACTCTCCAGATTTTTCCACCTTATCTCTACATGGGCATCTTCCTTCTCCTTTCCAGCTCCCTGTTTTGAGTTGTTTTCATTAGAAAATAAGCTTCTTTGGCGGGGAGCAGAGACTGTCTTTTTTTCCTCTTGTATTTCCAATGCTTAACCTTGTACTGACATATAGTATACACTTAGTAAATGTCCTATCTATCTTTTTATCTTTCTGTCCCTATTTTTTTTTGTTCCTGAATATTCTCTTCTCCTTTGGCTTTCATGATGCTGGTCTCTTTTGGTTCTCTTTTTATCTGCCTAACAACTCCTCAGTGACCTTTCTGGGTCATCATCCTTATCCCACTCACTAAGAGTAAGAATTCCCCAAGGCTCTGTTCTGGGCCCACTGTTCTCTCCATACTCTCTTCCTTTGGTTTCTATGGGTTCAATTATCATCTCTATGCAGATGACTCCCAAATCTGTGTATCTAGCCCCAATTCTTTCATGAATTTCAATCCTTCACTGTCTTGCTGGACACCTTCCAGCTGGACATCTCTGTATGCATGTTCCATCATTACTTCAAACTTAACATGTCAAAAATGGAACTCCCATTTCCCTTTCACCCCATGCCTGTCTTTCCTCCTGACTTTACATTTCTGTTGATAGCACAACAATCCTTCTTATCACTTAGATTTCTCAACTTCAGAATCATCCTCACCTCTTCCCTCTCCCTTAACTACTCAGTTGCTGTCTTATCAATACTATCTCCACAATATTTCACATTTTTCACTTCACATTGCTCCCTTCTCTTCACTCATGTCATCTTTACTCTTGTTCAGGGCCTTATCCTCTTACATCTGGACAGTTAAAATAACCTAATTTAGTCTGGCTTTTTCTAGTCTTTCCACTCTCTGATTCATCCTCTATACAACTTCCAAATTGATGTTCAAATTTGACTAAATCCTATCTCCCCACTAAAAATCTTTAATAGTTCCTTGTTGCTTCCAAGATAAATTATAAGTTCCTTACCTTAGCATTTAAAGCCCTCCACAATTTTGTCTCCCCCTGTATTATAGTATTATTTCCCATTGTTCACCTCAGCAAACTTTCTTTTTCAGTCAAATAGGCCTATGATCTCTTCCATGGGCACAATGTTAACTACATTTTTTGCTTCCTTGCTTTCTCATAAGTGCTTCTCCATGTTTAGGATATATTACCTTTTCACCTTGGCCTCACAGAATCCCCAGCTTCCTCTCAAAGCCTCCTATTTGAGGTCAGATTCCACCCTATCCAAATTATTAATATCTTCCCCTCTGGGAATTACTTTGCTTTGCTTTTTATATATTTTATATTTATTTACTTGTGTACATATTGTATTCCCCAAGTAGAATATAAGTTCCTTGAGGGCAGAAACTTTTGTTTTCATCTTGGTATGTGTAGTACCTAGCATGGTATCATGTATGTAGTAGGTGCTTAATAAATGTTTGTTGACTTGAATTCTTAGTTACATAGCATTAGAGGAGAAATGTTGGCATAAAAATATAGAATTTTGTGTCAAGGAGCAGCTTAGCTTCATTGAAAGCACTTCATAGTTTTCTAAATGCAATCCAATCCTCCACACAAATCCTACTCTGAATGTCTCATCATGGCACCCTGAGTTATGCTGATAGAGTGCAACTTGAGGCAGATTCTTCCAAGATTCAGAGGCTTAAAACATCATCCCAGTGACAGACTGAGTTCAGTGTCTGAGGATAACCTCGTCAAGTATAGAGAGACTTGTAGACCTTCCATATCTGCAAAGGGTAGGGGTGGGAATTTTCTTCTCATATATCTTCTTTCAAGCTATGTTTATTTTTTCTAATTCTGTATCATTCAAATTTTATTTGTATGCATTTGTTTTTATAATTACGTCATTGTAGTTGTATAAATTGGTTTTTCTTTTCTCTGCCATCAGTTCATGTAGATCTTTCTCATGTATTCTTCACACTTTTCATTTCTTATAGTATGGTAATATTACATTCTTATTCATATGTCACAGTTTGTTTAAGAAGCCCTGCTCCAGAGGGCTTCTTCATGCTGTTCATTCTGGTTCATAGGGGTATTGCTCAAAAAGCATGGGACTTGGAGTTTAAAGATCTGGGTTTAAATCTAAGTGCTGCCATTTACTAGCTGTGTCACTGAGGCAAATCATTTAATGTCTTTGAACTTGTTTCTGTATCTGTAAAATGAGGATAATCATTACTATAAAATATCAGTTGAGTACAGAAACAGATTTGATAGTATCAAGATTTACCTATGTATAGAACCACAAACATAAGAGGGAAAATGAAATGGAGAGTATTTGAGATTCAAAAGAGGAAAAACCAGAAATGATGTCATGGTTGGAGTAAGCTATAAACCATCAACTTTTCAGGAGAAAATAGCTGATACAGATAAGGATTCTGGAATGTAGACAGGATATAGTTGTGATAGGATGCTTCAACTAATTAGACATATGCTATAGATCTCTCTTTGATAAAAGTGGAACAGCTGATAAATTCTTGACATGTCTTGTTGGTGTTTTCATCTTTTGGAAGATACAGAAAGTGAAATGTGTATTCTGGAACTAATTCTAACCAATAAGAAAAAAAATGGCTGATGGCAATTCCATGGAAGACCTACCTAATTCACTAGCTGCTTTTCTCTTGTTATTTTTGTATCGTGATGATACAAGTAAGCATGCCATTTACATTGATCTTTTGTACTTACCACATGAAATGGCCACATTTCCTTGGATTTTTTTTATATCACTATAATTTCACCCAGTTTCTTCTCCCTCCCCTCCCAGAAAGCTATCCCACATAACAAAATGATATTTTTAAGACAAAAGAAGAAAAAGGCACCAACAAAACATTAAAATATTTTGTAAACACATGGTGCTACATATAAATATTAATTATTCTAATATAAATGTAAGCTATTCTTAGAGCTAATATTAACAAGTTGTTATCTTTCCCAGTACTCCTTCCCTATAGTACATTCATTTCTGGGTGAAAAAAATCTCATTTTGTTTTGGGAACATTTCCTCTGGAAGCACTTGATATAAGTGGCCCTTGAAGCCACTTGATATAAGAACTATCAGGGTACAATGGAAGAACACTATACTAGAAATCAGGATGTCTGGATTGTGGTACTTTTTTTGTTTTTGCTCAGTCATTTCAGTCATGTTTGACTCTTCTGGGCAAAAATACTGGAGTGGTTTCTAATTCCCTTCTTCAGCTCATTTTAAAGGTAAAGAAACTGAGGCAAACAGGTTTAAGGGACTTTCCCAAGATTACACAGCTAGTAAGTGTGTAGGCCATATTTGAACTCAGGAAGATGGGTCTTTCTGATCCCAAGCCCAACACTCTATCCACTGTACCACCTAGCTGCCTGTTTCGGTCTTAGTTCTGTTATTCTTTAGCTATGTGACTTTGGGTGAGTCATTTCTCTTCCTCTGGGTCTCAGTTTCCTCATTTAGAAAATAAAAACATGTTAGATTAGATGATCTTTAAGGTCCATAATTATAAAAACTTCTATATCTATGAATCTGTAATCACTGATTGCATATTTGGATTACACATCTAATTTATTTTACTTTTTATGTTCCCTTTCCCACTTTTTATTTTTAGTTTTTTAAAATTCTCAACTTAGACACCAAAAAATGACCTTTTCTATACACATAGCAAAATGCGAAAAGGTGATTCTACATGAAACCACAACTCACTGTTTCATGCCTCTTACTTTAAAAAAGAAGTATAAAATAAATTCCATGCAAATTCTAAATGTTGCTTTTAAAACTGTCTTGTCTGCACTCCCTACTAAATTTCCTTCTGTTCTCTGCTGTGCATCTAAAAAAAATGTTACAATGCACATGCCCAATTTATACCTGATTCCCTACATGACAGAGTCTGATACAGACATCAGATAAATGGTCCAACTGATCTGCTTGTGGGTGCTTGTGGGACCCTTGCCTAGTCTCTCCACTAACTAGTTTATTGTGTCTGTTAATTGTGTTCAGGATTATATAGAATTATAGAGCTGCAAATGATATTGGTAGTTATCAAGCAGTCTCATTCAAAATCTAGTTTCTTTCAGATAAGGGCCCAAGCCTACTGTTGTACCCTTGGGATTTCCTGAGTCAGCTTTGCTTATGACAGGCATTATTAACATATGCTCATATCCAATGTGAACATTATTAGGTATAAGTTAGCTCTACAATAGGCATGCAGGAGTTAAGAGTGTGCCTCACTCACATCATCAAAGTGACCTGCCCAAATGCAGTTGTTCCTGGCAGTAAGTTATTATTACACATACTTTGACTTTTCATATGACCGAAGGGCAAATAAACAAACTTCAGAGAGTCCCTGGCTGTTGCCCTCTTTAAAAAACTCAAAGCCATGTGACCTCCTAATCTGCTTTTTTCTTATGGAAGCATGTCTGTCCTACTCATAAAGCATCCTTTGCAGTCCTTTCCTTTCTTGTCTGTATCCTGGATTCCTCCTCCCCCATTCCCTTTATAACAGTGCCAGGGACAATAAATGGCTAAATGGGGAAGTCTAAATAAAGAGGCATGGAAAAGGCATTAATGGTATTTCCATGCATATCTTTCTTGTCTTGTTGATCCAGTGAAGGAGGGACAGAAGGACAAAATACCTTCAAGGAAAAATACATGTATGGAACACTTGGTTCTAGTTTTTAATTTAGATTGAGGTTTTTCTGACAAGTAGGTATAGGAGTTGGAGAGCTGGCTAGGTCACATAATGCTGTTCAGAGATGGGCATCTACCTATCATTAACACTGGTTGTTCTGAAAACTGCTGCATATAGAACACTGTTGGTCTAGTTGTAGACATCTACAAAAGAGCAAAAAAAGGTGAATGACAGACTTCACTAATGCATCATGTGGTAAGGATAGTTGAACATATATCTATCTTTGTTTTATAGGTATAGAGCAGTCAATCAGCGAGAGTTTAAGTGTCACACCTTGTCCTACATGCCAGAGACTCAAAGACAAAAATGAAACAATCCCTGCCCTAACAGAACTTCCAGAAGATATAAAGAACTACTACTACTATAACTACTACAACTACTACTACTACAACAACAATATATAAATAAACATGCAAAATATATACAAAATAAATCATGATCAGTAGTGTCATCTTTGATAACAAAGGTTGACCTACATTTAGTATAGTAATAGTTCTTAATTGATGAATTTCTTAGAACACTTTTAGTTTATTTTTAAATAAAGTTTTATTTTTAGTTTATTGTTTTAATTTATTTATTAACACCAAAAAGGTTGTGGGGAGGAAGAGGAGGTAGGTCTGTGTGTGTGTGTGTGTGTGTGTGTGTGTGTGTGTGTGCGCGCGCGCGCGCATGTGCTTGTGTTTTTATTTTCCAGAAATCACAGGAATTACACCGGGGAACTGGAATAAACACAGATCACTTAAAAAACCCTAAAATAACCAAATCAGTAAATATTTATGTTTGAGCACTCATCCTAGAATCACCAGCTGTCTTGTTGAGTAGATTATCACCTCTAGGGAAGAGATAATCTTACATAGGGATGGGGACTAGACCTGTGTTTTTACTAGTCTAGAGCACTCCCAGGTGAAGAGACTTCTTTTTACCAAGAGAGTGACTTCTCCTTAGAAAGTTGAATGGAGCACTGTAACTTGTCAAAGGTCACTCAGACAGAATGTGACAGGGCAAGACTTGAACCTAGTTCTTTCTGGATTCGAGGCCATCTCTTTTTCCTCTATGCCATTGTTGTTCAGTTGTTCAGTCATGTCCAACTCTTCATGACCCCATGGATCATAGCATGTCAGTGCTGTCCATGAGTTTTTCTTGGGAAAGATATGGAGTGATTTGCCATTTCCTTCTCTAGTGGATTAAGGCAAACAGAGGTTAAGTGACTTGTCCAGGGTCACACAACTAGAAAGTATCTGAGGTCAAATTTAAACTCAGGTATTCTGGGCTCCAGGCCCAGCACTCTATCAACTGAATCGTCTAGCTGCCTCTTAAATCTTATCTATATACATATATATATATATATATATATATATATATAATACATATGTATTATATATATCCTTAATATACTTAGTTATACTTAATATGTAATTTTATATACTTATGTTTAATCATTATTAAATATAATTACATGTTCATATTTAATGACTATTTAACTGTTTGTTGTGCTTATTTGGTGGCTAACAATAAAACTGCTTATGAGTCTAACAAAGAGATATATTTTCATATTCTTCCTCCCATTAATATAAAACATTTATGTATACATATATGTATATATACATAGACACATCTAATCACTTAATAATGTACATATACATCTATTATATATGTATGCTATAATGTGTATTTGTACATGCAAATATCTAAGGTAGATATGTTTATATATGGTGGGGGGAAATTACTAATCTTCTTACCATAAGCTGACTATTATTATTTTTTTCCTTGGGAATTTTTTTAATTTAAATTTAGTTATTTTTAGTTTTCAGCATTCACTTCCACAAGACTTTGAGTTCCAAATTTTCTCCCCATCTTGCCCCTCCCCCACCCAAAGATAGTGTGCATTCTGAATACCCCTTCCTCTAATCTGCCCTCCCTTCTATCACGCCTTTCTCTCCCCCCCCACTTCTCTTATCTCCTTCCCCTTCTATTTTCCTGTAGGACAGGTTAGATTTCTATAACCCATTGCCTATATATCTTATTTCCCAGTTGCATGTAAAAACAATTTTTAACACTTGTTTTTAAAACTTTGGGTTCCAAATTCTCTCCCTTTCTCCCTCCCCACCCATCCTCATTGAGAAGGCAAGTAGCTTGATACAGGTTATACATGTGTAGTCGTGCAAAACACTTTCATAGTAGCTGACTACAATTATTAGATTGAGTTCTTTGAAAGCAAGGACTGCCTTTTAATTTTCATTGTATCCCTAGTGCTTAGCACAGTGCCTGATACATAGTAGGTGCTTAATAACTGCTTATTCACTGATTGAACAACTTATCAGGACTCTCCCAGTTCCTATTATGTTTCAATAGGTAACATAAGAGCATCCTCTTAATGCTTCTTTCTTCTTGAACAAAAACACAAGAGATCTCTGAAGAAGTTGCCCTTCAAGGTAGGGGGAAAAAAGATTAGTAAATTCTTCAGTTTGAGACAAGATGTTATGTTCCATTAGGGCAGGGATCATATCTCATCTAGACTTTGTATCCCCCTCAGGCACCTAGCACAGAACTCTGCATACACTGATACAGAGAGGGAGTAGGGACTGGGCCTGTGATTTCATTGATCTAGGGAATTACTGGGTCAAGACTTTTTTTTTCTATCAATACCAGTCAATACTTTCCTCTGAGTTTTATAATCTTAGAGGGTTGCCTAGAGCATTATGCTACCTGCCCAGCCAAGGCCACAAAGCCAGTATGAATCAGAGGCAGTCCTCAGATCCAGGTCTCCCTGACTGAGGCTAGCTCTCTAGCCTAAGCTGAGCTTTCAGCACACAGTAGGTAATTAATAAATATTTGTTTGTGGTTAACATAATCCCTAGTTCCCCAGAAATGACCAGAGGCTGGTGACTTCTGTATTTTCATGTCAATAGATCATCTGCGCAGTTTTGACCTCCATGGAATGAGCTGTCAGAAGACAGGAGGAATTTGAAGTATCTCTGCTCTTGCCAGAGTTGTGATCGATAGCCTACATTTGTACCTCACTTTATTGTTACAAGTCATCTTAGACACATCGGCCTATTTTGTCAAATGAAAAATCTTGTATGGTAGATGGTGGTAGCCTTATGAGGCAGGATAAAACAAATACTAATGTTCTCCAGGTCCTGTCTTCATAGACATGTCTATTTTGCCGATTAGGAAAGCCATTGTATTAGCTAGCTATGCCTCGAGATAACTGAATTCTGGAATCCGGAAGGATATAGCAGCCTCTGAAGGAGTGGACAGAAAGCAAGTGATTAGGAAGGATTTTAATAAGTCTTTCATAGTTGAGAGTTTTAAGGATATCTGCACCTCACCTGTCAGGAAACCAAAGATTATATACTAGAAGCTAGTTCCTGTCACCGGCAATGAATATGGTAAATAAATGTTATATTTGCTTTTATCAGTGAATTAGGATTATTTCTGATATTTCTGCAGACCTCTGGCTAAGAGACTGTAAAAGGCATACATTTCAGCTGTTTAAACAGGATTGCAATTAAATCAGAGTAACTTTAACATGGAATTGCTGGCTTGTGTAATGAATGACAAAGGAAGCAGTAATTATTTGGTACATTGTAAAAGAAATCCATAAGATGGTCAGAGAACTGGGTGGTAGTGTAGGTAGTGTAGGAGGAAGGTAGTTCATTACAATTCCCCAGTTCTGCTTCTGGATAAGAAGTGGCAAGTGTGATGGATTAATGCCCAGGTCTTCAGATTAATCACTTTAGAGTTGTGAATGGTGAGAATGGGGTAGATTATCTTTAATTCAGTCTTCTTGAGTTTAGTCTTTGGCTTCTTTACCAAATTTGCCTAAGGTGCAGGTAAATTGTCACATTGTTGCTGTGCTTGGGATCTGTCACTTTAGGCAGCTTGCAAGTCTGCATGCTTTCTTTGTAGCCAAAGCAGATATTTTTGCCTCGTGTGAATCATCTGAGGAGCGAGAACACTGGGTTGGAAGGCAGGATCACCATTATCACCAAAAAGCATTTATCAGGTGCCTACTGTACTTCCCTGGTGAGGCCTGCTTGGGTCCTGTCCTTGTCAGGTCTGGGTTCTAAGACCTTGGGCAGGTCACCCATCTGTGCAATGAATACAATAACACCTGCCCTCCCAACCTAACAGGTAAGTCATGAAGATGAACAAAGAAATATAAACAGAAACCTTTAAAATTTTCAGCAGGAGTAGTAGTTTTAAAAATCTAAGGTAGTTTATTGCTCCAAATCACTGTTTAATGTTCTAAGTTACTTCTTTGTTGATTGCTTTTTTTCCCCAGAAAAAAAAATGTAGCATTTCCTAAAAGGAAAATGACGGGGCATGACTGGGATTCGGAAACAGCATGAATGAAACTCAAGCGATTGAAACTGTTTTTCCAGCCGTCTCTTTTCTACCTACTCAAGCAGAAATGCTTCCCCCCACCCCACCTTTTTAAGGAAATGTGCCTGATTTTTGTGTTGGGGCAAATTTTGATTACGTGTAAAAATAGAGCCCCGTTTTGTTGGAGTGTTCCTTCTGTGTCTACGAAGCAGACATTTTAGCACTAAGTATTTCACAGTCATGATTTTGGGGGGCCACAGAGCCCTCCAGTGCTGCTTTCTTGTAGGGCAGCTCCAAATCCATAGCTCTTGTAAAACCTCTAATTTTATGGTGCGTAGCTGGGGTGGCATGTGCGCGGTAGGCTGAGCTGATTGGTAACACTAAAGTTTCCCCGGGAAGCTGGCAGGCCTGTAGGATTGACAGCCACAGCTTGGTCTTGATGACAGATGGGAATCTGCTGCGTCTGCAGGACTCCCCCCCCCCCCCCCCCGCTGAGATTCTGGCAAGTTTTTGATGCTGTGGCCGGTTGAACGCCATTCACAGCAACAAAGTCAACTTGGTAAGGAAAGATATGCTGCCAACAAGACACGGTGGCTCCATCCGCCCAGTTTCCACTCTCTTTTTCTCCCTCATTCATTTTTCTCCTCCTTTCTCCCTTCTAATGCTCCCCTCTTCATTTCTCCTCCCAAACCCCCGGATTTTCTCAGTCTTCCTCCTCCCCCCTTGCCCAGTCTGTTGTCTAGATCAGTTAGTTCAATGTCCTGTCCTTTAGGGACCGGACACCGAGTATCTAGACTTTCACACCTAATGGGTGTTCAGTCTGTGACCCTGTAAAAGACCTGAGGTTTGAATTTCACTTTGGTGTGTTTCTGTCCCAGGCTGCATGTCTAGAAGTCAGAAGATATTGACTCTTTACAAAGGTCAAGTTCTTTTCATTATGGTTATTGATGATGTGGCAGCTGAGTCAAATAAAAAAAGAAAGGCCTGACATTTGCTTAGTGCTTTCAGGTTTACAAAGCATTACATATGTTGCCTCATTTGACCCATATAACACCTTTGCAGAGTGGGTACCATAATGATTACTCCCATTTGACATGTAAGGAAACTGAGGTTCAGAGAGGTGAGATGACTGGCCCATGGACAACAGGGCCAGAGGCAGAGGTTTGAATGCAGATCTTTTGTGATTCCAGGTCTGGCATTTTCTCCTGCTACATGGTAAGGCTGTTCTAGAAGCACTTACATATCTTTCAGGGTGCTGTCGCTTTACCTTTTGTCATATGGGCTATGTTGTAAAACATCAAGAAATCCCTTACTCACACCTTGAGTGTGTTCCCCTCCATTCTAACTCCCATGTCAATTCCTGTAACAGGCTAGATGAGATCTTTCTATAACCTGACATAGAAAGTTCAGCTACATCAAGTCTGCTAGCATCTATTGAGCACCTATTGTGTGCTAAGCACTGTACTAAACACTGAGGTTACAAAGAAATGAAAACAAAACAAAATAAAAAATAGTCCCTCCCTCATGGAATCTAATGGGGGAATCAACATGCAAACAAGTAGACACAAACAAGATATATAGAGGATAAATTGGGAGTAGTCTCAGAGAGAAGGGACTGAGATTAAAGAAGATTGGTATAGGCTTCTTGCAGAAGGTGTGATTTTGGTGAGACTTGAAGGAAGTCAGGGAAGCCAGGAGGCAGAGATGAGGAGGGAGTGTGGTCTGGGCATGAGTCAGAGTGTGGTCTGGTCAGTGAAAGTGTTTGGAGTTGAGAGATGGAGTGGTAATGTCAGTCATTCAGCTAACATTTATTAAGCAAGGCTCATGTGTGAAGAATAGCAAGGGTAGTTGTGTCACTGAATTGCAGGGTACATAGCAGGGAAGATTGGAAAGGTAGGAAGCATCCGGGTTATAAAGGGTTTTAAAAGCTGGAGGATTTTATATTTGATCTTGGCGGTAATAGGAGTCACTGGAGTTTACTGAATGGAAAGTTGACCTGTTCAGACCTGGAGTCTAGAAGATTACTTTGACAACTGAGTGGAGGCTGGGTTGGAGCGAGGAAAGACTTGAGGCAGGGAGATATTGTAACTGTTGGGCTATTACAATAATCCAGGCATGAAATGATGAGGGCCTGAACTAGGGTAGGAGTACCAGGAGAGAAAAGGAGGCATATATGATAGATGTTATGAAGGTAGGGATAATAGCAGTATCTATCTATATCTATCTATCTATCTATCTATCTATCTATATCTATCTATCTATCTATCTATACAGAGATATCTATATCTATATCTATATATCTATAACTGTCATAACTTATCAGATATGGGGAGGTGAGAGAGAATGAGGAGTCAGGGGTAAAACTCAGATTAAAAGCCTGTATTCCAGGTAAGGATTCTATTGTATGCTTCATTCTGTCTGCAAGTCATAGTCTCATAGATCCAGAGCTGGAAGGGACATGAGAGGCTACCTAGTCAAATCCTTTTATTTTACAGATGAGGAAAGTGAAGGAAAAAAAGGAAGGTGAAATAATTTTTCCCATGTTCAAGTAGTAAATGTAAGAGGTTGGATTTGAACCTAGGCCCTTTGATTCCAGAAGCCTCTTCTTCCCACTCTACCGTACAAAGTGATAAGAAATGACCCAAATATTATGATGTGTGTGCATAGAAGGCCTTATATAGGGCATATCACTTTTTGGGGAACCTACTTGTTTGATGTTAAGGTCAGGTTAGGGGTGGCCTTTCAAATCTAAAGTCAGAATCCATTTTTGCCAAAGAGTATTTCTTTTTAAAATATTTTCATTTTTGTACAGAAGAAGTTTCTGCCCAACCTGACTGTTAGATTCTCTTTTCTTACACTTTCATCTTTTAATTTTCAGTTTAAAATTCTCTCTCACTCCAACCCCTACCCATTGAGAAGGCAAGCCATATGATACCCATCATATATATGAAATCATGCAGAATATATTTCCATATTGTCCTTGTTGCAGGAAAAAAGGCAAGAAAAATAAAGTGGAAAAAAATATGGTTTAGTCTGCACTCATAGTTTTCTCTCTGGAGGTAGATAGAATTTACCAACTAATTTTTCACCTACAGCAGTGGTGTCCAACTCAGATAGCAATGGGAGCTGCTAAAGAATACTTAAGGATCCCTGCAGCTGCATATTACTGGGCCACCCAGGGTGTTGGGAACACCTTTAACCTATAGTATGTATTAGGCCATTTAATTTGTAAAGTGCTTTCCTATCTATTGTCTCATTGGAGCCTCACAACAACCCCATCAGTTAAGCAGGAGAGATGATGTATCTCCTTTGACAGATAAGGAAACTGAGATTCAGAGAGCTGAGAAACTTGTCCAAAGTCATACTGGCAGAGCCAGTATTGGAACCCAGGCTTTATGACTCCTGGCTCTTTCTGCTACTTCTTGCTCACTTGCTTGCATGATTGATTACCACAGAATACTCTCTCCCTTGTCTTGTTTTTGTTTGTGTATATCTTATCTACTCCTCTCAGTGGAAAAACAAGGAAAGAATGCAAGGTGAGAGGGATGCTACTGATCTTATAAATTTGTGATATTCTGTAACTTGTGATACGGAAATATTCCGTCTCGATATTTGTCAGCTGGTTTAAAAAAAAAACAAACCAACGTACCAGTTACTTCTTTTGGATTCTTTAGAGACTCCTCCCAAGTTTTTCTGAGCTTATTTTAGACAACACTGACCTTCATTCTTCAGTTGAAACATGCCTGAATGGTTACTAGTGAACCTGGATGCATCTGTAATGTCTTTGAGTTTGGTGACACCTCATTAGAATAGCTCAGTGAGGCGCTCTCCTAATCTCTTCTCTCTTGGGGAATG
Source organism: Phascolarctos cinereus (assembly GCF_003287225.1). NCBI lineage: Eukaryota > Metazoa > Chordata > Mammalia > Diprotodontia > Phascolarctidae > Phascolarctos > Phascolarctos cinereus. Next base: position 100,438,717 of record NW_027555736.1, on the reverse strand, counting down.
TTTGTATCATTTTCCCTTTCTTTTTTAAGGAGAACTGTGGATTCCAGATGCTGTTATATGCCAGATGTCAGCTGCAGATAATATACCAGCTAGGCCTAGAACTGCTGTCGGGATGGAAGGGAGTCTGGTGAACTGATGCTTATGAAACATTTGCCATGGTTTTCTCAGGCTCTGTGAATGTACTTTTGTGGTTTTATAAACACAATCTCTCTGAGGCAAGGCCCACAGGATGAAGATTTGAGAACATACAAATTTAATGCTTCCAGACTTAACTCTATTAGTCTTGGGGGGGGTTTATTATAATTTTTGGACTATTCTCCATTCCCCAAACATGCCATTTGTTTTTTAATCTCCTCACTTCTGTTCACACTATTCTTTCTGCTGTTAAAATCTATCCTTCAAGGCTCATTTTAGATGCCACACTCCCCCATAAAGTCTTCTTCCATGTTCCTCTCACCAGAAGTAATGTTTCTCACCTTTGCTACTGATCTCGTGGGCTATTGTGAGGAAAACACTTTGTAAATCTTAAAGTGTCATATAAATATGAGACATTAATGTTATTATGAGGGTGTTCCCATAGTACTTTGGCTTTTATGTCACCTACAGCAGCTTTTACATTCTGCCTTGTCTTGTTTTTGTTTGTGTATATCTTATTTACTCCCATTAGATTTTAAGCTCCCTGAGGGCAAGGATCAGGTTTTCTTCAATTTTTCTATTCCTCATAGTGCTTAACACATAGAAGGTACTTAATAATTTATTAAGTTGCACTATGTGCAGCTCTCTGTGCTCCAGAAGGGTTATCTTTGATTTCCCAGTGGTCTGTACATAATAGATGCTTAAAGTTTGGTGAATTGTATGAAATCAGCTGAGTGCAGGGGTAGTCTTATAGCCACAACTATCCCGTCTTTGGGCATGACTCATAGTGTTGCCCGTGTCTGAGTAATGTATCTCCTGATATTAGTAGATTATTCGGAAGTGTAGAAAGCCTTTTGTATGGGTATTACTTTCTTCACCATTGCTCTTAAAATTATTTGGCTGCACCCCTTTTGTATGTATTAGTGAATTTTTTTCGGGTCTGGTTAATATTTTATCTAATTTCACCTTGTTTTTTAATAACAGAAACTCTCCCATCCCAGAAAGCTTAGAATGAACACCAGTGAAGAAAGAAAGAAAGAAAGAAAGAAAGAAAGAAAGAAAGAAAGAAAGAAAGAAAGAAAGAAAGAAAGAAAGAAGAAAGAAAGAAAGAAAGAAAGAAAGAAAGAAAGAAAGAAAGAAAGAAAGAAAGAAAGAAAGAAAGAAAAAGAAACAAAAAGAAAGAAAGAAAGAAAGTATAGCCTTGTTAGTTACTTCTGTTTAGGAAAACCTTGCCTCCATCTTTGACTTTCTGTACAATTTTGATTTCTCTAAGAGTTTTCTTTTACATGATATGTAGTTCCCTATGCCCAAATTTGTCTTACAGAATATACCTCTTTGCCCAGTTTAAGATTCTTTATGACCAAGTTTGACAGTCAGTACCTCTGATAGAATCTCTTCCTATTTTTCACTCTCTTCAGGTGTTGTTTAGGATGGATATTGTTCTTGCAATTTCATAGGTATAAGGAGGCTCCCTGCATAGGAAACTCCACATAGTAGGCTCTATAGAAATGGTTCTTCCTTTCCCTCTACCAATACAGGCCATCCCTACTCTGATACTTATTGTTTCAGAAAGTTGCATAAGAACACAGACAGGTTAGGTGACCTGCCCATGGTCTTATGGTTGCTTGGACGTTGCCCTTTGTTGTAGAAGAGGACCAAAATGACATCACTAGTGTGGGGTCAAAAGTACACTGTGTCCCACTGTGGCTGATCAGACCAGTAAAAGCTTGGAAGGCTCAGTCTTATAGCCAGAATTTGTCAAGGCAGAAGTTGAATTGGCTTTAGAGACCATTCGCTACAGAGGTGCCAGACAAGAGGCCTATGGGCACATGGTAGCCCAAAGCTCCTGAGTGCTGAAACAGATTAAAATAAAATTGGGAAATAGTTAAGAAAATCAATAAAACACAATAGAACATAGATAATGTTAATATATGGTTTTCTAAGCTAGTGTGTGGCTTCCAGGGCCCTTATGTATGATTTAGTGGCCCTTGCGCTCTGTCCTACATCAACTAGCTTCTTAGTTATTTCAATGTTTGTTCATTTCAAATGGTAGATCTTTTCTCTACATGTCGTTCTAAGGCTGTTATTTTCCTCGCATCTGGATCATCATATTTATATGATTATATATATCAAGTTGTGTTTTTTGGTGGGGTCAGTCTGCTTTACCTCTTCATCCATTTCTGAATCTCTCAAAATGCTACCACCTTTCAGTGAAATTGATAGTCCTATTTTACTTCTGACTCCATTTTTTTGGGCTAATGTCTTTTCTCTTGGGTACAATCCAGCCTTCATAGGATCATAAATTTAAAGCTGAAAAGGACCTTCGAGGTGACGTGACAAAATCTAATAATAGGAGGTTGTTAGAGAGGCAGTGGAGTAGAGTGGAAAGTGTTCTGGATTTGGAGTCAGAAGACTTGGGTTTACTTACTACCTGTGTGACCTTGGGCAAAAGACTTACCCTCTCTGGACTTTTATTCTTCATCTGTAAAATGAGGGGATTGTACTAGATAGGGCCTGGAAGCTAGCTGAATTAAAACAACTAAGTACCCTAAGGGGGAGACAGGAGGTAGCGTATGTCAAAGAAGTCACATTACCATTGTCCTATCAACCACCATTTCTCTTCATACTGTGATGGAGATAACCCAGAACCTCTAACCCCAACCCCTTGGGAACAGCAAAGTCTCTTCCACTCTTCCCTCCATAGTCATGGAGAAAGAGCATACCTTCCCCCCAGTCACCAACATCAACTGCTGACAAAATGCTACCAGCAGAGGAGATAGACCCGCAAATGCTAGGAATGGCAGCACTGCTCAGACTGGTCCTGCTTCCCAGCCCAGCTCCTTCCATCATCATGGAGAAAAGCAACATCTATCAGCCTGGACACTGCTGCTGTGGGTACGGCAGCATCAGCTACTGAAGACCCAGGAAAGAAAGTTCTCATTATCAAAGTCCTTGGCACAGTCCAATGGTTCTGGATTGGAAACTGATATAATTGTATCAGTGGAAATGACATTAAAGAAGAGACATTAATATTTGCTTTGCTACTGCACCCTAAGAACCATGGGAGCTTTCCATCTGATTTATAAATGAAGCCTTCTGTATGTGTTCCTTCCTCTAGGATGGAGATTATCTCACTTCTTTCTCTGCCCCACCCCCTTCCAGGCAATGGAGTTAAGTGACTTGCCCAGGTCACACAGCTAGTAAGTGTCAAGTGTCTGAAACCAGATTTGAATTCAGGTCCTCCTGACTCTATCCACTGCCACCACCTAGCTGCCCCATGTCATTCTTTTTTATCCCCAGTAACTAGCATAGTGCTTTGCACATAGTAAGCACTTAATAAATGCTTTTTAAATCACTCATTTATTTATTCATTCATTCACTCAATCATTCATCTGTAAAATGGGGATATTAAGGCTTCCTTTCACTACCTGCTTCATAGGATTGTTGCAAAGGAAAGTACCTCTTAAAATTTAAATTACTATATAAATTTATGAATTGCTATTCTTTATAAAGTTATTTGCTACTGCTGAGAAAGGAATCCTTTCCTGAGGCTCTTTTTTTTTTTTTTAGAAATCCCAGAAAGTCCTTATATTGCTCTACTCAAATATGACTCATTCCACATGTGTAACAACTTTCACTTTCCACAAGCACAGACCTGTATTCAAAGTTTTTTGCAACATGTTTGGCTCCTTAGCTACTCCTCTGTCAGTTTCTACCAATTGTGGTTGCTGGTTTTATATATGTCTAAAAACAATCAGCTCCTCAAGTTCTTTTCTGATCTGACATGTAGTTTTTCCAACCCAGGATTCAATGACTTTTTTCAGAGTAAATTTATGTTGGAAACTGAAATTCTTACATTTGCCTCTGAAATGAGAATCACATGGAAAATGATTCAGACAAACATACTGCATCTTGCATTGTCCTCGTATTTCCCTTTGAAACTGGAAAAACTGTTCCATGGTCAAAAATTAAGTCTTTTGAACCAGGAAATTCTTGAAGTCCTTTGTGGGAAGCACTAATTGTATTAACCCCCAGGGCTAGACCAAGCCATTAGGCTTAGTCAGTTTAATTAGGCTTAATCAATTTAATCAATTGATTAAAACCATAGTAATCAGAAAACTTCTAAATGGTAATTATGGATCACAAGATCAAGATAATTCGAATGATTAATTCCTTTCAAAGAGAATTTAGTGCTTGACTTCTTACCTGAAGGAAGACTTTTCTCAATCCCAGTTCTTTTTCTTCCCTTTGGACTCCAGACCTATTTTGTGATGTCTTGTTTTGGTTTATTCTTGTCACCATCCCTTTCTCATATGCTGATCATTTGGGACTGAGGCCAAATCAAAGAAGGACAGACATATTCCTGTTGACTGAGAATCATTTCTGAGCATCATTCAGCAATGGTATCTGGCAGGAGACCAAGAAAACACAAAACACAGGGTCTTGAGTCTGAAACCAGTGGCTTTCAGACTCAGAATCAAGGGTTTCCTTTATGTTCTTATAGTACTGAAAGTCTGGAGGAGTGGTGTGGACAACTGATCTCCGGATGTGTAGAAGGAAGGAAACCCATAGAGATTTATTGTTGCTATAAATATTCTGGGTTTGGGGTAGCTCTCTGTTGTTGGAGCACAATAACAAAGGACATAGCTAGTGAGGGGTGGTTTCTGCATTGCTGCCTAGCTCACCTGGTTTCTGTTTGAGCTGAGAAGTCATTGGCTTCTCTTTGGGACTATTGAGAAGATCTTACTTCTCACACATGTGCATGGCTCAGCATTTGACAGGGCATTTGCTATCCCAAAGACCATGACTGATGAGCACCAAAGAGATGCTTGTTGGCTTATTTTGATCTCAAAGATTATCACCTCTAAACTCAGGTAATGAGAATATTTTGCTGCCAGCCTAACTTTTTATTTTAACCCTGCTGAATGCTTCCCCCCTTCCCCCACCAAGGGATATAAAACCTTTTGGCTAATATCTGTTAACCATGCATGTGGCTGTTGTGTTTGTGTGAGCTTGGCAAATTACTTAACTTCTTCTAGCATCAGTTTCCTCAGCCGTAAAATGGAGATAATAATAACACCTAACTACGGGGTTGTTAAGAGGATCAAATAAAATAATATGCATAAAGTTCTTCATAAAATTTAAAGCACAGTATAAACCTTAGTTATTATTATTGTTCTCCGTGTTTTTTGTTTTAAAAAAAATGACCCAACTGTCCCTCCTAAAGCCTCTTTGATTAGGAAATGATTTTCCTTCCCCCCCCCCCCACATACTCCTATCTTTGGTCTTTTCTACTTTCAGGCTATTTCATTAAGTTGAATGAAAGCATGGTTTTAAAATAGGTTTTATTTTTTCATTTAAAATACTTTATTTTAGAATTTCTCCTTTCTTAAAAACTTTATTGTCACTTCCTAATGATTTCTCTACCTCCTACTCTCTATAGAACCCTTCCTTGAAACAAATAAGTTCCATCAACAAAGCAATTTATCACATTGGCTGTGTCTGAAAATAGATTATAGCTCTGGGACTAGAAAGGGGCTCAGAAGTCATCTAATCCAATCCCCTCATTTTACAGAAGAAGAAACTGGGAGATTAACTGGCTCATCCAAATTTACATAGAAAGAATCAAAAGCAGGATTTGAACACAGATTCTTTAGCTTCAGAGGCAATAGTCCTTCTTTCCTACCACACTGAGTATATGCCTTCTTCTGACCCATGTCTACCTCTCTGCCAAGAGTCAAAAGGCATGTTTCACCAAAAGGTCCCTGAAGTCATGATTGGTCACTGCATTGATCAGAGTTCTGAAGTCTTGCAGTATTGATTTTCTTTACATTGTTGTAGTCATTGTGTAAATTGTTCTGTTTTTTGCCTACTTCATATCAGTTTATACAAGTGTTTACAAGTTTCCCAATTTCTTCATTTCCCTCATTCCTAATGGTCTAGTAATACTTTATCAAATTCATATAACACAATTTGTTTATCCACTGTTCTTTGTCACTACAAAAAATGCTGTTAGAAATATTTTTGTATATAAGGGACCTTTCCATCTCTCTCTTACTTCTTTGCAGTATAATATATTCAGTAGGTATTTCAGTGGGTATTGTTTATCATATCAAGAGAGGGATCCATTTATTACTTTGCTTATTTATGTTTTAGCAAAAATTACCTATTGCTTCCAGGAATAAATACAAAATTCTTTATTTGACATTCAAAGCCCCTCATAATCTAATCCCTTCCTGTCTTTCCAGTCTTCTTACACCTTACCCCTCCAGTATGTACTCTTTGATCCAGTGGATACTGACCTCCTGGCTGTTCCACAAGCAAGACACTCTGTCTCTTGGCTGCAGTGATTTTCTCTGGCTGAACCCCATTCCTAGAATGCTCTCCTTCCTCTACTCTGACTACTGACCTCTCTGGTTTCCTTAAGTTCCAACTAAAATCTCACCTTCCCTAATCTCTCCTAATTCCAGCGTCTTCCCTCTGTTAATTCTTTCCTAATTATCCTATGTATTTCTTGCTTTGTATATATTTACTTGCATGTTGTCTTCTCCATAGATTATAAACTTCATGAGGGTAAAGACTGTCTTTTCCCTCTTTTTGTATCCCCAGCCCTTTATCCAGTGCTTGGCACATAATAAATATTTAATAAATTAATAAATGTTTATTGGTTGACTTATACATGACTGCTAGATTTTTCAAATTCCCTTTCTATAGATATAAATATAGCTATAGATATAATCTTTTGTTTTTTATTTTGATCTTACTGTGATTTTTTATGGTTATAATTTTCTTAATGCTTAACCATGCTGTTATAAATTCAACTAAGTTATAGTCAATAGTCATTTCAATAGATTATTGCAGGTTGAATAAATACATATGTATTTTCTTTCTCTGGATTTCTATTATATTTATAGGTAGTATAATTTTATAGTTTCATGTAGAATGTGATTGTGAGAGTAGTATTTGTACATTAACCAAAATGATGTTAATTTGTACTTTATGAGATTATAGCACTTTTAAATGGATGTCGTAATAACCTAACAAGATGCCAAAAGAAAATTGTAGAGACAGAGGAATGGAATTGGAGTAGAGAGGGGAAACAAATAAAAAATACTCTATCTTAAGGTCTTGAAGTCTTGATTTATAAACTGATATAAAGCAAATTGGGTCCTTAGTAGACTGAACACACTAGGGTTTTGTTTTTGAACAGTTTATTTACACAATTGATTTTTTTATCTGTAGATGTCATTAGGAAAAATCCCTGCTCTTCTGCCTTTATCCCCACCTAGATTTATACTTGTATAGTGCATGCTCTATATTTATTCTCTTAAACCCCTATTCTCATTGGCATGCTGGGTTCCCAAAGTGGCTGCTACATTTCCCCTCAGGATTCCAGTGATAGCCCTGAGGTGGGGGAGAGTATTTTTCTAATGTTATAGCTCGTAAGTCCCAACTAGTGTGCTTCTTATGATTTAATATGAATTTCGTTGCTGCTTAATGTTATCTTAATTTGTATAGTTATTAAGAGTGTATATATTGTTTCTTTTTTCTTCACTACATCACCTCCTTTATCTCTCCATATTTCTTTGTATTCTTCATATTTATTCTTTATAATGAAATAATATTCCATTACATTTATATACCACAATTTATTTAGACATTCACCAATCATTAAGCATATGAAAACATTTTAGATTCACATTTCAAAATGTTCTTAAAGATATGGTTTTTATAGATATCCAGCTTATTGAAATGGATAAATCTTAATCTTCATGGTAAATGGTGGTACTGAAAACTGCCTTTTAACTGATATCACCAGAGAGTATGTTTGCACTACATTCTTCAGGGAAACTCTTCTCCCAGAGAATTAATGATAATAAATGCAGAAATGTTTAAAGGGAAAACCAACATAGAAGCCTAAGATATGATAATTTTTCTTTTGGTTCTATACTTGCCTGGGGTGGAAATTTGTTTTAGTCATAGCAGTGTGAAAAGTACTTGGGTTCTGTAGTAAATAAAGTAGTTGCAATCTGCAGTATATGTACCAATGATGACTTGACAACAGGAAGGCGTAGTTGGTTTAGAAAAAAATGCGCCTTGACTTCTGGGAACCAAGATGGCAGAGTAAGCAGTAAATCACCATAACTTTCCCATATTCATCTCCAAACAACCATTAAATAGTGTCCCAAAACAAATCTTGGAACCAGCAAAAAGACAAGAGTGAAACAATCTTTGAGCCCAAGAAACTTGGAAGATCAGCAGGAAAAGTCTTTCTTACTTGGGTAAAAGGGAAGTGGAGTCCAGGATAGGAAGCATCCAAGCAAGCCCCACCTCAGCAAACCAGCAGTAGATCTTGTAGTGGAGCAAGCAAATGTCAACACCAGGACCCCCTCAGTATAGCCATGTGAACAGCAGATTCCAGCTCTGAGAACTGCCGTGTACTTCAGTGTAACCTCAGGAAAACAGATAACCTTCAACAGCCAGACCTGCACTTACTTCAATTTAGCTGTAGGGAAACACATAAACACCCCACTGGCCTCAGCACATGCCAGATAGCACCACTAGGAACCTGGCTCAGCAGCAGGTAAACTGCCAGATCCCCACGTCCTCCAGCAGTGCCAGCCAGTATCAGTACCAGGTAAACAGCCAGTGCCTGCAGCCCCTGGCACAAGAAACCTGAGACAGTGCCCTTTCCATCCCAGGAGAAGAGCTCAAATTTAAAAGAAAGGAAAAAGGTGAAAAAAAGATGAGCAAAAAACAACAAAAAGAGAATCTGACCATGGGAAGTTATTGTAGTGACAGGGAAGATCAAGACACAAACTACTCCAAAGAAAGAGGGGAAGTGGTCTCAAGCCCATAGAAGAGCTCAAAAAGGAGCTCAAAAATCATATGAGAGGTAGAAGAAAAATTGGGAAAAGAAATGAGAGTGACGCAAGAGAATTATGGCAGAAAGAGTCAACAGCTTGGAAAAATAAAGCAACTGATTAAAAAGTAGAATTGGCCAAATGGAAAAGGAGATACAAAAATGCACTGAAGAAAACAACTTCTTAAAAGGTACAACTGGCCAAATAAAAAAGAAAGTATGAAACCTAATTGAGGAAAACAACTTCTTAAAAGTTAGAATTGGGCAAGTGGAAGCGCATGACTCTATGAGACATCGAGAATCAATCAAACAAATTCAAAAGAATGAAAAAATAGAAGAAAATGTAAGCTATTTCATAGGAAAAACAACTGACCTAGAAAATAGACCCAGGAGAGACAATGTTAGAATCATTGTACTGCCTGAAAAGCCATAATGAAAAGGAGGACCTAGACAGCATCTTTCAAGAAATTATCAAGGAAAACTGCTCTGATATCCAGGAACCAGAGGGCAAAATAGGCATTGAAAGAATCCACCATCACCTCAGGAAAGAGATCAAAAAATAAAAACTCCAGGGAACATTATAGCCAAATTTTGGAACTATCAGGTCAAGGGGGAAAAATAAAACACTGCAGGTGGCTAGAAAGAAACAATTCAAATATTGGGAAGCCACAAGCAGGATTACACAGGACTTAGCAGCTGCAACATTAAAAGATAAGAGGCCATGGAACATGATATTTCAGAAGGCAAAGGAGCTAGGACTACAACCAAGAATCACTTATTGGGTAAAATTAGGCATAATATGTGAAGGGAAAAAAATGATCATTCAGCAAAATAGAAGGATTTGAAGCTTTCATGAGAAGATCAGAATTAAACCAAAAATATAATCTCCAATATCAAGACCCAAGAAAAGCATAAACAGGTGAAAAGGGAAAAGAAAACAAGAGAGATTCAGTAGAGATAAACTGTTTATGTTCCTACATGGGAAGATGATACTTGTAATTCTTAAAAATTATATCACTACTGGGGACAGCTAGGTGGCACTGTGGAAAGAACACTGGCCCTGAAGTCAGAAGGACCTGAGTTCAAATCTGACCTCAGACCAAACACTTGACACTTACTAGCTGTGTGACCCTGGGCAAGTCACTTAACCCCAATTGCCTAAAAAAAAAATTGTACCACTGCTAGAACAGCTAGAAGGAATATACATAGACAGAGGGTACAGGTATAAGGTAAATTTGAGGGAATGACAAAAAATAAGGGATGAGAAAGAGGAGTACACTGGGTGCAGAAGGAAAGGAGAGGTTGGGGCAGCTGGGTGGCACAGTGGATAGAGCTCTGGCCTTGGAGTCAGGAAGATCTGAGTTCAAATCCAGCCTCAGACACTTGACACCTATTAGCTGTGTGACCCTGGGCAAGTCACTTAACCCCAACTGCCTCACCAAAAAACAAAAAAAAAAAAAGAAGAGGTAAAATGGGATAAATTATTTCACATGAAGAGACCTATCATAGTGGAGGGGAAGATAGGAGGGTGGGCAATGGACATCATTTCAACCTTACTCTCATCAGTATTAGTTCAAAGAGGGAATAATATACACCATCAGTTGCATATAGAAATCTATTTTTCCTGGGTTGGGGGTTGGGGGAACTGACAAAAGGGAGGGCAGATTGGGGCAGGTGGTAGACAGACCAGCAAAACACTGGTGAGGAGGGAAAACGTGAAAGAAGAGAGAGGACAAACAGGAGGAAAAATAGGATGGAGGGAAATACACAGGTAGTAATCATAATAGTGAATGTGAATGGGATGAATTCTCCCATAAAATGGAAGCAGATAGCAGAGTGGATCAAAAACCAGAATCGTACGATATGATGTTTACAAGAAACACACTTGAAACAGAGAGACACACAGAGTAAAGGTAAGGGGCTGGAGAAAAATTTATTATGCCTCAGCTGATGTAAAAAAAATCAGGGGTAGCAATCCTGATCTCAGACAAAGCAAAAGCAAAAATAGACCTAACTAACAAAGGTAAGGAAGGAAACTACATCTTGCTAAAAGGTGCCACAGACAATGAAGCAATATAAATACTAAACATATATGCACCAAGTGGTATGGCATCCAGATTGTTAAAGGAGAAGTTAAATGAGTTACAGGAAGAAATAGACAACAAAACTATACTATTGGGGGACCTCAACTGCCCCCTCTCAGAACTCAATAAATCCAACCAAAAAAATAAATTAAAAAGAAACTAAGGAGATAAATAGAATATTAGAAAAGTTGGACATGACAGACCTTTGGAGAAAACTGAATGGGAACAGAAAGGAATGTAACTTTTTCTCAGTAGCACATGGCACCTACATAAAGACTGACCATGTAATAGGGCATAGAAACCTCAAAATCAAATGTAGAAAGGCAGAAATATTAAATGTATTCTTTTCAGATCATAATGCAATAAAAATTCCATTCAACAAAGGGCAGTGGAAAAATAGATTAAAAATTAATTGAAAACTAAATAATCTAATCCTAAAGAATAAATGGGTCAAAGAATAAATCATAGAAACAATCAATAATTTCATTAAAGAGAATGACAACAATGTGGCAACATACCAAAATTTATGGGATTCAGCCAAAGCATTACTTAGGGAAAATTTATTTCTCTAAATTGTTATGTCAACACAACAGAAAAAAAAAGAACAGATCAATGAATTGGGCATGACACACACAAAAGAAACTAGAAAAAAAACAAATTAAAAAATCCCCAATTTTGCACCAAATTGGCAATCCTGAAAATCAAAGGTGAGATTGATAAGACTTAAAATTTTTTAAAAAACCTGTTGAACTAATAAATAAATCTAGGGGCTGGTTTTGTAAAATAAATAAATAAATGAATGAATAAATAAATAAATAAAACAACCCAGTAAGACAGATAATGCATTTGTTAATTAGATTTTTTAAAAAAGAAAGAAAACCAAATATCCAGTATCAAAAATGAAAAAGGTGAAATCACCACCAATAAAGAAGTTAAAGCCATCATTAGGAAATATTTTGCCCAATTATATGCCAATTAATCTGACACTCTGAGCAAAATCAATGAATATTTATGAAAATATAAATTACTCAGATTAACAGGTCAGAAGGTAGAATGCTCAAATAACCCCATCTTAGAAATAGAACAAGCCATTAATGAATTCCCTAAGAAAAAATCCCCAGGGCCAGAGGGGTTCACAAGTAAATTCTATCCAACATTTAAAGAGCAGTTAATTCCAATATTATATAAACTATGTGGGTAAATAGGGAAAGGAATCCTACAAAACTCCTTTTATGACATAAATGTGGTGCTGATACTTAAACTAGGAAGAGCTAAAGCAGAGAAAGAAAATTATAGATCAATTTCCCTAATGAATATTGATGTAAAAATCTTGAATAAAATACTAGCAAGGCAATTACAGCAATGTATCACAAAGATTATATACTATGCCCAGGTGGGATTTATACCAAGAATGCAGGGTTGGTTCAATATTAGGAAAACTATCAATATAATTGACCATATCAATAACAAAACCAACAGAAATCATATGATTATCTCAATAGATGCTGAAAAAGCTTTTGACAAAAACCATACCCATTCTTATTAAAAACACTAGAGAACATAGGAATAAAGGGAGCATTTCTTAAAAGGATAAGGAATATCTATGTAAAACCATTAGCAAGCATTATTTGTAATGGGGATAAGCTAGAAGCTTAAGCAATAATATCTGGGGTGAAGCAAGGATGTCCATTATTACCACTGTTATTCAGTATAGTACTGGAAGTGTTAGCTATAGCAATAACAGAAGAAAAAGAAATTAAAGGAATTAGAATAGGCAGTGAGGAAACAAAAATATCACTCTTTGCAGATGATATACTTAGAGAACCCTAGAGAATCAACTAAAAAACTACTTGAAATAATTAACAGCTTTAGCAAAGTTGCAGGATATAAGATGAACCCACATAAGTCACCAGCATTTCTTTACATGACCAACAAAACCCAGCAGCAAGAAATAGAAAGAGAGAGTCCATTTAAAATAAATGTAAACAATATAAAATATTTGGGAGTCTACCTACCAGGACAAACCCAGGATCTGTATAAGACAATTACAAAACACTTCACACAAATAGTCAGCTCTAAATAATTGGGAAAATATCAGTTGTGCATGGGTAGGCCAAGCCAATACAATAAAAATGACAATTCTGCCTAAACTAATTTACTTATTCAGTGCCATACCAATCAAACTACCAAAAATTATTTTATAGAGCTAGAAAAAATAACAAAATTAATCTGGAAGAACAAAAGGTGAAGAATGTCAAAGGAATTAATGGGAAAAAAATACAAAGGGAGGTGGCCGAGCAATATCAGACCTCAAACTTTATAAAGCAGTGATCATCAAAACTATCTGGTACTGTCTGAGAAATAGAGTGATGGATCAGTGAAATAGATTAGGTGCACAAGACATAGTAGTCGATGACTATAGTAGCCTAGTGTTTGATAAACCCAAAGACACCAGCCTTTGGAATAAGAACTTACTATTTGACAAAAACTGCTGGGAAAACTGGAAAACAATTGGACACAAATTAGGTACAGACCAATATCTCACACCTTATACCAAGATAAAGTCAAAATGGGTGCATGATTTAGACATAAAGGGTGACACCATAAACAAACTCAAAGAGCAATGAATAGTCTACCTGTCATCTATGGGTAAGAGGAGAATTCATGACCAAACGAGATAGAGAGCATTATGAAATGTAAAATAGATCATTTTGATTATATTAAAATAAAAAGCTTTTATACAAACAAAACCAATGCAACCAAAATTAGAAGGAAAGTGGAGAGCTGGGTAACAATATTTATAGCTTTGACAAAGGCCTCATTTCTCAAATATATAGAGAACTGAGTCAAATTTATGAGAATATAAGCCATTCCCCAATTGATAAATGGTCAAAGGATATAAACAGGAAGTTTTCAGATGAAGTAATCAAAGCTATCTATAAGTGTATAAAGAAATGTTCTAAATCACTTTTGATTAGAATAATGCAAATTAAAATAACTCTGAGGTACTACCTCACACTTATTAGATTGGCTATTATGACAAAAAAGGAAAATGATAAATGTTGGAGAGGATGTGGGAAAATTGGGACACTAATGCACTGTTGGTGGAGTTGTGAAATGATCCAGTCATTCTGGAGAGCAGTTTGGAACTATGCCCAAAGGGCTATAAAACTGTGCATACCCTTTGATCCAGTAATACCACTACTAGGTCTGTATCCCAAAGTGATTGTTAAAAAGCTTAAAGGATCTACATGTGCAAAAATATTTATAGCAGGTCTTTTTGTGGTGGCAAAATATTGGAAATTGAGGGGATGCCCTTCAGTTGGGAGATGGCTGAAGAAGCTGTGGTATATGAATGTAATGGAATACTACTGTACAATGAGAAATGATGAACAGGCACATTTCAGAAAAACCTGGAAATACTTATACAAACTGATGGAAAGTGAAATGAACAGAACCAGGAATATATTGTACATAGTATCAGCCACACTGTGTGATGATCAACTATGAATAACTCAGCTCTTCTCAACAACACAGTGATCCAAGATAAGTACAAATGACTCACAAGGGAAAATGCTATCCACATTCAGATAAAGAACTGAGACTCTGAATGCAGATCAAAGCAAACTTTTTTCACTTACTTCATTCTTCTTGTGTTTTATTTCCTTTTGATCTATTTCTTCTTTCATAACTGTGACTAATATGGAAATATATTTTACATGATAGCACACATATAACCCATATCAAATTGCCTACCCTTTTTGGAAGGGGGAGGGGAGGGAGGGAGAAAAATTTGGAACTCGGAATCTTGTAAAAATGAATGCTAAAAATTGTCTTGTTATGTAATTAGGAAAAAAATAAAATACTATTAAATGCCCCTTTCCCTGATATTTGTAAGAAATTTCCTGTTGGATATTCATGAGCCTACATGTTCCATCTTGTCCCTTCTGCAAATAAGAGGCTAGGATGTGCTTGCTACCAATCTCCTTTCTTCCCTTCCTCACTACTTTCTTCCATTTACAAAGAGCATATGGTCAAAACCCCTTTCCCCATCTCCTTTCTCTTCTCTTCCCTTTGGGTTTAAAGTTGCATCAGAGGCCTCATCTTCTGTCAGGGAAATGAAGTGGAGAGCAAAGGTTCCAGGGATACAGAGGGATTTTACCTCTTATGACTGAATATCTCTTTCCATACGTTTCAAAGACATTCTCCTGCCTTCTGACATCAAAGATTTTTTGTGAGAGGAAGTTGGACATGAATGGCTGATAAACGATTGAGGTATGGAGATTTAATAAAGTAGCTCAGTGTCTCCTGTCTAGCCCCACCTGTGGCAGGGATATCATTCCCTTGCTTTGAAGGGGTCAAATTCTTGTGGGGTTTCAGTATCCAATCCAATTCAACAGAGTCTCCATCGGCAAAGTCTTTGTGCCCGCGTGGGCACACACACACACACACACACACACACACACATACACACACACACACAGACACACACACACCCTTTCTAGTTCTTGGCTACTGCTTTTGACTTTAGCATACCATTTGCCTTGCCACACCTTTGTTTATGTAATTCTTACCTGGCTCACTGATTACACCTCTCACTGTTCTCTGTTGGCTGCTCATTTCACTCATCTTGATGAGGAACTCACTCTGGCTTCATTCTTCATGGATCTGAGACACCTTCCTCTCCCATATTCATCTTTGATCCATGTCTTCCTAATTACCCTGAAATGACCAGCAGTTGTTGAGCTTGCATTAGACCTCTGAATTATAATCATTAGCATTAGCACCAATGGTCATTTGACCAGCCCTGCCAAACTCACTTTGGCAGGCATTTTCTAGGGGTCCTTGCCAGTATTTCAGCTAATTTAGTCGTAACCACCAGGTAAATGTTGGTAGCCACTAAGCTGATCCCATTCACCAGAAAATAAGTAACCCTTTGAGAAGTCTTTTACTCACTGATCTCAAGCAGTGTTGCCTAACTCAAATAGAAATCATACATAAGGATCCCTGTGGGCCACATTGACTTACAAAACCACACATTTATATATCTACTTTTTATTAATACGTCAACATATTAACATCAGATGGGAACTGCATTTTGATCTGATTGGGGCTGTAGTTGTGGGCTGCATGTGGCCTCTGATATAGAGCATATATTAGGAAAATGCTAAGTTTTCAATGTCTCTCAGAAGGTGGAGAACCTTCTATACCTCTCCCTGAATGAGCATACTCCTTTTGTTAATCTAAGGTGTTAGTCTGAAGCATGTGAATTAAATTTTTTTTATAATTGTGTTTCAATGTGATTGGTTCTCTTTGTCATCCAACATGTTTAAAAACATTGTTTTGAAAACAGGTTCACCTGACTGCCCAGTCTGTGACACAAAAAAGTTTAAGAATCTCCTTTTTGAAGAGATTTTGTTAGTGTGGATTTACCAAACCAATTAGCTCTCAATCCCCAATCTACCAGAAACCCTGCCTTCTGCCCGAATTTGCTATATATGTTTTTGGAATCCACTCACATAACCTTGGCTGGGATGCCTGAGAATTCTTTCTGGCTTTTTTCATCACTAATGGAGCAGTGGAGTACAGGCAAGGCCATAGACTTTCTCCATCCCACGTATCATCTTGTTTTGTCTGTTCCCCGTATCTTTTAGGTTCTGTCTCTCTGTCTTATCAAGAATGGTGTCATATCTATCTTAGTCTCTCCCGATTTTCAGTCAGAATTTTGTTGCTCTAGGATGGAGTGTGGAAGTTATATGAGATGTTTGGTACACCACTTTTCAGATGCTTCCAATCTTAGCTTATTCAGCATGTCCGTTTTAGGGCAGTTTTATTGCACTATGATTTTTGGGACACCCTGTATATTTTGTCACCTTATGCAATTGAATCGAGGACTGTGTTGTCCAAGAGAGATATACATTTTTAATTCTATAAAAGGGCTATATAAGACCAAAGTTTTGTATTTGAGTCACAAATAGGCTAAATCATCTAGGAGAGAGTAAAAGCTAAGGAACTCTTTCGATTTATTTAACACAGCCCTTCACTACCCCACCTATTTGCCCACATAAATCTTATACTTCTATACCTGACTTAAAGCCCTTCTCCTTCAAGGAATCTCTTCTAATTAAAGCCAAGGCAACTCTGATTACTCTGTATTTTGCGCTTTTGCGTCTGGTTCCTGTATCTTATTTGACATGCAGTAGTGTAGTGTAGATTCTCTAGAATTGGTTTCACATTCTCTCATTTGTATAGATTTTTCCCTGACTAGACTGTAAGTTCATTTCTCTTTATTTCCTATTCTGTTTTTTTTTTTTTTGTGAGGTGATTGGGGTTAAGTGTCTTGCCCAGAGTCACACAGCTAGTAAATGTTAAGTGTCTGAGGCTGAATTTGAACTCAGGTCCTCCTGACTCCAAGGCCAGAGCTCTATTCACTTCACTACCTAGCTGCCCCTCTGTTTTTTTTTTTAAATTTCTCCTCACCCATATATATGAGACCCAACACCAGGCTATATGCACAATAGGTATTTACTGTTTGTTAACTAATATGTAAATTGGTGTCAGTATACTTAGCTGGATGACTAAAGGGGCTTGAAGAGGAAGATGTGACTGACTCAGCGTCAAGGTAAAACTCTAAAGAAACTTTGGATATTATTCTCCACATGATATCTGGGCAGCTGATTAGCTGGGCCAGTGGACAAGCAGGCCTTTCAGCATGCCAGTCTTTATGCAATGGAGAGCATAAGTGCATTCATGAAAAACCTTGACACTCTTAGGTCTTGAGAGTGTGAAACTCAATCTTTTGGCAGCAAATCTTAAATGACATGTACTTAAGACTATAAGTGTATACAGTTCACAACTTTGTAACTGAAAGATTTGGGAAGTTTTTTCCTTTAAAGAAAGTAAATAAGGCAGTTAAAAATTTCCAATGCTACCATCCAAATAATGTGACCTAGTAACTTCTTAACTGTTTGCTTTTTAAAAAAATAATGTGGCCTTGTACAATTAATACTCGATTTAGCTGAGTCCTTTATTTTCTGGGCCCTATTACCCCCCCTCTAACTGTATATCCACACATTTATAGCCATAATTAACTATCTTTGCTTTAAATTTCATACATTTTTGAGTTGCATTATATGATAAGCCCATTATAAACTGGAGGGTTTTTTTTTTAACAAAAGGGAAACATGTCTCTGAAGTTGTCCCATTTTAAAAATAGAGGAGTCAAAGCCAGATTAGTAGATTAGGAAATCCTGGATGTTTCTCCACACATCAGAGTTGGTGTGCATAAGCTCTCATGAAAAAGGGGTGTTCTCAAAGGGTTATGGGACTTGTTCTCTTTGCTTGGGAAACCCCTTTTCTGTTTGTTTAGACCAAACATCATCATTATCTCTAAGAAACAATGGCTAGCATTTATATTGTGCTTTCAAGTTTACAAAGTGCTTCCTGTAAATAGGGTCCCCCAAAAGTCTTAGTGGAGTTTTAAACTATTGCTTAAAGTTATTGCCCTCAGAAAGCCAGTGCTTAAAGCTTCACTAAAACTTTTGGGACACCATTGTGTGAGTGTAAGTGAGTGTATTTCATTTGATCCTCACAAAAACACTGTGAATAGTACTGATAACCCCCATTTTTACAGATGAGGAAACTAAGGACTAGAGGTGTCAAATGACTTGCCCAGGGCCACACAGCCAGGTGAGTGTCTAAGGCAAGATTTGAAGTTTGGTCTTTTTGACTACAGCTTCCATACCAGCTACCTGAACCACAGCATGTGGAAATATAGATGCTCGGTACCTACATATGCATTAATGGGTTGAGTTGAGTCACTCTTTGTATAGACAGGAATTTCTCTCTGTTCAAGATGATTTTCAAGTATACAGGTCTGCTAAACTGTTATTATTGCATGCAATAATCATTGCATATCATTCAATAATAATTGAAATTTTTATAGTGCTTTACAGCTTATAAAGCATGTATACTAGTCATCATCTGTTGGATAACAGCAACCTTGCAAGGTGGGCACTTCAAGTACTATTATTTCCATTCCAGACATGAATTAGAAACTCAGAAAAGAGTAAAGTAACCTTCCTGGGGTCCCAGAGACTCTGATTCAAAGTCCAGTGCACCAAGATGTATGTCTAAGATTCAGGACCACCTGCTAAAGAGATTTATTCCACCTATGGCAGTCTTTTCTTATGTTATGGTGGTGAGGCAGGGTCTGCAGAGACCCTGGGATCCCCAAATAGTAACATGGCAAAGGAGCTTCATGGAAATTGGCTAGTTGTTAGTCCATTCCCCAGTGGGATTGCACTGAAATGTGTTTTGGGAGCCAAGATACAGAGTGCTAACAGTCTGTTGGATGTCTGGCTAACAGACCTCCATAGACCTAGCGTTCTTCTGTATTCGTAGTAACAGGGGCCAGAGAAGGGACCATTCTGGTCCCGAATTAGAAGTAGGAAGCATTTGAAGTGTTCCATGACTGCTGAAAAGCCTTTTGGGAGTAGGCATATAATTGAAAGAGATCTGGGGGGTTGCCATGTAAATGCAGTAGCTAAATCCTTTTTCAGTTTCTATCTGGGTGCTGAAAATAAAACATTCCTCATTTGTGGGGCATAGCCTGGTTTCCTCCCAAATACCCTTTTGTTTTGATATATTAATAGTTAGTCCTTGTATTTCAATGAATATAGTACATGCTCTATTTCATTAATATATGTTTAATTCTGTTTTGGAAAAGTGTAGTAGAACAAACCTAAAGATATTACAGAATTTCCGTGGGTCGATCATCTCCTCAACATGAGTACTCCCTTTAATGGTACAGATCCTAACTCATCCATGCCTTCTCGTCCTTGGTCATTCTTGTATATGTATTTATTTCCCTAAGTCCTTTATATGGGACCCACATGTAATATGTGTGTATATGCATAAATACAGGGTGTCCCAAAACTCTTAATGCAGTGTTAAGATATTAAGTTATTATATATTAAAGTTATATAATAATGTATTATATACTTGTTTTAAATATATAAATACATATTTTTTCAAGCGATTAAAACTTAAAACTGCATTAAGATTTTTGGAACACCACATCTATAAAGCAGCTTTATTTTCTAGTACTCTCTTTTACACCCTACACATTGAAGTAAAATACTTGCTACTTCTCCATCATTTGCTTCCCTTTACCGCCTTGTTACAATTGTATTTGTTGCCCCTCTTGCCTAAAAGAGTCTTTCTTGAATTCTCTCTATTTCTGCTTGTTAAAGTCCTTCACTTTCTTCAGGCCCTTCACAGGTGTTACCTCCATGAAACCTTTTTTGATTTCCCCATAGCTACAAGTGATCGCTCTTTTCAAACCTCTCATGCCTCTCTGACTTCCTCTTTAGACTTACCTTGCTCTAGCATGTATTATGGTAGAGTTTTTTGTGCATTTCCCCTTGATTTGTAAACTAAATTGTAAACTCCTTGAGGGCAACAGGTAATTTTTTTCTTTGCTGTCCCCAGTGCTTTGTACCCAATGCGTACTTAATGAAGTAGTGCATTGAATTGAATACAAGCCAGTTGGGAGGTGGAATGGAGATTTGGTTCCTGTAGTAGTACAGGGAGGATATGATACGTGATAAAATGTCAGACTTTGCTTATACTCCCACACCCAAGGATTCATGGCTATTTCACCAGTGAGAATCTATCCTATCCTTGTCCTTACATCCTGTATCCTGATCTACCCAGTTTTAAAAGTGTTCTCTATTTCAGTCATTCATTCTCATCTATCCATTCATTCATTCTCTTCTTTGAATTTTTCTTGGGGAGGCAGCATGGATTGGATAAAAACATTGGATAAAAAGCTAGCCTCCCAGCTAGGAAAACCTGGCTTTAAGGCACTATCTTTGATACATACAGGCTGTATGACTGTTGGCAAGTCAATTAACCTCTAACTGCTCTAAGCCAGAAATGTCAAACACATAGTGCAGGGGGGAACCAGATTAAAATGTATTTGGGAAATATTTAACAATAGAAATAAAAATAAAAGTAAACATAGATAACATACATTTAACGACTAAATCAATATACACAAGGATCCTTATGTATGGTTTAGTGGCCCTGTTTCTATGTGTGTTTGACACCATTCTTCTAGGCAACTTTCTAAGAGTGGAGATTGCAGAGGTGTCCATCTGCATTGGTACAGAGAGTTTCCTTATATGGGAATTGTCCAAGACCAAATAAATCAGAGACCCACTTCCCATCTCTAATTCATTTTGTCTGGATCTCTCCTCTGCCCCCACCACTCCCTGTCTATGCTTTTTTGGACTGGACATGCTATTTAATTGGTATATGGAACTTCAGTTGAGGAATCTCCTACTAAGACAAATTGGTACCCACTCTGTAACTTATAGTCTTAGAGTTACTGGGGTCCTGAGAGGTCAGTGACTTCCCAGGGTCACACAGCTAGTGTATGTCAGAGGCAGGAGATGAAACCAAATCTTCCTGACTTCAAGGCCAATTTGCTATTTATCTATTACATAAAGCTGCCTCTCTACACTTATCTGTATAAATATGTCATCCCACTCGTCTATAATCTCTTTCAGAGCAGGGATTATACCATTTTTAACTGTATTATAAATAGTGTAGTATCCTGCATATAGTAAACAATAAATGTTGAATTATATTGAATTTAAATCATAATCTTGGGACAGCTGATATGGGTGAGTAGTTTTCAGGGGACGAGCCGTAAGTAGGAACAGAGAGAAGATGCAGCAAACAGCCTTGGAGAGAAGTCAAACTGGTATTTCAACAACGCTCTATCTTCTCTCTCTATGTCTTTATATGGCTGTATCCCATCCTTTCCCCCATACATGGAATATATTCCTTCCTCAGCTCTCCCTCTTAGAATCCTTGGTTTCCTTTAAGACTTAGTTCAAATGCCTTTTATACAAAGTTTTTCCTGAATTCCGCTAGCTGCTGGTACCTTTCCCCTGAAATGATCTTGTATGTACCTGCCCTTGTGGATAGACTGATTCAAGATGACCTTTATTGTTTGTTATTTTAAAATAGATTCTATTTAATATAAGGCAGCTTTAATTTGAGCAGATTTGAATGGATCACATTAGTTTTTCCTTTCTCTAGCACTGCAGTCCTGTTTAAAAATTTCTGCTAAATTGTTTCAAAACTCCTAACGATGCTATTTTTGGCCTATTCTTCTCAATCTCTCACCTTTTCTCAGTTATTGAATAGATAACTCCTCCAGTTGGGTTGGGGCATTACAAGATGTCTTAGGGTCTAGAATAGAGATAAGAAAAGGAATACTTTTCCTTCCTTTCCAATTTCAGCCTTCTCCTCTATCTCCCCACTAAGGAATTTGCTCAGATCCCAACCTGGGAGCTGGTTTAGAGGCTGTCATTTGAGGGAGCTGTTAAAGAGTTGTTTTATACTGACCTGCTGTAGGAAAGGAGACTGTCCTTCTGAAATCGGCTTAAATTCCCTTTGAGTCTTTCTGGGGAATATCTTTCTTCAATCTCTGTCCATTAGACTGGGAGCTCCTTGAGAGGAGGAATTTTGCTTTTTGCTTTTTCTTGTATCTCCCGAACTTAGCATTTTGCCTGACACAGAGGAGGCATGCCTCATAAATGCTAATTGATGACTGTCATGAGGCCTGAGAGTTAGAGTGAATATTCACTGCTTGTATTTTATTGGGTCTTTTTAAAGAGGGTAATATAATGTGTTGTGTTGGAAAAAGGGTTTGGAAAAAGCACTAAAGGTTACTAAACCTGATCTCTGTCCCTAATTAAGCTACTTTTCTGGATCTCAGTTTCCTCTTTGACTAAATGGGAATAATAATAGTAAGCTTCCCTATCTACCTCCCAGGATTGTTGCAGGGAACAAAGGGGTGGGGGTGGGAGGGATAATTGACATAAGTGTACTTTATAAATTCCAAAACAACACACACACACATTATTTGGGAGCAAATCATTTAACATTTATCAGCCTCAATTTCCTTATCTGTGAAATGGAACTAATAATACTTCCAGTTATATGATTGTGTTCAGCCTTAAAGTTCTATATAAATGTGAATAATAGTAATAGTAGCAGCAGCAGTAGTAATTTCAACCTCAAGTCTTATTGGCTTCTTGGCAGTGACGCATTAGCAAACTCAGCTAGTATACTCTAACTTAAATAAATCCATTCTCCCTAAATCCTGAAATTTTAAAACAGAAAAGCTCACCCTTAGTTTTCTTTAAGTAGTCAGCTCCTCAACTTTTTTATTTTATCACAGGATTTTCATTAGTTGGGACTACCCATTGTGTCTCCTGAGGTTCACCTATACCAATCCCTTCCTTCTCAAAAGGAGGTCATACCTGTTCAGTGGTCATTCCAGTCAGGGCAGCCAATTTGTATTAATGCACGAACCTGTTCTTGACATCCCTCTTTCATAATTAAGAATACTTACATTTTTTTTTGCAAGGTAATCGGGGTTAAGTGACTTGCCCAGGGTCACACAGCTAGCAGGTATTGTGTGTCTGAGGTTGAATTTGAATTCGGGGCCTCCTGACTTCAGGGCCGGTGCTCTATCCACTAAGCCACCTAGCTGCCCCCAAGAATGCTTACATTTTTAAGATGGCAGCAAAGGGTTGAGGGGTTGAGGAATTCAGCCTGTGGTCATGCAATATTGAATTGCTCTTGTGAGAAGTTCGTGACCTTTGCCTCATTAGCATCAAATAGGAAAGCTAGTTCCTGACATGGGATCATCAAATCATTAAGTGTTAGAGCGTTAGAGCTAGAATGAACCTTGGAAATATTCAAAGTAACTCATGAACCAAGCCTTCTGGGGAAAATTGTCTTCTTCTAGAGTACTATTTGCTAACCAGGAGGTCCTGTCTCATTTTTCAAACAATAACTCTTAACACACAAAAGCGAGTGCATTTTTCTTTGTTATTTAAGTCATTTCCATAGGTTTATAGTAACAACAGATATTTAAAATATTTCCCAGTTATAATTTTTGCCTCTGCCCCAAGCTTCTATCCAAGACTATAATTTATAAATTAGTTTACCTATTTTTATTATTGGTGGGAGTTTCTGTATAAGGTCTCTGCTGATGAAATCATGGCATTGGACCAAAATAATAACCATAATAATAATAATAATAATAATAATGATGATAATGATGATGATGATGATGATGATGATGATGATAATGATGATGATGATGATGATGATAGATGATATTTACATGGTGTTATAAAATTTTGCAAAGGATCTCACAGAAATTATTTTATTTGGGCTTCATACCAATCTTGTAAGATAGGTATTGCTAGTATCAATAATCCCATTTTACGGATAAGAAGACTGAGACTCGGTGGGGTTAAGTGACTTGCCCATTATCACACAACTAGTAATTGTCAGAAGGGAACATGGGCCCAGGTCTTCCTGCTAAGCCTAATAATCTGTGCACTATACCATGTTTGCTTCCTGTTTTTAAGGTTTACAAATTTTTTACAAACATTATTTCATTTGATAATTCTTTTAAAGCATACACTTGTGCCCTTTGAATGCAAAGTTCATAGTTTCTCCTTAAATTTGTGTGTTTACTTTCTCCAAATACCCAAGGACTTTGTAAATCTACCTTATAAAATTCATCCATTTCATTTTACTTTGTATTATAATTATGCATTGAATTAGAAAATACATACAAAATACTTAGCAATACTGATATAAATTATTAAACATTAAAGAGATATTGTAGAAAGAGAACTGCACATAATCAAAAGACTTGGTTTCCATTCTAAGGTCTGTCACTTACAAACTGGGTGAAAAGGATTGCTGTAGCCTAGATAATCTCTAAGGTTCCTTCTAGGTTTAAGGTTGATTTTAATCTTCCTACCTACTTCAGCAGAACATCCCCATCTAGTGGAAGCTACATCGTCATTGGATTTGAACAGGAATGTGAAAAAAGACAGAAGCTAGTAGATTGCTTGTTCTCTCTAACTTCCATACTTTCAGTTGATGATGCTTTGTTTATTTCTGGCAGATTTTAAGATGGTAAATTCATCAATTAATGAAGAATCAGAGGTAAGGGTTCAAGAAGGGAAGAAGATATAGCTTAGAATCACAGGACTCTAGAATAAGAGGTTATTTAGCCATCCCCTTCCCTGCCCATCCAAAATGTGAATCCTGACATTTGGCCATCTTCTAGCCTGTGATTAAAGACTTCCAAGGACAGCTGTAACTGCCAAGGCAGTCCATCTCAGTTTTGGGGGAGCTCTAATTATTGAGAAGTTATTACTTGTATTGAGCTGAAATGTGCCTCTCTGAAACTTCTGCCCATTGAACCTTCTTTACCTAACAATCTTTCAAATATTTTAGGACAGCTATCACATCCCCCTTTACATCTTTTGTCCAGGTTAAACACACACCCCCATTTCCTTCAGTCTATCTTCTACAGCCTAGTTTCCAGTTTCCTCATTCTGGTCTACTTCCTCTGAATGGACTCCAGATAGTTAACACTTCAGTCCTTCAATGAAGATAAAATTTCATCAGTGTGGCTACTCCCTCCAACTATCCAATTTTTGGATGTATTCTCCCTTTGATCTTCCACAGAAGGCCTCCCCATCATGCAAGGGACTTTTCTTTAGATCTTTTTTAGATTTCCTGGATACTAGTATGGTAGTTGGACTATCCATCTCTTACCCTTAACTTTTGCTATTTAACCAGCCTTCTTCTTTACCTAATCATACATTAGTCCCTTAATATGCTTTTCCCCTCAAAAGTCATTGCTGGAAATACTTTGTAGCTTACTTGTACCCACCATTGGCTTTTTCATTTATTTCTTGAGTCGTGTGCATCTTTGATTCGTAAGAAATTGTGCTACCCCTTTCCCTCCCACCAGGGAGCTATGCAAGTCCCAGGCTTTTTAACATTTTCATCAACAGTAGTTCTGAATCTCTCAAATTGTAATTGCCATTCCTGAACTTGGCATTTCATTTCCTTTCATATGTTTTTATACAGGCTGACTCCCATGCCCAAATGATACTCTTTGTTCACTTCAACATCTGAGGGTCAAATCCCTAGCTTCGTTCCAGGCTCTGCTCATGTGACACCTCATAGGGGAAGTCTTTCCTGATCCTCTTAGTTCTTCTCTCTTTCTTCAGATTACCTTTAATTTACTTGGTTGGACATAATCTGCCCCCAGTAGAGTATAAACTTCTTGAGGGTAGGAGCACTTTTCCTACATTTGTAGGCTTAATGCCTTGTACACAGCAAGCACTTAATAAATACTTGTTGAGTTTAATTGGGCAAACATTTATATTAAAAAAGGACGAGTTCTTGTGCCAGAAAGCATCTTGGGATTGTTAAATGCACTACAATTTCCAAAATGCGATCTAAACTAATCCAGTTCAAATGAGATAAGAAAGAGCACTTTGAAAGTGTTTAAGTACTTTATCTATGCTAGCTGCTATTATTATTATTATTATCTGTTGCTTCTATTTAATTCTATGTCTACTGTGGTTTCCATCTCCTATGCTTGCTGTAGATATTTGTTCCAATTTACTAATCTTTTAATTTTATTAATTTATTTTGATTTATCAACAATCACTTCCATATGCTTTTGAGTTTAAAATTATCCATAATTTTTTGTATGAATTAAGCTGACCTATTTTGAGCAATTATGACTCTCTTTGAGGTCAACCTGTAATTTTCTGGATCTTGGTGAAATCAACAAATAGGAGCATGTGTAGGAGCCAACTATCTATAGGAAATCCATCTTCTCTTTGAACCCAGTGGAAGATGTCCTTCATGACAATGGCAAAATACATTTGGTAAGCATACATCTCTGTCTGATGCTTTAAATTAACATTAGTAAGCAAGTCATTAAACCGAGTTCACCATGATTTTATTTGAAATAATTTTATATGATCTTAACACCAAATGTGAAAGATTTCTTATTGGAGGAGAACCTTTAAAACTGCATTTTGCTCCACAAAATCAAATACATTTTTGTAATCAACAGATAACACAGTGGGATCCTATATTCTGTGCAACTTTCAGCCAGTTGTGTGACTATAAAAATGTGGTCTGCTGTAGAAAATAATTTGTAATAATCTACTTGCTCCCTTCTCATTTTTTTACCTACATTTTTCTTGATACACGTGTGTATTATTCACGTACATATTTTATCACGATGAAAATGTAGGAATATAGATCAGCTATTATTGATGTCTTTTCAATTGTCTTTTTAGGATTTAAAATTTTTTTTATATGTTATTTTATTCATTATTATTTTTTCCATCCTTTTAGTGTATTACCTTCCATGAGGTTTTTTTTTTTTCTTAAGGAAAAAAGATTGTTCAGTGTTTCCATCGTTGGTTGTTTCTAGCAGGGATTCCTTCAGTGTGTACTTTGTCTAGTCCAATCACTTCCCCTATGCTTCCTTAAATGTCATTTCTACTTCTTTGTTTAGCACATTGGGGAGCCATGTATTATTGTTGTAGTTTCACTGTTAATGATGATGCAAATAGGTCATTCTGGAAATACTGATATATCTGTTTCTTCTCTTCATTGTCCTCTTGACAGTTTGTTCTCTGTGTGTTCTTGGAATGCTATAACTTAGTTGGCTGTCATGCCAAACTTTCTACAGACTTCAATTTCTCACTGCCATTAGATGATTTTGGTGGCACTGTTTCTCATACTCTTACAATATGATCTTCTGGTTTGTTGTTGTTGGGGTTTTTTTTGGCAAATGAGTCAGTATTCTGAACGTGTATTGCCCTTGCTTGCCATGTCTTTCCACTTGTCAAGGGAGGGCAATGTGTTTTGACTAAAGAGGTTTCTGGGTTCTTTGTACATAGTCACTCTGGCAACTTCTTTACATTAAACTTTCGCTGAAAATGATGACAGTTAAGGTCAATATCTTTGCCTTTTTCAGTTTTGCATCATGGATAGCTTATTTGAGTAGATTAGGCTGAAACTACTACAATTGTCTACACTGGCACCTCACATTTATCCACTCTTATTTGATGTGGAATTTGACCTTTGTCTTGTCAGTAGTCTGACTCTTGATCTTTTAATGCCAAATCCAAAGGCCGTTTACAGTCCTCATCCTTCTTGATTATTTTGCAAACTTTGACACTGATCATTCTCTTTTGCTTGATACTCTTCTCTCTAATTTCTCTCAAGACTGTTCTTTCCTGGTTCTTCTCCTACCTATCTGACTACTCTTTTGCTGGATTTTTATCTATGTCAAGACCACTAATTTTTAATATCCCCTAAGGATTTGTTCTAGGCATGTTGACTTGGTGATCTCATCAGCTTCTGTGGACTCAGTTATCATGTCTATGTATCTGATTCCCAGATTTATCTAGCTTTAACCTCTCTCCTAAGCTCCAATTTTATATTACCAACTACCTATTGGACATCTCAAATTATTTGTCCTATAGACATCTTAAACTAAGAGCATACAAAACTGACCCTTTATCTTTTCTTCCAAACCCCTTTCTCTTCCTGACTTCCCTGTTATTATTGAGGGTACCACCATCTTCCCAGTCACCCAGACTTCTGACCTAGGTGTCATTTTCAACTCCTCACTCTCTCTTATCCATGACTCCTCCATTGCCAAGTACTGTCAATTTTACCTTCATAAAATACCCCCTTCTCTGCACTCACATTGGCTCCACCCTGGCATAGGCTCTCATTTCCTTATGCCTAGACTACTGCAGTAGTCTGGTGGTTTGTCTCCCTGCTTCACATCTCATCCCATTGCAGTCCATCCCCCACTCAGCTGTCAAAGTGATCTTCCTAAAGTTTAGGTCTGACCATCCCACTCCCCTATGGCTTACTGTTTCCTCCAGGATCAAATATAAGATTTTCTCTTTGGCTTTTAAAGCACTTCATAATATAACCCCTTCCTACCTCACCAGTTTTCTTATACCTTACTCCCTTCCACATGATCTATGAGCCAGTGACTCTGGCCTTCTTGCCTTTCCTTGCACAAGACACTCCATCTCCTGGCTCCATTCATGGTCACTGTGCTACATGCCTAGAAGTCTCTTCCTTTTCATCTCTACCTCCTGGTAATCCTCAGGTGAGGGTGAAATCTCAGCTGAAGTCCTACCTTCTTCTGAAAGAAGCTTTTCCTGTTCTCCCCTGATGCTGGTGGCTTCTCTCTCTATAATTAGCTCCAATTTATCCTGTATATATATTGTTTGTACATAATTGTTTGGATGGTGTCTCCCTATTAGATGGTGAGCTCCTTGAGGACAGGGACTTGTTTTTTTTACCTTTCTGGTATCCTTAATACTTAACACAATACCTGGCACATAGTAGGTACTTAATACATGCTTGTTGATGTTAAAAACAACAAATTTTGAAATATTCCTTTCTTTTTTATTGATAGTTTAATTTTTTGTGCTGCTGTTTACCATGTTAGACATGTTCCTACTTTTTTCTGGAAGAAAGTATTCATGATATATAGGCATAAAGCTTCTGAAGAGTCTCCAAACTTTTGGCTTCATTCATTTTTTCAGCCTGAACCATATTTTCTAATGAATTTTTCCCACCCTCCTCTCTGTCTACCTTTGTTTTGAGGTTACTGACTGTTGAAGTATATGTTGATTTGATTTGGAGATGCTCATCAAACCCTCCATAGAACTTCTATACTTCTTGATTCTCTGCAGTAGATGTTAGTAATGCAGTTATCTTCATAGCAGTCTTTTAAGAATTGAGTTTATCACAATTACTGCAAGACAAGATGACCAAGTTTCCCATTAAAATGACATTTATTGTTGCGTTTGGGCACATACAAAAAAAATTCCACTCCTTTTCCATCTTTCTAAGGAGAAGCTTGAGTTTATCTTTCCATTTGGATATCAGTATTGATGTAATTCACTTCTTTCAATAGTTTGCCAGTTTGTTAGTCATTTGAGAAACATCCATATTTAGAGTGCCAACAATTAATATTCATAGATAGCTTTAAAACTATCTGATTCTAAGAATATTCTGCTTTTTCCATTACTCTATCTCCATCGCTCTGGAAACACAATGAAGCTGCACAAGACTAGGAGCTATTTTTATTTTTCTTTGTTTAATGTGTTGCCTTAGCAAAAAAAAAAAAATCATTGTCTTGTACGGGAGTCCATGAACACTTGTATTTTAAAAAACATTGTGATAACTGTATTTTAATATAATTGTTTTCCTTTTTGATCCGGTGTAGTTTGTTTTATGCATTTGAAACACTGAGAGAGTGCCCACAGGCTTAACCAGATTGCCAAAGGTGTCCTTGACACACAAAAAAAGCTTATGAGTCCCTGTTGTAGTGGTTAAGCTAATGGTGATGATCTTCTTTGAACTTAACTAGGTTAGTGTTTGGACAGCACTCAGTATTAGTAGGATCATATTCAAAGCCCTAAAGTCTTTATTGCATGATAGGACTTCTAAAAGCTTGTATTCTTCTGGCCCAGCCTTTACAAACCCAGGATTATCTCCATGCTGTGATGAAGCATTGAAGTATGACTTTGGGAAAGAGATTACCAAGGCCCTCATTAAAATATAACATCAGAAATTGAATACTTACATGTTGCAGATATGATCTAAATAGAGCAGAGAACCAGTGGAATTGGTTCTCTTCTTCTGGGCACTATGATATTATTATTAATATAGCCTAAAGCTATATTAACTTTTTTGGCCTCTATATTTAACTACTGATTAATATCAAGCTTGGGATCAACTAAATCTGGCTTTCTTGTCATTATCCTTTACTTGTTCACTTAATCTAAGGAATCTGAGGGCAGGATTTACATTCAGCATGTTGCCTCTCTGAGCCTTATTTCCTGACTTATAAAATGTACACAATATATTCACTATGTCCCTCACAAAGTTGTGAAAATCGAGTGAGATAATATATGTCAAAGCATTTTGTCAACTAGAAACAAGTATCAGTCAACCTAGTCTTGCTGCAGAGGCTAGGAGGAAAACTCTCTTAATTCAGTAAATGATGGAATGCCTTCCATTGTGCTAGTACCATTCACGGGCAGTGGCTCTTTGCTGCTGTGGTCAGGATTACTCCTTCTCTGTATCAAGTAAACTCTCTATTGAGATTTTGGCATGGGAATTTGAATCCCAGCTCTATCATTTACTATCTGTTTGACCTTAGACAACTCACTTACTTTCTCTGGGCCTCAATTTCCTTATCTATAAAATGAAGTGTTTGCAATAGATGACTTCTGACCTCTCCAGCTCTAGATCTATGATCCTGTGATAATCTAGTTCAGCTGCATCCTTTGTAATTCTTAAATTAGCATGGTATGAATGTTGATTTGTCAACAAGCATTTATTAGGCACTTACATTTATTAGGCAAAATTTCAGTCCTTGACCTCGAGGAGTTCACATATAGGAAACAACATGCAAATAACTATACATATGTGATAGATTTGGTGAAAATGGAAGGCAATCTTAGAGGGAGGCAGCAGCAGGTTTGGGGTGGGGAATAGCAAGAAAGGCTAATGTAGAATATGGGACTTGAATTGAGTGTCACAGCAAGCAGGGAAAGCCTGGAGGCAGAGGTGAGGAGGGAGAATTTCAGGCATAGGGGATGGTCAGTGAAAAGGTATTAAGACAGAAGATGGAATGTAGTGTGTGAAGACCATCAAGAAGGGCAGCGTTGGATTATAGAATGTGTGAAGGAGTAAAGTATAAAAATTGTAAAGTGTGAAAAATAAAAAGACTGGAAAGGGAAGAAGCAGCCAGATTACAAAGGACTTTAGATGCTAAATAGAAGATTTTATATTTTGTCCTGAAAGAAATAGAGAGTCATTGGACTTTATTGAGTAGAGTGTTAAACATGTTCGGACCTGCTGTCTAGGAAAATCTTTTCCAAAGTTTAATAGAGGATGGATTGAAATTGGGAGAGACTTGGGACAAGGAGACCAATTAGAAGGCTGATGTTTGATTTTATCACCTTCAAGTTTGAGGTGATAAGAGGCAGCCACAGGGTGTATGAGTGGATAGAAGGGAATGTCTAGAATAGATGTCATAAAAGGAGAAGTGACAAGACTTGGGCCAGAGCCTCGAGGGACACCCACAGCCAATGGGCTTGACATGGAGTAAGATCCAGCAAAGGAGACTGAGAAGAAGTGGGCAGCAGGAAGAGAAGCAGGAGAGGACAGTATCACAAGACCCTGCTTGTCTAGCTTTGTCGAGGGCTTCTTGTCTACTAGTGCTCCTGTTGCCTTCTCTAATGGGACTCTTTTTTCAATTGTCCACCACTTCTGGCTGTTTTTGTGCAGGCCTTTGTTAGATGAAGAAGGACCTCATTGAGATTTCTTTTTGGATTTTTCTGGCATTATTCAGTATTGTGCTCTTTCTCACTTTATTAATGGAGTAAAAATGGGAGAATTAGGCTCCTGTATAGCCATCTTAACTGTGTCACACCTAAATCATTTTAAGACCCATTTAAAAATCCTTCTCTAAACTGGGGGGATCTTAACCTAGAGTATGTTAACTTAAAAAATTTCAATTACTTTAACATAAGTGATTTCTGTTTCTATCCTATGTATTTTTTCATGTATTTATAAAAACATTATTTTGAGGAGGGGTATGTAGGATTCATCAAACTGCCAAAGGGGGTCTGTGACACAGAATGATGGAGTCTCCCTCCTCTAAAAGCACCAAGTATTGAATCTAGGATGAGAGGGACCACTTAGTTATGTTATAAATAGATACGACATTTGTGCATTGCAATAATTAACTCTTGGCCTTATTACCTGAGCTTGTCCCCATATAACATGGCTCGGGCATTGCCAGGTTATGATTTATTGTGGCCATGGGGAAAATCTCTATGAACTGTAGCCTCAAGAATGACTGAATTCCTCATGACAAAATGAGTCATAAATGACATGTGGCCAAAGGAGTCCCTTTCAAAGTCCAGTTTGCTCCGAGGACTGAGGATCAGGAAACTTGGTTTTCAGTCCCAACTCTCTCACGAGCTGTATGATATAATTCAAGTCCTGTCACCTCTGTCTGGGCCTTGCTTTTCTAATCTGTAAAATGTATGGGGTTGGACTAGATAGCAGATAGATGAAGGTCTTTTCTAGCTATAAAATGCTAGGATTTGGGGTGGCTGTGTGTGCAACAGGGTGAGGGGCAACATGTAAGCCTATCTTAGCAACTGGTGATTTGGGAGTATTCTCCTCCCCTCTAAATCTATCCCTGTAGGCCATAAGCAACCAACTAGGAGGAAAGTAAGTCCCTTGATGAGTGGTGATGATGTGCCAGGCGTAGGACCTTGCACATAGCTGATGCTTAATAAATATTTGTTGGGTGAATAACTGATGATGATGATGACACTTTATACTTGGGTGTCATTTTACAGTTTACAAAGTCCTTTCACACCCATTATCTCACTTGATCCTCCCAGTAATCCCCTCCCTCATGCCCCACATCTAATCAGTTGCCAGATTCTGTCTATATCTCCCACATCCGCCCTCTGTTTTCTACTTGCCTTGCAACCACTCCAGGCTCTCATTATCTCTTGCCTAGAATATTATGACAGTCCCCTAACTGGTCTTTATACTTCTAGTCTCTCTTCTGTCCAATCTGTCTTTCACACGTTGCCTGTGTGATCTTCCCCAGTATTACAACTCCAGTAGTATCACTCCTCTGCTGAAGAACTGTCAAGATCCTGTTGTTGCCTACCAAATAAAGTATAAAGTTGCTGGTCATGGCATCTGAGGCCTCCTATAATCTGGCCCTGGCCTAACTCTTCATATATTCCCTATTCCAGGCAAACTGGATTATTTACTGTTTCCTTGCTCCCTCTTTGAGCCTTTGTGCTGTCTTACCAAGACTCCAGAATTGACACCTCTTCTCCTTTGCTAGTTCCCCACAACATATTACGTTCTTTCTCCCTTCAAGACCCAAGTTAGATGGAATTCCTGCTTGAAGCTTTTCTCTGCTCCTTGAAGTAGAAGAGATCTGTCTTTTGTCAAATTTCTTGTAATGCTTTGGACCTTGCCCTTCTATTTTTCACACTGTCTTATAGTTATTTGTGTCTCTTTTCTTAGACTATAGAATCCTCCAGGTCAGGAGATGTCTGATTTAATCTTTGTATCTTCAACACCTGTTGGTTCCTTGCACATACATCAATGGCCCTTGTGTGAACTAAACAGCCTGATGACATGATGAAGGACAGAACACATTGTACAACAGGATAAATGAGACACAATAATGTAAAACTTTGCCCAAGATCACATAGCTAGTTGGTGGCAGAACTGGGTCTTTGTGTCTCAGTCTGTCTTTTTTTGCTGTATCACATTTCTATAATTAAAAGCTTGAGCAAAAGGCTTGAGTGGATTACAATGATTGGGAAATGGTTCTTTTCCATGTAGTCTATAAAGGTTATGTTCTGGGAAAATCCCTTTGCTAGGGCCCACTAATTCTGGATGTTTGTCTCAGTAACAGCATCCATCCTTTGATGTCCCTTGGCCCTGACCAATTTGGCCCTGGGGCATGTGGTTGGATTTGGATTTTAGATCTACAAGGTAGCCAAGCCCTGTTATAGTAGCCAGCTAGTCAACAAGGATTTATTAAGCACCTATTATAGCCTAAGACATAGATTACTAAATGTTAATCTTGTTAACCAAATGATTTTAGAATTAAAATTGCAGCTGATTCAGTTCATTAGCGGGAAAGAGGCAATCAAGTTATATGGCATAAAAAATTCACTTCATATAAATATAGAAATTCCGTCTCTTAGACATATAAAAATGTATGGTCATCTAAAATGGATAAATTAGGAGATGATTAGACTTATTGTAAAATTATTATTTATCAAAATATGTACCATAAAGATATCATAAAGTGAGAGACTGGTGCTTCAAAAATATTATTTTTGTAATTTGTAAAAACTTGATTTATAAGAAAAACATTATACAAAAGGAAGGACTGACTCATGGGGTGATTTCTTCTGGTTCAGTGTCCAACCACCAGGTGGTGATATCAACCAGCTGGCATGAAATGTCAAGGCTATCTGTGGTTTTTTTCTACCCTGAGTTTCAAGCTAGATAATGCAAGATTTAAAATCAGTGAGGTGGAATACATGACGTTAGGCAAATAATGTAATGACTCTGGGCAATAATTACCCCATCTTGGAAAACAAAGTGGAACATCATCCCTATTTATTTTCAGAGTGCCGTTGTGAGGAATGAAGGTTTATGAAGTAGTTTGAGCTCCCTAGAAAAAAGAAAGAATGCTTTTGAGTTTCTTTTCTGGGCTTCAATGTCCTCATCTGTAAAATGAAGACTAGATAATTTCTAAGATCTCTTCTAATTCTAAGCTTTGTCATTTGAGATGAGATTGAAGCTCTAAGACAGCTCCAGATCGACAGATAGCATCACAAAAAGATATTCAAGGTATTATTTTGTATTCCAGTAAATGTCCTGCAGAAACAATGTGTGTGTTTGTTTAAAAGTAATTAGCTGTGTGTGTTCTTGGGTAAGTCTCCTCCCTTCCTATGTAGAATGAAGGACTCTGGATTAAATGATCTCCAGGGTTCCTTCCAGCTGATGCAAATGTTCTGTAAATCTGTCTGGTTCTAATGAATTCTGTGAACAGCAGAAAAAGTACTTTTCCTGATATCTATCCAGACAACCACCATTCCCTGTACCGACAGCAATAATTAAATCAAAAAGCCTGTCTCAACTCTATGAAAACTCGATTGTGCACTATTTGGCTTGTTAAATGGGAGAAAAGAATGGAACTATGCCCATCAAGCAATAATTACCTTTTAGTTCCCCTCACTTTTTCCCATTTCAAATATCTTAGCCTCCAAGTAAAACTCACCCATACCCATAAATTACCTACTAACATAAAATAACATGAACAAAAATCCAAGAACATGGGTGGAGAAAAGGGCTAGGGCATGAGGATTATGTAATACCTCATCTTTCTTCTACTGGATACCAAGTACTTTCACTTTTATTTTTAAAATTAAATGCTTTATAAAAGATTCAGCAATGAACTAAATTTTCTTAAGAGCTATTTAGATTTCAGTGAATTAAATTCATGTGTAAAGTATCATAATTTTCAGTCATTCTTTCTAAGGATTCTTTGTCTATTTTCTTTTTTCTAATGTGGTTGTAGTTAGCATGTATTCCACTTGGTTCTTTTTCTTTTTCACTTTGTACTATTTCATAAAGGTCTTTCTAGGTTTATTTGTATTCCTCATACTTGTGTGCCTTAATTGCATTATAGCATACCATTACATGAATATAACATAATTTATTTAACCATAATGCTGTTGGACACTGAGATTACTCCAGTTTTTTGAACTTGCACATATATATATATATATATACATATATATATACATATATATATACATATATATATACATATATATATACATATATATATATATATACATATATATACATATATATATATATATATACATATATATACATATATATATATGTATTGCTGCTATGAAAATGTTTGAAAAGACAGTTTTGTTTTGATAACTCTTTCACTATTTCTAACAATTGAATTATAGGATCAAAAGATATGATTATTTTTATAACTTTTACTGTATACTGTCAGATTGCTTTGCAGCGTACTCCTACGAGTTTGAATTTTCCTTGTAATTAATGTATGTACCCTCTCTGACCCTACAAACAAGCATAAAGTTTCATTGCTGAGCACCTTTTTCACTTGCTAATTCACTTTGCACACAGGGTTTCTGCCTTTGAAAAAATAAAATGGCCTATATCATGATTTAGACCATTTGAGAGCTATACCCTTTAGTGTTTTAGAACATGGACTTCTCTTAATAAAATGTAAACACTTGGCTTGTATCTTCTTTCATTGTGTGAAATAGAGAAATAAAATGGTTTTATAAATGAGGTAGAAAGTGATCATTTTTTTTTTGCCAGTGGAAGAAAAATAGGCAGTGGTATGTTTAGCAGTTATTTAACAAAATGGTATTTCCTGAAAGTTTATTAGTGGCAATGAGATGACATTTATGTTAGAGTGGTAATACAGACACATTATTCATTATATCTTACTTGACAGAATAATGTGGAACTTTGAAATTGAATATACATATAAGGAATTTAATTAATATAATGGTAGTCAGAAACATCAGAATATCCAGAGGACCAGTCAACTCTACTCAATACAAATTTCCACCATAGAACTACTATCTGAAAAGCTATGTGCTAAGGACTCTGGGCAGGAGTATTAGATGAAGTCCTGGGCGGCTTATGACACTGGAGAAATTTGTCTCTACTATCCTTCACCCACTAAATATACCTGCTCTCTAAATGGATGGTTATGTGGTAAGTTTGCCAGCACTCGTGAGAAATGAAAAAATAACTCCCCTCACCCAAACTTACATATCTTAGCAAGATTTATTGAAAGATTTGCCATCATCTGGGCCAGGGGTGGGGAATCTGCAGCCTTGAGGCCACATGTGGCCCTTTAGGTCCTCAAGTGCCATCCTTTGACTGAATCCAAACTTCACAGAACAAATCCCCTCAATAAAAGGATTTGTTCTGTGAAACTTGGACTCAGTTAAAAGGCTACACCCAAGGACCTAGAAGGCCACATGTGGCCTTGAGGCTACAGGTCCCCCACCCCTGATCTGGGCCTTCATTAAAATATCAGAGAACAAACACATAGGGATGAGAGATTTTTCTTACAGCAGGAAGTATGTCTTTTATTCCAAATATATAGATTGAGTATCAGAACTACTTATCTGTGCCATCTAAGCATCAATAACCCCAGATCAATATAAACACACAAAACCCTTTTCTTTTCTTTTATACATAGGAAAGTCCCATCTCTGGTGTTTCAGTGAAGGTCTCATTTGTGATGTTTCACCAGTTTTCCTTGATTCTTAGGAGTTCTGGGACAAAGATTGGTGGGGAGATGAGATATTATTTGTTGCCTAGCCTCCCAAATCTATCTTCAGAATTTCTGAATTTTATAATTGGTTGAGAGAACAAAGGAAGGAAAGGAAGAAGGTAATGGAGGTTAGTCTGGCTCACCTCATGGCTCACCTGGAGCCTTCACTGAACAACTGCCCTGTATGTCCAGCCCTCATTAGGCAATGCTGGGGGGGAATACAAAGTGGATGATACAATATTTATCTTTAAGAAGCTTATGATGTCCTTGAGAACATGAAACTAACTATGCCAACTCAACATTTACCTGGCATCTGCTTGGTGCTTAGCCCTATTCTAGTGTGAGATAAAAAGAAGCAAAGATTAATTGTTAAGGGTTCTATGTCACTGGTTTGTGCTTGTGGCTGTGCTGTTTAACATTTTTTATCAATGACTTGGATAAAGGCATACATAGTATACTCATCAAATTTGCAGATGACACAAATTTGGATAGAAAAGCTAACACACTAGATAACAACGGTCAGGACTCAAATGAATATTGACAGGTTGGAACATCAGACTGAATCTAATGAAATGAAATTCTATAAAGATAAATGTAAAGTCTTGTACTTAAATACCAAAAAAAATGATTCTACAAATATTTGGTGGGCAAAACATGGATGTTGTGAAAAGGATCTGGGAGTCTTAGTGGAGGGCAAGCTCAAAATATGTCAGCAGCGTGATATGGTAGCCAAAAAAATTTAATGCCATCTTAAGATATATTAAGAGGAGCATACCTTCCAGGAACAGGGAGGTGATAATCCTGCTTTACTCTGCCATTGCCAGACCTCATCTGAAGCATTGTGCTCAGTTCTGGTCTAAGAAGGAAATTGATAAGCTGAAAAGTGTCCAGAGGATGGCAATTAAAAGAATGATGGCCCTTGAGTTCATTATATATGAAGATTAGTTGAAGGATCTGGGCATGTTTAGCCTGGAGAAAAGAAGATTCAGCTGTGTTTAAGGGCTACATGAAAGGCTGTCACATATGGGAGATATTAGACATTTGCTGTTGGCCCCAGAAGGTAGAACCAGGAGCAGTGGGTTGGGAATTGCAAAGAGGTCAGGAAAAACTTCCCATCAATTACAGCTGTCCCAAAGTGGGAAAGCTTGCCTTGGGAGTTGGTGGGTTCCCCCTCTTTGGATGTCTTCAAGCAGAAGCTGGGTGACCACTTGTTTGGTATGTTAAGGTAGGGATCCTTTCATGTATGGGTTGGACTAGGCATCCCCTTTGGTTCTTTTCAACTCTCAAATTCTGTGATCCTGTGAAAGATAAAGTCCTTGCACTCAGAAAGCACAGAATTTAGAGCTGAAAAGTATATTAGAGATCAACGAGATCAACTTCTTCACTTTACAAATAAAGAAGCTGAGGCTTAACGACGTTGAGACTTTCCCAAGATGACAAAGCTAGTGATGACCAGTGTCTTCTGTTGCCAAATTTAGCATTCTTTTCACTCTACCAAACTCTCACTCTGTGGCAAAATATAAAAGACATGGTGTAGTGACAAAATGACTGAGCTTGGAGTCAGGAGAGACATGGATTTGAATCACACTTTTTCAGTCACACTAAAGTAGAGTAGTCACAACTTCCCTGGGCAAGTCACAGCTTCTCTGAACCTCAGATTCTTCATCTGTAAAATTGGGCTTATGCTCTCTAGCACCAACCTCACCAGGTTGTTGTGAGGATCAAGTAAGATGATGCATATACAATGCCTTACAAAACTTAAAAAGCCCTACAGATGTTATTTATTGCTATATCCCAAGGGATAGATTGTGGTACCAATTTTTAAAGTGTAATAGTAGCTCCTACCAGTGCGGCTAGAGTAGCTAGAGCAATCTTCATAGTGGAACTGTAACATAAAATGATTCTAAGGACAGAGGGGG
This sequence comes from Phascolarctos cinereus, assembly GCF_003287225.1. Taxonomy (NCBI): domain Eukaryota; kingdom Metazoa; phylum Chordata; class Mammalia; order Diprotodontia; family Phascolarctidae; genus Phascolarctos; species Phascolarctos cinereus. The sequence goes on along the minus strand of NW_027555736.1, from coordinate 100,398,838 downwards.
ATGACTTTTTTGTTCCTTCCTGAGATCTTCTTCCTGAAAGGTCTTCAAAGAGAACTGGTCATTGCAGTTAAAATCAGAAAAAATGAAGCTCACTATGTCCTAAGGCATACATAAGCAATTCCACTTTTTTATTTATTTGGTTGATTTAAATTCAAGAAGTAAGACACATAAAAAGGTCTCTGTGTATGGATGTATCAGAGAATTTAAACTGAACATATCAAATCTCTCAGAGATCACAACATTCGGTTGGCAGTTGTTCAGGACCCCTGTATTGAGACCTGTACTTCGAATATATGTGGGCCCACAGTGTGCTGAGACCTGTGCTTTGAGTGTGTGTGTGTGTGTGTGTGTGTGTGTGTGTGTGTGTGTGTGTGATGTGAGGGGATAGAGGAATAGACTGTAAGCTCCATGAGGGCATGTCACATCTAATCTCTGTATTTCCCTTGATGCTTAACACAGTATGTTCTTAATAGATATTTGCTGAACAAGTGAATGAATAAATATACAGTTGTGGAAGCATATAGCAGCACCAAGACCTCTTTTTGTTTTAGGAAATATTAAGAAAAAAATGATTTGATTGTCCTGGTCTAAAGCCATTGGTCTCACTTGAATGAAAAGTCTAATCTATGTTGCTCCAGTATAAAGGAATTAAGATCAAGAATGTGGAAGCATGTAACACTAAAGGGTTTTTTTGGGGTACATTTATCATAAAGGAAATGCTCTTTAAGTTTGTAATAAGTACATGAAAAGAGGCTGTCATGCAATTTATTTCCACACAAAAAATTTAACCTAGCCCTGAAGAAGCTTATTGTTTAATGGAGAAAATAGACTAGAGAAGGAGTAAAATATTAAAACTAGAAGGGCCCTCAGAGCTTATCTAATCCAACACCACTGTCATTCCACAGAGAGAGAAACTGAGTCCCGAAAAGATAATGTACCTTGACCATGTTGATAGTGAATTAATTGCAGAGCTAGAAATTAGACCTGCTGCCTCCAAGGATGGGTCTTAGCACATAATGTTACTCTATCATTTTAAGAAGGTCAGACTGGTGGGGTCAAGACTTGTCCTAAAATAAGCTTTGCTGGGCATTCTGAGATTTTGAGATTCGTTTTGCTTTGGATATGTGCAAGGAACATGGGAAAGAGTAGAAAAAGATACACTTTCCCACAGTGTCATGGGACTAATAAGATTCTGGTGCAATAAGGGAAGCCATACCTACATTTGGATGGGACTTCGAAGGGGCATATCATGGAGTTTTAAAAATAGAGGCAACCTATATGTACAAAATATTTATAGCAGCTCTTTTCTAGGGGTAAAGAATTAGAAACTAGGGGGATGTCCGTCAGTTGGGGAATGGCTGAACAAGTTGTGTTATTTGATTATAATGGAATACTATTGTACTATAAAAAAATGACAAACAGGATGCTCTCAGCAAAACCTGGAAAGACTTGCATGGGCTGGTGCAAAGTGAAATGTACTGTGTACAAAGTAACAGCAATATTGTAAGATGATCAGCTATGAATATCTTAGCTATTCTCATCAGTACAATAATCCAAGACAACTCTCAAGGACTTATGATGAAAAATGCTGTCCATCCCCAGAGAAAGAAGTGATGGTGTCTGAATACAGACTGAAGCATACTGTTTTTTGCTTTCTTTATTTTTCTTGGGTTTTTTTGCCTATGTTTTCTTTCACAACATGACTATTGTGGATATGTTTTACATGACTACACATGTATAACCTATATCAAATTGCTTGCCTTCTCAATGAGGAGAGGTGGGGAGGGAGGGAGAAAATTTGAAACTCAAAGTTTTAAAAACAGATGTTAAAAATTGTTTTTACATGTAACTGGGGGATAATAAAATACTAAATAAATACAAAAAAAATTAAGTGCAAAGGCAGCAAGGTTGTCTATCTCTAGTAGAAATGGGGGATGCTAAACTATGCAAAAGGACCCCCGCTGGCCACTTATTGAATTAGTTTTAAAATGTATTGTTATCTCTGTTTTATTGTATTTTTATTTACTTTGTTAAATATTTCCCAATTACACTGTAATCTGGTTCAGGCTACACTCAGAAGTACTGCAGGCTACATGTTTGACATCTCTGATCTACAAAGTATCATGGCCAAAGAGTTCTGGAGCCACTCAGAGAGTGAGGGCATGGCTGTTATTCCAAGGAAATTAATCCTCCTAGAGGGATATGGGTACTGTCTTTACTGAAGTCTGAGTTCTAATCTCTCTACTTACTGAGACTTTGTCTACCAGTGTTGCCAGTTTGTTTAAATGGGGATGGGACCCAACTCTTTAGGGATAATTAAGGAAGGCGGTTTTATCCTTTTGCTAACTGGGGCTTGAAGGCAAATCTCATTTCTGTTCTCTACATCATTTAAGGAATACTTTTTCTATAATTGAAGTTTCCCTGGAACTTGTTGCTTGTAAATAAACTGACTCAAAAAACTTTAAGGGACAGCCAGAAATTAGTAAAATTTAGATGTTACCAGATTTGCCCACATGGACACAAAAGGTGAGCTATAGAGAGTACTAATTATTGAGAAGCTTTCAAGATTAGATCCATTCTAACTGCCAAGAATAAAAAGGTCTAGATGCCCCCAGGCAACTCGGGTTAATCTGATTCCATAGGATATCATTAGAAGGTAAACAGAGAAAAGATTCTTGGTTAGGCACAGACTGAGCTAAATGACCCTTGGGGTCCCTACTAGCTCAGATTCGGTGACTCTGAGGCAGCTGGGTAATGTTGTGAGTGGATTGAGTTGTATGGTTGGGGTCAGGAAAATCTAAGATTAAGAAGATATGAGTTCAAACCTATGCCAGTCTCTTACTAGCTGTATGACTCTGGGCAAGTCATTTAACCTCTCTCAGCCTCAGTTTCCTCATCTGGAAAATAGGGATAATACTATTACCTATCTCACTTGGTTGTGATGAGGATCAAATAAGGTAACATACATAAAGCACGTTCAGTCAATCAGTTAAACAACATTTGTTAAATGCCTACTATGTGTGAAGTGCTTTGAAAATGTTAAAGATCTGTAAGTCAGTCAGCTAGCATTCCTTCATTCATTCATTTGTTTGTTTATTTTTTATTTCAGCTAGCATTTATTAAGGGCCTATTATGCACCAAGTGCTGTGGTTAGGGCTGAGGATACAAAGATAGGGCATAGAAACAACCTCTGCTCTCAGAGAGCTCACATTCTGCTGGGGGAAACATACAAACAACCATGTACAAACAATACATAGACAGGATAAATTGGGAGTATTCTCAGAGGGAAGGCACTAGGGTTAAGGAGGATTGGGAAAGGCTTTTTGCAGGTGGGACTTTAGCTGAGATTTGAGAGAAGCCAAGAAAGTCAGGAGGTGGAGCTGAGGCAGAGAGTGTTCCAGGCATGGGGATAGTCAGTGATAGAGTGTTGTCTCCAAGGAACAGCAAGGAAGTCTGCATTGCTGGATTAAAGGGTATATGTAGAGGAGTAAGAAGACCAGAAAGGCAGGAAGGGGCCAGATGATGAAGGGCTTTAAAAATCCAAAGGACTTTGTATTTGATCTTGGAGGTAATAGGGAACCACTGTAGTCTGTAGAATGGGGCAGGGGTAGAGCTGGACAGACTTATAGTTTAAGAGATCAATTTGACAGCTGAATGGAGGCTAGATTGGAGTGAGGAAAGACTTGAAGCAGATAGGCTAACCAGTGGGCTATTACAGTCATCCAGGCAAGAGGTGATGAGCACCTGCACCAGAGTGCCTGTGTCAGAGAAAAGGAGGGCATATATAAGGCATATTCCTGAAGGTGAGAGTCTGGCTGATTGGGAAGACAATGGTTTCTCAACAGTACAAGGGAAGGTAGGGTTTGAGAGGAAAGATAATGAGTTTAGCTTTGGTCATGATGAATTCAAGATATGCATGGGATACCTAGAATATAGATGTCTATAAGGCAATTGGAGATACAAGACTGGAGTTCAGGAGAGAGGTTAAAATTAGACAAGTAGATCTGAGATCAGTTAGCTACTATTAATATTATTCTTTGGGAGAATATTGATTTTCATAGTTTCATTCCAGTATTTACCCTGCATTTTAATTGGTCCATTTCCTGCGAATCTTCTCAATCAGTAACTGTCACATGCCCACTTCAGTAAAGTGGGCAGAACCAGGAGAACATTGTACATAGTAACAGCAACACAGTGAGATGACCAACTCTGATAGACTCAGATCTTCTCAGCAATACAATGAATGATCTAAGACAATTCCAAAAGACTTAAGATTGAATATGCTATCCACATCCAGAGAAAGAACTATGGAAGTCTGAATGCAGATCAAAGCACACTATTTCCTTTTTTGTTTGTTTTTTCTTTCTCATAGTTTTTCCCTTTTGGTCTGATTCTTCTTTCACAACATGACTAAGGTGGAAATGTTAAAAAAAAAAAAGTAATTCGATTATCAACGAGTCAACAAATATTTATTAAGCACCTAGTATAGCACATCCCAGGCACTGTGCAAAGACAAAAATTAAACAGTTTCTTCTCTCAAGAGGCTCACAGTCAATCAAGAGAGACAACACATACACATGAAAGAAAATACGAAATATATGCAAACCAAGAGACCATTTGCTTTGTGAAAAACTCACCCCAGAGGCCAGATAAATGTGAATAATTTTGGGTTTTGGCTTAACTTGCAGTCAGTGAAGCTGCCTTCTCTTTAACAGTCCTTTGAAGGAGAAGGCACTGCAGAATTTACTCTTCTCACTAGAACCTCCCTTCCCTTTGCCTAGTCCAGCCTAGATTTCCTCTGGAACCTGGAGCTGGGGGATAGATAAATCATAAGAAGAGAAGAGACCAGTTTGCACGGCTGTCTTGTTGATTCCGTATTGCCAATTCTCATTGAGTTTTCTCAGGCTCCCTCCAGTTACTTCAAGCCAAATGCTCACAGAGTTTACATCTGTCTCCACTGGGATCTCGTCCAGGGACTTTTCCTCTTTGATTTTCTCCCTCCTATGAGAAGGGTACTGGTGTGGAATCAAAGGGCCTCTGCATGCCACTTGTGTGACCTTGGGCAATTCACTTAACCTCTCAAAGCCTTCATTTTTAAAATAAGGGGGTTACTAGATGAATTCTCAGGTCTCTAAACCTATGATTCTGTTATTGCATTATTTGGCCTTTCTACCTTCCCTTCTAGATCTATAATCTACTTGGGATGGCGGGAAGACTGCCATGTCTATCTAACAACTGTCTGATTCTGGGTAGAAAAGCATAGAATGTGACATCTGTAAGGGATCTTAGAGATTTTCTAGCCCAGCCCTGCCATTTTACAGAAAACCTGAGGACCCAAAGGAATCCAAGGGTCCACTGCACTTTCAACTATACTGTGCTCTCTCCTTTAAGAATCAGAGAGTTGGTCTTTTAAATTCTCATTCTCCTGGTTTTTCTTGTCTCTGTATGTCTATGGTCTCCTTTAAACAAGAAAACCTGCCTGGGCTGGTGGATGTCAGGGAGGAGAACTAGCCAACACCAATTTCTCCCTTGTAGCATTCCTTTCCAAGCCCTTCTGTCTTTCTTAGATAAATAACTCTAGGGGGAGAAGTGAAGCCCACCAGAAAGGACAAGAAATCTGGCAAAATGGTTGCTCCCTTTCCTCTTGTCTTCAGCTTTGGTGCCTGGGCTGTAGCAGTGGGAGCGCGAGCCCTGGATGGGGAGGTGGACGTAGGGAATCATCAAAGAAGAGTGTGGGCGGGAACATAACAGCTTTATACCTGCTTGCCCCACAAAGAGAAGTCTGGCTCCCCCGCCTTCCCCCATGGCATTCCTAGTGGTTTTGTCTGCAGGGCCTCAGGGGACTAGGCTGGCTCTGTTCCCAGGGAATTTAATCCTCTCCTTCAGGAGCCAAAAGTTATCTGGCCCCAAGCCCACTGAACTTTGACAACACCCCCCAGTCTCTCCCCTCCCTCTGGTGTTTGCAGTGTTAGGAATTAAGAGTGTGCCCCTAAATGCATGGCAACCTGCTCTGGGGCCAGCTAACCCTTTCCAAAGGACTTGTTGTGGGGGTGAGATGTGAATGGTATATGCTGAATGGCATACCCTCCCCTCCCCTCCCCTCCCCTCCCCTCTCCTCCCCTCTCCTCTCCTCTCTTGTCTTTCCCCCCTCTCTTTGTCTCTGTGTCCCCGGCCCCCCGTGTGTGTGTGTGTGTGTGTGTGTGTGTGTGTGTGTATGTGTGTGTGTGTGTGTGTGTGTGTGTATATATATATATATATATGTATATATATATATATGTTCATGTATAATTGTAGCTAATCTCAGAGTGAAGGCACTAAAGAAGGTAGAATTTGAGCTGACTCTTGAAGGAAGCCAGGAGGCAGAGACAAGGCAGGGAGCATGTCAGGTATGGAGGGCAGTCAGTGAAAAGATACTGCAATGGGAGATGGAAAATGGAGTGTCTTGTCTGAGGAAGAGTGAGGAGGCCAATGTCATTGGATCACAGAATATATGGATTGGAGTGAGGTGTACAAAGGCTAGAAATCTAGGGACGGGACCATGCTATGAAGGGATTGAGAAGCCAAATAGAATTTTTTATTTGACCCTGGAAATGTCTGCTCAATTCATGCCACGTAGTTATATAGTTATATGGTTAGCTCCATAAATCTAGGCTAGCCAAGTCTATGTTAAAAAGCCCTGTAAATTATCCATCTTACTTCAGTGCTTCAGAGGTTTGGGATTTCATTGGTGTGGGTGGGTACCCCCTCTTTTGACACAGATCACAACCTTTTTTCTTGCGATGCCTAAAAATCGGTCCCCTTGCAGCCATCCTGGATGGACCTCTCCAAACTTAACTTGGTTTGGTCCTCACATGACCAGTTTGCTGGCCCCATATTTTATCTTGGTAGGGTACAGTATTTCATCTTGGTAGGACTTTCTTGGAGCATGATTATGTTTGTGTATAACTGTACATGTGTAGCATATATATATATATATATATATATATATATATATATATATATATATATGAAGGAGTTATAGTTCTACAAGGAAGTTTTTATTTACATATGTTATTATTTTTCAGCTGGGTCTGATTCTTTGTGATCCCATGGACCATAGCACACCACTACTGGGAGTGGTTTGCCATTTCCTTCTCCAATAAATTAAGGCAAACAGAAATTAAGTCACTTACCCAAGGTCAAATAGCTAGTCTCTGGCTGGATTAAAACTCAGGTCTTCCTGACAACAGACCCAGCACTTTATCCATTGAGCCATCTAGCTGCCTTTATTTGTATATAAAATGCCATATGTATGATAAATAATCAACAGTTATACACAAACATAATCATGCTCCAAGAAAGTCCTACCAAGATGAAATATGGGGCCAGCAAACTGGTCATGTGAGGACCAAACCAAGTTAAGTTTGGAGAGGTCCACCCAGGATGGCTGCAAGGGGACAGATTTTTAGGCATAGCAAGAAAAAAGGTTGTGATCTGTGTCAAAAGAGGGGGTACCCACCCACACCAAATAAAGCATTTTTCAGAGTAGTTTTTAGTGGAAGGTATATGAGTTTCACACACACACACACACACACACACACACACACACACACACACATACAGAGAAAGCCTCCCTTTGATGCCTCACTGTAGCATGAAAGTGACCCTTCTTCAATTCCTATGCTTGAAGGCTTTGTTGACCACAAACTTTGATAGGATTTACCAAGTTGGAAAGGTTTCAAATTTGGGTCCCAAGATGCACTGTATAACTGTCATTTGAGGACCAACCCAGCTAAGTTAGAGGCGATCAACAGTAGAAAGTTAAATACCTTCTAGATACGATAATTTTTTTCAGCAGGAGCGACTTACGAAGACTTTCTACTGGCATCCAGAATGATTTGTGATCTTCTTATGGGTGAAAGGAGTACCCATGCCAACAAAATCACAAAATTCTTGTAGGGCTGAAAAGTGTGTACAAATACATTCACAGTTCAAACATGTTTTTACCATTAAGCCAAGTGTTTCCCACTCAGAATTTCTGCCGGAAATGTTTTCACTGCAGAAAAACAAATACTCACCAAATGCCTACAATGCACAAAACAATGTGCTCAGTTTACCTCAAGTGGCTAATGACATTAAGCCATGTGCAACGACTGCCAAATGAGTGGCCCAGATAACCCACCCTATTGTAGAAATTCAGAGGAGGTAGAGATGTATCCCTGTAGGGGTTTGAGAGAAGTCTGAGTAGTACAAAGTGTAATGCAGACAAAGGTAAGGGATTATTATTATTATTCAGTCTGGGTTAAAACTTTTACTGGCCAACCACTTGAATTCCCAGAAGAGGCCATACCTCATTTCTTCCAAATCCAAGACCTTGCCATTACTTCTTGACAGGGTGGAGCTAGGTACTGGTCAGAACATAACATTACAGGATGTTCCCTGCCCATTGGCAGACACTCTTAGCTAACCAGGATTGGAGTATGCATTGCTTGCTGATCATGCAGGCTCACAAAGTTAATTCATCTCCATCATTTCTCTGGGTGGCCTGAAAGAGAGCCAAAAAGTAGAGCAAGGTATGATGGAGCTGAAGATGTAGGAAGGGAGAGAGGAATTGCTTATGTATCACTTGTTGTTTTAGACCACATTGGAAGTATGGATACAGAGGGTTTGGGAGCAGGGCTGCTCAAATTCTTGTCCATTTTCTGCTTCCTGCTGTGGCCCTGGGTTAAGAAGCCATTTTTCTCCAGCTCTGCCTTTTGCAAACTCTGGAACAGGGTGTGGTGGCCAGCCATTTTCTGCTAATGACTTGCAAAATGCTTGGAAGGCAGAAAAAAAAGTGCTCCATTGCTGTTAAGTGTTCCTAATTATGGTTATCACCCCATCATAATTAGGGAGAGCCCCAAGCTGGTTAATTGAACCTGGAACCTTGGCCTCTTTTTATTTTGAAGACTTTGAGTTCTGCATGGTGACTGTGCAAAGCCAAATTCTCTGTTGTACAATAAAAAAAAAAGCCAAGTTGTTAGGAAAGATGCTCACTCCATTTAGTCACTGCTTCAAATACCATTGCCTCTTGGGATTTTCTCCTTCTTTTTACAAGGGCTGTTCAGACGATGAGCTTGCTGCTCTGCGGTACACAGTTCGGCCATGCATGTGGTTTTCTTTAAGCCTGTGTGGCAGCTCTCTAAAATGTAGCAGCTGTGGCTATTGCTGACTCAACTCAGGAGACATCATGGTACAGATCTGGAGTCCAAAGACCTGGATTCGGATCCTGGCAAGTCACTTAACTTCACAGTTTCCTTAACTGTAAAATGAAGGCATTAGACTAGATGATTTCTCAATGACTTTTCAGCTTTAAGTCTATGGTGTTAGGAGCTTATAAACTTACCCGTAAAGAGAAAGATTGTTCTCTGAGACACAGAAGTTTCTAGGCAAGCACATGCTATGTTTTAATTTTAAAATAAACAAAAATATTTCTGCCAAAAGGAATTTTTTTTAATTACCAAGCCAATGAAGAACGTTTTCAGCCAATAAAATTTATCAAAGTGGTATGTAGAGTTTTGGGAGGAAAGTTATATGAACCTTGGTGATGCTGCAGAAATTAAGAGACCAGCAAATGCAAATTAGGACCCTTTTGCTTTAGTGAACTGATGTTGAAAAGCGTGACCCTATACTTAGGTGGGCATGCAGTAAGAGTGAAGGATAATTGAAAGCCAGCCTGTGCATTCCATTGGTATCCATGTGCATCCCCTCTGAACTAAATGCCAGGAGGCCAGTCAGTTCTCAAACCCTTATTACACATGTCATGTTAAAAGAACCAAAGGAAGGTACCTGACATAGTAGATGGGACCCCTGAGAAGGATTTATGGTAGGACATGGACAAAATAAATTCACATGGGATAAAAGGGGGTGAATGAGTTTCAATCTGTACTCCAACTTGTATAGAAAAGATTATACACAGATCTACTCATTGTCAGCCTATCAAAGTAACAGGTACTTGCCCTAAGAGGTGAATCTCTTTCCTAAAGCTCCCTGGCAAACTTAATTTTTGAACAATGTTTACATTCACAACAGTTTCCTTTCCTCTCTGGTCAAGTGGTGCTTCCTTTCTGATCCCTCCTGTGTGAGCCAAAAGCTGTCTGCTCTACCTCCAGTCATCAGCTGACCATTCCCAAGCCCTCCCAGACAGGGATGCTGTTTCATGCTTTCTTGCTGTTGCTCTCCCAACATTTGCTTTGGCTAATGTCTCACCCACCAGCTTGGAGAATCAGCACTCAAGTCGAGGCTTGAGTTTTGTGGCCCTTTTTTTTTTTTAAAAAATATGTGCTGTTACACCATTTGGATTGCACAGTTGCATCAATATTTGGAGAGTGTTGCAAAAGTTTCATTAATTACAGATCTTCATACACTTCTACAGGCTCTAGCGTTTCAACCACCCTCAAGTTTATGGAATAACCAGAGGGTTGGTTGGTGGTGTGTGTATGTGTGTGTGTGTGTGTGTGTGTGTGTGAGAGAGAGAGAGAGAGAGAGAGAGAGAGAGAGAGAGAGAGAGAGAGAGAGAGAAGAGAAAGAGAGAGAAAGAAAGAGAAAGGGGGAGAGAAAGAGATCTCAAGGAGACATTTCAATTGAATAGATAAAACATTTCTAAAGGTTTGGGTTGATTTTGTGTTGCAAGTTATTAGGCATGTAAGAGGATCACATAATGAACCTAACGTCACTCAAATAGTTTCATGGGAGAGTGCTAAATCATAACTTTGGAGTGAAAAGAGATTTTAATAATCAGTTAGTCCAACCCCTTCAGCAGATAAATGAGGAAATTGAAACCCAAAAAGTTGAAATGATTAGCCAAAGGTTGTAGAGTAAGTCCAGTGGGAAAGCCTGTCTGCTCACTGCAGACATTTCCCATTCCCATTCCCATTATTGAAATAGCTTGGCTTGATCAAAGAATTGAGTATGGGAACTAAGAAAAAAGAAAAAGGAAATGCCTGCCCTCAAGGAGCTTACACTGTAACGGGGTAAACAACATGCAAATATATGCAAAGCAAGCTCTTTACAGGATTAATAGGAAATAATTAAAAGAGGGAAAGCACTAGAATTAAGAGGGGCTAGGGCAGGTTTCTTGTAGAAGGTGGGATTTTAATTGAGCCAGAGAGCTCAGTAGTTGGAGTAAAGGCAGGCAAGTGTTCCAGGCATAGGGAACAGCCAGAGAAAATGCCCAGAGCTGAGAGATGGAGTGATTTGCTTGTGGAACATCCAGGAGGCAGTGTTACTGGATTGAAGAGTATATCTTGGGGAGTAAGGTATAAGAAGACTGGAAAGGTAGGGAGGGGCTATGGTATAAAGGACTTTAAAGGCCAAACAGGGCATTTTGTATTTATTCCTGGGGGCAATAGGAAGCCACCAGAGTTTAGTAAGTAGATGGGTGACATGACCAGATGGCCATTTTAGGAAAATCACTTTTTGGCTGAATAAAGGATGGATTGGAGTGGGGAGAGACTTGAGGCAGGCAGACTCACCAGCAGGCTATTGCAGTAATCAAGGTGTGAGATGATAAGGGCCTGTACTGGCATGATGGCAGGGTCAAAGGAGAGAAGGGGGTGTATTTGAGAGATGTTTCAAAGAGGAAATCACCAAACATTTACAATAGCTTAGATATTGGGAGGAGGGGGAGAGATGATAGTGAGGAATCCAGGATTCCTAGGATTCTAGATTGCAAGCCTGAGGGACTGGGTAGATGGTATTGCTCCCTATAGTAATAGGAAAGGTAGGAAGGTTTAGGGGCAAATTTAATGAGCTCTGTTTTGGACATATTGAGTTTTAGATGTTTATTTCCCAAAGACCTGGAACTTGACTTGATATCAAGATCTCCAAAGGCCTTTCTCTTTAGAGGAGGGGTTTACTGTGAGGAATGGCTGGAATTACTGGCCCTAATGTCAGCCACAAACATTGGCTCCTTTTAAAATTTTGTGATCTTTAACATTCTAACATGTGTCTGTGACAGTGAGATTGGATTCCTAACTGTGGTTCTGGATTGGGTTACTGAAGAGGTTGAATCAGTGCCAGATTTGGTGGCCCAATCACTGGACATAGTTATATGGGACTTGGCTCACCTGCTCTATCACGTTTTGACCAGTTGGTGTCAGGGATTGAGTTTTAAAAGATTTTCATCTGTAGCCTTTAAATCCCTGAGCTAGTAAGACCAGTAGTACTACTTGGTCACCATGTCCCATAGCAAACCCTTAAATTAGCATCACTATGAGGAAATGCTTTCTTGAGAGCATCATGTGTCCTACTGGCAGTATCCAAGTTAGGTCACCTAAGTGAAATAATGAAATTTATAACCATTAAATGTGGGAACCTGCCTTGTTTTCTATAGATATACTACAGTGTGGGCACGAGTTGACCAAACAAAGATTTAATTTATATTTGTGTAGCGTGGACTCTATTTCCTTGGAACTCTTTCAGGATGAAAATAGAAAGTTCAGGTATTAAAACTTAGTTGGAATGAAATGTCTCTGTGTGCTCATGCTCACAAAACTTACTGCCTGTGGATAATCTCAAAGTAGAATTGGTGAGATATAATTGATGCTGACTAGGACTGAAATGAGGACATTATCATCACAAAATAGCAGCTTGTATGTATCGAATTCTTTATGGTTACAAGGTATTATCTATGGGGGGAATAACACCTTTTAAACTATTGCTCTACATAAATATAAGCTGTTGTTATTAACATCTCATTTGATGCTCATGACACCCCTCCGAGGTATGTAGTAGAAGTATTATTATTTCCATTTTATAGATGACTTGAAGAGGTTGCTCAGTCTCAGAGAGGTTATATGATTCATTCAAGGTCACAGAGCTGGTAAGTTGCAGAGTTAAAATTCAAACCCAAGTCATTCTGACTCCGAGCCTAATTTTCTTTTCTCTGTTCCTTACTGGCTTTCCACTATATGGCATAACTTTCATAAAGACTATAGTGCCTGTGAGACTATGAAACATCTTACCCAGAGATTCCTGGCCTCACTTACTCTGACCTACGGATATAAAGACTTTTAGATGGTTGAGGATGGAGCTGATTGCTTGGACTTTGAGAGTCAGAAGATAACAGGGTGTGTAGCTAAAGCCTTTCAATTCCAGGAATTGCCACACCTCCCCTCTCCTTTCTTCTGGTGTAGCCGCAAATAGTTCATCTTTACTCCCCGGTGTCCCAGACTGTGAGAACTTGGGCCCAGCTCAGCTCTGAACAAGAGAGGCATGAGGGCTCTCTTCACTGTTACATGCACTTTCTTGGATAAGGCTTTCTTATTGCCTCATATTTGATTATGACATGATGCTCATTACAAGTGCCATTTCCCCATCCCTGCTCTTTGGTTGCATTGTTAGGTACTTTAAGCCCTTACGGGAAAAGAGGCTACAATCTGGACGATGTTTATTCCCATCCAGTTATGCAAGGACCTAGGATAGATGATGTGTCTGATTTGCAGCTTCACCAGATTCAGCTTTCATGTTTATGATTGATCTAGGGTTTGACCACAATGGTCGTGTTTTGTTGAATTTAATTTTCTCTTCTTTCAGCTTTGACTTCTATAAATAGTAAAACAAACTTGCGCATAATTTTGAAGATAACATGCAGGAGGCATCATAACATGTTCAAATAACACATCAATTATTAAAACTCCCTCAGTAGGCTTATCACATTGTTTCTCTGTAAAATGGGGATAATCATTTTTGCACTATTTTTGACTTGTGAGGGTCAAAAGAGATAAAAATCTTTATATAACACTTTGAAAACTTCAGGACACTGCATACATGTAAACAGCTATTGCTAGTGGCATTTGGACTTGCATGCACATTTTTAATAGAAGGCAATACAATGGAGCAACTAGATGGCACAGTGGATAGAGTGCTGAGTATGGAGTCAGAATATCCTCTGGAGTTCAAATCTGGCCTCAGGCACTTACTAACTGTGACCCTGGGCAAGTCACTTAACCCTGTTTGCCTCAGTTTCCTCATCTGTAAAATGAACTGGAGAAGAAAATGGCCAACCACTCCAGGATCTCTTCCAAGAAAACCCCAGATGGGGTGGTGGAGACTCAGATATGACTAGAAAAACGACTCAACAACAACAATAATCCAGTGGAAAAAGGTGTCTTGATATTTTGCAAAGGGAGGTAGGAAGGAAGAACAAGTAGTCAGTACCTAATAAATACGTGCTGCTAGATTTGAGCAAGCAGAAGTTATTGGCTACCCATGGAGGCAGAACAAAGCAAAGGAAAGCTCACTGAACACACAGAAGGGTTGAGATTCTGAAGACTCAGTATTGAATTCTGAGCTCTGCCATCTTCTAGATATGTGACTTAAGGCAAATCACTTAACATCTCTGTACCTTGAGATTCTAGTCTATAAAATGGCAACATTACTACTACTACTACTACCAATCACAATAATAACTACCCTGCCTACCTCACAGGGTGGTGAAAAAAGCAAATGAAAATGGGACTTGAATAAGATCTAGGTTTCAGCTTCAACTATGCCAATTATGTTACTGTATGACCTTGGACAAGTCACTTCAGTACTCTGAGTGTCAGTTTCTTTACTTTAGATTATCGCTAAGATTTCTTCCAGCTCTAACATTTAATTCTATACTACATTAGAAAATATGTTTATTATTGTGATGATTAGCAGTAATAACTCATTTGTTTAAAATGGCGCGTTACTATTGTTACTCCTATTGGCTCTGAGAAAGGAAGAGAAGAAGAAGGAAACAAGCATTTATTAGGTGCCTACTATGTGCCAACCACTGTAATTACTAAGCACTTTGCAAATATTATTTCTGGCACTACAGCTTTGGGATTCTGTGCACTCTGTGCATACTGGCCACTTCTCCAGACTTTGCCGCAGATAGTCACCAAAATATTGGCATCTCCCATGTTCAAAAGTGTTGTCAGCCTGCAGGAAACTCAGTCAGTGACATCTTTAGGGTCTGGTGTCTTCTAGTGACTGAGACAGAAGTGATGGGATAAATATTCTTGGAGGTCAAAGTCTCTCTGAGAACCCAGCCAGGGGTCTTTATCTGGACGCTAAGTCTTCAAAGGGCAAGTGACTGAAACATGTTTACTTCCTGCTTCTATTTTCTGTGCCCCTGGAGAACACTTAGGAGAAATAACAAGCCTTACATACAAATGGAAATAAAAACCCTGCTGGACAAAAACCTGACTTCCTTTCTTAAGTGAGGCTATTTCCCACGTCATTTAACTCATATTACTTGGCCAATTTTCCCTCAGTCCTCCTGTTTGTTGTCGGTGTGAGCTGGAGAGTTGGAATGGCTGGGGCACCCTGTGGGGACCCTGATTGGGCTCCTTTTCTCTCACTGGTGTAGACTTTAGTTTATGTCTTCGTGGGACAGGAGTCCCGGAAGACTCCTATCATTTCAAGTAGAATAGAAAGTCTGTGCCTGCACACATAGAGAGCATTGAGTCTGGATCTCTTGCATCACAGAACAATCATAAACCCAAGCTAGGAATCCTTTTAGCATGGGAATAATGTCTGCTGTATCATCTTTTGTGTATGCCTCAGTTTCTTCTGATACCACCTCCACCCTGCTGCAAGCCCTCACCCCTCACACCTGGACTACCACAATGGCCTTCTGGTTGGTCTCCCTGCCTCAAATCTCTCCCCACTCAGTCCATCCTGCACTCAGCCATCAAAGTGATCTTGCTAAAGTGTGGATTCGAATATCACCCATTTATTCAATCAACTCCAGTTGCTCCCTATTACCTCCTGGATCAAATATAAAATCCTCTGGATTTTAAAGACCTTGATAGTGTGGTCCCTTCCTACCTTTCCCATCTTATACTTTACTCCCCTCTATGTACTCTGCAATCCGGTGACACTGGCTCCTTTGCATTTCCTTACAAAAGAAACTCCATCTTCTGACTCCATGCATTTTTAGTGGCTGGCTGCCATGCCCAGAATTCTCTCCCTCCTTTTCTGCATCTCCTGATTTCCTCCAAGTCTCAGCTAAAATCCCACCTTTTGGGAAAGAAGCCTTCCTTCAGTCTTTCTTAATATTAATGCCTTCTCTCTGAGATTATTTCCAATTTATCATATATATGTACATAAGCATATATTATATATATAGAGAGAGACAGGCAGACAGACAGGCAGATGGACAGACATGTTGTTGTTGTTGCATGTTGTCTCCTTCATTAGACTGTGAGCTCCTTGAGGATAGGGACTATTTGTAGCCTTTCTTTCAGTGCTTAGCAGAGTATCTGGCACTCTACCTATTGCACCACCCAGCTGCCCCTAAGAGGCACATATATGAACTTAATAAGAGCTTGTTAGCTTGACTTAAATCTAGGACAGAGATTCTTTTTTTTTTTTGGTGAGGCAATTGGGGTTAAGTGACTTGCCCAGAGTCACACAGCTAGTGAATGTTACGTATCTGAGGCCAGATTTGAACTCAGGTCCTCTAATCCACTGCAACACCTAGCTGTCCCTAGGACAGAGATTCTTAACTGGGGGTCCATTAACTTGATTTTTTAAAAATTGATAACTTTATTTCAACAAAATTAGTTTCTTTTGTAATCCTATATATTTTTAAAATCTAATGTATTATTCAAAGAAGGGATTGATAGGCATCTGCTAAAGTGGTTGGTCTTTGACACAGGAAAGGTTAAGAACCTTATTTTGCAGGAGAATCAGTAGAAGTTTGGACCAGGTACAGGTCCAGCAGTATTACCAAGGGGATGATAAGCATATGTGTTACCCCCCCCCCAAATGTGTAATTTAGTGGAACATATCAGGGGACCCACTTTTGAATTTGTATAATCTCTAAGAACAGAAAACCCCAAAATCATCTATAAGAATGCTTACAAAAGCTAAGAGAGATCTCTGGCTCTGGCTTAGATGCTAAGATGACATTTGCTAATTTTAGCAGCACGATTTGGGACTTGTAAGACCAGAGACCTCTAAGTTTGAATACAAACAAATGTTCCCAGCTTTGCTAATGCTTTACTCCATCCGTTCCCAGTGGGTCTTAGAAAACTGGGTAAGACACTATTGCATCTTGAAGGAATTATTTCATTGACTAAACCAGACCTTTTCTGTGACTTCCATCTCCTTTTTTCTTCCTGTTTTCTGTTCTGATGGGGTGATTTGTGAGATCTACCCAAGAAAAGCAAAAGGAGCTTGAGAAAGCCCTTTTCCCTTCTGATGAGGATATAGGCGTTCTGATGTGTCTGCAAGCACCCATTCAGGGATATTAAAAACACATTTACAAGGATCAAGAGAAGGGAAAACTGAGAGTGCATTTCCCACCTGCTCTTTTATCTGGGTTTCTCTATGGCCATGGATGCCTTTGTGCCTCTTGGGCCAAAGTAAGACTAATCTAAGCAGGCACCAGGTTTATCCCAAGTATGTGAAGCCAGTGTGGGTGGTGGGGAGACTCCAGTGACAATCCCATCAGAGAATGATAACATGGCAGCAAGTTCTGGCTCTCTCTCCTGAGGATTAAGGAGCTTCAGCTACACAATCACTAATCCTGTTCCAACCTAGATTACTGATGGAGTAAGAGCCTTTTTGAACTTTCTTTAAAGAAACATTCTTTTTTTAAATAACATTCTTCTTCTTTAACATTCTTTTGGGACTTTAATTCTTTTTTTAAAAAAAAGGCATACATAGATGTAACCCATGAAAAGGAGTAGCAGGAGCCTAACATATTAAACCGGGAAACTACAAGTGGTCACAGAACAAATTCTTTCACTCTAATCATTTTGGGGAAGGGAAAGGGAAAAGGGCTAGCCCAACAAGCCATGCCATTTTTCCTTGATTATGTCTGCCTATTGAGGATGATGTATTGGAAAGAGTCTTGGACTTATAGTCAAAACACCTAAGTTCTTCTCTTTTTTCTACTTACTAGCTGTCAGGCACCATGGGCAAATCACCCTTCTGGACTTCATTTTTTCATTTGTAAAATGAAGGAGGTTGGACTAGTTGATCTCTAAGGTTCTTTCCAGCTCCAGTATTCTTTGATTTTTCTCTCTGTCTCTTCCTCTGTCTGTCACTCCCCCCTCTCCCTCTCCCTCTCCCTCTCCCTCTCCCTCTTTTTTGGACATGAATAGAAAACCTAAAGACTATTGAGTCTTAGGAGAGGAAGAAGATGGAAAAGGAGAGGAAAGGTGAGGGGGGGAGAGAGAGAGACAGAGAGAGAGAGAGAGAGAGAGAGAGAGTGAGAGAGAGAGAGAGAGTGAGAGAGAGAGAGAGAGAGAGAGAGAGAGAGAGAGAGAGAGAAATAGAATATTAGAACTGAATAGAATAATGGTTCTGAAACTTCTTGGTTCTCAGAATCTCTTTACAATTATTGAGAACTTCCCTAAAAAGGCTTTATATTTATCAATATTTACCATATTATAAGTTAAAACTGATACATTTTAACACTTGTTAATTCATTAAAATAATAATAAGAATATGTTAACACAAATAACATTTTAATGAAAATAGCTATATTTTCAAAACCAAAAACATTTTGAGAAGAGTGGTATTGTTTTACATATTTTTTACAAATCTCTCTAATGTCTAGTTTAATAGAAGAACCTGCATTCTCATCTGCTTCTACATTCAATCCATTATGATATGTTGTTTTAGTAGAAGTTTATGAAGAAAATCCAGCTTCATACAGATATGTAGTTGGAAAAGGAAAGAGTATTTTAATAGATAAATAATATCTCAGTATTATTGCGAAATAGCTTTGACTCCCCTGAATGGGTTTCAGGGATGCCTCAGTAGTCCATGGACTACACTTTGAGAACTGCTGGCCTAGAACACTCAAGACAGAGAAACATAAACTTCTTATGTTTGGCATGACAGAAAGCAGCCAGGGGAACAGAGGAATAGGAACAAGGCCCATTAATTTCAAGCCTAGGAGTATGTAAGTGGAAAAAAAGGAAGCTTTAAAATTGAACTCGGGAATGCTGGAAATGTAAGGGACCCTAGAAACCATCTAATCTAAGGCCATTGTTTGTACAGATGAGGAAAATGAGACCAAGAGAAGGGCCACAATTGGCCCAAGGTGCCACATATCTAGTGAGAAGACAGAACTAGGACCAGAACCCATCTCTTCCAACAACACATCTAAACATCTTTCTGCCATGTTGCAGGCTCTTCCCAGCTTACAGAGATAGTTGGGGCAGTAGACCCTATCTTCTGGGCAAATTCAGCCGGTTGTGTTTTCCAGCTTAATGATAGGGTCAGGATGTAGAGTTGTCATCCAAGTCTGGCATTCTTTCTATTTTAGAGTGCAGGGAGACCTGACTTCCTCTCTCCTGTGATGATAGCCAGAAATATTGACTAGCTAGAAACACAGACATAGACACAAATACCCTGGGGAATAGTTTGTTCTCTGTTCTTCTACCTATGATGCTTCCAAACACAAGGTTATTTCTGCAGAGCAGCAGAAGGTGATGAGAGACAGCGTGGCATTAAGAGATAGCTGAAATAAACTTTAGTGGACATCTGTTTCCAAACCCTCATTTCAGAGGGCGAAACTGAGGCCTGGAGAAGGGAAATGAGTTGCCTGAGATCACAGAAGAGGTAATCATCAGAAGCAGGATTTGAACCCAGCCCATCTGGCTGCAGAAGCAATGCTCTTTCCATTGTATTTTACTCTGCCTCCTTTGTGAAGGAAACGACAGTGGATTAGGAGTAAGGAGGTATGGGCTCTAGATCTGATACTGAGACTCCGGCTAAATCCAGTTCTCTTCTGGAGGTCCCCAGTTTCAATGAGGGAGCCGAACTACATGATCTCCATTAGTCCATTCTGGCTCCGACATTCTATGTCTTTTATAGCAAAAGAAATAGAGGAGGCTTTGGCTAGGCAGAAGATGCTCTTGGTTTATCAGTAGGATGACATTGTGAATAAAAGTCACCCAGGAGTATGTTGATAAATATTTAATAACCAGTTCTCTGAAGAAGAAAAAAAGGACACTGGATGTACTTTTATGTTTAAACTATATTATTAACATTTTATCCATCATTTTCTTAAGTCTACACAATCAACAAAACAAGCCCTGATTTGTAGTGTTTGGGGATTTCTGAGGTGTAGATGTTCACACTGAAAACGTTAAAGTCAGCTCTACCAATTATATCTGGCTCCACACACACACCTGATTCACCCCCTCCTTCCCACGGAAACCTTTGGACACTCAGTTTTTCATAGGTGGCCTTTTGATTCCTGAGTTAAATTTGTTGTCTCTGCCTGAGTGCTATTTATTAGGTAGAAACTAAAAACAAGACTAAGAACTCCTAAATGATGAGAAATTTCAAGTTGACAAGGGCCAGCTGTAGAATACCCTAATACTGACAATTAGGATATGATGTCCCTCTCTTCTGCCCAAGGTGCATGTTGCTAAGGTAATACCTTATGCCATCTATTAGGAAGCTTGCCCTCACTATCATCTTTGCTTTGGTCATACTCAGACGTCCAGAGCACAAGAGAGAAGGATAAGCAATATTCTCTTTAGGATGTGTAGAACAGAGCTTTTCAAGAAATGATTAAGCGCTATGTAATGAAAAGAATCCTCGTTTTGAATCCTCACTTTGCCACTTAGTACCTATCTGATGTTAGGCAGGGTGCAACCTTGCTAAGCCTCTGTTCTCTCATCTGTAAAACAGTGGTAATAATACTTTACCGGGTTGTTTTATGGATCAGAGTAAAGGAAGCATTCACTATAAAATGCTATGTAAGTGTAAACTATTATTATAAGAAAAAGCAAGGGAAGACAGAGACAGGAGAGAAAACCATGCTGGATACTTTGGAGCATTTAGATTTTTTAATTTTTTTTCCACCCTTGAACAGAAGATGAATGTGAGAGAACAGAAGAGATGGCAGGTCCCAGGTCCTGAGCTATGTTTTTGACCTATGTAAACCAAAAGTTCAGTCCAAGCCCCTTTAGGTGGCTGCAGTTGTTAAGCCAGCCTGGTGACCACCACAGCTAAATAAGGGAAGAGACAGAGAGCACTCTTGTTCTTTCCTCAAATAGAGAGAGAATTTGCTCTTTCTTTGGCATTCATGGGGGAGGTGAATGGCCCAGGAGACAGCTGGAAATGTGACATTCTGTTCAGGCAAAGCTGATTGGCTAGCAGAGTTGAGAGAAGGCAAGGGTGGAGTCCTCACTTTTCTGTCTTAGTAGAAGAAAATGTTTTCCATCTGTTCCCTAATGCAAGTTTGTCCACTGGATAAATGGTTAAGGGAGGGATCTGGACAGTCGTGTTCTGATGGCAAGTGTATAATGAGAGGAACGTCTTAAACCTTCGGTCATCAATTTATTCAAAGGTCTTTTGGGTTGGTTTTGTTTGTTTGGGTTTTTTCATATAATGGCACAAAAAAAAAGAATTTTTGTTTGTTTGTTTGTTCCAGTTTCTAGGCATTAGGAGTGAATAACGGTCTCAGACAGCTGGGCTTATTGTTGCTTTCTGTCATGTAACAAAGAGACAACCTGTGGATAGCAGATTGTGAATTCAGAAAGTCTCAGGATTTTTGTTCCCTTAAAAAAAAGACAAACTGTGTGGTGTGGGGGTGGGGGAGGGTGGTTAGAGTTGGAAGGGAAGTGAAACAATTAAGAGTAGAAAGTGGTGGAAATAAGTGAATTAGTTCTTAAGGGAAGGAAGCTGCGAATGGCTTTATGGGAGAGGTCCCTGCATTCAATAGCTTATACACAACCATGGGTTGGCTCTATTTCATAGGCTCGTACTATAAATTTAGAGCTGGAAGGAACTTCAGTCCTTAGGAATCTAGTCCAAACACCTCATTTCACAGATGAGGAAACTGAGGCTCACTCAGAGAGGGGATAAGAATGGCCAAGTTCATTCAGATACTAAGTAGCATAACCAGGATTTCAGCCTAATTGGTTGAAATCCAATGCTCTTTCTGCTGTACCATGCTGACATTTTCCCATGTCATAATAAATTAAGGGATGCCTGGGACAAAGGAGTGGAAGATCACATTACCTAAGATACCTACCTTGAGAAGAGTTTTAGTTATAAATTGAGAATGTGGAGTAATAGGGAACAGAGCATCCTAGGTACAGCTATTTAGTGATTCTCTTATAAAAATGGGTACCTTGGAAGGTTAGGGTTGTGATTGAATGAATGGTACCACCTTAGGATTTCTCAAGATCCCTTTTAAGGCCTTCAAGAGGAAATTATAGTGAGAGATGAGGGTAAAAAAAGTAAGGGAAGTAAACCAGGTAAGTAGGCCCTGGTATTTTATTTTAAATGACTGACGTAATTAGTCTCACTAGCTTAATGCTACCTTCAGAGGACTTCTCCAAAGTCCTGTCTGTGTGCTCTGGCCCTGGGGTGTTGATATGTGAAGAGACTCAGAACATATGGCATAAACATCAACTGATATTGTTGGCCATTTACACTGGGCGTGTGTCATGCAGCAAGAATGGCTCTTGGAGACCATGTGACTTTTCTTCCAGTCTTGGGTATGTGGTGGAACTGGGTCGATCTCTCTCTCTCTCTCTCTCTCTCTCTCTCTCTCTCTCTCTCTCTCTCTCTCTCTCTCTCTTCTCTCTCTCTCTCTCTCTCTCTCTCTCTCTCTCTCTCTCTCTCTCTCTCTCTCTTTCCTCCTCCTCCTCCTCCTCCTCCTCCTCTTTCTCCTTCTCCTCGTCCTCCCCTCCCAAACTTGTGACTTTGTAAGAGGAAGCTTGTAAATAATCAGCATGCAGAAAGCTGGTAGAATGTCATTGGAATTTCCTAGGGAGCCACATTCACAACATCCAAAATGACCCGCGGCTCCAGTCCCTACAGGTCAGAGCTCAGTGCCTGGCACCCTGATATTTTTCAGAAAGGTAAGGTTGCATGGTGTCATCCCCGTCTTCCCCCATACAAAGGAGAAATGAGTCATGTTCTTCACATTTCACCAATACACGTGGCCCTCCTGATAAGTTTCTCATTGTTAAGATTCTGTGCATGCATACACAATTGGTCTGTTTTCCTTCCTTCTCCTCTTACCCTACTACATTTTTTCCCCCAAATCACCGGCACCAGCAGGTTGACACGTGACCTCAGTCGTGTAGATCTCACATTCAGTGTGAAAATAACATCTCTGCTTTGGGTTAGCGAGTCTAGATGGTGCTTTTGTTTATGTGAGTGATCAGATAATTTTTAAAAACAAAAGTCTGACTTTAGGGTAGCTCCTAAGATCATTGAATACCCAGGCATGGAAAAGAAAACATTTAGAATTGCCTGACTCCCAAAATATGAGAAGTTCTCAGGACTGAAAGATTTTTGCGTTCCTGGAATTTTTGAGCGGCAGAAAGTGAAAGGTAGGGTTTTTGAGATGAGCTGAACCTATAAAATTCTCCATTTCTGAAAAGTGGAGAACACATTCAGTCTGAAGAGGAGGGAATCTCCGAATTAGTGAAGAAAGAACCTTTCCGAAAAGAGAGTGTTTCAAAACGACACAGAATTTTACTAACCAGACGTAATGTGCTGGTTAGTGTTCTTTACCACTCTGAGAACACTAGAAGTTAAATTCCAAGCTGGATTTCAAAAGTAGAATTTTTAGAATTGCCCCCAAGAAAGCAGTAAATGTTTAAGCTCCTAAAATGAGATTTGGGGATACATTTTTTACACAAACGTAATGAGCTGTAGCAGGCTGCAACACGGTATGACTCACCTCATTTCTTCTTTCACTTCAATAAACGGCATCAACATACACAGTAGGAGCACCTACTGGTTGTCTGCTTGCAAACATATAAAAGATAAATCCACACTTTTAAAAATGGGTGCACGTAGAACATACATCGTGGGAATTTTTTTTTAACCAAAAATGTGCCATTTTACAACTTTGCCTACCAGTTGCCGCTCGTGTTTTCTTGGGAGTTCTTTCTTGCATGTCCTTTCAGAGACTTCAGATGACTGTGGAGGATGGGGTTAATATTTTCACACACTCCTTCCCACCCCTACATGTACTAAACAGCTGCCACATATGATTTTGTGGAATTTGATATTTCCAACAAAATGACTTCCTTATTTTCCATAATAATATACTAATCAATTTTACCACAGAGAGCTCAGTACATGTCAGTTCCTGACTCCTCCTAATTAGCAATGGATGGAGTCAGCAGAAGAGAAAGCCAAAAAATAGTTAACAGTGTAAAACTGGCCATCAAGTTTAGCTATTATTTTCAGTCCTCTGCCACGGTTGGTCTTGGTCTACTTGGATTTTCACTGTAGTTCGGTTTGTGGTTGGGTTCCTCCCCACCAGGAAATTAAGTGGAATGGCCTGTGTGCATGTTTAATCTAGACAGCCCACTTGATCAACTGGTACAGCTTGTCTGATCAGTGCTGAAAGGGGCATGTTCTCTTGCTGCTGTAACCTGTACAGAACTGTTGTCTTGTTTTTTTTTCTAAAGATTATGGAGAGAAAGCCAATAGTAGCTTGTTTCATATGTAAGTAAGATTCAGCAGGCTTCTGAATGAGCATATTTTGCCTGTTATTATGAATTTTTTTTTCTGAGTCCATGGCCAAGCAACTTCAACCACTTTGATTTCAGAGCTTTTGCTCTTTTAAAGAAAATGTTATTGATTTCAAGTCTTGTTCTTTTAATCAAGGGAGTTGAAATGAAACATTCTCATTATGGGCAGACAGAATCCCGGAATCTCAGAAGGAGCCCTAGAGGCCAGCTGGTCTAACCTGAACAAGAACCAGTCCCCCAGCCCCACCCCCACACACCTAACATACTCAGCAAGTAATCATTCAAGCTTTGTTTGAAGAGCTTCATTGAGGGGGAACCTATGCTTATCTTGTTTCTCTGTTTTTGGTTTTGTTTTTTTTAAGCTCAATGTGAACAGAAACATGATCTTAACTTTTGGGGGGAAAAAACAGATGCTTAATTAGCCTGAACCAAATGATCAGAAAGGTCCTACTAAGGTTGGGCAAGATTTGAATGTTTGCACTCCAGGCAGCCCAACAGTAAGCAGCGTATTGAATCCCTTATAGGACTGCAGTCACTGGATTAATCATGTATGTTCATAACAGTAATAGTTGAAACTGCTAGGACAAAAGGAGAAAAACCCTGATTGTGAAATTTAGGTAGATTGATAATTTAAAAATTCATGCATATTAAATGTCATTACTTTTTACCTGCTTGGAACTCACAATATCTCTGTATTATTTGTGTACCTATCAAATACAAACAAAACCTCTTTTTAAAAATTGCATTACTATGTTTCACTGGCAAAGAATATTGTAGAACCACAAAAATAAGAGGGATCTTAGATTTCATTAGTCCAGACTCTCATTTTACAGAAAAGGAAACTGAGGTCTAGAGAGGTGAAGTAGTCATACAACTAGTTGATGATAGAACCAGGACTAGAACCTGTATCTCCCAAATTCCAATGGAGTTTTTTTCTCATTATTTGTCATAATTGCCATTTAGTTTGATAAGACTTTATGATATGTGCCTAAAATTTACTTAAATATATCTTCAAAAGACCTGTAAAATTCCATTCTTTCACCAATGCACACCACAATTCTTCCCCACTTTTGTAGATGGTTTCATGAAACCTTTGGTTAAAATATCCACTGTGAAGGAGAAACAACTAGGTTTTTAGCCCTTCAATTCATCTTAATGGGTATCTGCACATTATATATTTCAGAGCTTCAGTGAATTAGTGGTCTTACCACCACAGTACTCTGGTCATTGGTCTCTGCAATCATCTATGTCAACTCAGATGTGTCAATTTTAACTCATAAAATGTATTTAAACTTTTATTATAAATTGGTTTGAATTCTGTAACTGTGAATTTATTGTGGATAATTCAGAGGAGTAAAAGATAAATATCCTATTCCCTATGATGATTCAATCAATCATCAAGCATTAAGCACCTACTATGTTCCAGGTAGTGTCCTAAGCCCTAGGGATACAAAGATAAAAATGAAACAGACCCTGTCCTTGAGGAAGTCACATATCACTGTTTGCAAGAAATTTTGTTATTGTTGTTGTTGTTGATACCTTTCAGTCATGTCCAGCTCTCCATGACCCCACATCTGGGGATTTCTTGGCAAAGATACTAGAGTGGTTTGCCATTTCCTTCTTCCAGTTCATTTTCCAGATGAGGAAACTGAGGCAAAAAATGACTTGACCAGGGTCACACAGCTAGTAACTTACATGTATTTGTGCTTTAAAATGTAGAAAGTGCATTTAAGTGTATAATCTCCACATTTAGAACCCAGGGACCTTTCCTTTCATTTTGTTCATGAGGTTAGTAGGGTTAATACAGCCCCATTCTATGCTTCTTAGAGGCAGCTCAGTACCGTAGTGGATGGAGTCCTGTGCCTGGAGTCAGGAAGACCTGACCTGAAGTCCCACCTCAGATACTGTGTGATCCTGGGCAAGTCACTTAATCTCTGTCTGCCTTTTCCCATGCCTGTAAAATGGAGATGATAATAATAGCATCTACCTCACAGGATTGTTGTGACAATCAAATAAGATTTCTAAAGAAAGAGCTTAGCACAGAGCCTGGCACATAGTAGGCACTTAACAAATACTTGTTCCCCCTCCCTCCTCCCCTTCCTGTACCCAGGTCTCCTGGTTACTATGCCAGTGTTCTTTCTGCCTTATCATGTTGCCTCTCAGAAGTGTTCTGGCTGTCATTACTCACAGGATAACGACAACGGCCATTTATGTGCTGCTATAGGGCATTTTACATTCATTTTCTTATTTGATCTTGACGACAACCCTGTGAGGTAAGTGACACAGCTATTGTGAGTCTAGTTTTACAAACTAGCAAAACAGAGGCTTGGAGATGTTATGTGACTTGCCCAGGGATATGCAGCTAATAAGTCTCTGAGGCCAGATTTGGATCCAGGTCCTTCTACCTCAAAGTCCATCACTATATTTCCAATACTGAGTTGATTTTTTTATCTGAGCCGCTTAATTTACAGATGAGGATATGGAGGCTTGGGAATGAAGTGACTTGTTCAAAGTGACACAATAAGTAATTGGCAAAATCTGGGATTTGCACTCTTGATTTCAAAGCTAGCCTTTTCCCCCTCTAGCACTGTAAAGCCCATTTTCCCACTCTGCCTCTCTATTTCATGCCATCTTACAGTAAATATATTGCTGGAATGGACAAAATTGTTATCCAATATGCAAAAACACATTTTAAACCATATTCTGAAGTCCTTTCTGAATGATTTTATACTCAGGGTTATTTATTTTTATTTGTTCTCCTGTTATATGCTTTCTAATTGCACATAATGAGTTCTTAATAAATGTTTGAACAAGTTAATGAGGTTTTCTTTTTCATTTGCTTCTAGTTCGGTCAATTCTGAGTTAAGAAAATGAGGTGTTTATTCTCTGGCTTTGTTTGTTAAGTTATCAGTTCCCTTTTGCACACCTTGGTATAGCCTACCAAGTTAATTCGAAATTGCAAAATATTTGTACCCTAACTTGCCAAGTATAAAAATACTGATAGCATTGTGGTTCCGGGAACTGAGTGAGAAGAGCTGTCTAGTGAACAAGAGCACTGGGCACAGTTTATGTAAGTGCCTGGTGATTAGGTTTAGAACAGAGATCACTCATAAATCCAGAAGGTTATAGCTATGAATACAAATCAGACAACAAGGATATTTGTGCTTCTCCAAAATAAATTATTCCGTGACGATAACTTTTATTTATGTAGTGCTTAAAGATTTGCAAAGCACTTTACATACATTGTTATTTGATTTGATTTTCCCAACCACCCTGAGAGGTAGATGTTATCCTCACTTTACAGTTGAGTAAACTGAGGTTCAGAGTGACTTGCTAAGATCTTCTTCATTTCAAATCTAGCGCTCTTTCTCCTCTACACTACCCATACTGCCTCTCAGCAATACCATGTCCAAAGTCCAACAATGTTATGAGATTAGTCTGTCTCAAGCTTAGAGAAGTCTCATCTGTGGTAAACCTTGGAAAAACAGAAAGAAAATGGGTAAGCTCAGGCTATTAAACACCAGTTATTGTTAGGACTTTGAATGTGTATGAAGCTTCTGTAAACCTGGTTGATGAGAAATCCTTCTCTGTTCTTTAAAAGACTTATCTGGTGAATATGAATGAAGCAGTGTTGTGAAGTGTCAGAACAGCTGGGTTCTACTTCCAGCTTTCCAGGTCTGCCATTATTAACTAGCCAGGAAACCTTGCCCAAATCACACAAACTCTCTGGGCCTGAATTTTCTCCGAAGGAAAAGGAGGGGTTTGGAGTACATGCTTTGAATTCTGTTCTGGATATGGCATTCTGTGATTCTGTGACATTAACCAGAGTCTGAACTTTAGGCATAGGACTACTGTTTTATTATCACCATCAAGTAGTGTGCTCCCAACTATGTAGTAGAGTCTTAAATCTCATGATAATCACAGAGTACAATATGTTCTCTGTACCTTGGAAGAATTTACATCCTAGTAGATGGAACAAATAGAAATGAGTCTACTTGTGGTAGGCATTTGAAAAGCAAAACCTCTGCATTTGTGTGTGATTTTGTATACTGTATATGTTTGAACTGATGTTACTATAAAGCCCCCAACCCAGAATGAGTGGCATCATGAACTTTTCCTTTGAAGACATTTTGCACTCGTAGATTGTAAACTCCTTGAAAGCAAGGACTGGTGTTTTTATTTATCTATGTATTCTCTGTACTACCACAGTGTCCTTGTCAAGTAGCTGCTTAATAAATGTAGTGTGTTTTGTTTTGTTTTTTGTTTTAATTCAATTTGTACCTAACCCACAAATTCACCATTTGGTCTTACGGAGGAGAGTTCAATATGGCTGACTGACAAAGTGAAATAAGATCCCTAAATGGGATTACCTCTCTTAGAATAGGGGTATATAAACTTGTTAACACACACACACACACACACACACACACACACACACACTCCGGTATCAATGGTTTCATTTGTAATTCTTTGTATTTTATTCATTCAAAAACATTATTCTGTAATTTCTAAAAGTTTCTGTGACACGAAAAGAGGTTAGTTGTACTTAAAGAAGATGTCTTGTCAAATTGGAAATGTTATCAGTCCAGTTTCTTTTGGCCTAAGTGATGTGCTTTATAATTCAATTTTTTTGCTCCTGAGTTTAAGCAGCTGTGGCAGTGGCCCAAGTTATGAGTGATACCAGGTGATAAATGAGATTGTATGCCTTGAGTAAGTGTTCTGACAAGTGAAATATTTGTTCCAGCACCCCAAGTAATTTCAGTTTCTGAAATTTCTCCTAAGCTGTCCTTTAACTTATGTGACTTCCCTCTAAGGATTCCATTGATCCTAAAGAGGGAAATTTGTTGATACAACTTTTCCTATAGGAGTGGTGTACACAAAGCCAATTCTACCTTTGGGATAGTCTTTGGGGATAGACCATGGGGACTTTGAAAATAAAGAGTTCTAAGTGATTGGAAATAGCATTTTCCCCCATCATTTTCTAGACAAACAGGAGCCTGTCCACGCCCCATTCACGTTTTCTGGGAAAGTGTCACTTCCCAGCCTACCTGCCTCACCTGACTGATATTTTCTGGACCACCCAAGTGGCTCTTTTAATTTCTCCTTTGTGGGTTCCATACAGAATGAGGGGAAGGATGTAAGTAAAGTCTGTTTCCTCTAGACTCTAAGAAAGCAGTGGCTGTCTGGTCAACAAATTCCAGCAGTGGTATTCCTGGACAGGCTTCCTATTTAGTCTTTTCATCAGTCTCTTAAATGGTGTGACACTTCTGATGCAGTGGTCCAGTTATACACAGCAAACACCTGTATGACTGGCAGTTCCTCATGGAAGAGGCCACAGTGTGATAAGATTCCTCTGAACAGCTTAGCTTTTAGCAGCAGGGATCAAGCTATCCAGCTAGTACCTAGCACATGGACTCTAAATAGGGTAGTCATTCTCAACTAATTTTTGGCAAAATGCATAGTTAGGGCTTTTTTTATTTATAACTTTAAGATTTTATTTTCCTCTGAGATAATTTGCATTGGACTACATCAATGGCAAACAGTATATTTGTGAGGGAAGTTCTTCTGCCACTCATCTGGCAGAGTAAAATAGAATATTAAACTCTTTAATGTCTGGCTAAATAGACAGCTGGATTTTCATATCTGCCCCTGCATTAAATCTATTAGGATACATTATTTTACTTAAGTATATGAAGAAAATGTAGCCTCACACAGATAGGTATTTGGAAAAGGGTGCAATACTTTATTATGCAAATAATCTCTAGTATTATTATGAAAATAGTTTTGACCTCATGGACTCCCCTGAAAGGGTCTTGGGAACCCAATGGGCCATGCTTTCAGAACTTCTGCAATAGCTCATCCTGCTCTCCAGATGCCCAGAATGAGGCCTTTCTCTTTCTCCTAAAGGTGGCCATTGTTTAGACGACTCTTTGTGACTCTATTTGGGGTTTTCTTAGCAAAGATATTGGAGTGGTTTGCCATTTCCTTCTCCAGTTCATTTTGCAGGTGAGGAAACTGAGGCAGACAGGGTTAAGTGACTTCCTCAGGGGTTCACAGCTGGTAAGCATCTGAGGCCAGATTTGAACCCAAGGAGATCAACCTTTCCTACTTCAGGCTTGGCACTCTATTCACTGCGCCACCTAGTGGCTCCTTCTATTACAGCACCAGAAATGTAACTCGATTCTCTTCAGCAAGGAGACCCGGAATGGAGCACATTTTATACCACTCTTTGGGTTCATCATAGCATCTTATTTAGGTTTCAGAGTAAAATGCAAGATGACTTTTTAAACCAGTAGCTTTTAGAAGGGGGCTGTCAAGTCATACCTATTGTATAGCTTTTTAACACCATGGAATAAAACTATGGGCAACATTCAATTTGTATCTCCTCAATCTCCAGACATGATAAGTACAACTATTTGTCTTTCAAATTTTATTTTTATTTTCAGGCTATGGGTGTGCTTATAAAAATAGACCCAACAGTTTCAAAGATGGCAAGAGTAGAGTTTTATCTAATCATGCAGTATGTGTTCCCTGCGTGGTGAATTAAGAACGAAGAATTAAACAGCAGCCCTGAGGCAGTGAGCTTTCTATGGGCTGAGATGAATCAAAATGATGCATCCATAAATTCTCCCATAGTGCATATTTAAGTGCTTCATTTACATATAATTCTCCAGGGGCCATATAATATGCCTTCAAGCTGACTGCCCAGTTCCTTAGGTTAACTTTTGCCTTCTTCCTTTGTTCAAATGTGAACTTGATCAGGGGTGATAGAATGGTATTGTGCACAATAGGCTAGGCAGGGAGTAGAGGCAGGGCAGGGAGTGGGGGAGAGGGATGGATACTGCAAGTTCTAACCATTCCCAACTCCCTAAATCCCTCCCACTCGGAAGTCAAGGACAAGAGGATACCACTGCCATCCCTTGCTTCTTAGGGATGGGGGGGTAGGGGTACAATAACTAGCAAAGACTGTGAGAGGATCCAGGCAAAAATAATGAAAAGATTCTTCAGGTAGGCCACTGCCCCAAGTAGTAAAGGCAAGCAGACTTTTTAGAAAGAAGTAGACTTGTCTGACTTTCATAAAAGAACTGGTCTTTCCACTGGTAAAGATGTTCTAGTTGAGACTCCAAAGGCCCAGGTCACAAAATGGTCTCCCACAGGCTTGTAAAGATGGAATGCTCTTTGAAAAAGGCCTTTTTCAGAGGGTGGAGCCAAGATGGCAGAGTAAAAGCAGTGACTTGCTTGAGTTCTCCCCTCAAAACCCCTCCAAATACCTATAAAAATGGCTCTAAACAAATTCTAGAGCAGCAAAAAGACAGAGTGAAACAAATTTCCAGCCTATGACAACCTGGATGGTTGATTGGAAAGGTCTGTTGTACTGGGCTGGGAGAGGAAAGCAGTTCAGTATGGGCACGCAGGCAAATACCACGCCTCAGAGAACCTGGAGCAGGCCTCAGAGATTGAATCACAGGCAGCTGTGGTGGTTTCCAGACTTCTCAACCCACAAACACCAAAGACAATTTAGAAGATCAGTAGGAAAGGTCTGTGACTGTGGTGAGAGAGAAGCTGGGTCCCAACCCTAGTCCCAGCACAGCCCCAGCTGGCAGCTGCTTCCAGAGCTCTCAGGCCACAGACAGAAGGGGAATTGAGTGGCTGATCAGAGGGAGATTGCAGGGATCTCTTTGCTGGTGCTGAGGCAGGATTCTCTTGCTTTGCTCAAGCTTGGATCTGGGTTGCAGCTGTGGGTGGCAGTCCTGTGGCAAGGAGGAGCACTGGTGTTGTGGAACTGGTGGTGGCAGTACAGAGAGAATCCTCCTCACAGCTCCAAGGTAAAAAGAGTGCTTGTGGTCACTCATAAATCAGAGTATTGGCCAGCAAAGGAGTAAACACCTTGCCATTGATCATACCACCTTAGGAGAACTGAAAATTTACAGGTCCCTAGAAGTATCTCTGAAAACAGCTGCACAAAACCCCCAAAGCTTGGGACAGTACATTCTCCACACTGTAAGCAGACCCCTACCTTAACAAAGAGTTTATAACTTAAGTAATTGGCTGAGATCATGAGCAAACAGTGCAAAAAGAGTCAGACCATAGAATCTTACTTTGGTGACAAAGAAGATCAAAACATACTACCAGAAAAAGACCACAGAGTCAAAGCTCCTACATCCAAAGCCTCTAAGAAAAATATGAATCAGTCCCAGGCCATGGAAGAGCTCAAAAAGGATTTTGAGAAGCAAGTAAGAGAAGTAGAGGAAAAACTGGGAAGAGAAATGAGAATGATGCAAGAAAATCATGAAAAATAGGTCAACAGCTAGCTAAAGGAGACTCAAAAAATACTGAAGAAAATAACACCTTAAAAAATTGCCTAACCCAAATGGCAAAAGAGGTCCAAAAAGCCAATGAGGAGAAGAAGGCCTTAAAAAGCAGAATTGGCCAGATGGAAAAGGAAGTCCAAAAACACACTGAAGAAAATACTTCCTTAAAAATTAGAATGGAGCAATTGGAAGCTAGTGACTTTATGAGAAATCAAGACACTGTAAAACAAATCCAAAAGAATGAAAAAATAGAAGATAATGTGAAATATCCCACTGGAAAAACAACTGACCTGGAAAATAGATCCAGAAGAGATAACTTAAAAGTTATTGGACTACCTGAAAGCCATGATCAAAAAAAGGGCCCAGACATCATCTTTTAAGAAATTATCAAGGAAAACTGCCCTGATATTGTAGAACCAGAGGGTAAAAGAGAAATGGAAAGAATCTAATGATTACCTGCTGAAAGAGATCCCCAAAGGAAGACTCCTAGGAATATTGTAGCCAAATTCCAGAGTTCTCAGGTCATGGAGAAAATATTGGAAGCAACCAGAAAGATACAATTCAAGTATTGTGGAGTCACAATCAGGATAACACAAGATTTAGCAGCTTCTACATTAAGAGACCAGAGAGCTTGGAATATAATACTCTGGAGGTCAAAGGAGATAGGGTTACAACCAAGAATCACCTACCTAGCAAAACTGAGTATAATCCTTCAGGGGAAAAAATGGACACTCAGTGAAATAGAGGACTTTCAAGCATTCTTGATGAAAAGACCAGAGGTAAATAGAAAATTTGATTTTCAAATACAAAACTCAAGAGAAGCATGAAGAGGTAAACAGGAAAGAGGAATCATAACAGACTTATTAAGGTTGAACTGTTTACATTCCTACATGCAAAGATGTAACTCATGAGACCTTTGTCAATATTAGGGTAGTTGGAGGGGAAAAATTATATGGATAGATAGATAGATAGATAGATAGATAGATAGATAGATAGATAGATAGATGGCACAGGGTGAGTTGAAGATGTAGTGATATCTAAAAAATTAAAATTATGGGGTAAGAGAAGATTATACTGAGAGGAGAAAGGGAGAGGTAGAATGGGGTAAATTATCTTACATAAAACAAACAAGAAAAAGCTTTTGCAGTGGAGGGGAAGTGGGGGAAGGTGAGAGGGAATGAGTGAATCTTATTCTAATAGGATTTAGCTTAAGCAGGGAATAACATACATACTCAATTGGGTATGGAAATCTTTCTTACCCTACAGGAAAATAGGGAGGGAAGGGGACAAGAGAGCAGCTGGGATGATGGAGGGGATGGCAGATTGGGGGAGGGGGTAATCAGAAGCAAATACTTCTGAGGAGGGACAGGTTTAAAAGAGAGAATAGAATAAATGGAGGGCGGGATAGGATGGAAGGGAAATATAGTTTTTCACAATATGACTACCATGGAAGTGTTTTGCATGACTACACAAGTACAACCTATATTGAGTTGCTTGCCTTCTCAGTGAGGGTGGGTGGGGAGAGAGGAAGGGAGAAAATTTGGAATCCAAAGTTTTATAAACAAATGTTAAAAATTGTTTTCACATGCAACTGGGAAATATGATATGCAGGCAATGGGGTATAGAAATATATCCTGCCCTACAGGAAAGTAAAAGGGGAAGGGGATAAGAGAAGGAGGGTGATAGAAGGGAGGGCAGATTAGGGGATGGAGTATTCAGAATGCATGCCCTCTTGGGGCAGGGGCAGGGGGGAGATGGGGAGAAAATTTGAAACTCAGAATCTTGTGGAAGTGAATATTGAAAACTAAAAATAAATAACTTAATAAATGTTTAATATAAAAAAGAGAGAGAAAAAAGAAAGCAAAATGCCTCTTTCCTTCAGGGAACTTAGTTTGCTGACATGCACACAGGATTCAAACAACATTCTGCCCATCTTCCTTCCCCACAAAAAAAAAAATTCAAAAAAGGTATTTTGCCTCCTAGGCTCATTTGCCCTCTGGGAAATATTGCCTTGCAGCATGAAAACCTTTGGGCAGGAAATATTGGTTCCAGTGCAGGCTCTGCCACTAACTAGTTGTGTGACCAGGAGAAAGTCACTCCCCTTCTCTGGGCCTCAGTTTCCTCTTTACTAAAATAAGCTGATTGTACTAATTGAGGTAAAAAGTCTTTTCAGGGGCTAACATTTTGCATCTCATGGCTGGCTTGGATAACACTGTATACAAGAGATAATGTCTTTGTTCTACCTTGCTTCCAGTTCTGTCCCCATTCCCTAAGTCACCTTTGTCATGGCAGATGGTGAGCTGTGGTGATGCTTGTGTCAGCCCTCTTATAGGCTACTGCAGTTGGGAATGGTTCTTATTTCATTGAGAAGTTTATTTCATGCTAGATTAATTCCTAACCTCGAGTGCCTGGATACCAAAGCTAGAATGGATGGTGTGAAATTATTCCCCATGGGCCACATTGACTGACAACATTATTTTCATAAGCTAGTGAACCATCAGAAGCCAGAGACTTTTGATTATTGAGATTTCACTTCTACTTGGAGTCTAAAGGGCAGGAGATCAGTGCCACTTTATTGTTGGACCAGCTGTTGTCAGATGCCACGTCTGAGGGCCTTTCCCCTCTTTTCCAGGGTAGCAGAAAGGACTACTGGGGTATTCATTCTTTCCACAGAAAATCCTCCACATAATTTTCCTTCATGTATCAGAAGCGAATTTATGTTAATGCCCTGTGATGAAGTGGTAGATACTGACATTTGAAAGATGAGCTATTAAAAAATACTGTTAAACTTCCCACTTATTTTTGGCATCTCTACATTTTTTCGTTCTAAAATAGCCTTTCAGTTTTAATTGATAAGGATAGATAAACTTTTATTCAAATTGAATATCAAGTTAGCAGTAGTTAAGATTTTGTCAAGCAAATAGTAGAGTTCTATCAATGGTAGGCAGACAGGTCTTTCTTCTTGATTTGTGCTGGGTCTCAGGGTAAACCGACCACCAGCTGTATATTCTGGGCCTGATTCCAAGATTACTGGTTCCCTATGCCAAGCCTGCAAGTATTTTAAAATGGTGGACAACACCGGGTTGAAAAGATAAACCTTCTATACGCATTCTCTCCCTACTGACCCCGAACCCCAACAATTCCTGGTCAAAAATACAGCCCAGAGTTGTTTTTTTTTGTTGTTTTGTGTTTGGGGAAAATCCAGCTGAGTTCTCAGAAAAAAAAAATCCTTTCCCATTCTGGTTATAGAAACTCCTTTGGCACCTCATTAGCACCTTGTTAGTGAGGACAGGGTGTGTTTTGGAAAAACTGGTAGGGAGGTTTGGCTGCTGTATGGATAGGGTTTTGAGTTAAGCCTAATTGCTCTTCCAAAGCTTAGCTACTTAATACTGGCTAGCATTAAGGGTCTATCACCAGCCCCTTGACCATCCTTTGCTTCCTTTCATATTCTCACCTACTCAGGCAATTAGCACCTTCCTAACCCTCCTCCCTCTGCATCTTTGTCCCTGTCCAACTCCAACTGCTGCCCCGAGCCATGAAAACCTCCCCAGAGAGCAAAGGTATCTTCATCCTTGTCTGCCCTCCAGAAGCTTCTTAAAATACAGCTGACCTGCTCTGCACTCCGAGGGAGAGAGTATTGTCTGTTGGTCGGCTCGCACCTTTAGTCCAATGTAATCATCCCTTGATTATTCATTAAGGGGAGAGAAAAGATGATCCAGAAGTTTGATTTTGGAATATGTTTCTGTACTGGCATTTAAATATGGGTGTGCCTACTGTTTTAGGAATTCACTTCAAACAAAGCAATGAAGCCATACGGTGAATACATGACTCAGGAGGCGAGTGGAAATTGTATGCTATGAGGATCCTGTACCAGCTCCTTTCCTGACCGACTCCTGTCCCTAGCCTCATACTTCCCTGAACACTTATTTCATGACAGAGACAGAGAAAGTAACATTTCTCTGATTGAGGAACTGAACTCCCCAAGCAAAGCCGCCCTCCCTCAAACCTTTCCTGGATGTGTTTTAAGTATAATGTAGAAAATTCTTTATCCTAAACCTCCCCCCACATATCATTTGTTTAATTATATGCTTTGCTTATTGTGTGAAGTCTATCCTGTGTACTGAACAATGTAATACGGATTTTGAATTTTTGAATTTTGAAATTCGTTTTGAATTTTCAGCACAAGCCTAAGACAAAGGTCTTGGGTCATACCACAAAGATTAGAAAGGCTATCTATATATGTCACAAGTCACCCGTAAGAAAATATGTGAGGGGCAGCTAGGTGGCGCAGTGGATAGAGCACCAGCCCTGAAGTCAGGAGGACCTGAGTTCAAATCGGGCCTCAGCCCAAACACTTGACACTTACTAGCTGTGTGACCCTGGGCAAGTCACGTAACCCCAACAGCCTAAAAAAAAAGAGAGAGAAGAAAAGAAAGAAAGAAAAGAAAATGTGAGACGAGAGTGAGGAATTATTCATGGATAATTCTCACAGAACTGTGAGCGTCCATTGGAATACAAGGTACTATGTCAAACACTAAAAGGGCTAACGACAAAACATGGTCCTTGGACTTCAAGGAACTTACAGTCGAATACAAAACGGGGTGTTACAAGTCCATCCCAGTACAAAGTTCAGTGACATATCTGAGGAGGAGGTGATCGCTTCCATCAAGTGAGATCAGGGAAAGCCCCATAAATCAAGTGGCACCTGTGAAAGCCATTCAAGGTTGGCAAGCCATTCAACAAGTACCTATGGAGGGGCCAGGTGTGTTACTTTGTAAGCACCCATTGTGCTATGAGCAAAGGCATGGAGTGGGAAAGGGAAGATAAGAAAATACCAAGAATGATTTGTCTAGTTTGGCTAGAATGCAGAAAGGGCCCTGGGTGTCACTGCATCCCCCTGCCCCCTTCTTTGCTAAGGATATATGACTTTCCTTCTCTACAGACATTTCTTGAGGGACAAGAAGCAATGAACTTTGGGGTGGTAAGCAAAGCTCTTGGCCCACAAAGAATCTGTCTGTGGGTCTTGAGTTCAAGGACAGAGATTGTGTTAGGTAGTCTTTTATAAGTGATTCTTTTTGTTTTTTGTTTTTTTGGTGAGGCAGTTGGGGTTAAGTGACTTGCCCAGGGTCACACAGCTAGTAAGTGTTAAGTGTCTCAGGTCACATTTGAACTCAGGTCCTCCTGACTCCAAAGTCAGAGCTCTATCCACTGTGCCACCTAGCTGCCCCCTTTATAAGTGATTCTTTAAAATAAAAACCAATTTAAACCTGTTTCTTTGCAGTGCTGCCAAGCTGCTGGACAAGAACCCATTTTCTGTCAGTAATCCAAGTCCTCTGCTTCCATCACCTGCAAGTCTTCAGCTGGCCCAATTGCAAGCCCAGCTGACTCTCCACCGGCTGAAATTGGCACAGTCCGCGGTCACCAGCAACACTGCGGCTGCCACGGTTCTGAACCAGGTCCTCTCCAAAGTGGCTATGTCTCAGCCCCTCTTCAGCCAGCTGAGACATCCATCTGCGATTACTACCCCGCACAGCCACGCTGGGGCCCCCCAGCACCCAGCAGTAATGCCAAATGCCAGGTTTTCCTCCAGGGGAATCACGTTTTCACCTCCCAGTCAAGGACAGGGCCTGGGACCATCCATGAGCCTGCCCAGCCAGGCTACCAATACCATGGTGATGCATCCTTTTGGTGGGGTCATATCTCAGACCTCTAATCAACCAGCAGTTGTCCTGGGCATCAGCAAAACTGGCCCTGTTCCTGCTGTGGCGGGGTTCTATGACTATGGTAAAGCTAGTAGTACTCAGGCCTATGGTTCAGATGCTGATAATCAGTCGAGTTTTCTGCCAACATCGGGTGCCACCTCAGCTGGGGTGACCTATGAGGGTCAGTGTAGTCATACAGGGCACCCAAAGCAAGATGGTCAAGCCAGCTTCACCAAAGACTTTTATGGGCCCAATTCCCAAGGACAGCCCCTGGGGTTCCCTGGAGAGCAGCACATGAATACACCCTCCACAGGCGGTCCTAAAGGAGAGGTAGACCCACTGCTCGATGGCACTGGAGCAAATAACCAATGGGAATGGCCACCAATCAGCCAATCCTATGAGCTGTATGACCCAGAAGAACCCACACCAGACACCAAGTTTGGGCCTTCGACCCCTGCTTCCTTCAACAAGAAGCAGAGTTTCAGTGGCACCCAGCGGCGAGGGAAGGAGGAGCCCATGCTGTCCATGAGGCCTCTCCAGGCTCATGAGCTAAACGACTTTCATGGTATTGCACCTCTCCACCTGCCACACATCTGCACCATCTGTGATAAAAAAGTCTTTGATCTAAAGGTAAGGCAGAGAAGGGCAGGGCATTTGGCTCATGTCACCTGGTCTATTACACGCTCTTTCCTTATCCACCGTGAAAGCTTGGTGACCTTGTCTGACCGTGTCATTCCTCTGCTCAGTGGACGCCAGTGGCATCCTATTGCCTGAAGAATTGAGTACAGACTCCTCTGCTTGGCATTTGAAGTTCTTCACAGCTTGGCTCTGACCTATCTTTATTTCCTTATTATCCATTATCACTCTCTTACACACACTACACACTCTAGCCAAATTGGCCGTTCCTCACACATGAAATCTTCTCTTATCTCCCTGACT
The DNA here is from genome assembly GCF_003287225.1 of Phascolarctos cinereus. Classification (NCBI taxonomy): domain Eukaryota; kingdom Metazoa; phylum Chordata; class Mammalia; order Diprotodontia; family Phascolarctidae; genus Phascolarctos; species Phascolarctos cinereus. The sequence goes on along the minus strand of NW_027555736.1, from coordinate 100,359,418 downwards.
TTGCACCTGCCTGGAGTGCATCTCCTCCTTACTTCTGTCTCCTAGAATCCCTAGTTTCCTTCATATCTGAGGTCTGAAATACCACCTTCTTCATGTAGTCTTTCCTGATGATTCAGATATTATTCCCATCAAATGACCTTGTATTTATTTTGTACATATTTAGAATATACTTGTATATGTATATGTTGTCTCTCCAGAAAGAATTTTCCTTCTATCCTTGACGATCCTATAGAATCTTAAGAATTCTATCCTTAGACCTCCACTTCAGCTCAGTTTTCTCATCTGTAAATGGGGGACAATACCACTTTCATAGCATTGTTATGAGGAGCCAGTGAAATAATGTATAGAAAGAATTTAGTAGCCATCAAGTATGATATAAGTGTGATTTCCTACTGTTACTCATCTGCCTTCAATATGTGCTAGAGTGACCTTTGATCATTCATCATCTTCTTCTGACCTAGGACTGGGAGCAGCATGTCAAAGGGAAAATGCACACTCAGAAATGCATGACCTTCTCTGAAAGGTGAGTTCTGCTGACAAAAGTGGATGACCATTTGTTTTTGTTTGTCCTTTGTTCTCAAAGAATTTGAAGAGGATGGACATTTAAGTCCTTTCCTTTAGCCAGTCTCTTTTTCCTTTGAAAATAAATAATTTATTGCAAACTTAACTTTTAACAAAACCAAAACCAATTAAGCTTGTATTTATAACTCTTTAAACTTAAAAATGACCTTTGGTAGTAATACTCTGTTAATCCCTCCTCCATCTTCATCCACACCACTTCATCCATTCATATTCATTATGTTTTTTTTTCCCTTTTATTACATGATAATCAATGTGAAGACTTAATTTTTGGTTCTGTTTTCTTTACTTCACATCATGTTATAGTAATCTTTCTATATTTAATCATATTCCTCATATTTGTCAGTCTTAAATTGTATTATAGTATCCCATTGTATTGATATGATAGGATTTATTCACTCATTTTCAAATTGTTGGCCATTTAAATTCCTTTCAGTTTTTTTAATCACAAATATTGGTACTAAAAATACATTTGAAGAGAGCTTTTTTTAAAGTTACATTTTAAGATGTATTTTGAAAATTAGACTATTGGAGTAGATGGCATGATTCTTTTTTGTAACTCTTACACTATTTTGGAAGATTGCTTTCCAAAAAGACTTCACCAGTTTTCAATTCCACCAGCAATGTATGAGGATGTGTTATTCCCATATCCCTTCAAGCTCTGAGTTATGCCATTTTTGTTTATTTTTGCCAATTTGGTGGCTTGAATTGGTACCTTAGAGTTGTTTTAATTTAAAATTTTTTCATCAAGTATAGTTTTGATTTTTGAAGGGTTTCTAAGTTGGTAAATAGGACAACCGTAGATATTGTTTGCCTAGATTTTAGCAACACATTTGATAAAAATTTCTCATATTATTCTTGTAAGAATGATGGGGAGCTTTAGGCTAGACAATAAAATAGCTAGATGCCTTCAGACCTGAATTGGCTGGCCATATTCAAGGAGGAATCATTGATGGTTCCAAGTCAACTTTGTAGGAACCAGTGCATAATACTGTACTATTTAACATTTTCATCAATGAAATGGGTAAGGGGAAGGGAAAGGGAACAAGGATTTATTCAGCACCTATTATGTGCTAGGCACTGTACTAAGTTCTTCATAGACATCTTGATCCTCACAAGAGCCCCATCAAATAGGTGCTATTATTATCTCAATTTTATAGTTGAGGAAACTGAGGCAGAGGCTAAGTGAAAGGCATAGATGATATAACAACATTTTTCAGGTTACACAAAACTAGGAGATAACACACTGGGTAACAAAGTCATAATCTGAAAAGATCTTGACAATCTAAAGCAGTGGGCTAAGTCTAATAAAATGAAATTCAGTATAGGGGTAAACATCTTACACTTGTGTTTAAAAATTCAGCTTCATATGTACAAAATGGCATCACAGTTAGAGAGCAGTTTGTCTGAAAAAGATCTGGGTTTTAGTGGGCTTCAAGCTATGAGTCACCAAGGTGATGTTGCAGCACCCAAAACCAATGTGATCTTGGACCATATCTTCTAAGCATAAAGAGAGATCACCCTTTGTACTCTGCCCTAGTCAGACCACGTAGGGAGTATTAGATTCAGTTCTAGGCACCAGAGTGTAAGAATGTCAGTGAGAAGCTGGAGAGGGTGCACAGGAGGGCACCCCATTCACTGAACTGAGTCCATGTCATATGCTAAAAATAATAGGTAACAATTATATTAGCATTTTAAGGTTTGCAAAGTGCTTTACATATGATGATTAGTCAAAGGAACTTGGCACAGGGGGCATTGTTTAGCCTGAAGAAGAAAACTGGGAAACAATGGCTGTGTTCAAGCATTTGAAAGAGTGTCATACAGAATAAGGGCAGCCAGGTGGCTCATTGGATAGAGTACTGGGCCTGAAGTCATCTTCCTGAGTTCAAATCTGGCCACAGATACTTACTAGGTATGTGACCCTGGGCAAGTCACTTAACCCTATTTGCCTCAGTTTCTCCATTTATAAAATGAGCTGGAGAAGGAAATGGCAAACCATTTAAGTATCTTTGCCAAGAAAACCCCAAGTGGGGACATGAAGAATTGGACACAACTGAAAAACAATTGAACACCAATAATGTAAGAATAGGGATAAGATTTTTACCCCAAAAGGTATAATTAGGAGCAAAGAATAGAGGCTAGAAAGAGGCAAACTCGCTTTGATGTCAGGAGAACTTTTCAAAAAATTAAAGCTGTCCAAAAGTGGAATGGGCTGACTTAGGAAGTAGTAGGTTCCCCCTTATTTGAAATCTTCAAGCACATGCTAGATTATTTTTCAGGTGTATTAAGGTGAGTGTTTCTATGGGTTGGGCTAGATGGTCACTGAAGACCCTTCCAACTCTCAAATTCTACATTTGTATGATTGGTAATTATTTATCTCCCCTCCAAGCCTAAGGTAAATATATTATTCTTTTTCTTCTAACTTTTTCTTCTTTTTTATGTTTACTCCTTCCCTTTGATTTTTTTTTTCTTTAGTGCGGGTATTCGATGTGTTGTTGGCTCAGCAGAAGGAGCATTGTGTGCCTCACCTAACAGCACAGCTGTTTTTAATGCACCTGGAACTGACGGTAAGGAGTGTCCAGAGAATTACTAACATGAATATGAAGTCAGGTTTCTGATGACATCTTGTTTGAGATTTGTCAACCCCATGACTTCCTCCGTGTCCCATCTTCCAAAGTTAAAAATCTTCAGAAAATCAAACGTATTCTGCTTTTCACATATTGATATTTTCCGTGTTGCTTGTTTAAAAGTAGATCTTTATGTCAATACTAAGTGTTTCCGAGAGAAATTGAGAAATAATCATGATAAACATTAGAAAGCATTTTTAAAAGAAATCCCTTTTCCCTCTTAGTCCTAGGCAGTTGACATTTGAAAGCAATGTGACTGTCTCTTTTTTTCCCCACTGGCCTTATGTAATTCCTTTAGATTTTGCCTCAAATATTGGATCGTCATTTGCTGTGGTTCCAACAAGGTCCTTTGCTCAGTCAAATCCCACTTTCTCTCCTACTGCTTCCGGTACAAATGTGAGTATGAAAGCAATTTCACCTTTGTCATCATCAGCAGCAGCATTTGTAACACCTGTTCATATGTGGTATTGGACAAAAAAAGGACACAGTCTTTCTGCTATATGTCTTTCTGCTTCCAGAGTTGGATGAAGTGAATGTGTTGCAGATGTGGCTTAATGTAGTTTGGAAGGATATATCACCAGAGGGTAATATATAACTTAATTTGGTACAGCTAGTTTCAGAGAGAGAAAACTTGACACACGTACTTGGAAGGGGAAAGAATATACAAAAGCAATTATTCCATTTTTCATTCACATATTTAGTTGGGACCTACACTGCCTTAGAAAAAACATATTAAAGTTTTGTGGCTCCTGAAATGATTTTTGGCTTTTATTCTGAAATGGAGCATGTCCCAGAAGAGAGTGATCTTAGACACCAGAATCAGAAAGGAAAATATATCTGAAAATAAAATAAAAGCTATGGATTGATGCATTCTGAGGTACCTAGAGAACTAGTTGTTGATAAAAGCTATTTTTTTAGCTCCTTTCCTATTCCTCATAGCCTGCCTTTCATTCCAAAATAACTCCTACTCCCTGTTGCTTTCCACTGTCAGCTCCTGTAGTTTCTTCCATCCCTCCAGTTTCTACAGTGTCCTAATTCATTGGCTCATTCTCTATTCTTTAGCTCTTACTTTAACCTTTCCTGCCTTGAGCCTCCTCATTTCTCCAAAGCATTCTTCTTCTCTCACTCTCCTGAAATACAAGGCAGGGTCTGGGAAAGCAAAAAGCTAAACAAAATATGTTTGGCTAAACTGTGGGTCTTATGTGTGAATATATATGTTTGCAGATGTATCTGTTTTTTAAATTGTGTGTGTGAGTAGCTGTATCTTCTCTTAAATCTTTAAGACTATAAGGTCCCATGAGAGGCAGTGTGGTATCATAGAGAACTAGCTTTAAACTCAAGAACACCTGAGTTCACTTCCTACCTCTGACACTTTCTGGCTGTGCGATCTTTGGCCAAGTCCCTTGACGTTGCAATGCTTCACATAATTCTATAAGATTGCCTAGCAGTTACTGATCTACATCAATAGAGAGGTCATGGAGAATTCTCCATGTTAACTTGCCAATGAACTTACAGAACTAGGCAAAGTAAAATTAAATAAAAGATTATAAACTTCTAAGGGAGAGGGACCTTTGTCTTTTTAGCACACCCTGCTATGAGTGTTTGACTGTCTAATATTGGTAATACCCTCATGTAGACATGATATGTTCTTGCAGGCCACATCATAGAGTATATCTCTATGAGCCCAAATCCTGATTTATACTATTACTTGTTTCGGACATTTGTAGAAAACATTGAATGTGTGGTCAAAGTGACAAGAAAATGAAGTATAAGAGTTTATTAGGCAGCTTTAAATCAGTGGATTGATGAAATGTAAAGAGTTAAAAAGAGATTGCCTTGAACCAGGAAAACAATATACACGATGGTTAGAACAATATCGATGAGAGAATAAAAACATAAAACTGAATGCTGTATAGTTATAAGGAACAAGCCTGGCCTCAGAAAAGAGATAAGAACATGGACTTAACTTCCCTTCCTTTGCAGAGATGAGTGAGCATGGATTTGGAACGTTGTATTCATCCCAGACTCGGTTGATATGTTGGTTAAATTTGTTGAAATGCTTTTGTTCTCTTTCTTTTTTATTTATGTTTTATTCTTTGTTCCAAGGTATGGCTTGATAGATAGGGAAGGGAAGACAGGTACATTTGGAAATGAAGGTGATATAAGAACAAAAGATATCTGTGACTTTCTTTTCTTAAGAAAAGGGAATACCTGTAGTCAGTTTGCAAAGGAAGCATCTGTTTCCTTCTGATTTTTAATTCAACTCAACAAATATTCATTAAGTACTGCACACAAGATATTGCTTAATGGGAAAAATGCTGAATGAGGGTGCCTGGTATGCAGTAAGTGTTTGGTGAATATTTGAATGAATCAGTGAATGCTCAAATTGCAACACTATTTATGTGTTAAGCAACTTGGTAATTCCCTGCTCTGTGAAGTCATTCTATTAGGGCAATAAAGACACTCAGCATCTAGATAGAAACCTTATGGGGGTTTTTGTTTTGTTTTGTTTTGTTTTTGGCTAGGCAATGGAGTTAAGCGACTTGCCCAGGGTCACACAGCTAGCAAGTGGCAAGTGTCTGAGACCAGATTTGAACTCAGGTCCTCCTGATTTCAGGGCTGGTGCTCTATCTAATGCACCACCTAGCTTCCTCCTGAAACCTTGTGGTTTTTGAAGTCCTTTTGCATACAATGCAAAGAAATAGCTTTGTTCCCTCTTCCTGGCATTGCTGCTGGTTACTGAACCTGTAGATCTGAATTCTAGGTGTCCACTGACCATGTTCCACATAGCCGAGGGTTGGGCTGCCCCTTTATTGGGACTCAAAAGAAGTTTCAGACCCCCATCCTGTCACTTCCTAGTGGAATAACCTTGGGTAAATCTCCTTACCTTCCTTATGGGACCCTAGTTTCCCCATTTGTATCATGTGGGAGTTGGGCTATATGCTTCTCATTTCCCTTCCAGTTCTAACATTCTGTGATCCTATTATCCAGAGAATTATACAAGTGTCAATTTGCTGTGGTTGGTCTCTGAATCAGCCCTGACTAAATCATCAGATTACTTGCCTTTAATGTTCTCAGTTTGCTGGAGTGAACCAAATACAGGTGTGCGCCATCTTTAAGAACACCTAATGTACAATTATTTGGTTTGCAGAACCATAGGATTTTGGAGTTAGAAAGGGACCTTAGTCACCATGTAGCCAGACCTCCTCACTGTACAGCTAGATGCAGATAAGTGGGTAAGGGGGATAGGGACTGGGAGGGAAGATCCCCATTACAAAAGGGTTCTTTCACCAAAGGACTCATCAGAGGGTTCCTTTAAATTATAAACAACTTTGTTCAACCTGTACAAATCTACTTGCATGCAACTTTTATGAAATACAACCAAATACAACAAAATAGAGCTCACATTTTAACAGTGAACAATCATTATTGTTATAGAGCAAAAAAAATCCAACAAACAATTGCTACCATTAAGTCTCACTGCTTTTGAGTAGGAACATGGAAATCTAATGGGTCACAGTGAAAAATCTACCTTTGGATTGTGTGAATATCAGAGACCTGTCTCCACCATCCTTCTTGCAAAGGCAACTGCCTTGATAGGAATAATGGGGCAAAATCTCTTGACTTTGGCCTTGTGTTTTCATATTTGTCTTGGGCCTTATGGAAAGATTATGTGGAATTGATTATGTTCATAGATTATGGAAGCAGTCTGCATCTTGTCTTTCACCAACTGGGGTAGGGGCTTGGAAATGATTATACCTTTCATTAAAGCTGCTGCTGATGGATAGAACAGCAGGGAGTTTTTACTTGGCTCTGGAGTCATCATAAACAGAGTAATCAAGTTTCTGGAAGGGGCTGCCTGGGCCCTCTTTGGCTGTAAATAGCTTCCTAGCATCTGTAAGAGGTAGGTGCAGAGTGACGGGCTGCCTGTCCCTATAAAATGGCCTTTGGGTTTTCACAGCCTGCAGAGTGTTTATTTAGTGCATGGTGCTGGAGCTTGAGGCACTTCTGACTCAGGGACATTTGAGGTCTTACTGCAGTTAGACAGCTCTTAGTATTGGTTTTGTCTTTCCAGAACCTTAAGCATTAGAGCATTCACATAAATGAAGATACATAAAGCACAGAGAAAAGTCGTGGTTTGCAAAGATGCCATAGATTGTCCAAGGGATAAAATATACATACTTCAAATTAGTCATGAGCCAGCTGTTGTTTCCAGTGTGAGCATCTGCATCTTAGAGATAGGCAAATGTCAGAGCTTGATTTGTTATTTTGTTGATTGTCTAGACTTAAGAAAGCAATGGAGAAAATGTAAATAAAGCACACTAAACCTAAAAGTTTGTCATGCATATGGTTGTTAGTTTTTCAGAGTCAGTTGTTAAACATTTACCAGCACATCCCTACTTTGGGACTATTGTACAGGTGCTGAATGCCAGCCATCTACTCCATTCTGTCTTGACACCTTTATATCTGCTTTACTACATTCTGAACTTCTGGCTTCAAATGGAGACCTTGACTGGTTTGTGAACTGGTTGTGAATAAATTCCAGCCTCCTGCTTTTCATGCCAAAGGTGAATCTTCACCTATTAACAATCTAGCCTTTGTCTCTTCACAACAGGATATCATTTTGTCTTTTTATGAAGCATCATATAGCAGAAGGACGGTTGAACTCAGAACCAAGTAACCTTGGCTGTATCCACTGTTCTTCCACCGATTAGCTACATTTCAGGTTATTTCCTTTATTTGAGCTTCAGTTTCTATAAAATGGTGGAGTTGGACTGGTAATCAATCTCTAGGATCCCTTCTGGCTCTAACTTTTTAGTGATTCTAAATAGTTAATGGACATATTGGAGAAAGTTAGTAGAAGAACTTCCAGACAATTTTGGCCCCCCAAAACTGATCACATCATAGACCACCAATACTAATGTGATTAGAAATCTTTCAGAAGGTCCCAAACTCGAGAATTCATATTCACTGGCTAATTGTATGATAGCCTCAAAACAAGGATAAGATGTTGTTTATATTCAATTGATGTTTATATTCAATGCTATATGAGGTAGTTGTCTAATTTAAAGGGGCTTCCAGAATCACAGAAACTCTAGTGTTTGGAAGGAATCTGAATGGGAAAGAACTATATTTCTCTCAGTGCAGCCTAGAATAGCATGAGCTTTTTGGCTACCATGTCACCCTGCTGACTCTTGTTGAACCTCCCATCTACGAAGACCCCCCAGATCTTTTCTATAGGAGGTGCTATCTAGCCACACACTGGTTCATCCATCCTTATATTGTGGAGTTAATTTTTTTTAGCCCAAGTATAGAACTTTACACATCCCTATCAAGTTTCACCTTGTTAGATGGGCATTCTTCTAGCCTGTCAGGATCTTTTTAGATCCTGATTCTGTCATCCACTGTGTTAGCTATCACTTTCAATCTAATGTAATTAACAAATTTGACAAGAATCCTATCTCTGCCTTCATCTAATCCATTGAATAAAATACTGGATGACATTCTATCAGTTCTTAGAGATCGCATTTCAATTTGGCATCAACTTATGTCAATTTTGGGGGCAGCTAGGTGGCTCAGTGGATAGAGCAGTGGCCCTGAAGTCAGGAGGACCAGAGTTCAAATCCGTCCTCAGACACATAACACTCACTAGCTGTGTGACTTTGGGCAAGTCACTTAACCCCAATTGCCCTCACAAAAAAAGAAAGAAAGACTTATTTCAATTTTGGGGGGTCATTCAGTTCACATATTAGAAAGGTGAGGTGATTTCTACACACAAATTAGCACAGGTTCATGGGGTTCAAGTCAGAATGAAATTAGGCCACTACTGAAGGAAGTCAGATTTAGGGGAGTGAAACAAATTGTTGAAATTGGAATTGACACTTCAGAGAGAAAGGGCAACCCTTCCCTAGATTCCTGAAGCTCGTTGCCTTAGCCAAATTTTTACAGTAATTTATGGTAGATGAGTTCTTTTAATTGAACTCTTTGAACCTGTCTCCAAAGCCTAATCCCTTCCTGCATGTCAGTCCAGGCAATGGAAGATTCTGAAATCTACATGCCCTGGTCTGTTTGCTGTCCTTACTTTCCACCCATCTATAAAAAGTTTGCAGGCAAGTTGAATGATCTGAGAACCAGGCACATGGAGCTTCAGAAACCAGTTTAGAAGCAGTGCAGTGCCCAGTTTTAAATGAGTAACCAGTATGTGTGCAAATGTAAAAACCAGAGCTTCCAGTTTCTACCAGGAGGGATACTCTAACCTGAATCCCTAGTGTCATTCTTGTTGGTACAGGGGTTACTTTTCTGATATCTTGAGCAGGAGAGTTTTGAAGGCAGCTCAGTGTCCCACTCTCACGTGCATCTAACACCTGGGACTTCTGTGGAATCCATATGTATTAGGATGTGAGGACCAGAACCCTGCCACCTTTAAACCATGACAGAAGTATCCCACAAAGAAAATTCCAAAGAAAACAAGCCCTGCATGTATCGGCACACACATGTGTCTTTGGTTGATCTCAGTGTAGCATACAGATATTAAAGTTCAAGGCTGAAATAACTAAGCAAAGAAAGCAGTTATTTGTGATCCAAGGAAAATTAATCAGGCAGGTACATTGAGGCACCATGTCACAGTGGTAGAAATAGCACTGGACTGGAAGTTTGGAGACTGGAATTCTAGTCCAAAATTTACTGCTGACTAACTTAACTGTGAAAGTCACTTCACTTCTCTGGGACTCATTTTTTTCACTTGTAAATTGAAAAGCTTGGGCTAGGTGACTAATAGTTCAACTTATCGGGTTTTGTAAGCACTGTATTTGCTTTTAGAAAATCATTTAATCAAGTAGAGTAGCTCAGGATGATGTGAAAACAGAATACCTTTTTGTGAAAAAAAATTGCAGAGATGTATTTCCTGCTTTTTTTAGAGCTTATAATTTTATCGGGGTGCCCAAGGAGGATCCCTTCTGACATAAAGAAGTGCATAAGGAATATAAATTAAAAGGTGATCTTATACACGTATGATTATATGTATATATACATGCAACATACATATATATTCACATATACATACATGCATGCATGCAACATGGTATTAGTGGGAAAAAAGTGCCAAACATGGAATCAAGAGACCTGGGTTTGAGGTCTGGTTCTGTCACTTACTAGCCCTTTAACCTTGGGCAAATCATTTGACTTCCTCTGAGCCCCATTTTGCTCATCGATAAAATGGAGGTGATACGTGTACTATCTCTCCATCAGGGTTATTGTAGGTAAAGCACTACATAAATATGTGATATTATTGCTGTTATTATTGTGGAACAATTGTGTATCTAAGTGGAACTGGGGTGGTAGTCAAAAAAGGGGACACAGGAATTTCCTATTTAGATAAAGGAGATTCGAGAAAACTATTATTATCACCATTCCTTTCGTTAGTCTGGGAAAGTTTCCAGGAGGAATGGGATTTTAGAACTTACCCAAGGGTACTGAAATATATATTTGTTAAATTCAAAAAAAATTTTTTTTACAGGCAATTCATTTTGGCCCCTTTCCTGTGTTAGTTTCTACCCCTGTGATTAATTGCCTTTCATTGACTTAATGGTGTGTTAGAAGGTATTTATTCTTTGGGAGGTGGATATTCCAGCCTAGCCAGCAGTGATTGCATTAATAATGTGGGAATGAGAACTCAGAATTTTCTTTCAAGCTAGAGAGAAAACTCTGAAGCTGATACTGCTCTTTACTTCCCTCATCACTGGGCAGTGGGGCAAGGACAGGTGTGCTAAAATCTTTACAGAGTTTTGGGGTATGTTTTGTTTTTCATTCATAGTGCAGATAGCAACTTTGCCTAAGTGAAGTTGTATGTTGACCACAGAAGAGTTGGGCACAAAGACATATACCAGCTCCCAGCTTGCCAAACCCAAATGAGAAACCACTTTGCTGAACTTGATCTTGAAAACTCACTTGATTTGCATCTTGCTTTGAACTGCTCACTCTAATTGAGGTCTGAGATCCAGAGCTCTTTAAAAGGGCACTCCCATCCTTCTCCTCAGAAGGGTTCTAAATGTCATTAGCTCAGCTCAGTTACATACCTCTTACATGTGTAGATCTGTCTTTGCACAGAATGCAGAAAGCTCCATTTCCACTTAAGGGAGATGGGTGATTGCTTTGGGAACTTCATTAACAACATGCAGACTGGTCTTTCCACTTTTGGGAAATAGTTACCACTGGGAGAGCAATTGATGTCTGAGTCCCTTTAGGAAGAGGTATGATGTGAGGCACTTAGCCTCCTATCTGAGACTAAACTCCAAAAGAGGAATTTTTAGTGAATTTAATTGTCCTCAGTACAAAGAAGAAATAAAACCTTTTCAAAATGGAATTGCCAAGTAATAGCCCTTGCACAAATCTCCAGTTACATTATTATCTTTACATAAGAGGCAACCCAAGGGGCAATTAGGTGGTGCAGTGAATAGAGCACCAATCCTGGAGTCAGGAAGACCTGAGTTCAAATCCAGCCTCAGACACATAACACTTATTAGCTGTGTGACTCTGGGCCAAGACACTTGACCTCATGCCTCACAAAAAAAAAAAAAAAGAGAGAGAGGTGGGGGGAGGCAACCCAGACCTAAATCCTAGTTTGAAGTAAGATTTTACTTTAGCTATGGAAATTTAAAGTATAATCTTGTAACCTGTTTGTTTTTAGAGATGAGTCTTTTTGTTTCATAGAGTAGACTCATGCCTCAGTATTTTTTGAGCTACTGATATGTGCTAAACATTATAAGCATAAGAAGGACATAATTCCTGCCCTTTGGAAGCTTCTTTTTTAACGACTTTTATCAATCATTTTGAATGTCTTTGTTTATATATGTGGGCCTTGGTGTGCAGGCATGGATTCTTCCTCCCTATTCGTTCACTGTACAAACCCTAGGAACCTGACCCATCTCCTCATGCACTCCTATCATACTGTCCCTTCTTGGATCCTACTTCTGAATAGCTAAAAGCTGTTGGAGGACCATATGGACTGGGCCTACTATAAATTCATATTGTCTGAACCCACCTTGGGTCTCACCATTGCACCGCAATCCTTTTTTTCATCTATGAAGAATGCTCTTTTTTACTCCTCACAATGGCTTTTCATAGATCGTGGATTTAGAGCCAAAAGGGACCTGAGAGATTACCTGGTCCAACCCCCTCCTTTTACAGATGAGAATTTGAGACCCTAAGAGGTTCAATAATTTGCCCACTCTCACACAGGTTTTAATCAGCAGGGCCAGGAGTTGAACTGAGGTCCTCTGACTCCAATTCCAAAGCTCTAGTCTTTGGTAGCATGGTCTTCTCACTCCTCCATCCTGCGCCCATCCTCAAGTTTCACTCAGGGAATGATCTTCTTTCTAATTTATTGAGAAGATTGAGGCCATCTGACCCAAGTTCTCTCAATTCCTCTCCTCTTTGCTTTGCAATCTTTCTACAACTTCTGCTGCTCTTCCAGGATGAGGTTGCCCTTCTCCTCACCAAAACTAATCCCTTTGTTGGTACCCTAAAACCCATGCCTTCTCATTTCCTCTAGTGGCTTGCCACATCAAATATTATCCATCTCCAGAAACAACCATGCCTTTTTAGACATAAACAATGTGTGAATTTATTTTGCCCTACTACGTTTGTTTGTTACAAGGGTAGGCTTTTATTAGGGACTTATGAGAAGAGAAAGGGGGGTAGTGAAAGTGATATAAAAAAAATAAGAAAAGAAAGAAAAGACTAGCAATGCCACATTAGAAATACACAGAAGAGAGTAGAAGTAAATTCAGAAGAGGACACTGATGAGCAAGGCAGGTGCTATTATCATGTTAAATTTAATATAAGTTTCAAAAAATAAGCTGTACATAACAGAGATAAAAACTATTACTCTCTCATATTCAAGCTCTACCTATCTACGGGCTCTTTTCCCAGTGTTTACAAATATGCTTAGGTCTTCCCTATCCATTGAAAAACAAACAAAAAACCTTTTTTTTAAACTCCTGCACCTACCTTAATATTGTTGCTGTTGTTGTTAAGTTGCTTTTAGTTGTGTCTGACTCGTCATGACCCCACTAGAGTTTTCTTGGCAAAGATATTGGAGTGGTTTGCCATTTCCTTCTCCAATTGAGATACTGAGGCAAGCAGAGGTTAAATGACTTGCCTAGGGTATCACAGCTAGTTAAGTGTCCAAGTTTGGATTTGAACTCAGGTCTTTCTAACTTCAGGCCTGGCACTCTAGCTACTATGCCTCCTTGCTGCCCAGAAGGATGGTTTATGCTCCCCTCTCCCTCACCAACCATTTGATGTCTTGCTATCTGGCTTCAAACTTCACGACTCCGTTGAGATTTCTCTCTCAGAGGTCACCAGTGTTGTAATTATTAAATCCTATGACTTTTTCTAAAGGTTCCTCTCCCTGGACCATTCCATGACAATCAACACTTCAGAAGTCTCCTGTTTGGGCTTTTGGGGCACTGCTTCTCCTGACTGTCCAGCTGCTGGTTCATTGGTTCGACTGGTTCATTGTTATTTTTCTGACCCCCCAAAGTATGGATGTCCACTATGGCCATCCTGCAGTCCATTTTCCTCTCAATACACTCTCTTCCTGAGTGATCCTATTCATCCCATGAGTTCAGTAATAATCACTGTGCTCATGACTTCACACTGTCTTCTCTGCCCCCATCCTTGCACCCAGAATCTCCCCCTGGATGCCCCAGTGGCACCTCAAGTGGAAACATGACTGGAGCTGAACTCATCTTCCCACTTTCCCACTTTAGAGTCAGCATTCCATAGTGGACAGAATGCTGGACTTGGAGTCAGGAAGACCTGAGGTCAAATTTTATTTCTTATACTGTTGTCCTTACCAGCTGTATGACCCCAGGAAAGTCAACCTCTCTGAGTTTCAGTTTCCTCACATGAAAAACAGGGATAATATTTGTAGCACCTATCTTGCAGGATTGTTGTCAGGCTCAAGTGAGATTATGGATACTAAGCACTTTGCAAACTTCTGTATAAATGCCAGCTGTTATTGCTATTACTAATAGTTAAATTAAAATGTTATCTAAGTGGAAGCTAGGTGGCACAGTGGAAAAAGTGCTGGGTTAAGATTCAGGAAGATCTGAGTTAAAATCCTGCCCCAGACACTTATTAGCTTTGTGACCCTGAGCAAGTGACTTAAAGCTCTGTCTGCCTCAGTTTCCTGATCTGTAAATAATAGCACCTCCCTCCCAGGGTTGTGATGAGATATTTATAAAAATACTTTGTAAACCTTAATGCATATTATTATTATTTTTTATTAATTTCCTAGTTGTCCAGGCTTGAAACTTCAGATCTTTGATTCCTTCAGCTTCTCCTATACAGTCAGTTGCTAAGTCTCAGGAATTCATTCTTCATAAGATCTCTTGCATCCATCCTTTTCTCTCATCCTTACTGCCAGCAGTGTAGTTCAGTCTCTCATTATCTCCCACCTGGACTATTATAAGAATCTCCTAATTAGTGTCCCTGGTCCAGACTCTCTATCTCTCCTGTCTTTCTTTTGCACAGCTGCCATCTTGCTAATGCACGGTCTAAAAAAAAGTCAACAGTCTCCCTTAAAGTACTTCACTTGGCTCCGCATTGTCTAGAAGATAAAACAGAAATGCCTTAGCCTGGCATTTAAGGCAATCTTCAGTCTACCTTTCCAGCTTACTTTACATTGCTCCCCTTCAAGCCAAACTGGACATTATTCTTTGTTCCATACAAAATTAAACTACTGGTATTTCCTTGAACTCAAATGCCATTTCCATGACTTCATGTGTCATTGCCTGTAATGTGTACCCTCCTTATCTCTGCCTTTCACAACAGTTCTCGAAAGCGCAATTTAGGTGCTAACTCATCGGTGAAAGTTTCTGTAATCCCCAAGTGTGAAAATATTTTCTCCTACCTCAAGTTTTTATGAATATTTTATCTAGTTCTCTCTTTAGTAGCAATCACCTACTACTTTGTATTATACTTCTCTGCATAGAAGTCATATACACTCTTAGTAGAATGTAAAGTGCTTGAGCATAAGCCGAGACTATGTAATTTGTTGTCTTTTTATCCCGGGTGTGCAGAATAGTGTCTTGCACTTAGGTACCTCATAAATGTTTATTGAATTGAATTAACTGGAATTTGTCAGCACAGAAAAGACGCAATCTGCCCTCTGAGAAGTTCTGTTCTAATGTCTTCAAGCAAGGGCTTATGGAAACAGATTACTTTTCTTTGTTTATGCACTGCACAAAAATCATGTCATACTACTTAGGCTGGCAGGTATCTAGTCTTGAGAGAGGATTAGATCAAATACCCCCCTTTTCCATGAAGCTTCCACTGATTTTTAAAATCAAAAGAGATTTTCCTCCCTTTCTCAGAGCTTTCATAATGACTTGTTCATGCTCTGTACACCCGTATTTTGTTTTGAATTTTTTTATTTTTTGCTTCCTCTGCTAGTCTACATGTTCCTTGAAGACAGGGGCTGTATTTTATTTATCATTATATCGCTCTCAGCTTGGTATAGGGCTTTATAAAGGACAGGAACTTCGCCACTGTTTGTTGACTGAATGAAAGAACGAATGACTGACTGAATGAATGAGGTATGTTTTGAAGACCAGCACTACCGTTTGTTCCCATTAGTTTTCACAGCGGAAAGTCACTGCTGGCCGAGTGGTACACATCTGCAATCTCCCTGAAGGAAGCTGCACTGAGAATGATGTCATTAACTTGGGACTCCCCTTTGGAAAAGTAACTAATTATATTCTCATGAAGTCTACCAATCAGGTTTGTTTATCTTTCCTTTTCCCTTCAGCTGTATTCTGTACTTTTGCACGAAATACAAGAAATCTGCTAGAAAAGCAGAAAAAATTGTATAAGATTTATATAGATAAGAATGACATTAACTAAAAAGTACTGCCTTCCGTATAGGGAGCTCACCACTACCAGCTGAAAATTCACTTAAAGTTATCCTTTCCAGTGGTTGAGATTTTTACTTGAAGCCATAATTCACTCTGTCCTTTTTTTTTGTAAGTCTCCAGTGGCTGGGGCTGGGGGTAGGGTCTGTGACCAGTGAACAGAGAAATGTTAATGAGCCCATAACAAAGATAGAAACCATGACCTTGGCCCCAGGAGCCCCATATTCTACCCACAGAGCTAATACTATATTCCACATCAACCCCTTGGATGTGTTAGGCTGAATTTAGAGCCAGTCAAGAGCTGACTGGGAACAGGTTTTATCAATTAGTGCTTTGTGATAGCTGTCAACTCTCTTTTCTCTGACATCTAGCTCTTCCAACAGCCCCAAGCCAGCACAGGGAAGAGTGTGAAATTATTAAAAGGTATATTACTGCTCCCCTTTACACATGAGGAGCAGAACCAGTGAATGATCTTACATTTCCTGAAGTGCCTGGTATTCTGGGGACTGAGTATTTTTTAGCTCCATTTCCAAAGACAAAAAGGAGTATTAATTTTCTGATAGGAGTCAAAAAATTCTTGCTTTTACCTTTGAGTCATGATACGCAAGAAGAAGCCTTTTCTCTATGGTGATTCCCCACTGGCCCTGATTCTTTTTCCTCATCACAGTTCCTCATAAAACTTGGCAACTCAGTCACAAATATTCCTCCATTTATTTTGCTCATCCTAAGGTGTGTGGCCACTCTCTTTGGTTAAAGGTTCTAGAGTTCTACTTCCAATATAAATGCATTGAGATTCCCTGTGCTGCTGTGGATTCGCTATTTTTTTTTTATTTCTACTTGATAGCTGGCACTACTAGAGGATTTACATATAAAAATCACATAGAAATCTGGTTGGCAGGGCTGGGAATCTGACCTATGGCACCTGATTGCGTAGTCCTTCTCACTTGGCTATGAGCTGGCCTAGAACAGAGAAAGTAGCTAATAAGAAACTAATTTTTTTTTCTTTAAAAAGGATTTCATATACATTTTCCCCCCTGAATCTGTCACAAGAGATTCAACTCAAAGGTTTGAGAAAGGCTTCGAGCTTAGATAAGGTGCTCACTCTTGGAGCTTCCTAGTCACCCATGCCTTTTCCTCCTCAACCCTCATGGAAAGTAGGGTTGAATTTATTTCAGTCAATTTAGTTGATTTTTTTTAAAGCTTTTGGAATAAACAAACAGGTTAACCCGGTCAAAATAATCAGTCAAAAAACACCAGGTAGACAGATTCTCAGAAGAAATATCTTCACCTCTACCCCCACACACCCATAATGTTTTATGGGAGGAGTTAAAGAGAGAAGAAAATGTGAAGTGGTCAACAAAATAGTTTTCTTTCTTCTTGACACACAAGAAACACACTTCCAGGCTTTGCCTGTGTCCTATAACTTCAGGCATATGCATTTCAGACTTAAATTCAGAAGAAATTAGTTCTAATACAGGATCTGCAACTATGTCATTTGTGATGATGGTAGCCTAGTCATTTCCCTTCTCTGGGGCTCAGTTTCCTCACTAGTAAAATGAAGAGGTTATACTACATGATTTCCAAAATCCCTTCCAGGCATAACATTTTAGGATTCTATGATTTCTGTGTCCACAGACGCTCAGGATTCGGATACTGTGGGCTTATAATTATGTCTCTAGACACCATCACCATCACTAATAATATAAAATATTTAGTGCTTAGCATAAAGGGATACTCAGGAAATATTTATCGATAGACTTGATCCTAGGAGAATCACTTTTGCATTATGTCACCCAAGTTAGTTATGCATATTTAAGATTTAACATACTGTAAACTTAATAATAGCAGGTGTTTATACAACACCTTCAAGTTTTTAAAGCATTGGACATACCTCATCCTTAAACAACCTTGTGAGATAGGTACTGTAGGTAGTATTATCTTCAGGAGACTGAGGCTTAGAGAGATTTAGTGACTTGTCCACATTTGCATAGCTAAGCATGTGCAGGACGAGACCTTACAAGTCATATGGTCCAAAGCTTCCTCATTTATAAAATGACTGGATAGTTTCTGTATTCCTTTTAGCTCTAAACCTGTGATGCTATTATAAGTATCATAGGCAGGATTCGAACCCATGTTTTTCCTTATACCAAGTCCAGTGTTTCCTCTGGCGTGCCTTGCTTCTTTATTATAAACTGCCATAAAATCATAGGATCATGCATTTATTAAGCATTTATTAATTTATTAAGCCCTTGCCACGTGCCCAGACACTGTGCTATCTAGTAAGGATTCGAAAAAAAGGCCAATAAAAGTCCCTGACCTCAGAAAACTTACATTCTCATAGGGAAGACAACATGTAAATAAGTGGGTACATACAAGATATATACAGGGTAGATGGAAAGTGATCTCAGAATGGAAGTCACTAATAGCTGGGGGGCCTGGGAAAAATCTCCTGTAGGAAGAGGGCTTTGAATTGAATCTTAAAGGAAGCCCAGGAAGCTAAGAGGTAGAGTTGAGGAAGAAGAGCATTCCATGCATGGGAAACAGTCAGTGCAATGGCACAGGTATTTAACGCTAGAAGGGACCTTTAAAGTCATGTAATCCAGCCTCATGTTACAAGAGAGTCAACTGAGGCCCAGGTTGTAGGTAGCAAAGATGGGAGTCAAATTTATATTCCTTGACTCCAAATGCAGGGGTCTTTCCACTACACCATGGGACTCAAGTAAGGAATGATTTTACAATGTGACTATCTTAAAACAAGCTGCCTTTGATTCCATAGTAACGGAACCACCTTGGTTGGGGGCCAAGACTGATCTTCTTAATAACAAATAAAAAGTGCTAACACATGAGTCCAATAAGTATTTTTTTTCTTTGGTATAGGCTTTTCTGGAAATGGCTTACACTGAAGCTGCCCAGGCAATGGTACAATATTACCAAGAAAAGTCTGCTGTGATTAATGGTGAGAAATTGCTCATTCGGATGTCCAAGAGATACAAAGAGCTGCAATTGAAGGTAAAGAAGGAAGGAGAGGGTTCTTGTTTTTTTGTACTATGACCATGCCTTGGCTGAGAAGAAGAGCACTCAGTGCTATTGTTTGCTACCAAATATGCTTCTTTCCTTCCTTTTTTCTCTCCTAGTCTCTCCCTCTACACCTTCTTCTCTTAGTCTTCTGTTCCCTTTCTCTTCCCTCTCCCTGCCTCGACTTCCTTGCCTTAGACCTGTCACTGACTCCAATGGGCACAACTTACCCTCAGTGGCTTCATCAGAGTGAGAGAAAGTTTTTGGATTATCAGTCTCAGGAGTGTATCCAGAAAACCCAAATGCAGATTTTCAGATCTGCCTGGAGGATTAAAGGCAAAAGCCAAAAGCCAAAAGGCAAAGACATATTTGTCTGTCTAGGTGCCAGGACTCTGATATGTCTACGTTTGCAAGTTAACTAGTGGATCAACCACTTTCCAACATTAGATACAAAATTCCTTTGCCAGCAGTTTTGTTTCAAGCCAGACCCCTGCACAGTCCTCGATTAGAGAAAAAGTTTTGCTCGTTTCAAATAAGGGAAATGTCTTTTCTACATTTACATTAGTCAAACTTGGCAGAAGCTGCTGTTCTCTTGGGATCTATCCCAGAGGACTGGAATTGAATTTCCACACTGAATTCTCACTGGAATTCTAATTAGGACTAATAGCCATAGTTATCATCATCAAAACACAAAGTCTCCAGACACTTTCTTCCTGGGAGAGAACTCAGGGACATGCCTTTCTAAAGTTTTTCCCAAAAACCCAGACCCTCTATTTCTGACAGTTCAAGCGTAGACCTTGCTGATAGCCCATTATGGATAAGCAGGTGCCTTCTAGGTATCTTATCCAGGGCCTTTTTCTGGGATTCCATGAAAATTACCGTGTTTTTCATTTACACATATTTTAGCATCCTGCTATTTCAAAGGACCCTGCAAAAAACTTAGAATGACTCTACAGGGGAGATCCTGGGACTACATGGATCTGTGACAAGAGCCTTTCTCTTTCATGCAGTCTCACCAGGGCTCCCAAAAAGCAATTGGGTTGGTTCTATTTCTCTATCTTTTAACTGTTGTTTTAGCCAATGACTCCAAGAGGGAAAGGAAAGGAGATGAAAAACAATCAAGTTTCTCCCCTTTCTAATCAATCCTTTGCATGGCTGGCAAAGTAATATTCTTAAAGCACAGGGATGACCATGTCACTCCTCTGATCGCCAGACTCCACTGACTCCCCATCTCATCTAAGATCAAATACAAATTCCTCTGTTTGTACTTTTCACAACCCAGCCATACCTGATAACCCTAACCATATATCCTGCCTACCTTTTCAGAATTGCTATACATTACTTTCTTTCCTGTACTCTACGGTCCAGCCAAATTAGCCTTCTAGCTAGTCCTCATATACAACATACCATACCCCATCTTCCTGCTTTTGCACAGGATGCCTCCTCTCCCCACTCCCTACCCCCATGCCTGAAATGCCATCTCTCCTCATCTCTTGGAATCCTTAGTTTCCTTCAAAACTAAATTCAGCTCAAATACCACCTCCTACCTAGGCTTTACCTGATCCCAACTGCTAGGGCCTGCTCCAGAAAATCACTTTGTATTTATTGTTTATATACATTTTGTATCTGTATGTGTACATATATTGTCTCTTCATGGAATGTAAGCTCCTTGAGGGCAGGGACTATTTCATTTTTGTCTTTGTATCCCACATACCTGGCATGGTGCTTGCCATATAAAGGGCCCTTAATAAATACTTGTTGATTGATTGTTGATTGACTTTTCATACTTTACCATGTACTCTAGTTATTGTGTCTCCTACTAGACTGTAAATTCTTTGAGGCCAGGAACTATGGTCTTCTCCATTTCTCTGTCCCACTCAGTACCTAGTCCAGCATGATGCACAAAGTGGAAGCTCAATAAATGCCTTCGATGAATGTGAGAAAAAAGAGATAGAGAAGATGAAGAGGCATTCTGAAGTGTGTTCCTCTTACCCTCTGAAGGAATCAGATGAAATTAAAGCTGTGCAGAACAGGACCAGAATGTTCTGCCACTTCAGGCCAGAGAGCTCAGCAGCAGCAGCAACATATACTTACTGAGTACTATATATATATGTGAGGCTCTGCGGGCATCCGGACCTCAGCCCTTTAAGCCTCATATTTCTGCTGGAATCTTCTGCTCTGCAGAGCAACAGCAGTGGTGGTGTTATTCAATTGGGTCCAATTCTTTATGACCCTCTTTTGGGGTTTTCTTGGCAAAGATACTGGAGTGGTTTGCCATTTCCTTCTCCAGCTCATTTTACAGATGAGGAAACTGAGGCAAACAGTGTTGAGGGACTTACTGTGCAGAGCACAGAGGCAGCCAAGCTAGGGCAACAGGGAAAGGTGCTCTTTTGGCGAGGGTTGGGAGCTAGCGATGGTCTAGGCTTCCTTTCAGCACATCATCCTCATTTCTAAACCAGGACAGTTGAGACACTCTTGGAAAACATCTGATGAGCTGGACAGTCATCTGCATTTAGAATCATCAAGAGAGAATTCCAGCATGTGATAGCTAGGGAGGCCATTGGATATGATCTATCTAAACCCTCCCCTGCCTCCTATAATTTTTTTCAGAAGAGGAAGCAGACCCAGAAAGGGGAAATGATTTTCCTGAGTTCATAAAGATCCTGAGCCCAGTGTACAGAACTTCATGGAACAGTGGATAGAGATGGGCTTGGAGTCAGAAAGACTTGAATTCAAATCCAGCCTCTGTCACTTACTAGGGTGTGACCCTGGACAATGTCACTTAACCTCTCTTTGCCTCAGTTTCATCATTTGTGAAATGGGGATAATAATAGCATTTACCTCCCAGGGTTGTTATGAGGATCAAATGAGATAATATTTGTAAAGCACTTATGCCTGGTGCATAGTAAATGCTATGTAATGTCAGTTCTTATGATTATCATCATCATTATTATATAATTGTAATGTGCTTAGCACAGTGCCTCGTATATAGTAAGCACTCTATAAATGTTAACTATTATTATAAAAAGGCATTGTGAAGGGGTGTAAAGGCACCAAGAGCTGTAGTCCTGAAGATTATAGCATTGTCTAATTAATTTAACCCTTTGTTAAGATGTCACAAATGTTGACTGAGCACCTACCATGTATAAACCATCATACCAGGCACTGTAGTATGACTATAATAACAGTAGCTAATATATCATATTTTAAGTTTAGAAGTCACTTAACATATATTATATAATTTGATACCCACAAAAGCCCTTTAAAAGGGGTGCTGTTATAAGGCCCAGTTTTACAGATGAGGAAAGCAAGGCTAAAAGGTTGATTGACTTATGTAAGGCCACACAGCTAGCGAGAATCTAACCAGGTTATCTAGGGCTTTATCTACCATGCCACCTTGTTGCCTCTGCGATAGGAGATGCAAAATGAGACATTCATTCTTGCCACGGTCAGTGCGGGAATTTGTTTTGTGTGACTATGCGTGTCTGTTACAAGGGTTTTGTGTTTTGTTTCTTTTTCTCCCCCATTGGCTGGGGAGAGGGAAAGAAGAGAGGAGGAAGGGAAAGAAAATAAACGCTTATTAATTGGGACAAAAAACCCAACAACAAATAAATGAGTAGAAAATCTTTTTAGTAACTTACAGTATAGTTGGAGAGACAAGACAGAAATCTAAGGAGATTTAACCGATAAAACTATTCTGAGTTTAGAGGAAGGAGAAATCAGTGTGGCTTGGAGTAAGTCGGAGAGATTTCGTGAAAGGGGATGGATTTGATCAGGGCCTGGAAGTCTGGGGGGATTTGGCTGGGTGGTGTAGAAGGGGAGATCGTTCCTGGAGGGGGAAATAATACAAATTAAATGCAGAGATGAGAAAACATAGCAATAAGAAGAATGAGACAGTTTTGATAGCACTCATTTCTGAGGTGCTCTGTGCTACCCTGTGGCCTTAGTAATAATAACTGGCATTTGTGTAACTCTTCTAATAAGTGTACAAAGCACCTTACATGGAGTTCTAATCTGGGGACTTGCAACACTGCCCCTTGCCCTCTGCCTTTTATAAGTGCAGCTCTGCTACATCCCCAGGCAATAGGTAGCTATACAACAGCCATACTTATCTTCATTTTGCACATGGATAGAGTAAGGTTTATACAGTCAACCCCAGGAGACTGGGCCAGATGGGCAAAGCCAGGACTGGGCCTGAGCCCTTGACAACTTAGCCTGGGGATGAAGCCTCCAAGCATTTCAGCCTTCCTGTGGGTCTATCTGCACTGCCTTAGAGCCAGCATCCTTTGGGGGACAATTCTGCCAAGGTCTTGAAACCATGTGAATCTCTCACTATTTTGTCTTCAAATCAGCATATACGAGTTCTTGTGCTGCTTATTAGTCTTTTATTGTATAGCTTTGTTGCACGTAGCTGGTAAGTATAACATCTTCTTGTTCCCTGGGCCAAGAGAGGTTTCATAACCATTTGTCTTGTTTGACCTTTAGCCACATGTTGAAGAGATTCAGCAACCCCTGGGCCATAAAATAAAGGTCAAACAGTACTTGTTTGTGACTCCCTGTTCCCTCAAAAGCCTTTTCTCTCATTTTTGTCAGATTCCTCAAGGTCATGCTTTAGCTGTATATGGAGTCAAGGATGGCTTTGGAGGGCAAATAATTACTTCCATAGAACCTCAAAGATGGAACGAATCTCAGAGATCATCAAGTCCAAGAATCCCTTTGATATCTTCTCTTATAAGTGGTCCTCTAGCTTCCATATGGAAATGGGGGGAACCCATTCCTGTCTTACATATCCCTTCCCCCATTTCACCTTTGGACAGTTTTGTTAGGAAGTTTCTCCTTATATCAATGAAGCTAAAATCTGTGTCTCTGAAACTTCTAGATCTTTCTTCTAATTCTGCCCTCTGAGGCCAAGCAGACCAAGTTTAATTTTTTTCTATGTGACAGTCATTCAGTATACTTGAAGAGTGGTATATTTTAACCTTGGTCTTCTCCAGGCTAAATATCTCAGTTCTGTTAAGTGATTCCCATCTAGCATGATCTGGAATCATTTCGCCATCCCAACTATTCCCTTCTGGATATACTCCAGCTTGTCAACAGCCTAAAAACTGACTCCCAGAATCAAACACAGACCTTCCCATTTGGGGTGACCAAAGCAGGATACTGCAGAAGTGTCACCTTCCTCAGTGGAACCTAAGGGTAGCATTTGGTTTTTCAGCAGAACGACTTGAGTAGTTATCTTTTCACTGTTATTTATCATAGTTTCATCTACCACAATTGAGTGGATCCCTACTTCCATTTTCTTCTTGCCCCCAACACAGTTTTTTAAGCCCCCTTTTGTTTTTCTTAGCAAATCATTGCCAGCCTTGGTTGATTCTGAGTTCATTCTGAACTTTAAGGATCTCTCAGAGGACCATACTCCTCATTTGGATTTATCCTCAACTTTCTGCCTATTGATGAGCTCCCCAAAAAGCCACATCAGTATCTTTTCTCTCACTTTTCTTCAGAATTTCTTACTAAGTAGCAATCTCTCTTGAGTTGACTTGCCTTGTATTTTAAGCATTGCTGCTGTTCAGTCATTTTCACTTATGTCAGACTCTTTGTGACTCCCATCTGGAGTTTTCTTGGCAAAGATACTGGAGTGGTTTGCCATTTCCTTCTCCAGCTCATTTTACAAATGGGGAAACTGAGGAAAACGGAGTTAAGTGACTTGCCCAGAGTCACACACCTACTAAGTGTTTGAAGCCAGATTTGAGCTCAAGAAGATGAGTTTTCCTGACTTCAGGCCCAGTGCTCTGGCCACTGTGCCACCTAGTTGCCCCCTATTTTAAGCTATTGCATTCTATCTATTCTTTCTCTGAACTCTGAACTCCATTTTCCCAAATTCTAACATACCTATATTTGGCTTTCCCTTTGTCTATCACAAATTCTAAGAGGAAGTGGGCACTTGTCCCTAAAGATTTCATTATTTATACTTCAACAAAGTTATTCTCTTCTGTCAAGTCAAGAGTAACAATTTCCCTGGTCATTTTCTTCTTCTTCTTCTTCTTCTTTTTTTTTTAAAGGATAAAATTGATAAGGCAAATTAAAAATTATCAGCTGCTCAGCTTTTGGCGGAAAGTTAATCCCAATAGATGTACAGATAGTTTCAGTCCCCCATTTTTTCTCTATCGTGCCTTAGGACAAGTTGGGGAACCTACAGCCTCCAGGCCACACGTGGCCCTACAGGTCCTCAAGTGTAGTCTTTTGACTGACTCTAAATTTTACGGAACAAATTGGATTCAGTCAAAGGACCATACTCAAAGACCTAGAGGGCCACATGTGGCCTGGAGGCCAGTTCCCCACCCCTGCCATAGGACATTTGTTGTGAGTTTCCTGAACTCCTTATCTAGTTGTTCCTGTGATCCAGGTGGTCTGTAGCATAATCGTTTATCCCGCTCATTTCTTTTATCCCTACCACCTGACATTTATTTAGTTGGTTGGGTTTTTTTTAATTGAGGCTGGGTTTCCATAAGTTGCCCAGGCTGGATGTCTGGAAGCATTCTTGCTGGATCCCAGAGCTGATTGGCAGGGAAGTTTTGGCCTGCTCTGTTTCTGACCTCGTCTTGCTTGCACCTTTTAGGCAGCCTAGTAACCCTCAGCTCCCAGAAGCTCACCGTAATTGTGCCAGACTTAGTGCAAACACATGATGGGCTTTAGACCTATTGCAACTCAGAACTACTGAGTTCAAATAACCCACCAGCCCCAGCCTCCCCATTAAGAGGGATTACAGGCATGCCCTATCATTTATTTAGCCTTCAAAGCACTTTTACCTTCATCATCTCTTCAGATACCCATCATGACCCCAAAAGGTAGGCAGAGAAAGTATTATTATCTTCTTTTACAGATGAGGAAACTGAGGCTTGGAAAATTTCAGTAATCTGTACAGGGTCTCATGATTGGGAAGAGCACATCTGGGATCAGGTTTCCTGCTTTCAACTTCAGGTTTTTTTCTACTATATACTATCCTGCTTTAAAAAAAATTAATTAAAACATTTCTACTGACTGCTCACCCCCAGGAAGGGGGAAGAAATTAATTGGGCATTTTATCTTATTCAGCCTTCATTAACCCAGGAAAGTAGCTATCAAGTCTGTTTTTTTTTTCTTCACTCAATCTCACCCCAACATCATCATGGCTTTTGAGCTCGATGGTTGAGAAGTGTCCTGTATTTGAGAGCAGGAAAAAAGAATTTTTTTTTAATCCAAGAAAGACATCTTCTAGCCTAGGAGGGTATCACCAAACATACTTCTCTGACCCTGGGGATTTAGGGAATCTTTCTCTGGGTAATTGCTGGGCCTTCATTGCTTGAGATTTTCAGGCAGCCACTAGAGGATGCTGTAAACAGTGGGGAAAGATTAAAGACTTCCCTCTGTAAGGGAGGCCAGCCACACACTTAGAGACTTTCTCAGTGAAGAAAGGGAAGGGAATAAGCATTTATTAAGTACCTGCTCTGAAAAGCAAAATGAAGTTGAGTGTAAGCTAAAAGAGAGATGGTACTGGTCCCTAATATGACTGAAGCCCAGAGGCAATCCTAACTCATTCCCCCTTCTTGACCACTTCAGCCTTTCTCTTCACCTTCTTCCTTCCTCCTTCTCCTCTGTTGTCTTTGGGTACTGACCCAGCTTCCAGCTCCCAACGTCTCCCCTGGGATAGTAGAGAGGACTTATGGTAGCAAGATGGAACTGACTCTGGGAAGCAGCAAAAGTCCTGTCTGTGTCAAATTGATTTCCTACTTTGGAAACTTTTTTAAACTTTTTCTTTTTTTTGCCTTTTAGCTATTAGTGGAAAAATCAAGGCCTTGAACATCAAGAGACCTGAGTTCTAGTCTCAGTCTAACCAGCTGTGTAACCTTGGCAAGTCACTTAAACTGTTTGCCTCAGTTTCCTGAACTGTGAAATGTGGATAATAATAGCACCTTCCTCACAGTGTTGTTGAAGGGATCAGATGAGATGTTTGTAAAAAGTGCTTAGCACAGTGCATAGCACGTAGGAGGCACTACATGAAGCCTTATTCCCTTCCTTCTAACCCTTCCCTTCCTCATCCATTAACTGAGAGAGCTGAATTCGATAAAGACAGAGCCAGGGGGAGGGATGCAGGAGAGAAGGAAAGGGGGAGACAAGTTGTGGAGGAAAGTGGAGGGAAGAAAAGTTACATGAGGATAACAGCCAGAGTAGCCACAGGGGCTCTCTCTAAGAAGAGCTTAGCTGCCTAGCATAGGTCATTATCTCATCACCTCTCTTTCAGAAGACCATGGCTTTTTAGAGATTTTTTTTTTAATGAACATTGATTTTATGCCTTTTGACTATTAGTGAAAAAAGCCAGAATTTGAGTATCAAGAAATCTGAATTCTAGGTCCAGTCTAACTAACTGTGTAATCTTAAGCAAGTCACTTCTCTCTGAGTTCCATTTTCGTCATCTATAACATAAATGATTAAATTAAATGGTCTCTGAAGTCTCTACTATATCTAACATTCTGTAACTCACAGGGGGATAATATAAACATTATATTTCTAGATAGTAAATCCTAACATTCTCCCTTAATTTCATTTTTAAAAATAAGTTTTATATTTCATTTTCTTGAACTTGACAAATTTCCATTAACATGAAAATTGCTACATACAATAAAGAGAAAAAGAGGCTTGTATATGAAATCACAAGGTCCTGTTAAACACAGGTTGCCTTTTAAAACATAATGAATTCAGTTTGCTGGTTTCAAAGCACTCTTGCTTATCCGTGTCTCCCTCTGAAGTTCCTATTGTTATATGCTTTTTAAAATTAAATTTTACTACTTAATTAACAGAAATCTATTTAATGCTTCAATAACCCTCTTTTGTTTTCTTATTCTTTTTGGGGGGCATCCCTACAATATTCTTCCCCTCATATTTCTCCTCCCCAATATAAACAAACAAACTCTCTTGTGACAGATAGTAAGCCAAATCAGCAAAACAGACATGTCTGAAAATATATGTCTCATCTGCACCTTGAGTCTATCACCTCTCTGTCAGTCCTCAGAATCATGGTTGGTCATTGCAATTAACCAATGCAATTGATTTCTTAAATCTTTGAAAGTGTTTTTCTTTACAGGATTGTGGTCAGTGTATGAATTATTCTCCTGATTCTGCTTGTTTCCCTCTGTATCAGTTCATACAAGTCTTCTCATGTTTCTTGGAACCCATCTCTCTTGTAATTTGTTATAGAACAGTATTATTCCATTATGTTCAAATGACATAATTTGTTTAGCTGCTCCTTAACTGATGGGTACCTCCTTATCTTCTGGTTCATTGCTACAACAAAAAAGTGCTGCTATAAATACTTTTGTGCATGAGGGTCTTTTCCTTTTAGCTTTAATCTCTTTGAGGGTGCAATAAGCACAATAGTGGCATTAGTGTTACTTCATTTTCCATCTTGGTAGATAATGTTAACCTTAGCACTAATGTGTTCATTTATCAGTAGCATGCATTCCTTATTGCTTTTGTTTCATTTCATTCTCCTTCTTGAGTAGAGAGTATCTTCTTATAGTGATAATAAAGAGAATGACCTCCTCCTATAGTCTAGTATTGTCAAGACTGATTTAAAGTTGATTTTTAAAATTTTTTTTTGCCTAGAAACCTGGAAAGAATGTTGCAGCCATCATCCAGGACATCCACTCTCAGAGGGAGCGGGACTTGTTCCGGGAAACAGACAGGTGAGGCATATCTGGCCACGGGACTTGTGGAACAGAGTTGAGCCAAATGTGTAAAGCAAATTCTGAGCAGTCTAAAAAATTCACCCATTTTACATAATAAGGGAAGTTGAGCCAGGCAATGAAAGCCCTGACCATAAATCAAGTTGATTTCTTGTTTTTATGCTCTCACCCGTCCCAAATGAGAAAACTGCTCCATGGAAAGGATCCCTAAGGCATTTTTTTCATGGCTAATCAGCCAAAGTTTTATAAATACTGCTCTGGGGCCTGGGCAGATTGTCCCTCTCATCTGCCCTCATGGCCTGCCTAGTCAAAGGT
Organism: Phascolarctos cinereus; assembly: GCF_003287225.1. Classification (NCBI taxonomy): domain Eukaryota; kingdom Metazoa; phylum Chordata; class Mammalia; order Diprotodontia; family Phascolarctidae; genus Phascolarctos; species Phascolarctos cinereus. The sequence continues at coordinate 100,330,243 of NW_027555736.1, read as the reverse complement.
ACTATCCAATTTGGAATTTGATGCCCTACCCTCCGTCACTTACCCCATACCTCAAAACTGCTTAGTTCGTGTGCCAACAGCTCCAACATCCGTACTAGCTTATGTCCAAATGCAGATTGTACAATTTATTTTCAAGGGAAAAGTTAATCCATAAATAATACAAATAAGTCCAAGGACTATTAATGTAGGAATGTTATCTGAGTAATTCACTCCTCTACTGGCCAGTTCTACATTTCATTGAAAATAACCTAATTCTAATAGATGACTCTCCAAATCCCTTCAGGGGTTGGGTTCAGGCCCTGGCCTTATGTCATTCAATCATCTAACTAAGACCCTGAAGCTTATTTAAGGGCCTCTTCCCATGGACTCTTGTAGGAATCCACTGCAGAAAACAACACAAGCAAGTTTTCTTCTCCCTAACTTTTTCCCTTACTGACAAGCTTTTAATTCCATGCCCTACCTCTGGCCAATCATGAAGACTTTAGAACCAAGCCTTGTGTTATCCCACAGCCACCCAGGTGACGGATGATTAGAGTAGGATACACCCCATAAAGCAAAACAACCAATTTCCCATCACCCAGGGATAAATGCATTCCAGCATCAATTTCACCACTTAGATTTCTCAATGGCAGCGTGTTTCTATATCACACCCACCTCAAGAGTTAACTTTCTAGCTGTCTGATGAAAGGATTGTCACAAGCCCAAGTCTACTCTTTGCATAAATTTAGCCTCTGGAAAACATGAAAGTTGGGGTCCTTCTTGAATGCAAAAGTATTGGTGGGAAGAAATGGTAGGAAGGAGCCTCTTGTTAACCTGACTCTTTGGAGCATGTCTACTTTCATTGGAAGCTTCAGAAGCTTTTTTGTTTTGGTGGCTTCTACCTCCTGTCTATTCTCAATCATTTATGCAAATGGACAGGAATGTAGATAATACAAGAGAGACAGTCATCCACGAAACATCCATTCTGGGCTTTGGAACGAATTATTTTCCCCCCAACAGATTTAATCTTTCTAACTGTTTGCTTTAAGCCACTATGTCAAGCCAGGATTAAAACTTACCACAAATACAAGCATGCTATCATATCTAAAGCGTCAGCAACAGCAGTGAGAGACCTGATGTAATGCGATTTTTTTTGCCATGTTCAGAGTAACATGGATGGTACCCTAATTTCCCTAGAAATTACCTAGGTTTTCTTAGGTTTTCTATTGGTTCAGTCAGGTGACCCTAGCAGTACATATGAGATCTGATGGCTATTAACAATGGTCTTTGTGACCCATAAGCAACTCTATGGTTAGAAAAGGCAGGTGTGGGGCAGCTAGGTGGTGTGGTGGATCAAGCTCCAGCCTTGGAGTCAGGAGGACCTGAGTTCAAATCCAGCCTCAGACACTTGACACTTACTAGCTGTGTGACCCAGGGTAAGTCCTTTAACCCTGATTGCCTCACAAAAAAAGAAGAAGAAGAAGAAAAGGTGGGTCTGCTTCTTCTAGACACGACCTGAAATGGATAACGTTATCAAAGTGCTGCGATATTAATATGTCAAGTATATATCTTATTTAATCATCAAATATTTGTGTAGGACTATGTTTATACATGTTTATATGAGTGCTTTTCTGTTTCTGTGCATAATTATACATATATATACATATATATGTATATATGCATTTGTGTATATCAATAAATGTATATCCCTGTGCACTTGTGTGGGATGCGGTTTAGGGGCTCAGGGTCCTGGGACCCCAAAATCACAACACGTGGGTCCTTTCCAAAAGAATTCGACCCAAGCCTTCTTCCAGTCAAAGACAAGGTTTATTAGAACATCCATCATATTGGGTAGACTCCTAAGGAGTCTGCACAAAACCTTCAGAATCTGCCAGGATATTTTTAGCTGTTCCAACTTTCCCTGTAACCTCCATGAGGGAGGATTCAGAGGTGCAGAGGGAAGGAAGTAAGTAAGCCTCAGGGAACCAAAAAGCAACTGCAGTTTTCCCCAATTCCCTAGCGCTGAGGGAATTAACAGAGCATACAGTTCCAGAGAGGGCAACCATCCTTGTCCTCTACGCTGTGGAAGGTGTACCCAGGTCCATGGCCTTCAACCAACCCAGTGGACCGAGAGCTTGAGAGCATCAGGCCAAGTGTGAGACAGCCTCGTAACTGTCTGCCAGAAAAGCACCTCCAAGCCGTGGTACTTGGAGAGCGACCCCAACTGCAGAACAAAAAGGAGGGGAGGGAGAAGGCTTACATACCTTCCAGTCTTGGCTGGAGAAGAACGTGGGGTTAAGCAGTTTCCCCGTACAGGCCACCAAAATGATGCAGTTGAGGGGTTCAGGGGTGCTGGGACCCCAAAATATGGGTCCTGCCCAAAAGAATTCAGCCCCAGCATTTTTTCAGCCAAAGACAAGGTTTATTAGAACATCATATTGGGGAGATTCTTAAGGAGTCTGAACATTAGTAAGGTATTGGCTAGACTATAAGAATCTGACCAGTGGCTAGATTTTAAGAATCTAAGCAGTGGCTAAATTATAAGAATCAGAGCTGTGGCTAGATTAGAAGAATCTAAGCATCTTAATGGAGACAAGGTGGACCTCATATACAGAAAGACTGTAGGAGGGACCTAGGAGTGGCCAGTATGCTGGGGTGAACAGAACTCCTGGGACCTGGACCTCATGGCCAATGGAGAATGGAGCCTAGCTAGGATTAAGGGTGGGAAATGACTGGGGCCATAGGGAGGTAGGGGAGATTAGGTGTAGCCACAATGAAAGTCCAGTTGATGGGATTATAGCCTCAGGTGAATGCCAGAGAATTGGCATTGGGAAAGTGGGAAAGTCCAGAGTTTTTCCTTTCTGGGGCCCAGATCCCAACAGTGGAAAGTTCTGGACTCTCAGTCAGAGGAACCCAGGTTTATATCCCACCTCCTTCACTTATTAGCTCTGTGGACCTTGGCAATTCATGTAACCTCTCTGGGCCTTACTTTTCTCATCTGTAAAAATGAAGCTGTTGCAGTTGATTGCCTCTCCCTCTCTCTCTCTGTATGTATGTATACATATATGTATATATGTGTGTATATATGTATTTACACACATATATACACACATACAAGCAGTATAAAAATATATAATTATATAAATAGATATATGTGGCTAATAAATAAATGATAAATGAAATATATGAATTATATGTGTACACACATATATACCTATTCCTATATACATGCATGTGTGTATATATAGACACATGTGTGTGCATATATATGTGCATGTGTATATACATACATATACACAAACACATATATTCCATATATTCATAGATTTAGAGCTGGAGGAGACTACACAGGCAATTAATTCCAATTGCTTCATTTTACAGTTGAGAAAAGTGAGACCCAGAGAGGTTGAATGAACTGCCAAGGGCTATATACCTAGTATACACATACATATGAATCAGTGTGTTTGACTGCATGAGTGCATATATTTGATATATTTGATAATATGTATATTCTATGTTTAATAATATGTATATATTTATAAAATATATCCATGTATGTTTTACTGTTTATGATTGTGAGTTTGCATGAGCATATCTATGTGTGAATATGCATTTTGATAAGTGCGTATATTTCTATACATACACTTCTTCCCTGTTCTCCTTCACAGATATGGCCCTGAGAGACCCAGGTCTCGAAGTCCAGTGAGCCGCTCACTCTCCCCGAGATCTCACACTACCAGCTTCACCTCCTGCAGCTCTTCCCACAGCCCTCTATGTCCTTCCCGGGCAGACTGGGGCAATGGTAGGGAATCCTGGGATCAGTCCCCCTATGCCAGGAGAGAGGAAGAGAGGGATCTGACTCACTGGAGGGAAAACGGAGATGACAAGAGGGACAGGACAGACACTTGGGTTCATGATCGGAAACATTACCCACGGCAACTGGACAAAATTGACTTGGACAGCCGGATTGAAGTAATGAGGGGACACAGAGACAAATATATCCGTCCCACTTCCCCTAGCATACTCCACTCTTCATCTGGTTACAAAGGCCGAGAGGATGGCTATTACCGAAAAGATCCCAAGCTTAAACCTGACAGATATCTCAAGCAGCAACAGGACAGTCCTGCAAAGTCCAAAAAAAAAGAAGAGACTAGATTAAGAGAAAGACACACCCACTGTGAGGACTCAGGGAAGGAAGACATTTTTGAGCCCAAGGACAATAGGACTTCAGAGAATGTCAAGGCCAAACAGAGTGAGAAAAACAAAACCACAAAACCAGACAGAAGTCAAGAGGGGGAAACAGACACAGAAGAAAACAAAGCAGCAGAGATTGAGGTAATACATGTTCCCATCTCCATTGCAGAGGAGGTGGGACAGAAGAACTTGTTTTGATCTGGTGAGAAGAGTTTTTGGTAGGACCTCAGAATCATTTGATGTAGAGTTTTTCTGCTGCCATGTTTGTACAGGGTGGAGTTACAATGAGGTGTGTGTATGTGTGTGTGTACCCACACATTCTGCCAAGTGAGATTAGATCTTCCATCCACACAGCCCTCCCTCCCACCAAAAGTGTTGACCAATCCTAGTTCTTCAGAGAAAGGAGGTAAAGGAAAGAAGCAGCCAACTCCCACAAAATTATTATTGTCCACCCCTGTGGCCTTGGTGTGTTTTCCTAGACACGGTTAATTGCCTGCTCTGTTTTACTTCTCTTTTCAAAAGACGTGGCAATTACACATGGCCCCTTTCATCCAGCATTCTCAAAGGGCTGAGGTAGCACAGCTCCAGTTCACACAGTGAGTCAAGGGGAAGTCTTGAAGCTCCAAACTTTATAGACTAACCACTGACCCCTCCTGATGCCTAAAACCTGCGCAGTATGTCTAGGCATAGGGGTGGGTACAGAGGAGTTTTTATATAAGGAAGATGATTGGTTTTTTTTCCCCTCTGCATTGTATATTTCCCCATTTTCCACACCTTAACCCCACACTAGATGCCATAAGATCATAGATCCATGGGCCTGGTAACCATTGAGGCTTTGCACACAGGTATACCACCAAGAGAAGCATCTCTAGGGGACAGAAAATCAGGATGATCCCCCAGACCTCTCATTTTGAGGAGACCTCAGCACACAAGCTAGCAGCCAGGCAGGAAGGTGGCTTCTACCAACTGGTACCGAAAAAGAATTGATTCTCACTCACATGGCTATAGTCACTCTCCAAAGTCAATGGGAATGTCCCGCTCTTCTGATACTCCTCCAATCCTACAGACATGCTATATTCTGCTTCTTGGTGACTGTCTCCTTCAAGATTGTACAGAATCTGATTTCTCCTCCATACAAAAGTTGAGGAGCAGTATTCAGTACTGATTTGCCCTGGGCCCTGGACCTCTTTGCATTTATCATGCCCAGGCTGGGGCCCTGTCTGTAATGGGTGCTCAGCAAGGGCTAGTTAATAAAAATACTTTTTAGTCAGCTTTCTTCATATTTCCTCACTGATCCATGTCCTATGTCTAGGGAAGGAGTAACTGTGTTTCTAAACCTGACCTTCACCTATCCCTCCCATAACTTTTTCTGAGGGACAATTCTGGCCTTTGTTCATTCTGCCTATGCATATGTCCATTTGCCAAGAGAGGGCTGAAGAGTCTTGGGAACTACTTCCCTAAACTAGAATTAGGCAGAGCTGAATCTATCTTTTGTGGATAATAACTGAAAACTACCTGGGCTTCAGAACTGAGCAGAGATTTGATATCAAGTGCTGTGAGAAAAATCCCCATTCTATCCCAATATGGTCATTCATAGGAGAGAGAACAGGTCAGCATTTTCTGGTCTCTTATTTTCTCTACAATTTAATTTTTTTTCCTGTGCCTCTACCTCTTCCCTGCCCCTCCCTCCTTCCATTTATCATTGATTTTCTTTCTTCAGGGAAGTATTATAGCTCTGACAGAAAGATGGCCAAGGCCAATATGTCCTGCTTAGCAGCTTGTTTTTCATTAGGCTCACAGCTCCACCCCTTGCCACAAAAGGGCCCTTTAGGCATCTGGCCATACCTCTAAGCACTGGCTGATTAACCTTCTCAACCAAAGGTCCCCCACCTTTCCTTCCTAGTAGAGTTGGGTATCTGAATTCCATATATGCCTTCGTTGCCACAGAGTCAGCAGGGATTACAAGATCATGCTCTCAGAGAAGGAGGTCATCTGGTCTGTCTTATCGTACAGATGAGAAAACAGAGGAGGTCCAGGAAGTTAACTAACTTTTCTGAGGTCACGCCACTGGTAAATGGAGGTAGATTTCAAACTGAGGCCTTCTAATACCAAATTAAAGTGCTCTTTCTACTGGCATGCTATGTCTTAAGGTGTATCCCTAGTGTGGTCAGCAGCTCCTATTGAGTCTTTCTGAAAAACTTTTGACCCCTTTTCAATTTGCCTTTCCTAACTACTTATCATTCCTCTGGTTATTTGTGCTGGGCCATGAATTACCCTGAGGCTCAGATGAACCTCAGAAAATCACTAGAAACATCTGAAGGAGAAGAGGAAAAGCAGGATACTACTGTCAATTCTGCCGCAACGATAGCCCCATCATATTCTTCCCAAGCTAAAAAAATTTGTAGTCCCTGCAAACAATACTGAGTATATATGGAAAATTTGTAGAGACAGATCAAGCATTATATAACATCCGTGGATCACATAATAAAGCTTCATGCAAATTTCAGCAAGCATGAGAGTCATATGTAGTTGCATACTAAATTTTATATATGTATGTGTATATATATATATATATGTACATATATATCAATTATGTAACCCCATTATAAAGTATATTAGATCTTATAATAGGGTTACAAACAATAGATTTTTATGGGTTCACATAATTGATCTTTCCTGTATTTCATTGCTTATGTGCTATCACATCCCAAATTATTTCAACGAGGAAAACTGGACATTATTTTCAAAAGACTGAGCTGGATGCAAAGAAAATAGGTGAGCCAAGAAAAACATCCACGCCTTTATCTTCAGGCTCCACCCAGACTTCCAACAACTGGAAAGTTCTTAGGTCATTCATACCCAACATGTATCCTAGTCTCATGCCTGCCTTGTTGTTGATACATTCCCAAAGCATAATTGGTCAGTTAGTCTCAAGGTTCACACCTTGGTGCAAAAAATCAAAAACTTCCCAGATTCTGTGTGACTCTGGGCAAGTCACTTAACCCCAATTGCCTCACCAAAACAAATAAACAAACAAACAAATAAACAACTGCCCTGATGGACCTTTCCAAAAGTATTTTGCCATCTAGAAATAAGGCTCTGAGCTATACATACTCAAATTTAAGCTTAGAGGTTTCTCAGTAATTTAATAATTTCTATTGTCCATGCTCTTATCCAGAGATTCACCTCACCCTCTGCCTCAGTTTTCTCATCTAGAAAAAAGGATAATAGTAGCCCTTACCTCCCAGGGTTACTGTGAGGTTAAACTACTTGTAAAGTGCTTTGTAAAACAAAAAATTCTATATAAATGCTAGATATTATTATTATTAAAATGCAGAATATCTTATCCAGGATAGTAATAAACAGAGATGAGACTATTATCCCAGCAAGAGAATAGTTGTATGTTCCACCTCCAGATGGGTGCCGTTTGCCATCCTTGTTCTTTCCAAAATGTTTCAGTCTCTGTCCTTGAAAAAGACTTGAAACACTAAAAGGGAAATTTCTGTAGTCTCAAAACACTTCTAATCAAGTCCTTTGGCAAATATAGGTACTAGTTACCATAAAATCATAGGTTCATAGTATCATAGATGTAAGAGCAACAACTATTGTCTTTAATCTTAGTTGCAACCTAGCTAAAACATAACTAGCCTGTTTTGTTGTGCTTAGCATCTATCACAAGCTTCTCCTCATTCTGGATTTAATTTATACCACACATTTGTATTTATCCTTAGTTACTTGACCTTGCTTTAATCATCTATATGTGTCTATTTAAATCCAAAATGGTCAGCTTTGCAGTCTCATTGAGTAACAGTCTCCTTTTCCTCATTGGAATCATTTGTATTTGTCCTTGGAATTTCATTTTTAAGAGCATTCCATCATTCTTGAGTCAATGTCCCCTGTGGCTCATGGGATCCTATCTCTCATGTCTCTGAATTAAAAAAAAAATCTATTCTCCTCGATTCTAGGGTAAGCATCAGGCTACCAAGACTTCCCATATTTCCATATCATGAGCTTTAAAAGGTCATGACTACTTCTACACCAGACTCCCATTATTTTTATATCCACTAGTTCCTTGATATTTGTCACTATCAAATTCAGAATAGCAATTCACCTCATTGCTTCCTCCATCTTTTAAAGAATGAAAGAAATTATCATCAAAGCAAGTCAAGAATTTAATTTATTAATTCTGATTTTTTCAAAAGAGCATACCAGTAGATTGTTGAAGTTCCCTGATTGCCAGTTCTATTAGCTGTTTCTAGAACTCATTTTTTTTCTTTTTGTCCTTACAATCTGGAAAATTGTGTCATTGTAATATTGCGTCTATGTCTCCTAATTGATCTTTATCCAAATGCTGTCCACTATGCTTTCCCCCTTTGATTCATGGACTTCTTCATATGAGTAAATCTTCTGGATAGACAATCCTATTCCACTACTCTTTTTATCTAGTTTTTCATTTTGAATAAGGTATGTTCTTATATTGATATGTATCTGTGGGGGAAATTTTACTTTCTTGAACTGAGATCTGACTCACTTTATTATCCAAACTTTGTACATTTCTATACAGATATGTAAGGTCATCACCACCGTTCCTCCTGGTAGTTGTCTTCTGGTAATTATCAGACTCTTCCGCTGATTCTTCCCCTATAATCTTTAGTTTAAAATCAAGTGTCAGGAATGTGAAGCAAAGACCTTGGCAAAAACTATCCCTCAGTATACAAGTTGTACTTAGAGGCATGGAGGGGGGAGGATATCAGTCAGGTACTGGTGTTGAGGTCTAGGGGTGCTGGGACCTCAAAATCACAACACACGGGTCGTGTCCAAATGAGTTTGACCCAAGCTGCCTTTCAGCCAAAGACAAGGTGTATCAGAACATCCTTCATATTGGGCAAACTCTTAAGGAATCTAAGCATTTGCATTGCTAATGCAATCGGGTCAGATCTTAAGAATCTGAACAGTGGCTGGATTTTAAGAATCTGAGCACCTTAGTGGAGACAAGATGGACCTTATATACGGAAAGACTGTGTGAGAGATCTAGGAGTGGCCAAGTAGTCTGGGGGGAGGGACTATGAGGTAATAGAATGCCAGAGACCTGGACCACCTGGCCAAGGGAGAATTGGAGGCAAGATAAGATTAACCCTGAGAAGTACCCAGGGGCCACTGGGAGGTAAGACAATGGAGGGCTAGGTTAGGTTAAAGGTAACAGAACTGGGAGATTGGGCCCAGAGGAGATAACCAAAGGCCAGTTGATAGGAATACGACCTCAGGCAAATGCCAGAGATTTGGCCACGTGGAAAAGGGGGAGGGGGTTCCTTTTGGGGTCCAGATCCCATCCTCATCATTGGTTTAGTGTTCATGTCTCTGAATTTTTAAAAAATATGTTCTCCTAGATTCTGGCCTCAGACCAAACACTTGACACTTATTAGCTGTGTGACCCTGGGCAAGTCACTTAATCCCAATTGCCTTAAAAAAAAAAAGGTCATGACTACTTCTACACCAGATTCCCATTATTTTTCCCAAGCCTAATTTGTATGCCGAGATGGAGCAGTTCTGGGAACTTAAAATGATCTCCAGAATCTTTTATTCTGAACCCATCCTCACCTAAGAGTTCCTGGAGAAGTGTTACCCCTTAAGGAGTTGAAAAAATAATTTGTTAGCCAAAGTTTAGGCCTGGGAAGGTGCCCTTGGGATCTTGGGAAGCTATTTTGGAGACTTTGTTTTTTGGGGATTCAGGCTGACCTCTTCTCTGTGCTTATATTTTTAATTAGATGGGCCAGAGAGAGGTAACAGTGAGAGAAGAAAGAGGGGAGAGGGTATGAGTGGTACAGAGTAATTATCCTGGGCATAGTTATTGGAAAGAGGATGTTTGGCCCATGGGGTGTAGGTTGGGTGGCTACCACTTTGTCACCCTGACTATGCCAAGAGATAGTTCTTAGAATCAAGAACTATCAGGTCACCTGTATAATTCTAATTCACTAAACAACCCTGAACCTACTAAGGATACCTTAATATAGGCTAAGTGGGGGTGGGGAGCCTGCAGCCTCGAGACCACATGTGGCCCTCTAGGTCCTCAAGTGTGGCCCTTTGACTGAATCCAAACTTCACCGAACAAACCCCCTTAATAAAAGGATTTATTCTGTAAAACTTGGACTCAGTCAAAAGGCTACACCCAAGGACCTAGAAGGCCACACGTGGCCTCAAGGGAAGGTTCTTAACCTTTTATATGTTTGTGCCACAGATTCCTTTGGTGCTCCCATGAAACCTCTGTTCCCCCTTCTCATAATAATGTTTTTAAATGAAAAAGGATACCTTTTATTATTAAAGACTTAACCTGAAGATGTTTTTCAGTTCATATTCACACTGCCCCTTTGTCCCTCCGGTGCCCATTGTTAACATTGTTTATTTTGTTTTATCTTTGTTTCTCTAAGCTTGGGAAAGAAGAACAGGAAGCTTTGGAGGAAAGTGATGAATTTATGAAAATAGAAGATTCTGATGCCGCAAATGAAAGGGAAGAGAAGGTAACACTCATCTGAGACACAACTAGTTTACCCATATCTATACCAAATCCATATAGGCTCTTGTGAAGGTGTTTTCCCCATTTGGAAGTGTGGCACCCAGGCTAAGTAGCCATCCTCAGATATCCCATCTATTTCTCTGAATGAAATCTATTCATAGCTTACTTCCCTTCGAACCCACATGTACACACGTGTGCACACATGTGCACATATTCAACCTAGACTTTGGGAGATAGCTTTGTCCTGAAATCTTTGCTTCACACTCCTGACACTTGGTCATAGTTGTTGAGAAAATGAGTGCTAAAAAAATACCATAAGGCTTAAGAAGCCATCTTGCCAAAATAGACTTTCAAGTAACAGGACCCATAGGCCACAGAGAACCTAGATAATAACCCCACAAATCCCCAGACATCATTTGTAATGCTGTGGATTATTTTATATAATTAGAGTGAAAAATCCAGTTACAGTTCCCCCCCCCACATACCCAGTCTACTGCTTCTGAGGCACAAAGAAATGTCCTTGGAAACTGTCCAGTTTCAAAACTTTCCAGTCATAAGTTGATGTCAGATGAGGAAGATATCAGTGTCTGTGGCAGGAGAAAACTGATCTCCTGAGTCTGCTTTCCCACTCTTTGGGCTATCCTGGCACACTAAGAAAAGTGGTTTCGGTAGGTGTCCAAAGTGAGAAATATGCATGTACGTTTTTGCCCACAAAGGCAGGAGGGATTTGTAGGATCTTTGCTATTTGTGCCCGAATGCCTATCAAAAAGATGCCCACTATCACAAGAAAATAACTCAGACAAGTTGAAGGCTTTTAAAAAATTTGTTTATATTTTAATAGGTGGTTACAATGTGTTACTTTAAATCTAATAGTTGAAGTGTTTCTGGCTTTTTCCAATTTGGTGGCATTTAGGGGTTCAGAGTATAGTCAAGTGACTTCTAAAGACACCAAGGGAAACACAACACTCTTTAAGCAATGCATGGCCTGCCGTGTGGGGCTTGAGAGGTTTAGTGCTACTGAATTACCAAGTAATTCTTTCCAGTTCAAATTAGAAGAACACTCGGTCGCTGTGCTTAGATCCTTCTCTGGTGGCATGGTTAGAGCACTTTGGCCTGCCTCTACTGCTAAGGTCAATTAGTAAGCCATCTTCTGATCAACATTCAACCTTTTTATACAGGAACAAGATTGGGAAAGCGGAAGTGAAGTGGAGGGGGAGAGCTGGTACCCCACCAACATGGAAGAACTCGTTACAGTGGACGAGGTGGGGGAAGAGGAGGACTTTATCATGGAGCCAGACATCACAGAACTGGAGGAGATTGTGCCAGTTGGGCAGAAGGACAAAACCTGCCCTGAAATATTTCCCTGTGGGATGACCCCTTTAGACCTGAACACTGATCACGGGGAATTAGCCGAGGAGGCAGGTGAATCTGCGGCTGGCGGAGCTGCTGAAATCAGATTCGAGTCGGACAGAGAAAGTGCTGCCTCCAGGAGCCATTCTGATGAAATAGGGCTTGAAGGGCAGACGGGCATAAATCTAGACACTATGAAGAAACCAGCTGAGCCTGAGGAAGACAGCTTTCCTAAAGATCCAAATTGCTATAAGAAGGAAGGAAAGGGAGCTGAAAACTCAGATGTTAACCCAGTCCCCACATCACAGAAAATGTCTTCCCAAGAGCCAGCAGAGGAAGGGGGAACACAGTCTGGGCTTTTCCTAGATGATTATAAGCTGATGGGATCCCCTAAAAATGGGACACAGGACAGCAGCAAACCAGAGGAGAAGCCCAGCTCCCACACAGAGACCAGCAACCAAAGCCAGGCTTGCCAAGAAATGTTGACTGAGGGTAACTACTAACTTTTTCTCATGTGCTGCTGCACTAACTCAAGGACTTTCTAACTAGAGGGCTGTAACACAGGAGTTTTGCAGGCTGCTATTAACATTGCTAATAATATTGCTAATAGCCATTGACTGCCTTATGAGTAATTTAGTAACAGAAGAAAGCTTCTATAAGCCAAGTAAAACGGTTAAAGGCTTTTAGACAAATGTAAAGGAAATAGGATAGGAGGCAATGAGTTTTCTGGGAGGCGTAATCAGACAGGATGGTCTCCTTTGAGTTCACATGAGCCCAGATGAACTCCTGCTAAAATTAGTTCAGATTATCAGCGAAAACAGCAACAGTTCCTACAGATCAGCTAACAGCCTGGCCTCTCTTGTGTCTGCATGGCACAAGTCCACACGGGCAATCCTGGGGCAGCTATTTCTGACCTGCCAAGGGACTTAAGGAAGGAGGGGTGGAAGAAGAGTATGGGGAAGGGAAAGCAGTGCTCACTGCAAAGTAGTTTTTGGTTTGTTTTTCTGCCTCTTGTTGCTACCCCAGGGTTTGGGAGTGGGTCAGGCCTTGTTCTGTGATCTCCCACATCTGTCCACTCTGGCCTAGTTGGGAGAGCACTTGGAGTAGGCAGACCTGGCTTTGAGTCCCATATCTGCTATCTAATAAATCATTTACGTTTTCTAGCTTTCAGTTTCCTCATCTCTAATATGAGGTAGGTGGATTAGCTGATCTCACTGGTCCTTCCCTACAAGCTCTGATATTCTGTGATTCTTTGATTCAGCAGAGGGAGGCAGTGTGATGCAGTGACTTGGAGTCATAGGCTCTGAATTTGAATTCTGACACTGTCACTTCCTACCTTTGTGATGGGATAAATCACTTACCCTTCCAGATCTGTCACCTAGTAAATCATTTAAGCTTTCTAGGTTTCAGTTTCTGCACCTGTCAAATGAGAAGGTTGGGCTAGATTGCCCCCGAGGCCCCTTCCAAGTCCAAATCCAACCTTAAAACACTTACTAGCTGTGGGACCCTGGGCGAGTCACTTAAACCTCTATTTGCCTCAATTTCCTCATCATTAAAATGGGGATAACAACAGCACCTACCTTTCAGGGTCATCCTAAGGATCAAATGAGATAATATTGGCAAAACACTTAGCACAGTGTCTCACACATATAAATGTTAGCTATTTATTATTATTACTCTGACTCAAAATCAGTGATGCATGTTCTATGAGGTGACGGATGCAGTATGACTGTGCAGGACCCTGCCATGTCATAAAGTTTGTTCTAAAATAGATTGAGCCTCATCTTACCTGCAATGCAAAGTTGTAAGCATCAAGAGATATTAAATGAAAACCAGAAGCCAAAAAGGGGAGAAAGAATATTCCTTAAAAAAATCTGTAGTGATTCTAGCTAAAGATGCATTGTAAAGCAGCCAGTTAGCATCCAGAAGACTAATGTAAGGCTTTAGTGTATGAAGGAAGACTGTCATAATAGAACCAGGCAGTAAAAATCCTCCCAATCCATCACTCGCTGCTTCTATTCTGCCTGGTGGAATAGGAGAGCCAGGTCAGAATATGGCATTCCAGGCACTCTGAAGGTCATTCCAAACTGTTCTTTTGAATCTCTGTGGAGACCACTACTCAGTGGCCTTTCTGTTGCCTCAGAAAACCTGTGGTACGGCCTTGAATAAAGGAGGGGCAGGCTTCCTTTGCCTGGACCCTCCTTTACTCTGTCAGCATAGGCCTGAACGTGTCTTTGGCATGATTGGCTCGTTATCTTATATAGCATTTAGAGGTCATCTTTAGAAATAATGCTTGACAGGTTTGGGGCAAGAATGTCATTGCCCTTCTTGCCACGGTTAAATGTGGGGACATGACAATGGTCTTTTACCCTCTTCATTGCTTGCAAAGAGGGGGATCATACTGAATTATGCTATGGGTGTGTTGACTCTTCCATTTGATATCAGTAGACTGCTCCAGACAGAGCTTTAAACAGCCCTCTCTCCTTGACAAACCGAATGAAAAGATATGCCAAGATTGTAATGTGTATGCTGTTGTTTTGGGGGTGGGGGTGGGGAAGGGATCTTAGTCAAGGTGCTTTGGTTCTAAATTGCAATCATTTGCCAGGTTCCATGTGATTTAGCAGCCCAGGTGACCATTGGTCAGTCACCCAGTGTACAGGATATAGATAAATCGCAGGGATTTTTCATGGCATGATATGTTTTGTGAATTACCCATATTTACTTATATTTTCCAGAAAACTCCAGATTCACAGAAATCCCGTCCTTGGAAATGAGCTCATTAGCCTATAGTGAGATGGAGACAAAACAGCCTCATCCATTGCCTTCCTGGGAACCAGAGGATGTGTTCAGTGAACTTAGCATTCCTCTTGGTAGGTTGCATACAGGGCTCCTCCTTGGTAGGTGATGATGTAAGCTGGAAGTTTCAGGCTAACATCTAAGGGCACCTTGAGCAATCCTTTACATCTTTGGCAACAACCTGGGTTTATAAGGTGACATTTAGCATTGCTTGTGTTTTTCATCTCCTGATGATGGAGGAGACACTTCATGGGAACAAGCTGTTAGAAACTAAGAACTCCTGTGAGCCAGGGCTAAGAGGTCTCTCCTTTCAGAAGTCAGTGCTTTCATTCCTAAGGAAACCAAGGGAGTGAATTTAGATCTTCAGGCGGAAGAGAGGGGATCTTCAACTTCAGCAAAGAAAGCAGGACACAGACTCCTAGCTGATATTTCCCATATGCAAATAGAGAAGGCTGAGGGAACAATCTCTTCAGAGGGAGATAGCCTGGTAAGGTGGGAGGAACTTGGATTATGCATGAGTCAGGAGACATAGGTCCTAATCCTGTCCCCTACTACTCCTTTCTACTAACTCTGTAGAAAGTCACCTCCTTTTCTAGGTCTCAGTCTCCTCATCTCTAAAACAAGGAGCCTGGAATAGATTATCTCTAGGGTCCTTTTAAGACCTAAAATCTAGTAACATATAAATAGTGTTGCTGATATAATTTCAGGCAGAAATAGGAAAAATATCACAAAAAGCATTCTTAAAAAGGCAATGCAATAAATGCAAATAATGAAGTCACTACCTATGGAATAGTGACAGCTTGGTCAAGATGGGGAGCTGCCTGGCTAACACGGCAAGATTCCTACCTTTTGTTGATTTAAAAAATGCTTTGCTCTTGTTTTTTTCTTCCCTCAATCATGCCATTTTGATTGTGTTGGGTTCAGTAAAAGAATCATCTTCTGTTTCTTACTCACTTTGAAGAGGTCAGTTTGCTACCAGCCATTGGAAAGAGGATTTGTCATTAAAGGACTTCAGTTTGAAGCCTACTTTTATACTGTATGAAAGTCACTTCAATGGGCCTTAGTTTCCTCACATGTCAAATAAGAAGTTTGGGCAGGGGTGGGGAACCTGTGGACTCTAGACCACATGTGGCCCTTTAGGTCCTCAACTGCAGCCCTTTGACTAAATCCAAACTTCACAAAACAAATCCCTTAGGGATTTGTTCTATAAAACTTTTAGTCAGTGAAAAGGCCCCACCCAAGGACCTAGAAGGCCACATATAGACTAGAGGCCACAGGTTCCCCACCCCAGATGATCTCTAAGATTCCTTCCAGCCATAAATCCTAGGATCTATAAGGCAAAACAAAAACAGATTTAAAAAAAAAAAAGAATACCATTCTGAACTCAAAGTATTTCAAGATGGTAGCCTCTGCCCCTAGTTCTGAATAGTGGAGCTTCTAGCTATGGATGTCAGATTTTGGGAGGGGGTGGAAAGGATTCCAGGGAATTCATTTATTCAGCAATATCTATTGAACATAATATTGTGCTAAGCACTAGGGGGAAGAGGGGTGGGAATGTCATCACAAAGTGGATCATACAGTCTTCGATGGAGCTTGGGAAGTCTAGTTAGGAAGAAAAAACATAAGTACATGAAAAGTTAAGAAGTAATACCCCTGGTTACCTGTGTGTAGGTTGTGCTTTTGAAAGTACTTTCTCATCCATTGTTTGATAGTTACCTTGATAGATGAGGATATTCAGGCTCAGAAAAAGTAAAATGACTTACCCAGGATCACACAGCAAATGAAGATTCCTAAAAGTTAATACACTATTCTTTTCACTTAATTCTACCAGCCTGCCTCCTCTATTTCTTCATAGGCAGAGAGAAGAATAAGTCTTGTGGGAGGTGGGATTAAAAGTCACGTGTTCTTTGGGGATCAGTGGTGTCAGGGAAATACAACAGCAGCCTGTGGTCTGGCCTGGTTCCCCAGTAAAGTAGAGGAAAGCAGAAACACTGGGGACTAGTGAAAGGGCCCAACATGGGGGAAGGCTCCACCACTTTACTGTCAGCTCTGTTCTGGTTGAGGCATGCCAGCAAGAACTGTCATAGTCTGGCACTTCCTAACTGGCAGAAGCTCAATCCCCAAATGCTTATATTCTCAATTCAGTGGCAGGTTTATTACTATGACTAACATATAATTACCTTCATTCAGGAGCTGTTATTGGACAGTGAATGCAGTTTTAATTATTTCAGTTAATACAGACTGAAAATGGAAGAAAGAGCAGCCCCATATGTGCTTCTCTATACTTTATATAACTGGCTCTTATTGTGATAATGCCCTTGTATATTGCTAACTTAGCTTCTTTATAGACATTTCCAATGCGTCACAAAGCAATCATGTTTACATCTATAATGCCTACAGCCAACTCGCAATTATGCAGAGGGTGAATTACATACAGTTAGACTATTCTCCACACCCCATGCTTCTTTCCTTTCCCTCAGCTTCCTTCTCAGGGCCATCTCATCACTCAGTAGTGCTGGCACAGGTGGGCAGGGCAAGAGAAATAAGCTATCCAACTCACATTACCCCATTAGGCACCTTGGCTGTGGTGAAAGGGTGGGTGTGGAAGGAGACAAGTTGAGGTTAGCAAGACTGATTCCTGCCAGTATTAGTGGGGGGAGTTCCATAGACTAAAGTTATCTGTGAATTATCTCCAAAAAAAAAGTTGACTCTATTGCTTAGGTGCTACAAATCAACAAATGTCTTCTGCATACCATTTTTTAGTAAGACTCAGTCATGGGGGCTCTGAGAGACATAAAATGACAAATAAGACATAGTACCTAATCCTGGGCAGATAGGAAGGGAGGGGGGGAGGGAGAAAGAAAGAAAGAAAGAAAGAAAGAAAGAAAGAAAGAAAGAAAGAAGAAAGAAAGAAGAAAGAAAGAAAGAAAGAAAGAAAGAAAGAAAGGGAGAGAGGGAGGGAGAGAGGGAGGGAGGAAGAGAGGAAGGAAGGAAGGAAGGAAGGAAGGAAGGAAGGAAGGAAGAAGGAAGAAGGAAGGAAGAAAAAAAAAGAAAGAAAGAAAGAAAGAAGAAAGAAAGAAGAAAGAAAGAAAGAAGAGAGGAAGGGAGAGAGGGAGGGAGGAAGAGAGGAAGGAAGGAAGGAAGGAAGGAAGGAAGGAAGGAAGGAAGGAAGGAAGGAAGAAAAAGAAAGAAAGAAAAAAGAAGAAAGAAAAGAGAGGAAGGGAGAGGGAGGGAGAGAGAGGAAGGAGAAGGAAGGAAGGAAGGAAGGAAGGAAGGAAGGAAGGAAGGAAGGGAAGAAAAAGAAGAAGAGAAGAAGAGAAGAAAGAAGAAAGAAAGAAAGAAGAAAGAAGGAAGGAAGGAAGGAAGGGAGAGAGGGAGGGAAGAAGAGAGGGAGAGGAGGAAGGAAGGAAGGAAGGAAGAGGAAGAAGGAAGGAAGGAAAGGAAGAAGAAAAAAGAGAAAGAAAGAAAGAAAGAAGAGAAAGAAAAAAGAAAGAAGAAAGAAAGAAAGAAAGAAGAAAGAAAGAAAGAAGGAAGAAGAAGAAAGAAAGAAAGAAAAAGAAAGAAAGAAAGAAAGAAAGAAAGAAAGAAAGAAGGTTAGTTGTTAAGCAGATACTACAATATGTGCCAAGCATTGTGCTAAGTGCTAGGAATACAAATATAAAAGAGATAGTCCTTCCCTTCATGGAACATGAGTTTGAATGGATAAGCCAATACATATTGGGGAGTGGTGGCCAAGGAAGGGAATTTTGTTTAAGGAAGTCACAAGGGCAGTTAGTGGAGCCAGAAGGACATGCCCTCAGGCATGCCCTTTCCAGAAATAATGTCAGTGTTGTTTTGATTACTGTTCCCAGGTAGAAAAGGGGATGAGTCTGCCTGTCTTGTAGCATAATAGGAAGATAACAGTAAAGCTTGGTTAGGTAAGTGGGGCCAGGCAGACATGCTTAGCTCTAAACAATCTGGGTGATGTGACCTGCGGCAGGACCTGGAAGTCTTCCTGAGAGGGTGCAGAGGTTTAACTAACAATAGCAGTCAATATGCTAAGTGCTCAATGAGCAGTGGTAAATACTGTAGGGATTCCTAAGGGAGAGCTTCAGGTGTATTTGGTTGGCCAGGAAGACTTGCTGGAGCATGAAACTTGGAGCTGAGCCTTAGCCTAGGACTCAGGTAAGCCCAGAGCAGGAGCAGGAGCACTGGGGCAAGGGAAATGGTTTTAGTGTAGATTAGGAGGCTGGAGTGAATATAACAATAGTAATAATAATAATAATAATAATAATAATAATAATAATAATAATAATACAGTGCTTTGTAACTACACATCATGTTACTTACATGATCTCATTTGAGCTTCCCCAAAAAGGAGGCAGAGCAGGTGTATTTATAATGAGTAGTTTCAGATGTAAATGGAAAGTAATGGAGAACCAGGGGATTTGATATTGTGTCCTCTGTGTGACTTTGGGCAGGTAGCTTCACCCTTTAGAGCAGGAGTGGGGAACCTGCAGCCTCAAGGCCCACTTCAAAGCATCAAAATCATCTGCAAAACAAAAATAATAATCCTAGTACCCACTACCTCATGGGACTGTTGTGAGGAAAACCATCAAGTAGTTATTATTTGTGACTTGTCCAAAGTCTCTCGGCAAGCAAATAACGAAGGCAGGACTCTGGTCAATAATTCATCAACAAGCATTTATTCAATGTCTACTTTGTGCCAGGTCCTGGACTAGGCACAGGGGATACAAATATATAAATAAAAAGAGCTCACATTTGATAGGAGGCAAGAATAGTTACACATATAACTATGTAGGTAATAAATGCAAGGTAATTTTGCTGGGTAGACAAACTAGCAACTGGCCACACGTAGGAGATGGTGTTTGAATTGAGGTTTGAAAGAAACAAGGGATTCTGAAGTTTGCATCTGATCTTCAAGGTCATAGGGAGAAACTGGAGTTTACATATCAGGTGAGAGACATTGTAAGGCCTGTGCTTTAGGGATGTCACTTTGGAAGCTGCGGGGATAATAGATTAGAGAGAGGAGAAATCCAGACCTTTTCCAGAGGAGTGCTTCTTACTGATTGGGAGGGGAGGCCACCGGAGCCAAGTCCAGTTGAGATGGATTATGTATGTAGGAAAGGGAGTAGGAGATCTTCAAATGCACATTCTATCTGAAAGCCCTGAGGCTTCATTTGGGGTGCCACCCAGCTGTGATGCAGAGATGACAGGGGCGGGAGAGAAAGAGATGAGGTGTGCTTCTGAATGCCTACTTTTCCTATCTCTTAGAGGATGATAATAATGAACAAAAAATAATAATGAACAAGAAAACAAATGCTTGGTGAATTGAGCTGGTGTGTGTCTGGCTATATGCTGCTGCCTAATAGAAATGATTTTAGATTGTTTGCTGTATTTTGTACTAGCCCTCCTTTTGTTTAGATGAGATGTGAGTGGGTATGTGATGATAGCTTCATCACATCTTATCTCTCTGGCCCCTCTCCCCTCTGGGACCCACCTAAGCGCTGCCACAAATGAAGCTTCAGGTCTTTCCAATAGAATGTGCTTTTAAAGATCTCCCGCTGCTTTCCCACATGCACCATCTGTCCCAACCAGACTTTGGAGGAAAAGCTCAGTACAACCTTGCAGAGAATAATGAACAAATATCTCAGATTTACCAGTCACTTGTCACCTACCTAGGGGGTAAAGCTGAACCTGGGGCTATACAAACCTGTGCATCACTGCTTCCTAAACCCCTCCATTTTCTGTGGGTTATGTAGTTGGGGGTGGCAAGGGCTGTGGGAGAGAGATGAGAGAGACAGAGAGAGATAGAGACAGAGACAGAGATAGACAGAAACAGACAGACAGAGAGAGACAGAAACAGAGGGCCAAAGAGCAAGAGAATAAGTCAGTCTATTTTGGATGAAAGTGTACAAGTGCATGATTTCTCAGTTGACTTACCTGATGGGGAGATGAGAGAAAGGTATTTCTACCGTTAGGAAGAGCATTATCAGTACTGCTTACAGATGTCTGTGTTGAGGCCATGGTAATAGTGGGAAATGTCAGGGAGAATCAGTTCAGCTGACCATTTCCCTGGCAGTCACCAACCCAAAATGCAGACAGAGATAGCACCAGGGTTTTGCACATAGGTGACTGAGTGAATGCTAGTGATACCATCAGAGATAGGGGAGTTGAAGGAGGACATGATTTAGAGATGACAATAAATTCTTTTTGGACGTAAATGATTTTGGAATGGCCCCAGCATATAAGAATATAAACCCTGGGTGGGGAGGATGGTTAAAAATGCAGGGTTGATATTGGGGATAGAGGTGTAGATTCTTACCCATTAAGCCATCTCATAAACTGAGATTGCCAAGGAAGAAAAGTGCAGAGCCAGCAGAAAAGGTGAAGATAGGATCTTAAGGAAGACGCCACCCTAAGCCATCAGGAAGATAAAAAGGACCCAGCAAAAAGCTAGAGAGGAGTGGGCATAGAGATAGCAGTAATAGCTGACATTTGTATAGCAGTTGTGATCTGCAAGTAGCTTTTACATATTTTATCTGATCCTCACAACAACCTTGTGAGATAGGTGCCATTATTATTACCCCCATTTTACAAATAAGTGAGGCTGAGGTTAAGTGATTTGCCCACAATCACACAGCTAGTAAGTGTCTGAGGCAAGGTTTGAACACAGGTTTTCCTGACTCCAAGCACAGTACTATAACCACTGTGCCCCTTCTCTGCTGTGGGGGAATCACAAAGGACAAAGACATATGTTTTACTCTCTAGTGTTTTCCCTTTCCTATCTGACTCCAAAGGGTAAATGCTAATTTTGAAGTGGAAAAAAGATTAACTTGCTAATGGCAAGCCTGGAATTCTTATCTATTTCAGGGGGCGCTGAGATATACTGACAATCTTTCCTGCTTGGATGAGCAGGAGAACAGTCATTTCAAGCCCTCCATAACTTGTGCACTGTGTACAGCTGTTTAGCAGCTGACTTAGAACCATTTCAGTTTTGGATAACTTCCTTCCTGGTGCCAAGAGACTCCAGAAGCTATGTCCTATGGATGATCTTCTTGCCACCAATACTCATTTTCTACTCTATATAGTCATGGAGAATGATGTGTCTCAGGTCCTGAAGATGAAAGGTTGGAGATAATAGGGATGAAAAACGGGTGTCCTCTGATGGCTGGAGAGGTTTCTTTCCTGAAACTGGAATAGCCACAGCCATGAAGGCAGACCTAGGGAGTTTACCAACCCTTATACTTGTATACTATGTTATAATTTTTTAGAACCTCTCAGATATGTACTAGAACCCAATTCTCCTGACTCTAAGCCCAAGGCTCTTTCTACCATTTCCTTATAATAGTGTTTATTATGGCAGGATGTATAGAGAGTTTAATTTCGTGGTTGTGTGACCTTGGACAAGTTCCTTAAATTTTTTCAGACTCATGTAGATAGAACACTGGACCTGGAGTCAGAAAGACCTGAGTTTACATCCTGTCATAGACACACTTAACTAGCTTGAGACCTTGGGCAGATCATTTGACCAATGTCAGCCTTGGTTTCCTAATTTATAAAGTGGGGATCATAATAGCATTTACCTCCCAGGATTGTTGTGAGGATAAAGGTATAATATAAGTGTATACTGTAAGTGAAAATGTATACTATTACAAATATGTATTTCTAATGTGTTTTGCCAATCTTTAAAGCTCTCTGTAAATGCTAGCTATTATTATTAGGCAAACTCTGGACTTGTAGTTTAGTGTTCATTTCCACCCATCCACTGCTTTCATAATTTCACATTCACTGAGCACCTACTATGTGCAGACTATATAGGTGTTACAGGGAATAAATGTGACTCAATCTTTCCCTCAGTGAGCCTACAAATTAGTAAAGAAAGATAAGATAAGGTAAAGGAACAAGTGACTATAATGCCAGGAAGAGTGTAATAAGACCCTAGGAGAGGTACAAAATACCATGAGAATTAGGCAGAGGGAGAGATCATATCAGGTCAGGGGAATGAGGGAAAGCTTCTTAAAGGGGGTGGCCTTGGATAAATCACAACTTATTGAGGCCTCATTTTTTTCATCTGTAAAATGATAGTAACCCTTATGCCAGGGATGGGGAACCTGCAGCCTGAAGGCCACCTGTGGCCCTCTAGGTCCTCAAGTGTGGCCCTTTGACTGAATCCAAACTTCACAGAACAAATCCTCTTAATTAAAGGATTTGTTCTGTAAAACTTGGACTCAGTCAAAAGGCTGCCCCCAAGGACCTAGAAAGCCACATGTGGCCTCAAAGCTGCAGGTTCCCCACCCCTACCCTATGCTATCTACCTCACATGTGAGGATTAAGTAAAATTATGAATGTAAAAGTATGCAGTTTGCAGATTCGAAAGCATTATACAAACATGAATTATCCTTGTTTTTCCTAGGGATATACCAAAACTTGCCCAGACCCTGGCCAGGCCCAAGTCGGTCATTGTCCTCAAAGGCATTGGGGACAAGGAGAGAGTCTGCCATATTTCTAACATTATTTCCTTCCCCATTCTTGGACAGGAGTAGAGTTTGTGGTGCCCAGGACGGGGTTTTATTGCAAGTTGTGTGGTCTTTTCTACACTAATGAGGAGACAGCAAAGACAAGCCACTGCCGCAGTTCTATCCACTACAGAAATCTGCAGGTAAGAAAGGGGCTCTGTTGCCCTGAGAGGCACTGGCAGGACACTGTGCAGAGATCAGGGTCTCTTCCTAATGTGGTAGGGGCAGCATGCCTTCTCCCATTCCGTTTCTCCCTCTATTGTCAAAGCCTCAGGGAGCTCAGATTTACTGAGGAAAGCGAGTGTCTGCCTCAATATGCCACAAATCTCCCCAAACGTCCCAAACTGGTTCCTTGTGAAGCCGCACACGAGATTATCACAGAGATGCCCTTGATTCTAAAGGTGGTTTCTAAGGTCATCTCTGCCATCTTCTCTGCATTCCCACCCCACCTACCCCCCAATTAAATCTCAGGTTTGCTCAGTGGGAAATCATTAGCGTCATGACATTTGAGTTAGAAGAATAATAGTTTATTGAATTGAGCGCCTTCATTTTACTGATGAGGAAGCTGAGGCCCAGAGAAGATTTTTCCCAAGGCCACAGATAGTAAAGAACAAAGGTGGGATTCAGACCCAAGCCTTCTGATTCCAAATGTAGTGTTTTCTACCCTACACTAGGGAGTAAGTTATTCCAGGTTGGACAGGGGATTATGACATTAAAATTCATTGCCAACAATTCCTACAGAATTCTGCAGGCCCCAAAATGCCAAGTCAATTCATTTGTTCAGCTCTAAGTTAGCAGCTAGCTACAAGACTCCTAGCAAGTTACCTTCTTCCTTTTCCAACAGGTAAGGAAAGTATTTATAGGTTAGAAAACAGTCATAATTAAAACACAGGCCTTTTTCACAAATTAGAAGGAGTATGACATATTTGATCATCACAACAATCAAAGTAACTTCTTTATGGCAAGGCAGGAGGAGGGGAGATGAAAATAGTCGGAGCCCTTGAGGCAAAAGAGAGAAAGCAGAAGATCCCTTGAGAGAATGTGTGATATCATAGAAAGAGTACTAGATTAGGAGTCAAGAGAAACATAGATTTAAATGCTGTCTATGCTGTTATATGACGCTAGGCAAGTCATTTAATCTTTCTAAGCCTCAGTTTTCTAATCAGTAAAATAGGAAGATGGGAATACCCACATCACTGTTTTGAGCAACAATTCTCAAAGTGTGGTCCACGATCACCTGTAAGTTTTCAAGACCCTTTTAGGGGGCCTACAAGGTCAAAACTATTTTTATAATAATACTAAGATGTTTTAATTTCTAAGGTAGTAAACATTGATAGATTTAACACACATAAACAAAAGCTCTTTGGGAGAGGGTCTTTGATGTTTTTAAAAGTATAAAGAAGTCCCAAGACAAAAAAGTTTGAAAACCACTGGTTTTGAGGATCAAATGAGATGATGTATGTAAAGTGCTTTGCCAACCCTAAATTAGGTCTATGTATATTGTCAGTAAAAATTAATATTATTCATTGTTCAGTTTCCACAAAACAATTCACTAAAGTATTTACAATTTCATTAGCACCAGAATCTTAGGTTGTCAGATGAGACTTTAAAGTCCTATCTGGCCTACCTATATATTTCTGCTTAATAATCATGCTGTGTTCTCTTTTCCGAAAAGCTGGCTTCTGATGTTGGCTGGAGCAGTCCCCTGTTACACCTCTTTAGACAAAAGCAGTCTGTGTCAGAGGCCAGAAAGCTCTAGAGCCACAGGATACCTGTAGCTGTTTGTACTCCAGAGGACTTGGGTTATGTGATCTCATCAAAGGCATCACTATTGACCTGGGGGCAGCTTACCCTAATTGCAGGTCAAGTACCAAGGACAATGTTAATAGCTTTCTGAGTTTTGGCCAAGTGACCATCGGTGTCATAGTTTGTGAAGGGCTATTTGATCCCTGTCCAAAAACCTGAAGTAATTTGTCATCTTAGTTTCATTCCTGAAAATTGCTGCTTTAAAGTTAAGGGATCTCCAGGGCTCTAGTAAACTATAAGCTTCATGAGGGCAGGAATTATTTCTTCTCTAAAATCTGAATATCCCTCAGTAACTGAGTACAGTGCTTTTCGCAGAGCAGTTGATCAGCAAGGGTTTTTACAAATAAGTGGGTAAATGAATGAATGGTGCCAAAGCCCTGCTGCCCAGCCCAAGCCTCCTTTATGGGCAGGGACAGTTTATGGTTATAGCCTGTCTCAGTTGAATTGAACTGGATAGTTCATGTTAGTAATCTTCTCAAAATACATCTGTCCCCCCCACCCCCATTCCTTGACTCTACCTCCAAAAGATGTGGCAGTCTAACTCTGACCACAGGACTGTTTACCCAAGTAGTATAGCCATCTTTCCAAAGCAATCTAGAGAAATTCTTATGCTACTGGACCCCTGGGCAGATTTTTAACAGAGAAGTGGGGTGGGGGTGAGGAGGGGACATGAGCCCCTGGAATTTACTAAAATGTTCAGCTCTGATTCACTATAGGTTAGATTCCTCTTTCAAAGCCACTCGAGCATCTGTCTCAGCCCCCCTAGAGACTTTTCTTTTGCTGCCATTTTCAGGATATTTTCTGTGTAGTCTTGCTACCCTTTCAGCCCCCCCAGATTGCATGTGTGACACACTGCAAGGCAGAGGAACAGCTGTCAGTTCTTTCCTCGCTTAGAGCAAGACAGGTTGTGATTAGCCCTGGCCTCCTCCTTTTGCAGCAGGGAGTCTACGTGCAATATAATGCTGGTACTAATAGAGGAGGAAAGGAGGATGGGGAATAGCCATGCCCTGATCAATAAAAAACCACTGGGTAGTGAGGCAAGGCAGGTGTTACTTCATCCTTTCAGTGGTCGCTAGGAATACAGATATAAGCAGAAAGAAATGCAGTTCCTGCCCTCAAAGAGCTTACATTTTAATGAGGGAAGACAACACATAGATGGAAGCTGTCAAGGTTAGGGGTGGTAGTGGAGAGGGGGAGGGAGTACCCACACAGCGGCATGGTGGAGTCAGGAGAGCAAGCTGGAGAGGAATGAAGATATGACTGGCCTGGGCATCTTCCTTAAAATGAAAGTCCTAGGAGAAATTAGCCAGTCAGAGGAAGAGGCTACAGGGACACAGGGTACTTCCAAAGTGAGAAGTCCAAGGTGGAAGTGAACTTCTAGAGTGAAGAGGTTTCAGTGGCATAGTAGAGGAAGTCCAGAGCCATGAGTACAGCTTGGAGAAGGGCTTGGGCAGTAACAAAGGGCAGCCTAGGCCCTTCCACACAATGGAGGTACTCAGCAATGGGAGCAGGAGGTGGACCTTACTGGGGGATATTCTGGGGGTGAGAAGACTCCAGGGATTATTGGATGTTTCTAGGGACAAGATAGCAGCAGAGGCACAGTTTGGAAGTCTGCAATCCAGAAATAGGGCTGTGAGGGGAAAGAAGAAAAGACAGATGTAAGAGGTTGAATTAACCAGACTTGGAAGTGATTGGATTTAGGAAGGGGGGGGGAGAGGAAAGAGTCAAAAAATAACCAGAAAGGCAGTTGTGCCATAGGCAAAAAGAATGAAGTCTGAAGTAGGAGCCATTTTAGGGGAAAAGATAAATTCTGTTTTGTACATACAAATTTTAAAGTGTCAGTAGACCATCAAGCTGAATATGTTCTAAAGGTAGCTAGAAATTCAGATGCTGTTGATCTCTGAGGCTTCTGCAAAATAGTGTCCCTAAAATACTTCTTCTTTAAAAAAAGAAACTTTAGTAACTTCTGTTATTGTTATCTTTTGTTTCTACATTGCAGTTGTCCCTATCTCAAACAGAATTTGACCCACCCTTGTAACAAAGAAAAATAAAACAAAAACAATTTATTCATGCATGCAACATTATAATTCCCTTATACTACATGTCTCCATTTCTGTTGAAATGAAGGAAGCACGTTAACGCAGTATATTGATCTTTTGGTAAAATCATGAGCTATTGATGATGGCTGCATTGCCAGGAAGTTTGGAGGGAAAGAACTTCCCTGCTCCATCTGTTCCCTCCAGTTCCCCCTGGCATTTGAATACTTTGCTAATAAACTCTCTGTAGATTGCTGTGGTGACGTGACATCTCTCTTTGTGGTCTCTTTGTTAATAATAAAAAGTAAAGAACCGCCATTTACACAGCACCTTAAAATGTTCAAGGCATTTTACATACATTATTATTTCATTTGAGTTTAACAAGCTTGTGAGGTATTACTTGTATTATCATTCCCATTTTTTAGATGAGAAGACTGAGGCTTAAATAGGATAATTGTCTTGACCGTGCTCACACAATTAGTATCAGAAGTAGGATTTGAACCCAGATCTTCCTAATTCCAAGTTAAGCTCTCTATTCACTATGTCACAATGCCTACTAGCACTGGACTGGAAGTTATGATACCTAGGATGTAGTCTTGGATTTTCCACTTCTCAGCCACATGACTTTTTAGGCATGTACACACTCTTGGCCTCAGTTTTCATAGCTGTAAAATGGGGGAATCATGACTGTCCTGCCAATTCCCCAGAGTTACATTAAGTTTCAATTATGATGAGAATATACTTTGTAACTGTCAAGCATTGTGCGCATGTAATCTGTTATTATCGAGCACCTAGGGCAGGGCCTGGTCCAAAACAGGTGCTTGTTCAGTCATTCTCTTGGAATTGAATTTGCTTTTCCTTCCTGCACAGAAGTATTTGTCCCAGCTGGCAGAGGAAGGCCTACAGAGCAATGAACAGGGCAGCAGCCCGAAGCCAGATGACTGTGGCATCGGAATTGTGCCCCACTTTGAGAGGAAAAAGCTCTGACCCAGTGGAAACAAGACGAGGGAGAATGAGGGATTGCCAGTGGTGCCTTGCTGATCTCCAAGACAAGACCACTGCATCTTCTCCTTCGAGATGAGGAGGGAAAGCAGAGCAAAGCAGAGGACACATTGTTTGGGTCAGGACCCAGAGAACCAGTGAAAATGCTCCCCAAACTGTTCCCACAACAAAGCAGACCTGGCACGCCCAACAGGCAGAGCTGCATGTCCTCTCTGTATGTGTGCGTGCGTGTTTCTTTCTCTGTCAAGCCCTTTTTCAAACTTTCACCTGACTCTCCTTGCGTTCTGTACCCACATCCTTTTCTTTTTCATAAAACCTGACTCCTCAGGGATTTTTAACAAGGTTTAAATTCTTGATGGGACATGATACATCAGGCCAAGAGAAGGGTGGATCATCCAGGGGAAGGGCCTCAAAGAGAAAAGTCTATGTAAAGAGACACTTGAATGAAGTAGTATTCATCTCTCTGCTTGCTGTTCGTTGCCTGGGATAGCCCAGCTAGAGTACCCGGAGCTCTAGAGTTAGAACAAACATCACCAAGAAAGGCAAGGAGTATATACTTAAGGGGCCTGATTCAATCTCCTTCATTCTCCAAATGTATGGCCAAGCCACCATTTTTAGTAACCTGTTTTTAAAGATCTTTCATTCAGTTATTTCTGAAAGTTCATTGGCTTTATGTCTTAAATTAAAATGAAGCAGACTTTGAAAGACACCCAAAAAAAACCTTTCTGAAAGCTTAGATAATTTCCCTCCAGATTAATCCTCTCCTTCTTTCTACCCCCACCCCCACCCCAGATTGAGGAGAAATGAGGGCTTGTTTTATTTTGGACAGTGGATCTGGTATAGATTCAGTTGGATTAAAATGAAGCATACACTTCCTCTGCCTCCAGCTAAAATAGCAGTTGGTGTATGTCGGGGACAAATGACTGCCATAAAGCAGTGCTTGGAGTTGGATTGAGAAACACCAAAACAATGAAACTGCCAGCCAAGATTCTGTCCTTGACTCACCCGAAGGTGCCTCCATGCTGGGGTGTCTGGGTTGCATTCTTCTGAAAAACCTCCTAACCCAATGATCTTAAGATGCCCCTTGAGCTTTGGGATCAACTGAGGAAAAAAGAGGTTGCTGAACTTAAGTCTAGGCCTGGAGGTTCCTTTGACCTAGGGCCCTTCACACCTGGATTAAGGGAGTCTGTAGCTAGTTGGTGATGATCCTGTTTGAAGTATCTTGTCATGAGGCTTTTAATAATTTGTACTCAAACTCTTTGCAGATCTGAGGTGATCAGGGGGATCATTCCTGCATTAGATAGATTTTACCTTTCTAGGCCAGACACTTGCTCAGTTTCAATGTTGTCCCTAGCCAGTGAGTCAGTTATTCCATGTGTGGTGTTTTGGTCCTGGATACTTTTTGTGAAGTTCCGAGTCCTGTGGGGGAAACCTCAGAAGGGTATGAAGTGGAGCCCAGTTCTGCCCCTAGAAGTCAAGATACTTCTGCAAAGTCGATCTCGCCTTCTTGGACCTTTAAAAGGTAGGCAGTTAAAGAAATCTTTAGAGATTCCCAGTATTTGGTCTTATCACCCCTGGCAGACATAGCATGAGAGAATTATTAATTTCTCATGATAGGTTAGAACTTGGTGGACATTTCATCGATAGGGTCTGGGTCTGAACCACTAATATAATACAAACAGCATAAACATAATAAGACTTTGGAGTATAAACTTTGAGCAAATGTTGCCAGGGAGGAGATACAGGTATTGGAAACCTGTGTGTGTATAAGAGAGGATTTCAGGTAGGCACTAAAGGAAAATAAACCAGTTTGGACATGTCCAGGTCAGGGCTTTACCAAAGCTGAGAAGCCAAATTTGTCATTAGAACATTTTAGAACCTCAGGAAGGTTGGTTTTTAAGAGATGTGAAAGGGTTTGAAGACTGGAGCTCAATCCAGACCTGTTCTCCTGTCCCCACACATCATGAATCCAGTTGCCAAAGTAGCCTGTGAACAAGGAATGCTTGTACTGTGTCCTCGGCACTAGCCGTTCCTTCCTTTCTGGGAAATATCCTGACCTCATATGTCTCTATCTTGCCATCCCAGAGAGGGGAGGGGATGCATTTCTCAGCTTTTCTAGGGTTGTGCCACTCACTGAACCAGATTGGGATAAACCTTACACTGTCACCATCAGAAAGTTGTTGCAGAGGTTCACCTTGCCCCAGAGGGCAACAGCCTACTCTTCCCCCAAAAGTAGGAAAATCCCCTGCCATCGCCTGTTCCACCTGGCAGGGTTTGCATGGAAATTTGGATTGGCTGCTTCTCCTGAGGAACTCTTAGGTCTTCCTTGCTGATAAACTGAATATGTCCATGGTGGGGGTGGAGAGTTGTTCACTAACCATGTTTCTTAAGGCTTTTATCTCTTTTACTCCATCAAGATCCTCTATTTACAAAAGATTTCAGGATATACATGTGTACATATATACATATATAATATATATTTTTATACAATACCATTGGCATGATTCTTCACCAATCTTCATAATTTGCACTTTTTATTTCTATATGTATTGAACCCAGTACAGTGTTAAAAGCAGCCCAGGCAAGTTCTTATTCTGTTTAAAAGGCGTTTTTCTGCAATGTTTGTTGATAACTTCCAAGTGTGTCCCCAAAAGGGGGCTCAAAAGTATTTACCATTTTTAGCAATACATACATTGTTCCCTAGATAAAATTTAGGCTTTAATATTACAAAGATCTGCTTTTTAAAAAATCAACCTCCCTTTCCACCCTGCCCCAAAAGAAAGCAATATTCAGTCACTGCCCCCCCTCCCCCCACAGAATTCAGCAAATAAACTGTTGGCTTGAACACTAGCTTAGTGTAGTTGTAGCATCGGGCCGGTATCATCAGGGTTTTTTACTTGTGAAATATCTGAGGCTGTGATCTGTTGAATTATACTTGAACTGGACCAGAACATATTTATTGAGCTTATAAAAATTTTGTTAATTTAAGCTTTGGCTTGTAAATGGTTGGAATTTGTTGAACTTTGTTGAGTGTCTTATGAGTTGTCACTACTTTTACTGATTCGTGTAACTGACCGCCAAGTGTTTTGAGGTGTTTCATAAAAAAATGAAAAGAAAAAAAAAGATTTTAATAAAGGTAATTTGAAAGCCTTTGAGTGAGTAATGGTATTGATGTACGTTCACAGGAACCAATTTCTAACTCACTGGGTCATGGTCAGTAAAGAGGCCATGATTGGGAGCCTTCTTATAACTGGAATGTTTGAGAAAGCTTAGGTGACTTCTTTCTGCTTATGGAAAGGAGGGCTTTGGGTCAATTCCTGTGTTAACTGCAAAGTAAATAATTTATTCAGTTAGCAAACATTCATTGAATCATAGATGTGAAAGATACTTTTATCTATTCTCCTGCTTTCAAGAGGTATAGTACCTACTCAATACTGTACAAGTAAGGATCTATTTTTTTTTCTTAAAGATCCACAAACTTTTTGTAATTCTAAAGCTAGGAGATTGCTGGAATCTTTGTAACCTTTAGCCTTGCTTAACATTTGCAATTTTTTTTCCTGATATCTGGTTTCAATTCTTCTTGCTCCATATTTGACCCACTTTTGTTCCATCCTCCATTATTACTATTCTCTGGGTACTAACCTGTCCATATACTCCAAGGTTGTTTTTAAGTCCTCCTTCAGTCTTCTCTACCCTGGCAGCATCATGCCAGTCCCTTTAACCTCACTTCTGATATCCAGTTGCCCAGCCCTTGCAGAGGTGGGGCTATGGAGAGTCTCAAGGTCACATGTGGCCTTCTAGTTCCTCAAGTGCAGCCCTTTGACTGAATGCAAACTTCACAGAACAAATCCACTTAATAAAAGTCTCTGCCTCGGGGCCCTTAGCCCTTTTGTTGACATTTCCCTTTAAGTTTTTGGAAAACATGTCCAGGCAGTATGGGCCCAAAGAGATCACCTGTAATTAAACCTGATAGCAGCTCTGGGGAGCTGGAAGATGGGAATCATCAAATCGGGTATTGTACCTCAGGCATTTCCCTGGGCGTCTCTGAGCCTGTTGTTGCTTTCCCTCTGCTAAAGTTTAGAGCCTTTCATTCAGAACCTACCATGGTGTCAAGGGATCAGGCAGAAAGCACTAACTCAATCAAACAAATAACAATGACTGGACCTAAAGAGCAGTCGTTGGTGGCCCTATGTTGATGTGGAACAAGCTCTCTAGGGCAGTGAGGGTCCTGGAGATCTGATCTTGCTAATTTGAACAAAGGCATAGATGGTGCATTTGTCTGGTCTAAACAAGACACAAAACTGGAAGTGACAGACGGCATATTGGATGACAGAGTAAGGATCCTGAAAGATCACAGTAGGTAAAACTTTGAAGTGAATATAATGAGGTGAAATTTAATAGGAATAAATGTGAACTTACACTTAGGTTCAAATCGGCTCTGTAAGTACAAGATAGGGGAAGGATGACTGGATAACTGTGGAAAATATTTAGGAGTTTTACTAGATTAGAAGTGTCACTAGTGTGTTATAGCAGCCAAAAAGAACAGATATAATCTTAAACTGCATTAAGGGAATAGCATCCAAAAATAATGGAAGGGATAGTCCTGCTTTGTTGTATTCAGTCCTGGGCACTACATTTGGTGAACGTTAGTGTTAACCTAGAAAACATGCAGAGTAAGGTAACCAGGATGATGAGAGTCTTCATAATCATGGATGGAAAGAAATGAACTGAAATAGATCCCAAAAAATTCATAGCAGAAATTTTTATGGTAGCCAAAAAAAAAAGGTAAAAAAGGTGAGTGCCCATTGCTGGGAAATGGCAGTACAAACTGTGCTATAAGAATGTGATGAAATATTATTGCACTCAAAAACTGAGAATATGAGGAATTCAGAGAAACATGAGAAGGCTTATATGGACTGATGATACTGAGTGAAGAAATCAGAACCAAGAGTAATATACACACCATAACTAAATAATGTAAAGGAAAAAATATTCAAAGGCATCAGAATTCAGATGAATTTGATGACCAGTTTGATTCTTGGGTCCTAATATGAAACATTCTTCCCATCTATTAGTGGGGAGGTGGTTTACTATAGGTAGAGACTGCTGCATATGGTGCCAGAATTGGTTGATGTATCTGTTTTGCTTAACTGTTTTTACCCTTGTTATAATGGAGGGATTCTGGAGTGAGGGGAAAGTGGAAAGTGGTTTATTTGGAAGTGATAGTGATGCAAAAAGCACCAATGTAACATTACAAAAAGAAAATAATAAGCTGAGCAGGAGTTAGCAAGGCCATGGACTGTATAACCTAGACAACAATAGTCAAACTGCACACAGACCACAGATAAAATCAAGAAGGGAAAGCCAGAAGTACAGAGGCAGCTGGGCACTGAATTTTTGTAATCCATGATTGTTGAGCTTACCTCTTCTAAACTCACTTGAGGGATTCTTCTATATTTCCCAGCAATACCTAGAGCACAGCCCATTCCAGAGTGGGTTGGTGTGGGTATCTGTCAGTCTGATTTAGCTGTGATTCTCAGCTCCTGTGATCTGTACTGATGCCATGACCCAGAAAATGTGACCTTCACCTTTATTAGTTTCACCCTGTGCCCTAGTGGTCCAAAAAGTGTCCCTCCAAGGGACACCTGTAGAAATTAGGACTCTAGAGGGGGCTTTTGAGGACCTTAAGTAAATTCTATTTTCACCATCTTTTAACTTTCTTTTGAGTTTCTCTTGAGGGCAGAGGGAAGAGGACCTCGATTATAGGGGATGTTGCAGGGACTGTCCATCAGCTCCCAGATGGGAGAGAGTCAGAGAGATTACCCCTGGGAAACACTGGGGATTATTGACCAGCAGGCACATGGAAATATCCCCCGATCCTTAGAACGTTCTCTTTCTACCTACCCAGCTGTCTTCATGCACTTGGCCTTCTCTTTCCAATTGTGTCTGTGTTCTGCACGCAGTTTGTTTACCTACTTCTGTCTAAAGGATGGACAAAGTCCATGTCCTTGTTAACACCTGCACAAGCCCATATGAGATTTGTTTTATTTTGTTTGGCTAGTATACTGTAAGTGTGCTTGTGCTAAGTTTTTTTTTTTTAAATCTTTCCATTTTTTTTCCTTCCTGATACACACCTATCTAACCACTGTTGACAAGGAGCAAAAGGAGGACAAGCCCACTATTTTAACCCCTTTGTGATACCAGCTCTCAAAAAAGGAGACTTTGCTAAGGGAAGATAATCTTTCCACCCAATATAGGTAGGGGCTGCAACCAGAAAAATGGCTGGAGTTTGCATTTCTTCATTTTTCCCTGGAGAATAATAGCCTCTTCCCCAACACCCATCCTGAAAAGCAGTCTAAGTAGGAAATTCAGATCTCTTTAGGCTTGGCTGACATTGCCTCCCAAACCTGTTTGGTGAGGAAAAACCTGGCTCCGCTGAAGGAAAAGTGCGACAGGTAGCCTGCCAGGGGAACCCAGCAAGTTGGGGCAGGGTTGAATCCAATAAAGGAGTTATAGTGGAGAGTTCCTGGGGAGCACTCAGTGCCCCCATCACTTCAGATTCCTGGGCTCTATAAAACAAAGAGAAGTGGACTATCCCAGCTAAGGGGCAAGACCTTGTGTTAACATTCAGTAGGCTGATCTAGCATCCCTTTCATCACTAACTCAATATGTGATCTTGGTAAAGTCCTTTAACCACTGAGTCTCAGTTTCCTTATTTGAAATAAGGAACTATTAATATTTTTATTACCTACCTCACAGGGTTCTACACAATTCATTAAATAGTTCTTGAAGTATCTATTATGCTGGGCACTGTGCTAAGGACTAGAGATGCAAGGAAAAAAAAACCAAAATGTAGTACCTGTCCTCAACAAGCTTACACTCTACTTAGGACGCAACATGTAAGACAGATAAATCAATATGATATAATTTGACAAGGAAGAGAGTACTGACAATGAGGGGCACCATGATAGACTTCCAAAGGAGGGGACACCTGTGATGAACCTTCAAGGAAAATAAGGGCTCTAAGAAGCAGAAAGGAAACTGGTATATATTTCCAAGCATGGAAGGGAGACAGCCTGCACAAAGCTATAGAGGCCAGAGAGGGAAAGCTGAGCTCAGGGTACAGTAGAGGGGCCAGTTTAATTGGAACACAGAGTACAGGAAAAGGCACAATGCGGGGGAAAGCTGGGAAAGGTAGGTACGTTGGGGCTAGATTGGGAAGGACTTGCAATGTCAAGCTGAGAAGAGTATTTTTTCCCAGAAGCAATAGGAAATCATTGAAGATTTTTGAGCAGGAGAATAGCATGGTCAGAGCTGTGCGTTAGGAGGGAAGGGGAAAAAAAAGAAAAAAAAACTTTACATGATAACTTGATTATGAATTTAAAAGGAATAGCAAGTTGTACATAATAGATCTGCAGTTTCATGTGCAATCACCTTTTTATTATATTATGTTATGGAAATGCTTGTTTTATTCCATAAATTAAAAATAAAAGAAATAAATGTGAAAAAAGAAAGTTATTTTGGATGATGGATTGGGAAATGTTGTTGCAAGGGAAGTGCTTTGTAAACCTTAAATGGGAGCTATTCTTGGTTATCGGTAAAATGGAGGTGGAGGTGTGGATACATCGACCAATTCCATAGGATTTTTGTGACAATAACCTAAGTTAAGAAATTAAGTTACCATATGCAAATATAAGAACAGTGGGGGTAGATTGGAGCATGAAGTGACCCAGTAGGAGTTGTTGGATCATGCTATCCTTTAGAAAAGGGCCAGAGCTCATGTCCCACCAGAATGGGCCAGGCCACATGCTCAGCTTCATGGGAAGTCCACATCTGCTACACTAGGTACCACCATTATCTGCATCAACAAAAGGCACAGTACTAAACACAGTCGTTTAGGTTGAACTCTGCCTTCACAGAGGTTACCATTTATATGTCATGGCAAATGGAACATAATAACACACAAGAAAATACATATGAATGGCAAATTTCCTCTCCCGAAGCCTTATTCCAATGTCTCAGGGTGGTATGGGGGTGACTTTGAGTTCCTTAAGGCTGACAGTATACTATAAGTTCTCATAGGTCCTGCTGAGCCAGAAAGCCTTGGAGTGTGGGCAGATTTGAGAGTATGGGCACACTTTCCTTGCTCCAAGTAGTTCTCATCTTACTCATCTTCACAAGTAAAGGGATTTGGTTTGCCCTGATATGCCAACCAAGGGTTTCCCAGGAGAATGAGTACTAGGCTCTCCTCAGCTGCCCACATTACACTGAAACATCCCACTTTCTTCTGCTTTTCCCCTTACCTGAGGGCACCATAAAGCTGCCACATCTAATTCTGCTTTAGAAGAAACTTAGTGGCACAGTGTATAGAATGCTAGACTTGGAGAGAGGAAGAACACAGTTCCTACATTGTCTCAGACTACCTGTAGGACTTTGGGCAAGCCATTTAACTTCAGTTTTCTTGTTTGTAAAATGGTGCTAATAACTATTTCACGGAGTTTTGGGGAGATCAAATGAGAGAATCCAAATAGATAAAGTACCTGACAAACTTTAAAGTGCAATGTAAATAGTAACTATTTAAAAATCATCATCATCATCATCATCATCATCATCATCATCATCATCATCATCATCATATCATTATCAGTTGCCTGCTTTTCTGGGCTAAGGAAGGCACCAGCCAGGCAGATTGTAGTCTGTTCTGATCATTGGCCTCTTTGCTGTACTTCGAATAAGATGCTCCATCTCTCCCCCAGGCATTAACTCTGGCTATCTCCCATGCCCCTAATGCTCTCCTTCCTCCACTCCAACTACCGATCACCCTGGCTTCCCTTAAACCCCAACTAAAATCCCACATTCTACAGGAAAACTTCCCTAATCTGTCTTAATTCCAGTGTTTTCCCTTCTTTAATTATTTCTTCATTACCCTCTATAGAGCTAGTTTTGTATATATTTGTTTACATGTTGTCTCCCCTATTAGACTGGAAACTCCTGGAGGGCAGGGACTGTCTTTTCCCTCTTTTTGTTTCCTCTGTGTTTAGCATAGTGCCTGGCCCACAGTAGGTACTTAATAAAATGCTGATAGATTTAGTCACTGTCTAATGATTATCAGGGCCGAGAGTTGTGTAGTAGAAGGCTCTGAAGTGATGCTTCTGGGCTCAGGTGAGCGGAGTGAGATTTTCCCTCAGAACGGAAGAGCTCATGCCCAGGATGTTTTGAAAGGAGGAGGTGGGTTGAGGGGATAGGGGTAAACACCTGTACAGTTAGTACATCTTTATGAGGTGACAGAGATAACAATGCTCTGAGCCCTGTACTCTTTCCTGTTTGGCACTGTAGGGGATTATCTAGTGAGCTGGAAGTCAGGGGATCATCCCTTTCTAGATTTTTCTGTTCTGTTGCTACCCTCAGAGAAGCAGCAGGAAGAAGTAACACTTTGCCCCATTAACTAATCCCCCCCCCCAATGCCTTTAGAGTAACCTGGGGTCCACAGACTTGGTTTTTCAAAAAAAAATATTTTGACAAATGAATTTTACTATAATTGATTTCCTTTGTAATCCTATGTATTTTATTGTATGCACTTAAAAACATTACTCTGAGGAGGGTCCATAGGCTTCACCTAACTTTCCAGAGGCATCTATTACACGGTAAGGGGGGAGAACCCTACCTTAGAGCGATTCTAGCAGCCAGCTCCTGTTCTTGCCACAGACCCAGACCTTCCAGTCTGGAGGCTCATTCCTCCTCCCTTAGGCTGGGCCCCCCCACAGCACCTCCTCCAACATGTGTCCCAGCACATTCTCTTCCCTACCCTGCCAAGCCTGCCCAAGCTTCAAATTGCCAGTATTTAGGACAGAGCAGCTGGGTGGGGAGGCGCTGGGCTCTGGGAATAGAGCTGGTTTTATGGTAGTTATGTCAACACTGGATTTACCATTTCAGTTCACACTGTACCCATGGAAACCACACCTCTTTGATTGATGGCACAGCAAGGGATGGGGGGAATCTCTTCACTTTTTTGAGGGGCTCCTACTCCCCTCAAGTTTTGGAGGGGCAAGGAGGCTTGTTTGTGTATGAAGGAATTTCACCTCCAGAAATGAGACCTCGACACCAACTGATACCGCTGGGTGGGCCATTAATAATTAAGCCTGCCATGCCCCTCGGTCTTCATTGCCCAGACCTGGAGCCAGTCCAGCAGGAGA
This sequence comes from Phascolarctos cinereus, assembly GCF_003287225.1. Taxonomy (NCBI): domain Eukaryota; kingdom Metazoa; phylum Chordata; class Mammalia; order Diprotodontia; family Phascolarctidae; genus Phascolarctos; species Phascolarctos cinereus. The sequence goes on along the minus strand of NW_027555736.1, from coordinate 100,291,857 downwards.
AAAGGGAGCAGCTCACTGCATCGTTAGCCCAGTGTACCACAGACACAGTCCTAGAAGAATGGAACGCCCATCTCCCCCTTCATTCTGCCTACACAAGTCCCACCTGTTCAGCTTGGCCCCTCTTCCTTTATGAGGCTTTTCCTGGCTCTTCCAAGACCCAGGGACCTTTCCCTCTTCAGAACCCCTATTGCCTATGACTTCTAGCAATGCTCATGTATTGTTCTGTAGACTTAGGGCTGGGAGGAGCCTCGGAGGTCATGCAGTCTACCAACCCATGGATCCTGCCTACAACACTCCTAACAGTAGCCACCCAGCTCTGCTGGAAACTGCCTTCCTGCCTAATGCAGTAGCCTATTCAAGGGGCAACTCAAAATTAACTTTTCACGTTTGTCCTTTCCTTCTAATAATAATACTTACATTTGTGTGGCATTTGGATGTTCAAAAACACGTCCATATGTATCCTTAATTGCTTCTCTTGTCTCCTGTGACATAGGTAGAGTAAATATTATGGATAGTTAGTGAGACAAGCTAACAGAGCATTTACAGCCCCATGACCCTGCATAGGGACTAAGGAACCAAGCAGGAGCTGCTTCTGATTCATCTTTATTTGTGTTTTAAAATGTCTCTTGTTATTATAATGACATTGACAAACAGAAACATTTCCCTATACAAAGGAGAAAAAGAGTGCCGCATATGAAACTAACTTTCTGTGTGCATAACTTGGGATTTTTGTTTTGTCTTCTTTTTGTTTTTAGTATTATGCAAACTTAATCTGAGATTTTGAAACTGTTCTGCTCATCTCTATTCCCTTCTGAACTTCCTTTTTGCTCCCTTCTATTTATTTTTGAAATGATTCATTGCTTCCTCCCCCACTTTTAAAGTTATCACTATCACTTCTCTATAATGGGTTCCCTTCCCCCAAATAACAGTCCTTTGTATTGGTATTGGTTCTACACACCCTTTAGCAAGGGGTCAGAGAATGAGTCTATCCCCATGGAGCTAAAGCCTGTGTTCCATGGGTTCATTCCTCTATTATTACATTATTATCCCCAGTTTTTAGGTGAGGAAGTTGAGGTTCAGCAAGGTGATATGGGTGGGCTCTTCATAGGATCATAAACTTAGACCTGGAAGAGACCTTAGAGGTCAATGAGTAGGACCCCTTCATTTTACAGATGAGGAAACTGAGGCCCATAGAGGTAGAGTGACTTGTTTAGAATTTGCTTACCAAAGATGACTCAATAACAACCAGCACATGAATTCAGTTTGTTTGTTTGTTTGTTTGTTAAACTCTAATGGTCCAGTGGTTCTGTACCCTGGAGGAAAAGGAACCACTAATCACATCTGTTTATATCCCTCCAACACTTTCCAGCTCAGGGTCTTGCACATAGGAAACATTCTTTATATATTTCTTGTGGTTCAACTAGGTTCCCAGCTGGAAATGATTGAGTACCAATGTGCCTTCTGTGTTTCAGGCTTTCTTATAAGGCCCCTCTCCCCTTAGCCATAAGGCAGCATCACCAAGGGGTTGGTGGTGGGGGAATGTATTTACTACAGAGTTGGCCACTCTGGGCCACTGGGAATATGGTTGCTTTTCTCCTTTTTCCTCCCATTTCTCCAAATTTCCTTTGGTATCTTTTCATCTGGGTCCCCTGGACTTTCTCACCTTTTATTAACCCATCCTACCAGCCTCCCTCCTAGGACTTACGCTTAAAGTTAGTCCCAGCACTAGCTTTGAGAGTAATTTTGGGATTCTAAACTGTCTTGGGTACTTCAGTACTAAATCCAATAGCCTAAGTGGTGATGGATAAATGGCAAATCTGGTAAGCCCTAATTTCTAATTTCAGAGCCTCCTGTGACCATCTGCCTCTCTTTTTCACTGTTTACACAACCCACCCTGCTGATATCTACCTCTACAACTCCATACTAGATTGTCCTCCTTTTCTACCTTCCACTTAGTTTTCCTTTGAGGCCCCTTGCTTCAGTCTTTCCTTTTTCCTGAAGTCTTGTCTCACCATTATAACCCTCAGTGCTCTCTCCTTCCTTTGAACTAATGCCATTTACTCTCTGTACCATAATGTGGCACTTTTACGATGCCCAATATGATCAGTTAATTGTTTTGTGTGTCTATGCCTTTATTCCTTGACTAAACAATGAGCTACCTGAGGGCAGGGACCATGCTTTGCACTTATTATTTATTCCCTTCAGTGTCTAGTATAGTCATAGGCTGACAGTAGACACTTTGTAAATAGTATTCATTCATTCATTCATTCATTTATTCACTCATTCATTTAACAAGCATTAAGTATATATTGTTTACAAGGCTCTTTGCTGGTCACTGGAAGATTTGTAAATATAAATAAGCTTTCTGTTCTTTTGGAGTCCATTATCTTCTGATATCAAGTATGTAAAACACATAAAAGCAACTGAATGAATACATACATGCAGAATGTCTTTTTAGCAAATGAAATGCCAGGTGTGGTGGCTCACGTTTGGAATCCCAGCTGCTGGGGAGCCTGCTGGATCACTTGAATATGGGAGTTCTTTTTAAAAGAACTTTTGGTTCTTTTATTTGGTTTATATATTAGTTATAAACACTACTTGTTTATAGGACACCTTCCAAGAAATAACCCATCCAGCAGTGTGATTTGGAGACAAAATTCCAATGTGATTATGTACCTTTTGTATACTCCATAAGGTAACTGCCAATATAAAACGCAAACAATGTAAAACCAACATATTTTAATAACTTTACTTTTCAAATCTGATTTATAATTTCTAGGAGAAAATAGCACTGAAAAGAGGCAGATTTGGCAATATCTAGAGCCTACTAGAGTGGTTTCATTTATTCAACAATTATTGAGTACCTCCCATATGTAAGGCACTATGCTAGACACTAAGTTGAGATATGAAGATCAAAAAAGAGACAAGAGTACCAACTCTTAAGGACTGTACAATCAAATTATGAGATTTCAGAGGAAGAAGCAATTCTTTCAACTTGAGATGAACAGGAGAAAGAATCATTAGTATTCTTTGTAATTTTTTACACTGGTGCTGATTTCAAAAAGTTGGTGGAATTGTGAACTAATCCAACCATTTTGGAGAGCAATCTGGAATTATGCCCAAAAAATTATTAAATTACCTACACCCTTTGACCCAGCAATGCCACTACTAGGTCTATTTCCAAAGATGATTAAGGAAAGAAGAAAAGAACCTGTATGTTCTAAAATGTTTATCGCAGCTCTCTTTGTGGTGGTAAAGAACTGGAAATTGCAGGGATGCCCATCAATTGGGAAATGGCTGAACAAGTAGTGGTATTTGATTGTGATGGAATACTACTGTGCTATAAGAAATGATGAGTTCAATGATTTTAGAAAACCATGGAAAGACTTGTGTGAAATAATGAAGAACAAAATGAGCAGAACCAAGAGAACTTTGTATATAGTAACAGCAAAATTGTTTTAAAAAAACAACTATGAGTAAATAAACTATTTTGACTATTATAAATACCCAAATTAATTATAAAGGACATATGAAGAAAGATGCTATCTGCATCCAGAGAAAGAACTGATAAATAGAAGTATACATAGAATAATTTTACATATATATATATATATATATATATATATATATACATACATACATATAGATATGTTTATGTCTAATAGTTGCCATCTCTAGGGCAGGAAAGGGGGAGGGAAGGAAAAAAAGGGAAAAAAAAGAAATTTACATGATAATTTTGTTGTATATTTGAAAGGAATAGAAGGTTGTGCATAGTAGATTTGCAGTTTTATGTACAATCATCTTTTTATTATGTTATGAAAATATTTGTTTTATTCCATAAATTAAAAATAACATATTTTTTTTAAAAAATTTTAAATTTTAATTTATGGAATAAAACAAGCATTTCTGTAACATAGTACAATAAAAAGGTGAAACTACAAATCTACTATGCACAACTTTCTACCCCTGTCAAATATACAACAAAATCATACAAATTTCTTTTGTTTTCTTTCTTCCCCTTTCCCCTCACCCCCACTCTAGAAACAGCTACAATAGAGCTAAAATCAATCAGGTTTTCACACTAAATCTGGCACTAGTATGGTAGTGGGCCCCTAGGAGAGGGGAACTACCAGGCTGCCTAAGAATGAGATGAACAGAACCATACTGAAAATGAAGAAGTATGCAGATAAGCAGTGGGATTGAGTCCATGAATGGTTCTGGCATTTCCAGTCTGGGTGAGATAGGGAGACCTAGTATTGGGGAAAAAAAGGAAGGAAGGAAGGAAGGGAGGAAGGAAGGAAGGAAGGAAGGAAGGAAGGAAGGAAGGAAGGAAGGAAGGAAGGAAGAGGGAGGAAAGAAAGAAAGAAAGAAAGAAAGAAAGAAAGAAAGAAAGAAAGAAAGAAAGAAAGAAAGAAAGAAAGAAAGAAAGGAAGGAAGGAAGGAAGGAAGAAATGGAACAGGGGGAGGAAGGAATAAAAAGAAAAGAAAGGGAAGGAAGGAACAAGGAAGGAAGGAAATTTCATTTTTACATACATGAGACAATGAGATATACTTGAAAGAGTACTGGCCTAGGGGTCAGAAGATCTAGTTTAGCATCTTATACTAACTAGCTATGTGACCTTAGTGTGGTCATTTACCCCCTCTCTGGGATCTAGTTTCCTCATCTGTAAAATGAGAAGGCTGGACTAATAACTAATTTATATAGAGCTTTTTAGAGTTTACAAAGTAGTTTTCTAACAATAATCATATGAGGTAGGGAATAGGAATATTATTATCTTTATTTTATAGATGAGGAAATTGAGGCACAGAGAGCGAGCATCATTTTCTCCCTGACCCATAGTTGGTAAATGGCAGAGTCTGCATTTAAATATGACTCTTGTGACTTCAAGTCTCAGATATTGTGCTCTTTCCAAAACACTGCTTCTTGACTAGATAATTTCTAACATGCCTTCCAATTCTAACACTCTGTGATTCTATAAAATATCCCCTACAATGCTTGGTTTGGTATAAGGAAATTATTTCCATATATTGCCTGACAGCCCATGCCAACTATGATACTGCTTTGGTGACATGAGTACAACAAATTCTGGTTAACAATAAACCCCATATAACAGATATTTTCCAAAATATCTGCTTTCCAGCTAGCCTATTTAGTACACATGGTGACCTTATAAGCAAGGTATCACTGTACAATATCCCTCTTAATAGAGTTTGACAAGAATTTTTTTTCCTTCTTCAGAATGTGCTATGGACATCAAGAGCTTTCATTTTCTTTTCTTCCTTCCTTCCTTCTTTCTTTCTTTTTTTCCTGTCTTCCTTCCTTCCTTCCTTGCTTCCTTCCTTCCTTCCTTTTCTTTTCTTTCTTCCTTCTTTCATTTCTTTTCTTTCTTTCTTCTTTCTTTCTCTTTCTTTCTCTCTCTCTCTCTCTCTCTCTCTCTCTCTCTTCTTTCCTTCTTTCTTTCAAAAGTGCTTCTGGCCATGGGTGCCTAGACAGATGACTGTCAAGATGTACTAGTGCTCAATTCCTCTAATTCAGTTCAACTCACCTCAACAGACCTTGTTAAGTGCCTGCTAGGGGCAGATATTGTGCTCTGGCCCTGCCCAGTGGGACCGGGCAAAGAATCCTAGAATATTAGTGCCAGAAGGGCCCTTCGAGCTCAACTAGTCCAACCTTCCTCCCTCTATTGCACCGAGGAACAAACTGAGGCTTTTAAAAATAAGATGACTTAGCGAGGTCAGAGAGTGAGCTATCAGCTCAGGACCTTTTCATTTTGGCCAAATGTCAGTTCTAGGGTGAGGGAGTACTACAAAATGACAAGAATACCCTTAGCTCGAGTCAGACATTTCAAATCAGACAGGGGAGAAAGCAGAATGAGCAGGGGAAGAGGTGTCTAGAAGGATAAATAACAGTATTCAATTCAATTCAATGCCTTCAATTCAATGAACATTCATTAAACATCTACCATGTATGAGGCAGTTCTGGCCAGAAACCCTGAGGGTCTTCCTCTCCCAGTTCGATTTTTTTTTTTTGCATAGGCAAACTAGGCCATCTTTTGCTTCAATTCTTATCTAGCTTTTAATTACTTAATGGGCATTGCCTCAGCCAAACTGAGACCTGGGAAAGACCTGGGAAAGCTTAAAAAGGCCAAGGTCTCCCACTGTATCCTGACCTATGTCTTGTTGCTGGACTCCAATGACTCTGGAGGACAGAGTGAGGCTGATGACTTCTCTTGGCTCTGCCTCACTTAAATCCAATTCACTTGCAAGTCAAGACATCACCCTCCTGATGCCATAGGTCCTCTTCGAGAGCAAAGGACAAACAACAACAACAACAATGTATCCTCATAGGGTGCTTAGGGGATAGCAAGGGTCAGGTATAAGAAGCATTTGGAAAGCCAAGCAGAGAGGTGTGTTTTGAGGACAGAAAGTACAGGGATTTCACATAGGTGAATAGTGTGTACTGACACTGAGTTAGTGGATACTGATATTGAATTAGTGCATATTGAGTTAGACAGTAGGGACTTAAGGATATTTGGTGGGGTCAGTGAGAGAGATGGGATATGGGATAGCTTAAGACTTGTTCAGTTGTGGCCATCAATCCTATTTGCTAAATGTAATAGTTGGCCTTTCTAAAAAGTCTGGAGAGTTTATACTTCAGATATTTCTATAGTCTTTGTCTCTAGTTCAAACAGAGGCATTGTGGTAAAATGAGAAGAGAACTGGATTTTTGAGGCAGAAGACTTGAGCTTAAATCCCAGTTCTACCATTTTACCATTTGTATGGTCTTAGATAAGATACTTCTCTTCTTTGGGTGTCAGGTTACTCATCTAAAAGAAGGAGTTAGGGGCTGGACTTGTCTCTAAAGGTTTTTGTTTTTTGTTTTTGTTTTTGTTTTTTCATTCCCTAGCACTCAAATCCTGTGGTCCTATCACTTAACTCTCTTTTACTCTGGGCCCAGGTCATCATTTCCTGTGCTCTGTCTAAGAATAGCATGACTCTTTCCTATTTAGACTGATTCTTTAGGGCCTCTTTTCTCTCGCGGTTTGGAATGAAAGACAAACCACAAACAATTCCTTCACCATCAGTTATCAAGTGATTGGCAAATAGCAAACACTGGTATTGGAAAAAGGAAGGGCATGTGGCTTCATTAACTCCATGCTATTCTGGTCATGTTGGGAAATAACTGAATCCTCACATACGTACTTCTCAGGATGCTAAGAAGCCACAAGTCTGCATTTCCTTCTTTGAAAAAGGGAGAAGTAAGGAGAGCGAAAGAGTCTTGGGAATGCAGAAAGTCTAAAAGTAATTGGCTTTTATTGTGAGACAAAGGTGAGTGAGAATGGACACACTCAGCAGTCAAAAAAGATTCAATTGAAGAAGGATTTATTAAGCATTTCTATATGCAAGGAATTGTGCTAGGTTTGGGGGGGTGGGATTGGGATTGGGAGGGCAGGACAAAAACAAAAGAAAAAAAAAACAGTTCTTGCCCTCAAAGAGCTTACCTTGTACTTACAGGATACAGTGAATGAGCAGAAAAGTAAATAGAAGGCAAAAGGGGAAGGGAGAGAGCATTAGTCATAGGGGAGATCAGAAAGGCCTTCCCAGAGATGGTGGCAGTGAGCTAAGCCTGGAAAAAAGATGAAGATTCTGCAAGACTGAAATTCATTTGGAGTGAATTGCTATGCAAATCCATGGATGCCAGGGATGCTCTTAATTATTCACTAGTGGATAATCTGCTTTACTGTAAAGTCTTATATTGCACTAAGTGTATGGGGTGCATGGGGTGATATGGGAGGACTAGCACCTCTAGTGGGAGGGCTTGCTGAACCCTTTTTAGGGCTGCTCATCCATCTTTGGTGTCTACCTGGCACCTGTAGCTCCAACAAGCTATAGCATGTGCAATGGCCACATCCCAGTAAAACTGTCTTGGCAGACAGGCTAAACCAGGTTGAGGGTAACACACAGGCCTCAAACTCAGTGAGTAAGGGGGTATGTCTACCCCAAGCATGTGAAGACCTCCCCTGGCAGAATGAGCAGATGAGAACAATATCTTCTGCCAGCCATGAAGGCAGCTGAAGCAGGTGCTGTGGAGTGTTTAGAGCTTGGTCAGATATCAAAATTGCCAAGGTTGTCCACTGCATCTCATTACCAGTTATCCTGATTTTTGTCTTGCCACTGGACTTCAATGACTCTGGAAGAGAGAGTGAGGCTGATGACTTTGCACAACACTGCCTCAATTAAATCCAATTTATGCATAAGTCAAGACATCACCTTGTGATGTCACTGGTCCTTTTAGAAAGTGAAGGATGCACAACAATATTGCACTATGCTACAGTGGGTTTTTTTTCTAGACCTGTGATTTTATTAGTGTAGGGAGATTACCATTGATGAAACTCCTATCAATACAAATCAGAAAGCAACCTAAAATTTAGAGGTTCCACTAAGAGGTTAAGTGACTTGTCCTGGGTCACATAGCTAATATGTGCCAGAGCTGGAACTTGAACCCTGGACTTCCTAACTGAGGTCAAGGTGGGCTCTAAATATACTACAGCATGTTGTCTCTCCTGCTGCAGTGGAGAAGATGTTTAATATGGTCTCACGGGAGGCTCAGCTCAACTTCATCAAGAGGTGTAGCCAGAATGGGCCTATTGAAAGCTGGTTCTAATAGTTTGGGGGTTTTAAATGGATAAGCTGTTTATTGTGTCATATGGGGGTCATGGGAACCAGCAGGGCAGAATTGCTCAGGAGGGATTACAAACCTGGGAATTGAGCCCAGCATCAAGAGGGCTGAAGGTTACTTCCAGTTCAATAGGCAGGCACTTGAGTTCCAAAAGGAACTCCAGGAGTTCCAACAAACAGGGATGGGATGCATCAGACAGATACTAAGTTTTCAAACTTGCAAAAAAATGAATCCAGGGAATACAGCTAAAGCAGAAAGTGTCACACAGGTACTGGAGGTCTAGATGGATGGGTCTAGAGTTTGGAAGATCATAGATAATGGCAAGGGCCAAATCTTTATTTATGATTCGATTCATCCACCTTGCCTCAACTCTAAATCTCCCTAGTTATTAATTAGCTTCAGAACTACTTGCACTTCTCTCTGTCTCTCTTTCTCTAACTCCTTTCTCTCTTTCTCTGTCCCCTTTCTCTGTCTCTGTCTTTCTCTCTTCTCTCTCTGTCTCTGTTTTTCTCTCTCCTCCCCTTTTTCCCCCTTCTCTTCTCCTCTTAATCTTCACGTGCTCTGTATCTGTTGCCTCCTTCTCTACTGCCTAAAACCATGTCCAGCCCCCTTAAAATACTTTTTATTGACCCTACCATGCTTATCTTTTCACAGCCAAACTCCTTAAAAAGCTAAGGTCCCTTTGTCTCTTCTTTTCATCCTGCCACTCCTTTCTCAACCCTGAATCCTTGGCCTTTGCTCAGGCCTCATGCTGCTTGGCCTCTCTACAGCATTTGACACTGTTGACCACCCTGCTTCTCCTTGTGGTTTTCTAAAGCTGTTTTTTGTGACACTGTTTTTCACACTGGTTTTGCCCCAACCTGTCTGACATTCCTTCACAGTCTCCTTTCCTGGCTCATCCCTCTTGTCTCGCCCCTGAACCATAGGTGCCCCCCAGGTTCTCTCCTGGGCCCTCTTCTCTCTCTGCATGTTTGCTCTGGATGCTCTCAGTGGTTCACATGGGATCAATGATCATCTCTTTGCAGCTGTATCTTGTCCTAATCCCCAGACTTTCATTACCAACTACCTACAATATGTCTCCAAAAGGCACCTCAAATTCAACATATCCAAAACAATTCACAATTTTCTCCCCTACCCCTTCCCTTTCTTCAAACTTCCCTATTTCTATTGAAGGTACTATCTTCTTCCTAGTCACCCATCCTCACAACCTTGTAGTATTTTTTACTCTTTATTCTCCCTTGTTTCCAATTATTGACAACTCTTGTTTTTCTACCTCCAAAGAATCTCTTATGCTCATCCCCTTCCTTCTAGTTACACAGCCATCACTCTAGTTCCTCATTATCTCCCATGTGCCTAGACAATTGCAATAGTCTCCTAATTGACCCCTGATTTCCAACATCTACTCGTTCTACAATTTACTGTCCAACCCAAATGATCTTCCTAAAGCACAAATCAGACCAGATTGCATTCCTACTTGCTTCAAAATAGAGAATAATCTCTTCAATTTGGCATTCAAAGTACTTTATTTGGCTCCAGGTTATCTTTTCTAGGCTTATTTCTCATGCACGGGATCATGGATTTGCAGCTAAAAGCAACCTTAAAGACTATGGAGTTCAGCCTTCTCATTTTACAGATGAAGAACTGAAACCCAGAAAGGTTAAGTAACAGCAAGTGACAGAACTGGGATTCAAACTTAGGTTCCTTCCAAGTTCAGCGTTCTTTACATTGTATCACGCCCCTTTACACACTCTAACGTCTTGCCACTGTCTTACTTGTCGTTTCACAAACATAGTATTTTATCTTTCTCCTCCATGCCTCTGCACAACTGTCTCCACATCTGGGACACAAACCTTTCTCACTTCTGCCTCTTAGAATGTCCAGCTTCTTTTAAGGCTAAACTCATGTCCCAACTTTGAGAAGCCTTTCCTGATTCCCTCTTTCTCTTCCTTTATTAGTTTTCTCAAGGACTTACTTATCATAGGATCATAGAGATATACTTGAAGGTCCTTGTTTCCCTTGTATCTCCCTAGTCTTAAGGACAGGGACTGTTTTTATTTTTGTTTCTGTATCTCCATTGCCAAGCATAGTGCCTTGTATGTGCTTATAAAGGAAAGGTTTGTTGAGTGAATGAATGGATGAGCAGTACTGGGAACAAGAAATACAAGACATGAACTCCTAGCCTAGAGCTAGTGCTGTTTATGACTCTTTACTTTCTTTTCTTTAAATTCATCTAAATTAAATTAAATAAAACAATAATTACAAATAAACAGCACATGGAATCAAAACCCAAATAAAGACCTAAACTATATTTTGATGCAAAGAGAAAAAATAATAAAAACTTTAAAAAATAATCTATCTCTTTTTCAAGGTTTTTTTTTCCCCAAATTTAGATCTGTGATTTTACTAGTGAATGAAATTCCTCAAAACTACATGGATTTGCGATTTATAGCCTTGAAGAGTTTCCTGGGCCACTGAAAGGTTAAATAATTTGTTCAGGGTAACCCAGCCAGTATGTGTCAGAGGGAGTACTTGAACTCAGGTCTTCCTGACTCAGAGGCCAATTCTTTAACCAATCAACCAACAAGCATTTCTTAATTGCCCACTTCTAAACTGGTACTATGATGAAAGTTGGGAATACAAAGAAAAAAAAATGACAATCCCCATCCTCAAGGATAGCCACATTTCAGACTTGATTCCTTTAATTCTGCCACCTTTGCTATACATTATTTTACATGTCTTCCTATCTTTCTCTGTGTTCTTCACATTTGCCTTTTTTTTGCGGTACAGTAACATTAAATTACACCAATATACCACAATTTATTCCACCATTCCCTAATCTTTGACATGTAGTTAGTTTCCATTTTTTTTTCACTGTAACATCAAAGGCTCTTATAAGCATTTTTTATAATTTGGCTTCTTTTCATTTTAATAACATCCTTGGTGGTAGTCATCATCATTGCTGTCGTCATCATTGTCTCATTTTAGCAGATCTTTGGGTCAAAGGATATAGTCATTTTGTAATTCCTACTGTACATTGCATTACCACTCTTCAAAAAGTATACATCCATTTAGAGTTTTACCAACAATATAATAATTCTCAAACTTGCCAGCATTGAATTCAATCAATTTAGTTATCTTTGACAATTTCATGGCCATGATGTGGTGGCTTAAAGGTGTTTCAGTGTGAAAGTCTTTGATCATTAGAAGGTTTGAACAACTTTCGAAGAGGTTATTAATCATTTGTGTTCATCCTTTCAAAAATTGTTAATTCTTGACTTTTGACGATTTTACAAGTCTTTTTTTCTATTTTTTGAAGAAGTGAGAAATGGAGAGTTTGAAGGTTGTGAGAGGGACAAAGTCTATAGATGCAACTTTCTCCTGATCAAGGCAGAGGATAAGGGCTAGACTTTCTGGGGAATTTTAACTTGTTAAGCCGCCTACACCACTACACTGACTTGGGTTTCTTTATCTCAACAGAGACACTTGTTTGTAAAGCTCTCTTCTTCAGAGGAACACAGAGGAACAATTCCATACACATTCTCTTAGGTATACTTCCAGGAAGCCCATATGCAAAGCCAAAGGAAGTCTTCCTATCTGTGAATTGTGATGAGGGAATAGGCACAAAGAGCATAACTGGCTTGGGTGCAAGAATTGGGACTTTCAGGACTTCTGATTTCCAGTGCAGGACTTTGCACTGGCTGTTCCTTGCACCTAGAATTTTCTCTCTCTTCATTTTCATTTCTTAGAACCCCTAGAAACCCTAAGACTCCAGCTTGAATCACCTCCTTCAAAAGGCTTTTCCTGAGGTCATATGGCATAGTGACTAGAGTGCTGGACTTGGAGTCCAGAAGATCTGACTTCACTTTGTGCCTCAGATACTTACTAGCTGTGTGATCCCGGACAAATCACTTAACCATTCTCAAAGTCAGTTCTTCATCCATAAAATGGGGATAAACATGCATCTCAGAGGGTTGTTGTGAGGATCAAATGAGATAACATATATGAAGTTCTTCGCAAATCTTAAAGTGCTAAAGAATGCCAGCTACTGTTTCACATTGCCAGTACCATCTGCTTGAATTACTGAATTAATTATATGCGTGTATATATGTGTGTGTATGTATATATACATATTTGCATATATATGTATACAGCTGTATGTGTGTGTGTAATATATACATATTATACACATGAGGCAGCTAGATGGTTCAGTGGAAAGAGTGCTGGGCCTATAGGCAGTCAAGAAGACCTGAGTTCAAATTCTGCCTCAGATGTGTACTAGCTGTATTACCCTGGGCAAATCACTTGATCTCTGTTTGCCTTAATCCATTAGAGAAGGAAATGGCAAACCACTCCAGTACCTTTGCCAAGAAAACCCGACAGATAGCATGGTCCATGGTGTCACAAAGAGTCGGACACAACTAAACAACTGAACAATAACAACAATACATACACCTGCATGCATACACACATGTACTATATACATACATCCTGTACTTACTCCTTTGTGAACATGTTGTATCTACCTAAGTAGAATGTAAGTTCCTTGAGGTTAGGGATTTTTGCTTTTACATTTGTATCTCCAGTGTCTATCACAATGTTTGGTATTTAGTGAGCATTTAATAAATGCTTGTTGATTGATGGATTATACCAATTTACCTGTAGCAGGCTACTTCTTTTCATGGAAAGTTGAATATCCTTTGATCAGAAGCACAATGTTAAGCAGTCAAATCATCCACCCCCCAGAATTCATCCATACTTCATTCCAAACCATTCTTACATCTTATATCTCTGCAACAAGTTTATTCTAGAATATCTCCTTTTCTTAAAGATGAAAGCCCCCCTGGCCCAGCCACCTTGGATTCCATAAGGTCTCTCTTAGTACCTTCCATTAGATTCTAGGGCTTCAGGAATCTTGGCAAATGTCCAGAGAGCCAGTAATTCAAAAGCCTATCCACTTTGAAAAGCAGAATTTATTCCCTTTGCTACAAAGTATGCTTATGGCTCAGCTCTTTCTACCATTCCTGTGCTCTGTGATAAAGTACTGGGTGTTTGTCCCCTAGAGTGTGTCAAACAAAATCATCATATGCAGGAAGATGGAAAAGAAAATGTTATTGAGCCTTTAGCTGTTCTGTTGTTATTGTTGTTTATCAAAGAAGACTAATGACATCATGGGGTGCTGTCTTAACTTGGACATGAATTGGATTTAAGTGAAGCAAAGTTGCAAAAAGTCATACAAAAGTCAGGATGACTGGTGGTGGCTGATGTCTGACCAAGCTCCAAGGGCTCAACAGTGCCTGCTTCAGCTGCCTTCATGGCTGTTGGAACAAATTGTTCTCATCTGTCCATTCTGCCAAGGGGAGATCTTTACATGCTCGTGGTAGATATTACCCTACCTCACTGGGTCTGAGGCCTGTCAGTTACCCTCAGCTTGGTTTAGCCCATGACTTAGCCACTCCCAGATACTCTTTGGGATGTTTAGAAAGCCAGGACTGGGGCGCCATATTGAACAGCTGTTGTTCCTATTGCAAATACAAACAACCAGCATCTTTGAAGGATTCTCTCAGGCAAGGCTGCTGGTGAACTTCCTCTGGACCAAGAGAAAGGTGATTTGTTTGGAAGTTTTTGTGTGTTTGCTTCTTTGGAATGCACAATGACTCAGAGTTTTCTGACGTTCCCTAAATTTCAACTCTCTAGGAGTTCAACAGAAGATAATTCAGATCAATCCTGTGACACATACTTCAGTTACTTTATGCATGAAAAGAGCCAATGACCTTGGGTAAGAAGAAAAAATATTTTACTTCCTTGAATTATGGCTCTTTGGCGGAACAAGCTGCCATAGTTGGTAAGTGACATAATAATCATGTGGTTGGCAAAAGACTTAGAATTCGTCTAGCCTTTGCCTCTGCTTTCAACCAGAACAGCATCTAAACTGTTATAGGTCATGTGTCATTACCATGGGATCCTCTGGTTATGTTGGAACTGTCTTATAGCAAATATTGGCTTGGAGTAACTGAGTTGTTGGCTAGGGATGAGAGGCTTTTTATTGTACAGAAATTTCAATTATAATGAGGATATACATACATATATGTGCATATATACACATATGTGTGTATATACATACATACACATACACATACACATATATATTACTTTCAGAAGCGTTAAATTCACAGTCTTTCTTTGCAGCCCCAAATCTTGTGTCCCCTAATCCTCTATCAGAAAGGCATGTATCCTGAATCTAATCATTTCCAAATTTTCAGTCACATAGGTTTATTTGCCACATGCCCCCTTCTCAGAGAACCTAACCAATACAGTCTATTTCTAGGGAAGATATGATAACAAGGAAGTGTGTACATAGGCAACAAATCAAATGGGAGCTTTGAGCTGAGACAGTCAGCAAACATTCTAGGAGGGAAGAGAGAAATAAGATCCTGAGTTACATAAGGACAGTGACTACATAGATCTTCATATCTTTACCAGCACCTACCCCACTGCTCTACATACAATGGGTGCTTAAGAATGTTTGTTGAAGTTTAAAGAATTGAGTCTTGGGTCATATTAGCCCTTTGGGATGAAAAGTGGTCATAAGATCCTTCAAGAGTGTGAAAATGGTCCCCAAAAGAAGAGGCCTCAATTTTACCACTTCCACACATGGTGTCACCTATGAACAAGTTAAAATGATCCCAAATCTATGACTGATATACTTATGGAAATAACTTTATTCAGTGATCCACTGATTATTGACATCAAGTAAGGTGCAAAACATATTTACCTAAGGTTTTTTCTAGTGTTATGGTAAAAATCCTGGGCTGAATTCAAGAAGAAAAAGAATTCTCTGTTAATAGTTTCTCTAATGTTTTCTGTTTACGAGATGAGGTACTAATTATATTGAGCCCCAGGATACTACACTGATTCTTCTGTGAAATCCACAATAGTGTGAAGAAAAACTGATTTAATAATCCACACTGGAAAAATAAAGTTGATGACAAACATATTGCTCAGATTATGACATACTTATTGAATTAGTCCGCCAATATGTATTTATCCTGGACAGGTGCTACAGAACTAGATGGAGTTTAGCTAATAATTGAGTATCAGGAAGAAATTAAAGTCATTGAAATTTGGGAAATTTTGCTGAGTTTTCAATTATCCCAAATTGTTTGCGGCCACAAAAGTGCCTTTCTTTTAATAAAATTATTATTCTAGTGATAATTGGAATAAGTGGAAATTGTGGAATACCCCAATTTGGAGAAGAATTAGAATTATATGTAAACCAAAGGGCAATGGAAAGATGCATGGTCAGTGAAAATAGCTGGCAGTGTGCTTTAACTTTCAGTGCAGGACTGGCATAAATGACATTTTCAAGGCCATGTATGAGAAGAAAAGAACTAGATTGCTCACATAGAGAGGATGAGAAACAATAAGTGGACAGACAATCCAAGAGGCATATATGCCTGATATATATATATATATATATATATACACACACACACACACACATATATGTATGTCTGTCTGTCTGTATACATATATATAGAGATGTATACATATATAAATATAGAATACATGCATGTATGTATGTATGTGTGTATACCAGGAAAAGCCTTCCAGTGTCATGAGTATATCCTCTATGGAAGATTTAGGTAAAAATATTTTTTAAAATTGCATGGGATACAAAGGCATGGGAGTGGGTTGACAGGCACATGGGTGGAGGAAGTATGACCCAACTAAATATCAAGAGGTTCCAGGAATTCTTGTCTTCTCTAACCAGAGACTTTGTCACCCAAGACAGAGTGGTGTTGCTTTAAATGAGAGCAGATAAGTCCTGGACTTCTGAGCCCCGCCACATCCTTCACCTCTGAAGCACTGCATAAATATTAACTAACAGTGTACAAAACAACCCACAATGAGATAACAAGTGTCAGTTGAAGAAAACCAAAACACTCTTTCCCCTCCCTTTCACTTTTCTCTCCACCCTGGCTAGTCATAAATGAATATTATAGAAGCCATCAGATAGGTACCTCTCTGAGAGTGCCTGGAAAGGACACGTATTTCAGGAAGCTTCATAGGGAGGGAGACAGAGAACAAAGATGCACCTATATGTTCTGCTCATTCCTGGAGAGCTGACCTCCCTTGAACCTGGTAGCTCTTTTAGGGAATCTGGCTTTGACCAGTAGTAGTATCTCTTATCCACACCTAGGGCTCTAACCTGAGCTCCTGAGATCGTACTTCTTCTCCTGATGAAGGAGGCCATCAGGATAAGAAGCCATTCTAAATACATTTTAAAAGGGGCTTTTGAATATAAAACACTAGACAGAGCTTAGATATGACTTTGACTCTAGAGAAGCAAGTTATGCTCTTAGTTCTGTGAAGGCAGGGACAAAGTTGTTTTCTATTTCTTTCCTCCCTTATAGGGTCTTGCACAAAATGGGAACTCAGAAGTGTTGTTGCTATTTTGATGGATTGCTTACCACCTACTTAGATAGGCTTAAAGCACCAAAGAACATCAGGGCAAGCATTGAAATATTAAGATCCTGAAGGTTAAGGTTTTCTTTCTTCCATCCCCTTTTACTTTACCTACTTCAGCCTCACACTGTGGGTATACCATATATGTTGTACACAGAGAAGTATGTACCTCAAAAAAAAAAGAATGAAAAATGGATTAACATTATGGACAAACAACTGGGTAAATGTATTCTGTGGGACAGTAGTTCTTAAGCAGTCACTCCTCTGGAGCACCATGATAGTAATCAACCTTTCTTTTTAATTCTTGAATAATTAATTACATGTTCACAGTACTTTCAAAACACATTCATATCCATTATCTCATTTGCTTTTCACAACACCCCTTTGAAGTCAGTAAAATTGGTAGTATGAATCCCATTTTGTAGATAAGGAAACAGATGCCCAGAGAAGTTTGTTCCATCCTTCATTTATTAATTTCTTCAATAAGTATTTACTGAATGGCTATCATATTTAAGGTCCTGTAGGGAGCACAGGGAAGAGTAGGAAAGACTCTCTGGCATATCTGTTATGGAGAATGCAATAGGAAGTCAATAAGAGAAGAAAAAGGGGATCAATATGAAGCAGTAAGGTGAAGTGACTTGCCCCAGATGACACAAATTTGGGGCAAAGCCAGAAATATAACTGAGATCTTTTGATTCTAGTCAAGTGCACTATCCATTATGCCACTCCTGCACCTTCACCACTACTGGATCAGATCAAGGTTTGTGCTATATTTTTCTTTGGTTGGCCTAGCAGAAATTTGATTGGCAAAGAGCTCACCTATATCTTTTGTAGGCAGTGGTTCTTAAACCTCCAAGGGATGTGTGGATCAGTTTCAGGGGATCTGTGAAATTGGATGGGGAAAAAATTACATCATCATTTTAACATAATACATTTTATTTTTTATTGCTTAAAAACATTATTCTGAAAAGCCCAGAGGTTTCACCAAACTGCTAAAGACATCCATGACACACACAAGAAGTTATTGGGTATCCTTGGGTGGATTATTGGTTATTGGAGCCTGGCTGGACTGAAAGGCTTTGATCTATTTCTCTTACAGGGTCTTCATGTGTTACTAACACAATCCCTTTGGCGTTTTCAGAGCAGAGCCTGACAAACACATTTTTCCTTATGGGATTTTCTTTAGTTTTCATTATGCTCATAAAATCTCAGAATTTCAGAGCTAGGAGGTATCTCAGAGGCCATTTATATAATCAGGTTATGAGTGTGGATTTCACCCACAACATTTTTAGCAAGTGGGTTATCCAGCCTTCTCTTGAAGACCTCTAATGAAGGAAAAGTACCTGTTCCTATTTTTAGCCAAGCCTAATTATGAACTTTGCCCTTATATTGAAAAGAAATCTGCCTCTGTACAACTTCTGCCTGTAACTCCTAGATATACTCTGTCAGATCAAGCAGAACAAATATAATTCCTCTTCCACATGACAGCCTTTGAAATACTTGAGGACAGCTGTCATATCTTCTGGGTCTTCTCTTCTCCAAGCTAAATATTCACATTTATTTCAATAGCCCCTCTGGCCCCTCATTACCCAGCTACTCTCTTCTGGATATTCTCTAGCCAATTACTTTTTCTTCCTAAAACATGACACCCAGAAATGAACCTAATATTATAGATGTGGTCCCAAAAGGCCATACTCTAGCTGGACCTTCATGCTTCTCAATGCAGTCTAAGATTGCATTAGCATTTTTAACTGTCATATCACACTGTGATTCATATTGAGTTGCCAATCCACTAAAAACCTGAGATCTCTTTTCATGTGAATCCATTGTCTAACAATACCTTCTTCACCTTGTAGTTATGAAGTTGAGTGGTTTTTTTCCCCAACACAAACATAAGACTTTTAAAGATTTATCAATATTATATTTTCTCTTAGATTTGGACCACTGCTCTAGCCTATATTGTTCATGCTTATGTAACAATTTCTTTGGTGTCTCTGCTGGATGGGTGGCTCTGCTAGGCTTGTCTTTGTAGGTCATGGTGTCGTGGCTTGTTGTGTTAGTCTGCTGCTGCACTGGATCAAGCAGGTAAATTGGTTGCTGTGCTGGCTCCTTACCAGGCTTGGATACTGACGGACTGGACTGGGTAGGCTGATAAGCTACTAGGTATGAATACTTCTAGGCTGGGTCAAATAGGTCACTCAGCAACTGGATTCCTGCTGGCCTGGGCCAAGCTGGCCAGTATACCATTAAATAGCTGCTGCTAGCCACTACAGGGCAGGTGTCTCTATTGCTAGGCAGCTGTTGCTGGATTTCTTGGGTTTGTTTCTTGATTGGCATCTGTGATCTTTTATAAATCATCTTCGGCAACAGTTTAGCTGGGTGGTACTATGTCCTTTTTTGGTCAAGTGTTATAGTTCTTTTTTTTTTTTAACAGCTGGAGCATTGCTGCACTCTTTCAGCTAGGGCAATGACCTTGTCCTAGGATTGACAGAAGCATTACATCCTTGACTCCCTCCAAGTCTAGTTCTGATGTTTGTCACCTCCAGACACGAATGAAAGAGGTAGAACCTCTCTTACTTAAAAATACTCCCTGGTTCAAATGGAGGAATTCACCTTGGTTTATAGTGATGGTCAATCCCAATTCAGTCAGTTACATTTCCCAGAAAGCTTTTAGGCTCTTACGCAGGTGAGTGTTTGGGGACAAAAGTAGAAATGCTACCTGTGCCATCTAGGCTATTCATTGTCTTATTTGACTTTTTCATATGTAATTGAGCTATTCAAACCTCAGGCCCTTCCTCAAATGTGGAATATTTATTTTGCATCTGAAAACCTTTTTATATTTAAATATCTGTATTTTGCCCTTTACAACCATAAGCTTTTACTTTATTTTACTTCATTTTTTCTACTATAAGCTTTTGCTGAAGGGTACCAGGGTACCCTATTATATTTATCTTCCCCATATATCAAGATTTTGATGGCAGAATTTTATGGAAATTTTCTGCCAAGTACCTTCTTTATAAAATACAGACATATTTCTCATATAGCTCATATAGGCAAATTGTAGGCCACTGACAAATGCTCTCCTAAACAGGTCAGTTCCTCCACAAAAGGAATATAGTTAGGGCCAATGCAACAGAGAAGTAAAAACTATAGGCAGCAATAACAGAATTTAAAAATAGACTGATCCATGTGAGACTATGAAAAACATGTGAAAATCTATTGTGACCCGCTTACTTCTTGCTGGCCATCTGATTCTTAAGAGTCCTTTCAACCCTAAGATTTAATGATTTAATATATATCTATATCTATATCTATATCTATATCTATATCTATATCTATATCTATATCTATATCTATATCTATATCTATATCTATATCTGAATGTATACTCTGTGAAGCCTAAGGGGATGAGTCCTTCTATGTTAGTGTCCCTGGAGTGGGATGGTCCCAGACAGAGGATATATTTGCTGTCCACATCATACCCATTTTGGAGCATATGGAAGTCCCCCGATTCCCAGGTTTCTCAGCAGGACTCAATTCATACTGATGATTTTAACATAAAGAAGTCTTAGCAATCCTGCCCTTTGTGCATCCCCAAGGAAGAAACCTTCTTACCATCAGTCAGTGTAACATTGCCTCAGTTATAGGAATACATGTTGATAGAATTGTTCATAGTCTCCAAGGTACCACTGACTGCATTGAATCAATAGCAATCAAAGATTATAGCACATACAGCCAACAGCTGCCATTTATAGCCCTAAGTGCATAGATCCAGACTCCTTCTTTGATGGTCTCACAAAAGCCATCACCCAATCCTGATTATAGATTGACTTATTGATGTCCCAGAAATAGATTCTATTCTCAATCAATTGATTCTCAATCAATTCAAGAGAAGACAGACACATTAAAATAGGCAGCATCTGCTTCAATCCCATTCATGGCAGTGAGGTCAGGGAAAGCATGTTTACAAGATTCTCAGATCTAGTCTGGCTGGGTCTTTTCAGAACAAACTGGCAAGGCAGGTACCCAAACAATGTAGAGAAACTCTGCCCACAGGGAAATTGATGTTCTTCAGCTTCAGCTTTCAGGGAACAGTTTTTGAAGGCTGGAAAGAGCCAGGAAGTTTGTGTTGGTCATCAGGACTAGGGGAAGGGAAGGACAGGTTCTTTTCTCATTTGCCAAAAGGCCTTATCCAAAAATCCTCATATTCTGAGGTGGATAATGATGAAAAGAGAGATCTAGGAACTCAAAGGGCAAGTTTGGGAGACAAGCTACCAATATTTCATTATAATCAATGTGCTTGTAAGCTTCTGAAGGGCAAGAATGGTGTCTTCTCTTTCTTTAGAATCCTTCCTCAGAATAGCAACTACTAGACGCTACACACAAAGCACACCTGCCCAATCAATGGGATTAAATAACTACTGACTGACAAAAGGAAACAAAATCTTCATGGTCAGGACTATCTTCAGAAAAATACTGACCAGGAAACAACAGAGACAGGAAATGCCAGGATCTAGTTCTGGTTAGGAGGCAGCTAATAGAAGAACTACAGAACCTTGTCCTATTCTTTGTAACTTTTCTCAATATGTTTTGTGTACCTGGGACAATTCCCTGGATAGACCAGAGGAGCCATGTCTTTCTTTAGGTCTTACCTCCCCATCTCTATACCCTACAAACCAACTAGTATGTGGCTTTGTAAAAAATGAGTGTTCAGTAATTGTTGTCGACTTGGGGTGGTGGTGAAATTGATCAAACCCCAAATTAAGGATACCTAGGGTTTTGTTTTCATCATCGTTTTTTGAATACCTTCACACATTCTGGCTCTGTGGTTTCCAGTTGCATGAGGTTTTTGTTACTTTCATTTTCTCTCACTGCTGCCCCTCAGAACTGAGGGCCCCCAGTCAGAAAGCAGAGGAGCAAGCTTTCAAAATCATACACTTAGATAAAGCCATACACATTTCTACTTTGTTCTGTGCTCTGAATCATGGCCATTAATTATAGAATAACTGTTATAGCAACGACGTATAGGGAAAATTACGCTGGTAGTCAGGAGACTTGGGGGTTTGAGTCCCAGTTTTGTCACAAATTTTCTTATTTGTACCTGACTTGTGATCTTATCAATATTGTTGTTGTTGTCTCATCAGTGTAGGATGAAGAAATTCCCTCTAGCAATGAAGATTAGCTCCTGCTTTATGAGTCAAAGGCAAGGATTGAATCCATTTCTTTCTGCCTCAAAGGATAACTATCTATCCCTTGTACAACATCACCTCTCCCATGTCACTAATTTAGTATGTAATCTTGGTCAAGTCATGCTCCTTCTCTAGGTCTCAATTTCCTCCTTTTCTATCAAATGAGGAGGTGGGATTAGAGGATCTCTAAGGTTCTTTCCAGCTTTAACATCCTATATTGACTCATATGCCAGTGCAACATTTTCCCAGGTAGTCAGTGAGAATGGCATCAAGGCTCTGATAGACATGTGGTGATGAGCTCAGGGCACAGCTTGGATAGAACACTGCCTTCATCATCTTTCATGCATCATTCAATTCATTAAGCATTTATCAAGCACCTATCATGTTCCAGGCAGGTACCATATTGTATACTGGGGATTCAAAGACAAAGATCAAAATAGTTCTTGCCCTTCAGTAGCTTATATTCTCTTAGAAGAGTTTACATTCTACATATGTCCACATTTGAGGATCATGTGGATTGCCACATAGTTCTATTTTCTAGCATGTTTCTTTTTTTTTAAATAAAAGTATTATGAACTTAATGCTTACCAGCAAACAAAAATGTATCAATAGACAAAGAAGTACAAAAAGAGAACATATGTGAAATTGTGAATTTCTGCCACATATGGCTAATATTTTAAAGTATATGTTAAATTGAACAAGATAGTAACAAGAATTGCTCTGTCTATATCACCTTCTGAATTTCTTTTTGCCCAATGCAATAGACTTTTCCCAACAACCAACCAGGTTGTCTTGGGCTGGAAATTTGTTCCACTCTGTCTTTTTTTGTGGGTTATGCTGCTCTAGAATTTGTTTAGAGCCATTTTTATAGGTGTTTGGAAGAGTTTGGGGGAGAGCTTAAGCAAGTCACTGCTTTTAACTCCGCCATCTTGGCTCTGCTCCCCCCACCCCATTTGTCATTTCTAATGGTGCAATAATATTTCATTACATTCATATATTATAGTTCGTTCAGTGATTCCCCAACTGATGAGTAGGTACTTTGTTTCTAGTTCTTTGCTACAACAAAAAGTAAGTTTATAAATATTTTTGTGCATATGGGTCCATTCCCTACAAGATCTTTGATCCCCCATGCATAGCAATGGTATCAATCAACAAGCATTTATTAAGTACTTATATGTGCCAAGTGCTGAGATACAAAGGAAAATGTAGAAAGAGTACTTGCCCTCAGGAAACTTTCATTCTAACGTGAGAGATAACATATACATGTATGCACATAGATACATACAATGTGAATACAAGGTAACCTTAGAAAAGAAGGCACTAGCAGCTGGGAGGACCACCAAAGGCTTCCCCTGCAGAAAGAAGCCAAGATCAAATTAAGCGGTGAAGATGAGGATAGAGCAGATTCCAGGGGAAAACCAGGGAGCCGGGGAGCCCTGAACAGAGAGTTCTTAGGGATGGAGGTAGACAGGGACATTTTGTTAGAAGACTGGGAAGGTAAAAAGGGCTAAGTTTTGAAGAACTTGAAATGCCAAAAAGAGAAGTTCATATTTTGTTCTAGAGGTCACAGTGAGCTACTGGAGGATGTTGAACAGAGGAATAACATGGTCAGACTTGTGCTTTACGGAAATCCCTTTCTCAGCTATCTGGAGGATGAATTGGAATGAGGAAAGACTTGAGGCTGGGAGGAAAATAGGAGGCTATTTCAACAGTCCAAGTGAGAGGTGATGATAAGGGCTTGAACTTGGTTAGTAGCTGTGTGAGTACAGAAAAGGAGATTCATGAGAGACAGACTGTGGAAACAGAAACAATAAGAACTGGAGCTCTATTAGATATATAGAGTGAGTAAGAATAAGAAATAGAGGAAGGCAATGGAGGACTAGAAGGATGGTGGTGCCATCAACAGTAATGGCAAAGTTCATGATTGAGGTGGATTTGGGGGAAAAGATAATGAGTTCTGTTTTGAACATGTTGAGTTTGAGAGGCCTGTGGAATATCCAATTCGAAATGTCTGATAAGCAGTTTGTGACGTTAGACTAGAGCTCAGGATAGAGACTAGATCTGGACAAATGGATCCGGGAATCATCTGCGTAGAGATGATTATTTAACCCATGGGAGTTGATGAGGTGAGAGAGGGAAGGCATATAGAGAAAAATGGCCCTGGAACAGAACCTTGGGGCACTCCAGCAAGTGTGCCTTAGGGTTCTATCTCTGGACATCTTCTCTTCTGCCTCTATGCTACTACATGTGGATTTAGTCACCATTCCTATGCTGATGATTCTCGAAACTACTTTTCCTCTCCCCAGTCTCTCTGCAGACCTCCCATCCCACATCTCCGACTGCCTTTCAGACGTCTCAAACAGGATGTACAGTAGACATCTTAAACTCAACGTATCCAAAACTGAACTCTTTCTCCATCCCCCTAAACCCTTCTCCCCTCCTACCTTCTTTGGGGGGCACTGCACCGCTCTCCCAGTCCCTCAGGCTCTGCACCGTAGCAGTCATCCTGGATTTCTCACTATTTCTCCCCCACCATATCCAAGTTGTTTCCAAGGCTTGTGGATTTCACCTCTGCAACATCTTTTGAATATGCTCCCTTCTCTCCTCTGCCACTGCCACCGCTCTAGTGCAGGCCCTCATCACCTCGCACCTTGATTACAGACTGCTGGTGGGTCTGACTGTCTCAAGTCTCTCCCCATTCCAAACAATTTTCCATTTAGTCACTTAAGTGGTTTTCCTAAAATGCAGGTCCAATCATGTTATCCCCTATTCAGTAAACTCCAGTGGCTTCCTCTTGCCTCCAGGAGCAATACAAAATGTTCTGCTTGGCATTCAAACCCTTTCATAACCTAGTCCCCTCCTACCTTTCCAGTCTTCTTATACCTTACTCCCCAACACATACTCTTCTAAGTCCAGTGACATTAGACTCACTGCTATTCTACAAACAAGACATTGCATCTCTTGGTTCCTGGCATTTTCTTTTTTCTTTTAGGCAACTGGGGTTAACTGACTTGCCCAGGATCACACAGCTAGTAAGTATCAAGTGTTTGGTCTGAGGCTGGATTTGAACTCAGGTCCTCCTGACTTCAGGGCCAGTGCTCTATCCACTGTGTCACCTAGCTGCCCAGTTCCTGGCATTTTCTCTGGCTGTTCCCCATGCCTGGAATATTCTCCCTCCTCCATTCTGACTACTGACCTCTTCCAACTACTAATCTCTTAACTAAAATCCTACCTTCTATAGGAAGCCTTCCCTAACCCTTCTTATTCCAGTGTCTTCCTTCTGTTAATTATTTCCTATTTATCCCTTCTATAGCTTGCTTTGTATATATTTGTTTGCATGTTGTCTCCCCATTAGATTATCAGCTCCTTGAGGGCAGGAACTGCTTTTTGCCTCTTTTTGTATCCCCAGTGTTTGGCACATAGTAGGCACTTAATAAATATTTATGGATTGATTGGTTGACATGAATCAAGATCCAACAAAGTAGACTAATAAGGACAGGTTCAGTAGGTAGGAAAACCAAGAGAGAGAAATGTCACAAAAACTCAGAGAGAAGAGAGTATTGAAGAGAAAGTAGCTGACATTACACTATGCTACAAAAAGTACAATAAGGATTAGTCAAAGCATATGTGCAATTTAGTGACTTAGGGGTATAATTCCCAAATAACTTTCCCAAATGGTTGGACCAAGCCACAGCTCCACCAACAATGTCCCTATTTTTCCACAGGTACTACCAAAATTGCCATTTTCCTTTTATTTTTTGGTCATTGCTAAGCTTATGGGTGGAACCTCAGAGTCGTATTAATTTTTACCTTTTATTATTTGTGATTTCAAGGATTTTTTCATATGTTTGTTGATACTTTTTTTGCATTTAAAAAAAAATTTGAGAACTGCTAGTTCATATACTTTGACCATTTACCTATACTTTTTCATGTTGTAGAATCCAGAACTACTGAAATAGGCTGAGTAAATGATTTCCTAAGAAAAAGAAAGGTGTTCAGAGATGAGGCAAACGAAAACCTTTCACTGATTATTTCAATTTATTTCCATGTCAGAGTTGCCTGACCACACTGTAGACCTAAAGACAAAGAAAATCAGGAATTGAAATGGATCATAGACACAAAGAGATGCAGACTGCACTGATGATAAATTAGCTTATCTATAGATACATTGACCATACTTTTTAAACCCCAGATGAGGACACATCATCTAACAACGGATTTTTCACTGCGCTTACCTCATTAGCACAAGCACCTTCGAAAGTAAGACTGTCCCAGAAAACCTGGGAATATGATTGCAGTATCTATGCATAATAATAACAATAATAATAACTCCCATTTATAATGCCCTTTAAACTTATGAAATGCTTTACTTACAATAGCTCTGTGAAGTAGGTAGTTCAAGTATAATTATCTCCATTTTACAGATGAAGAAACTGAGAACAGAGAGGTGAGGTGAGGTGATCTACTGGATAGCCCCCTGCTACGTATAGAATTATAGAATTTTAAAGTTAAAGGGGACTGTAGAGATTATGTAAGCATGGCTTTCTCATCTTACAGAAGAAGAAACTAAGATCCTGAACTTCTGAAAGGACATATAGAGAATTAATGACAAAGCCAAGACTAGAACATCTATCTCTTAACTCTCCTCCAAAGTTCTTTTATGCATGCCTGCTAAACTTTTATATAGCTTCCTACACTCATAATGCAGAGACTGCATATACCACTTAGCTTATATATCACCTCTTAAAATATCCCCTAGGTCTACTTCCCAACTGATTGTGTAAGTTCCCAAGAAATTTCACACTTGTTACTTAAAAACCCAGGCCTACAGTCCCAGGAAAATTCTCCTAGCTGACTAGTTAACAACTTCAGCATCCCTTTTAGCACTCTCCCTTTGAACATGAGCATGAGACAGAGTATGACTATGAGAACTTACTGGCTGATTTTCAGGATCACAGGGGGTCAGTCATATTTTCCCAGCTAGGGAGGAGTCCTATGATAATGACTTACACCCTATTGTAAGTAGCACTGGGCTCTCTTAAGTCACTTCAGTGTGCTTAATAAATTCCTGCTCAAATGGACCCCTGCTGGCTTCAAGAGATCATCTAAATCTAACCTCTTCCTTTTACAGATGGGGAAATTGTGGTTCAGAAGAGGGAGGTGACTTGCCCAAGGTCAAAGAGATAGTAGTGGAAAAACATGCCTTCAAACTTGCCACTCTCTATAATATCATGTTGCTTTTCTTAAATAAGTTCAAGATGGGGTTAGACTAACTCATGAATTATGGATACGTAGTAGATTATTATAGGGGACTCAAGCAATGTTCAAGCTACACTCTTTACCTACCTCACTAACAACCATGTCTGTCTTAGCATTTCTTATGGAATTTGATAATTTCATCTGTAATTATGATTTATTTATGTGCCTGTTTTTTTTAAATGATTAACCAAGTCTAAAGTGCCACATTCTAATGCTCTAGGTGCTGAGTTTGACCGTGGTCCAAGGGATGGGCATGGAGTATAAACACCCTGAAGAAGGGAAAAGACTGAAAGGCCCCAGTGGCCCCAGTGTTACTTTAAGAGAAGTTTTTAAGGCAAGCAAATAAATGGTAGTGAGATTTTTCTTTTGTTATTTCTATTTCTGTCATCAGAGTTATTCTCTTCCTTCTCCCTCATCATTTGTAGTTAGTGCCTTTATAGTATTTTGGATAAAGAACAGAATAACCTATAATGGTACAAAGTATTTAAAAAAAGTAATCCATTAAAGAGTCCATTTATTTAGCAATAAACAGTTTCTTCTTGGTATTCTCTTTCATTTGGCCATGAGTTTTGTTTTTGTCTTACCACCATGACATAGTAGTTTAACTACTCCAATTAATTTTCTTTTCTTTGTGTGTCTCTTCTCTGTCTTCTGAGCATTCCTCAATCATTTCTCTGTTCTCTTGTTCCTACTGGTGTTTCCCTGATCCTCCTAATTTTTAATTTCTCCTAATCCTCAATCCAATTTTATTCCCTTTTTATCCAGGGTGAGAAGGCCCCATGTTCATAGTGGGCCTCAATTTTTTTTTTCAGAAAGCTATTCTTGCCAGAGAATTTCCTCTGTCCTCAAAGGCTCTTTTGGACCTTGTCATTTAGTTTTCTTTGAGAAGCAAGAAATGGCTTTGTGCAGTGACAAACTGATTCAAGTGGCTGGTTAAAAAACAGGGATATACTTTAGCTCATTGGAGAAAGAATGAGAAGTGTTCAAATTGTCTGAGAATCAGAGGACACAAACAACTTTTTGAGGACTAAGTGGGACTGGAGATGTGACAATGAACCTGAGGGAGAATGTGAGTAGGTTAACCTTCTCTAAGTTTATATAATATAATTATAGCTAAGGTGTGGTGATATGTTAATCACATAAAACAAGTAGGTTAGATGGTGTCATTACAAGGGGTTGGGGTGACAGATGAGAGAGTTTTAGTCAGTCGAGGTACATGAGCTTCTTTAAGAGAGTTTTGAGAAGTAAATCTTTAACTGATATATTGCAGTCATAATTAGACCTGTCCCAAAGTCCCAAATATATCAAGAGAGGCTTGATTTAGTAGGAAAAGATTTTTCCCTCACATTCTCCAAGGTTGTGCTTTAGAGCAGAGGTATCAAACACATAGCCTGCTAGCTGCATTGTGGCCTGCAACATTCCTGAGTGCTGCCAGAACTAGGTTAAAATGTAATTGGAAAGTATTTAATGAATAAAAATACAATTAAAATAGATAATGCTAATATGTCATTTTCTAGGTCAGTATAAGGCCTGAAGTGATTCTCATGTACAGTTTAGTAGCCACAGATGCCCCTCCCCCTTCTATTGGAGTTTTGACATCACTGCTTTAGAATATAACTCACAAAAAGGAACTGGGGAAAAAAGAACATGAATTGGGAATGAAAACTTACCAACTTTCATTTCCATTTAGTACTTCATCTTTTAAAAATATGGTTATTTCTTTGGGTCCTGATGATAGTTTTATGACTTTTATTTTTTACTTTTGAGAAAAATTCCTAAATATTGTCCTGGTCTCTGGAAACATAGCTTCTAAGTATCTGCTGGCTTGTTTCCCCTACTTACCAATGTCTTTAGGACTGCTTTCACTGTATATTGAAGATGAACAGTAGATTTGAATATTTATTCCTTTACTAACAAAAAGCAGCATGTTGTGATGGAAAGGTCACTAGAAAGGTCACCAGGGCTCAGGAGACATAAGTTCTGGTCCAGGCCCTACCATTCACTAGCAATGAAACCACCTTACTATTTTGGGCCTCAGATTCTTTATTTGGAAAATGGGGATATCAATATCCTGGCACTTTAAAATAAGTGAGGAATTAGATTAAATTCAACAATTCTGAAGCACCTATTTTATGGAAAGCACTTTATTGAGGGTCCTGGTGGGATGGCTGGGTAAGATGAAGTTCAGTCTGGATTAAAATAGAGGGTTGAGGTGAGGTTTCTTTTACTTACCCTCTGATTAACAGTTCAGGCAGTTCCTCTCAACGGTGAGTCCCAGAGCTGAGTGAATTAATTTGGGGGATGAGTTTCTCTGGAGTAAGGAGGAACAGGTTTTGGGGAAAATAAAACAAGTTTAGTTTTGAGTATGAGGCATTAGTGGGACATCCAAGTGAAACACAGATGTCCTTTAGGTAGCTGGCAATGAAGGTCTAGAACTTTGGAAGAAGTCAGGGATGGAGATACAAATTACTACAAACTATCCCGTTATTTATTTGTATGATAATGTTGTATCCTGCTAGTAGAATGTACGTTTCTTGAGGGCAAGAATTGTTTTGATTTTGTCTTTGTATCCTTAGCTTCTAGCACAGTGTCTGGTGTGCAGTAGAGAATCAATATGTTTGTGTAATAGAATTAGGAGA
The DNA here is from genome assembly GCF_003287225.1 of Phascolarctos cinereus. Classification (NCBI taxonomy): domain Eukaryota; kingdom Metazoa; phylum Chordata; class Mammalia; order Diprotodontia; family Phascolarctidae; genus Phascolarctos; species Phascolarctos cinereus. Next base: position 100,261,624 of record NW_027555736.1, on the reverse strand, counting down.
ATGTGGCATATAGGTGATAACTGAAGGTAATGGAAGGAAAATCAATGAAGCTGACAGTGCTGGATTCGAATCACTGCTATGCCTTTTACTAACTTTGTGACTATGGGTAAATCACTTCAGTTCTTCAGGCCTTTTCCGTAATCTGTAAAATGAAGTTAGGTCAGATGATCTTTAAATTCCCTTTCAGCTCTAACAATCCATGAGACTGCCATGGGAGACAGTTCAGGGAGAGAACAAAAAAGAGGTCTGAGGACAAAGTCTTGGAGAACACTTGCTTTAAGGAATGGCTATTGAAGTACCTTACTTTCTCTGTCTTACATTCTTCCAGGTCAAGTGAGATAGTCACAAAATGTACTTCAGGTGAAATCTTCCAGTGAAATCCAAGACCCAGTTTTTATCCCACACTAGCACTGTCCTTACTTCTCTCAGGATTGCAATGATGTCTCTCCTTTGTATCTCACATAGAATCATACAATGCTAAGATAAGAAAGGTATTTAGAGATCTTATAGTCCAGTCTGCTGATTTTATGGACTACTGCAATTTCCTAATTAATTTCCCTATCTCAACTCTTCCCACTCTGATCCATCTTTCACATAGCCATTACATCCAAAACAACTCATTTTCTTTTCCCCCATACCTCCCCACTGCAGGGGGCATCACCATTCTCCTGGTCACTTGGGCTCACAAGCACAGTGCCACTCTCCATACATTTGATTTGTTGCCAAATATTTTCATTTCTACCTTCACATCATCTGTTGTATAAGCTTTCTCTCCACTCAGGCAACTACAACCCTCATTACCTCTTGCCTGGACTCTTTTAGTAGCCTTCTAACTAGTCTCCCTTCCTCAAATCTCTCTCCATTTCAATCCATTAGAATTTCACCCAGCTGCCAAAATGATTTTTTCTGAAGTGCAGGTCTCACCATGTCACTTCCCTACTCAGTGAACTCCAGTAATTTCCTATTGCCTCTACAGTAAAACAAAGTCCTCTTCTTGGCTTTTAAAGCTCTTCATTGCCTGGTTCCTTCCTAAGCTTCCAATCTCTTTACTCTCCTCTGTGCACTCTATGATCCTGCCACACTGGCTTGTTTACAAACCAACACGGTAGTCTGTCCAACTCCAAGTCTGTTATGGACATGACCAAAAGTGAAACATCATGGCATAATGGGAACAGAGTCTGACCTGGGAATTAAGAGACCTGAGTTGTATTTCCTGTTTTGTAACAACCTGCTCTGTGATCCTGAGCAAATCATTTCTTTTTTGGGGACTCAATTTCTAGATTCCTTTATCAAATGAGGAAGTAAGGTCTAGATGATTTTTAAGATTCTTCCTAGCTTGAGAAAAATGAAACAAAACAAAACAATGCCCATCTAGCCTTGTGTAATTATGAATTCAAAGATTACTCTGAAGTTCCCTTACAGGGCTATGATTCTGTGATTCCCTATGAAAGGAAAAAAGGCAGTGTGGTGTTTTATTTGCTTAAGGTTGCTGCAAGAATCATAAAATGATAGATTTAGGACCTTTAGAAGTTGTCTAGTTCAGCCCCCTCATTTTTCAGATGAAGAAACTGAGACCTAGAGAGGTTAAGCAGCAGAGCTGACTCTGAGTCTTTTGACTTAAAATCTAATGCTCTTTCCAGGATACCACATGGCCCAGTAGTTTCTAATGCCTAGGGAAATAAGCCTCCATCTTCTTCACTCTTTCCAATCTCTACACTTGGGACCCTAACACCAGATTATTCCAGGGTGTTTTGGGGGAATTGTGGGTGGATGATTGAAGGGAGAGAAGAGGGAAGGGACTTAGGGATAGAGGTAGTGAAGGGAAGAAAAAAGTGGGATGATACTTTTCTGTGGAGAAAGAAGAGGCTGGCTGTTACTTTGGGGCTGAACTCACAACAGGAAGAGAAGGAAAGGGGAGAAAGCTAGGGATGTTGCAAAAAATAGCAACTCGCGTGGAAGCTTTAAATGAAAAAGCCAAGGAAATTTATTCAGAGGTCAAGAGTCTGGAAGTCCATTGTACGTCCATCGCCTGCACCTCTTCCTCCTTCACCCCCCAGTTCCTCCTGGAGCTAGTTTTCTTTTTCCCATCCCCCCCCTCCCTTTTTCCTCCCTCTCCTTTTCCTTTCCTCCTTTCCACAGAAGGGAAACACGCATGCGCCTACAGATCTCTCCGACCAGTGGTCTCTCTCCTCTTTCCCTCCCTTCTTCTCCTTCGCTCCTCGCTCCCCGCTCTCTCATTGGAGAACCTGCCCCCGCCCTACGGCCAATCAGCGTAGCCCTCTCACCCCCGTGTTACTGGGTAGAACAAAACAAAAACAAACAGAGCGAGAGAGGCCAGAGAGGCGCTGAGGAGGCGGCAGTGGTGGCAGCAGCCTCGGCGGCGGCGGCGGCGGCGGCGGCGGCGGCGGCAGCAGAACGAGGCGCGGGAGCGGTGCGAACGGCAGCGGTGGCCCGAGGAGGGGTTAGTATCAGTTGGGCGGCCGGCAGGCTCTTTTCTCTCCGGCTGAGGCGGCCGCACGTTAAGAACTGGTAGGCCCGAGCTCCGGACCTGCAGAGCCCTACCCCCACCCTCCCCCGAGACCCCGAGGAAGGCCCCTCGGCCCCCTGCGACTGCCACTGCGACTGCGCCGGCAACTGCGGGGAGGTTGGTTTCCCCGCCTCCCCACCCCCCCACCCCGTGCCACGAAGCGCTCTGGGGAGAGGGCCCCGCCCCCCGAGAGGGAGAGCCCCCCTTCTTCCTTCCCACTAGTAGAGAGATCCTTTTCTCCCCTCTAGCGCCCTTTGGGGGGGACCCCTTTTCTCCGGCCCCCGTTAGAGGGGAGATTTCTCCCCCTTCTCATAACCCCCGGTAGAGGGGGTACTCTCATTGTTCTTTCCAGCCCCCTTTATAGGGGGCTCCAGACTCCTTTTTCCCCTCCAGACTCCTTTGGAGGAAAGACCCTCTCTTTTGTCAGTCTCCATTAGAGGGGAGACCATCCCCTTCTTTCCAGCATCCGTTAGAGAGGGGACCTCGCTGTCTCCTCCACCCCTTTCTCCTTTCTAGCCTGCCTTAGAGGTGAGATCCTCCCTTCTCACAGCCTCGGTCCGAGGGAGGACCTCCTCCCTTCTCTTCAACACCCATTAGAGGGGAACCCCCCCCTTTCTGCTTTCCAGCTCCCGTTCCGGGGGGGGATCTTCTCCCTTGTCTCCTAGCCCCTGTTAAAAGGGGAAGGCCTCTGTCCTTCCTGCTCCCATTAGAAGGGAAAGCCCCCCCTCCTTCCAGGCCTCCCCCGTTGGAGGGGAGGTCCCCTTTCTCCCCCCTTAGCCCCCATTAGAAGGGAGACTCCTCCCTTTCTCTTTTCCTGCTCCCGTTAGAGGGAAGACTCCTCCGTTCCAGCCCCCGTTAGAAGGGGAACTTCCTCTAGCTTCCAGACGCTATTAAAAGGGAGACCCCTGCGCTCCTCTAAAGCCGTCTTTAGAGTGGAGACCCCTTTTCCCCTTCAGGACTTTACTGAAGAGAGATCATCCCTTTTTTTCCATAGCTCCTGGGGGGGGTCCCCTCCCACTATCCTAGCCCCTGTTTCATCTCCGTCAGAGGAGAGACCTTTCTCCTCTGTTATAGCCCCTGTTAGAAAGGAAAGCTTCTCTGTCCCTCAGCTTTCATTAGAGGGGTGAGTTCCCCCCGCTTCCCATTTCCAACCTTTCTTAGAGGGGAGAGCCCGCCTCCTCTAATGGCTTCCTTCCAGGCCCACTTATAGGAGAGATTCCTTCCCCTCCCCTGACCACCCCCGCATTAGAGGGGAAAGAATTTCTTTTCCTCACAGCCCTTCTTCTCTTACAAAGAGGAGGCCCAAAGGATCAGTCATCTTGCTGAAGAAGTCTACCTGACACCCCCCTCCCCCATGGAGACTTAAAAGAAGACCATCTGTAGAGGGCCTTGTATTTGTAGACTCTCGTATCCTATCTACAACAAGAGTAGAAAGAGGCACACTCTCTCCAGACACTAGCATCCAGGAAAAAGAGATACATATTCACTTACTGAAACCCTCTGGGCTTTTCCTTTTTAGACGGCTAGTCTGCTGCTGGGTCCTATCGTTTTCTCATAAATTAGGAATTGATTTGTGGGAAAGAGAGATTTCACTTTATTCCTCGGAAAGGTGTGTGCCTGATGTCCAGTGAGCATAGTCTGTAGGAAGTAGGCCTTGGTTTTGCTGGGGAAAGAGATTTATCTGAGATAAGGGCCAGGAACTGGAGAGGATCAAAGCAACACCATATCTGTTATAAGGAGGTAAATGCTTGGCCTCTCCTTCCTTGATGTCTTTTTTAAAAAGCAAGATGAAATGAATCTCGTCTTTTAGTGCAAATAAAGGCAATTGGGAACCATCTCTATCACAATAAATATTTCTGTGAAATACCAGTTCTGTTAGTAAATTAAAACTCAAAAGTAATAAGCAGACATAATCTCATTAATCTTCATTGTCTGTGTGGGAGCTTGGTAGATTACGCCAATAAGCTCTTGAGCACATGTTTAAAAATGGAGCTAACTTTTAAAATGGTTACCTATTTTGTACTAAATTATTTTTTGTTTCCTAAAGTTTCAGCATAATTTTTTTTGAGGGAAGGCAGAGGGGGGAGGAGAAGATTGGAAATGACTTAATGATTTTTAAGTTTTACCTTAGAAATCTGAACATTGCAGATTATTAATAATTATTATTAATAATCCTGGATTATTTGCATTTGTACTGTTAACCCTGTGCTAGTATGGGTTCATTCAATTTCCAAATAAAACTGCAAGGAAATTTGGAATGATTTGGTCAAGTTTTTTTCAAATATTCATAAATCAAAGAGGTAAAAATTAGTGCTAAAAATACTATCTGGTATTTCTCACAGAGACTGTTTCAGCATTACTAAGATGTTTATGTAAAATTTTAACTAACCAAATAAAGTTGGACTTTTTTTGGGGGGGGGAATAAGAATCTTTGCTAAATGCTTTGATAGCAATTAGAAAATATTAACATCATATTTCAATTCATATATGTCCTAAATACTGATATTTTTGTGTTGTTTAGGAAAAAGTGAAAATATAATATTCTCTTGTTTTTGTTTTATTTGGAAATATATTGTCAGTGAAACTATATATTTCTGTAGAACATTGTAGAAAAGAAAACAGTCTTTCATATAAACAGTAGAATAGTATTTAGGTGACTTGTAAACATACCTTTAAAAAGAAAAACCTCAGTTTTGTGGTTTGATGTTGAGGATGTGGGGTTTAGATTCTTAGGCCAAATTATTTTAAGTTTTTAGAAACAGAAACAACTTAGCTTTTAAATGTATATTTAAAGAAAAAATTTAAAAACATATACAACACTGATCAGAGAGATTAAACATAAGGACCCTAGACTCCTTTTTCCTCTATGCTTCTATGAAAAGGTAGTAAATGTTGCTGTCAGTTGTGATTGAATTTTTATGTGTAATCTTTGTTCAAACAGGTAGGAATTCTTTATATGTTATGAAACTAAACTTGACCAGTTGTAATAGATAAATATGTTAGTTAATATTCATAATGATAACCAATTTAATTCCTTCTTTATAATATTTTGGTACTTTAAAATAGTAAATATGCTCTTTTTAGTGACCAGAATACATTATGCTTTTCAAAATTTCATATATTTAGAAGAATCTTAATATACGGTTTATGTGTATATTAATCATTTTGTCAGTTAACGACAAAGGCAGATGTTTATTTGGGAAATAAAATTTAGAGTTGAATATGTGCATACATTTGTTTCATTTTATAGTAGTCACATTCAGATACTTATAGTATGTATAATGTGATTTTACACATTATCTTATTTGAATCTTACTTAGTAGTACAAAGTATTCTGAATCTTTTACAGATAAGGAAACTGAGGCTCCAAGAAGAGAAATGACTTACTCAGCTGCTAAGTAGGGAAGCTGCTCATTTCAGGGCCTCTGACACTTGAGTGTAGTGTTCTTTATTTGTGTGTACCTGGAGCAAGAATCTGCAGACAAGATTCAGATGAATTATTTATATGTAAAACAAATGGGGCAAATGGTTTCCAAATATATGTATAGCTTATTTGACTCAATGGCACATAATAGAACAGTCATCTACATGAGACAACAAAATGTCGTTTGTTGAATTTTATATCTTTGCAGGATATTTACTTATGTAAAATACATTTGTAAAGTTACATTTTCTTTCTTTTTTAATGTGGTGTTGGCGATCATGTTGTTAAAAAGTGGCCATATATAATGGAATCCTTTAATCTTTACAAAATTAAAGAGTAACATCTATTTTATTCATCTTTTGAAGCCACAGAGCTGCTTCTATACTAATTGACAGTTATAAGCATGTTTATAAGAGGAAGCCAGTTTACTTAGTTAATATTTTCTTTAGGTGAAAGAGAACATATCTACCATTTTGAAATTAAAACATACTCAGTGGTTTCAAGGCAAATTTGGTTTCTGATTCCTGTGTGATACAAAATTCTTTATCCTAAGGTAACAGATTATATTGTAACCAATATAAGTATTTGTCCATAATATTAGGAAGTGTCATTAATGTGTGCATTTTGTTTTTTAAAAGGAGAGCACACTGCTAGTGGAATGATTGTAATGGAACATTCTACCAGGAACAAAGAAAGTAACCTCACAAACTAAACAGCCAATCTGGATTCCCCACCATTGTGAGAACTGCATAGTGAACACTCTTAATAAAATACTAGTGCTTCAGAACACTGGGGAATTCTGAATGATTGGATGAGGTAACTATTTGAATGGTATTAGAAGGAGAATAATATTTACTGGAGTTATTCATTATTTTAAATTTTTATGCAAAACTACTATTAAAGATATGCTTAAGTAATTAAAGCATATTATGTGTAAAGCCAAAGGGATAGAGTAGTCTGTAATCTAGGTCTTAGTCATATGAGAAATTTAAATCCATTAGTAAAAAATCTCTGGAGAAGAAGATTTTGTGACCTCACTTGTTTATACTATACCTCCAGTTATTATATCTCGATTATTTTGATGACAACAATCTTTGGGCATTATTTTTCTCTCCATACATTACAATTAATTGATATAATTGGTGAAGAAAAATGATAATTGATTTAAATGAAACTTCTAAGCATTGAGAATTTTAAAACTCTTTAGAAGCCTGTCTAAAAACCTTTTGAAAAATTGATTCAGGTATCATCAGACTTTTACATATCCTTGCTAAAATGTATAAAATAAACCTGATTTTCAGCTTTGCTGGTAATGGTAGTAGATTAGAACAGTTATGGAGAGATAAGAAAAATTAGATTCAGTGTAACTTTCATTGATGATATCAAAGTATTATACTAAAATTATGATATTTTATACCAGAATGTTAGTTGTGTTTTGGAGTAACTCCCATAATCTACTGTTGGGGAAAACTTACAACATTCATCTTTTTCTGTGAATGTGAAACTTTGAGATTTGGTGTGGTGGAGAAAATAAACAGTGTGTGCAACTGCTGTCATTTTATTCTATATTAAAGCAATTATCCAACTCATGCTGAAATGTGGGCACTTTTAAGGTTAGTTAACTGGAATTGCCAGGATGATAGCAATCCTAACAAGTGTTTAATTTCAGTCTCTGAAAGCAAAGTAAAACTTTAACAAGGTTTAATTGCATATTGTGATCTCTTTTATAAATGTTCAGCAAACTGAAGTAATTTCAGTTATTACTAGGGGATTACATCAAAATTTTTCATTTTCTTTTTAATAGATTATAAAAAAAATACTACCATCAATTTGTCTAATCAGTGCAAGTGTAATTGAGCAACGATGGAAGTAGAAAATGAGCAAGTACTAAATGTTCATCCTACAGGTAAGTAATAACATTTGGTTTTTCAGCTGTGTTTTAGGAGAGTCCGTTGAACCAAAATGTCCTTCGTGAAAGAATAATGGTAACATGATCTGGATTTAAAAAAAAACCTGAGTATACTACATGAAAATAGGATATATGCCTGCCCCTTATTTATTTGGGTGACCAATTCTTTGAAGAAAATGACCTTTCTGAAACTTCCCCCCTTTTTTTCTGGACTGAGCTCTCTTTAAATTAACCATTAACCATTTTGTGAATTTCTGTTTTTTTTAAATTAGGAAATTCATAGTAAGGAAAAAAAGAATATGGTTCCCTACTCTTGCTTCTATTCTTTATCAACCCCATGTACTCTTATTTTTTAATGATAAGCTCTTCATATATTGAACAATGCATGAAGGAGGGTAGGATTTTTTAAAAAAATCATATTCTGCAATAGGTTCTAGTTAATTTATAAAAATTTACGCATAGTTTTCCATAAATTATTGTTAAAATATCTCTCAAAATTATTCATGATTTTTTAGTAGCTTTCAAAAATACTGTCATTATGAACCCTACAAAAATGAATAAATATTTGTGACAGATATTTGCATATCAACTAACTTGTCTGTCAGAGTATTCAGAGTTGCTCTTTGTCGATTTAAAATGTTTTTGTGGTTTTTACTGGAGATGTTTTACAAAGTTGTAATGGCATTTTTCTGTCGAACATAATATCTATAGCTTTTTAGCTTACTGTTTTTCTGAATGACTCATAATTTCATTAATATTTAGGTCTCTATGAAGAGTTTGAAATCTATTTTCTGGAACTTATAAAAGTATGCTTAAAATATTTTATATTTAATCCTATAGCTTCTTTTCTTTGGTCATATTGTTGAACATCTACATTAAGCTACTTTTATTTAGCAGTGTGTACAACTCTGCTATGGGTAGACACTTTGGAGGTCACTTTTTTTTTGGAGGTCACTACAACTACACTTTTGTATTATTGAAATTCATTTAAAAATTATTTTAAACATTCTTTTTTTTTAAATTTTGAGTTCCAAAATCTTTCCCTGCTTTCCACCTTTTTCCCCAGCCATTGAGAAGGCAAGCAATATGATATCAGTTATACATTTGAAATCATACAAAACATATTTCCATATTAGCCATATTTTAAAAAAGCAGTAAAAATAAAGGAAATGAGAAAATTATACTTCAGTTTGAATTTGGAGTTCATCAGTTCTCTGTGGAGGTGGATAGCATTTTTTCATCATGAGCCCTTTGGAGTTGTCTTGATCAGAGTAGCCAAGTTGTTTGTAGTTGATCATCATTACAACATTGCTATTACAGTGCACAATTATCTTCCAGTTCTTCTTGTTTTACTTTGCATCAGTTCTTATAGGTCTTGCCATTTTACAAGTAATTTCAGTGAAAGTGAGCTAGGGGAATATTTTAGTTGAAAAAATCCTACAGTAATTAACTAATGTCAGAGAGAAATTCTACTTTTAACTATTATTTATCTTTTAATAAATTGAATAGATAAAATGGAAAATTGAGAAAATATCAGGTTTGAAGGAGTTACATTATACATAAATTTGTGCTCCTACTCTTGGATATATATACATATGTTGAAGAGTCTAGTTTTCACATAGTTTGTGGCTTTTGTCATGCCTCATGAAGGGGCCTTTAATATAGCAACTAAATCACCGTGTACAAGGTTCAGTTAAGAACCTTATGCTAAATTGTGACCTATGTGACTAGTCTTATTAGCAAAATTTTGGAGTAGTGCTATCGTAACAGTATTCATGTTGGCCAGTGTTTATAAATATGATTAACTAAGACTTTTGGTCTGCTATAGTGTTGATATGATACCAGTTTTGCCTGTTTTCATTTAGGTACTTGAGAATCCTGAGAGATTATCAGTTTGAATGTAGAAAAAAGCTATTTGGAAGTCTCATCATTCTTTTAATGAAGCTGTTTGTGGCCTAACTTTTGGTTTTCTTGAGACCAGATCAATTGTTGTATTCATATTGTATTCATAAAATTGTAATGTACACAAGTGAAGTTAAACCTTAAAGCAACTGATATAGGTTAAAAAAACAAAGCAGTATGCATAGTTGACATTAAAAATATATGTATGGAAGCAGTGTGGTATAGGCATATAAATGGAGATGCAAAAAGTTGAAGGACAAGAATATGTAAATAGAAAAATAGATATGGTATATGAAAATTGCCATTTTTCTTTGTAACCCTGAGAACAGGTCAAACATCATCCTCAGGATTAATTTTGAGTAGTTTAGCTTAATTGAAAAATAAGCACCATGTGTTTTATATGTATTATTCAGTCTCTCTGGAGCCACCCACTCTTAGGATTCTTTCTTCTCTTCACTTCTATGACACTGTATTTTCTTGGTTCTCTTACTCCTTTGAATATCCCTGTGTCTTCTTTCTAGTGTATTGTAACCGTGGTAGTCTACAATTTTGTCTCCTGCCTTTCTCTCTTTTTTCGCTCCTTCAACTTTCATCTTTATGTTGATAATTTCAAAATTTGCATCTCCAACTCTGATCTGTCATCTGCACTATAGCCTTCTATTTTCAATTGCCTACCTTCTTTTCCTACTTTAATGCCCCAGTGTAACCCCAAACTCATCGTGCCCAGCACTAAACTGATTTCTTTTCCTAGTTATCTCATTTCTGTCATTAGTAGCACAATTTCTCTTTCATGACACCTCCAACTTCTCTAGACTATGCTAAGCTCTTCTGTCTCTGAAATCTTATTGCATTCATGGTTTGTACCATATGATTTAATTTCTGTTTTATGTATACTAGTTTTTCTCCAAGTATAATGAAAGGTCCTACAGAGTCATACGCCAAATCTCAGATAACTCTTTTGTGTCTCATATATCACTGATGAGCACACAGTAGATACTTCTAGATTATCAGTTTGACAAATATAGAGATTAGGGTAAATGTACATTTATGTAAAGATAGGCTAGAAAGTTCCAGGTATTTGGCTTAACTTGTTAGTGTGTACTTCAGTTAACTCAGCTTTATAATTCTGCTATTTTAGACCTTTCCTTTTTTTTTTTGTTACATGTTATACAAGTATAGCAATCCTAGATGGTATGGTTTTTTTTAATGGTTTTAAAATAGGGGCAGCTAGGTGGTGCAGTGGATAGAGCACCAGCCCTGAAGTCAGGAGGACCTGACTTCAAATCTGGCCTCAGATCAAACACTTGACACTTAGTAGCTGTGTGACCCTGGGCAAGTCACTTAACCCCAATTGCCTAAAAAGAAAATGGTTTTAAAATAAATATTTCATTATCCAGATAAATATAAGCTATATACAGAAACCTGCCCATAAAATAGCAGAATCATTAGTTATGACTTGAGCTAACTACCACAGTCAGCTAGTTTAGCTCACGAGAGCTTTGCTCTCAAAGCTTAAATGCATACTCATTGTAGTTAACAAACACTTTATTGAGAGTACTCTTTGCCCAGTTAGTGGATTAATTGAAAGAATATTGGATTTGAAATCAGAAAACTTGAGTACAAGACATAGCTTTGTAGAGTTTGTTGCAGAACCAGATTAAAATGTAATTGGTAAATGTTTAACAAAATTAAGAAAAATACAAAACAACATAGATAATGTTAATTTGTGGTTTTCTAAGTCAGTATGCCACTTGGCAGAGGTCTCTTTCTATTTGAGTTTAATACCACTGCTTTAAGCTCTGTGATTGTGAACAAGTCACCTTCCCTAAATCTAAATTTTTTAATCTGCAAAGTAGGGACGATAGCTAGCTACTTTGGGGATTATTGTAAAGAAAATAAACTAGGTATATAGAATGTGTGCTTTTATTTTTATAGGGCTCTGTCTTGGGGTTGCAAAGTGGCATAAGGAAATTGGACATAGATGTAAAAGATAAACAGCAGTATCAGTTTGCATAGCAGAAGTACCAGATTAGTGGTATATACTCTACCAATAAATTGAAGTACTGTTTTGGTGTTAACTGTGGTTCAGAAAAGGAAATCATTGTGTGTCAGAGTGGTCAAGAAAAGCTTCATGAAAGAGTTGAGACTTGAACTGGACCTTGATTAGGGAGAAGTAGGACTTGGATAAATAGAATGTAGTAAATCAGATATTGTAGCAAGGGGCTGCTGAGTAGGGTCAAGATGGGAGTGCATTGGTATATTTCAGGAGTTAACAAGTAAATCATTTTGACTGGAATGGAGTTTTTACATACAGTTGTTGAAGATAGGATTTGTAAAGTAGATTGTGATTCTAGAGGATCTTAAAAAAATGTAGACTACCAAGCTAAGTTTGTTAGACTTTAGGTAATTATCACTAGAAGGACTAGGAGCATCAATTGATTTAAAATACACACACACACACACACACACACACACAAATTTTGTGTAATAACATAATTTTATGTAGCAATATGATAAAATAATATTTGAAATAAAAATGTTCATCCTATTATCCTTTGCTTTACCCTACGGATTAAAAAAATGCACTTTGGTCCTTTGAGGGGTCATTTAGAACTGTTTCATGAGTTGATTAGATTATTTTGTTTGACTCTAGTCAGAGTACCTGGCATATAAGTAAGTCATCTTTCAAATGGCTTGACATTTCATTGAATTTTCAGCAACTCTGAATGATTTACTAAAATTGTCCAGGGGTCCAAGCAGTATTTGTATCCACTGAGGTCTCATTTACAGTAGGTGTTGAGAATTTGTTTTTATTTTCAGACATTCAGATGTATTTCTTCATTGATCCATTTTTTTGGAGGCCAGGATGCATGCATATAGTTTGTACGCTTCCTGATTTTTCTCATAGGATCCCTACCCACATGCTTAATCTCAATCTCCCAAATTTCAGTGATTTTTATAATTGGTTTTAGTTTGTAGCCAGTTCTTCTAGAAATTGTACTTAAAATTGACATGAATAAGACTGATAGATTTCTTTTACTAAAGTTTATTTGGTGGAATTAGTGATTTAATTTATGTTGCATGCTATTATGGAGAAAAACATTGTTGTCAGTTATTTATAGGCTCAAAACTATCATGATATTAGTAACGGGTGTTTAAAATAAACACTAAGAATTTCTTTTTCTTATCTTTCTCTTTGAGAATCTGATAATTTAAGTGACTCTCTGTTTTCTGGTGATGAAGAAAATGCTGGGACTGAAGAAATAAAAAATGAAATAAATGGAAATTGGATTCCTGCATCCTCCATTAATGAAGCTAGAATTAATGCAAAAGCAAAGAGGCGATTGAGAAAGAATTCTTCCCGGGATTCGGGGAGAGGCGATTCTGTTAGTGATAATGGAGGAGAGGCCCTAAGAAGTGGAGTTACTGTACCAACCAGTCCAAAGGGGAAGTTGCTGGACAGGCGGTCCCGGTCTGGGAAAGGAAGGGGACTACCAAAGAAAGGTTTGTATGATGTATTAAATTCAAAGGAGAATTCAAAATAAAAACATTGTTTTTTTTTCCCTAGTATTTCTGACTTTTACTCCTGGGAATGGAAGAGATGCAAGAAATGGAAAGGAGGAAGTGTTTTTTGTTTTTTATTACATAAACATACAATAAGCAGAATGTTGCCTACTGTTTTTACTTGTTTTAAGTTTACTGAGTCATCTAGGACATTTATGTTTGTGAAATGTGCAAAGTTAAAAAGTTGAATTTCTATCTACCTCTATACTAGATATTGTTGTATTAGATACTATATATACTAGATACTCTTCTAAGATTTATACTACTGGTGTGCATGATTCTCAGTGTTGGACATCTCATGCACACGGGCTCTTCCACATCACTACTGTTTGCCCATTATGACTTAGCTATGTATGTGCCCTCTCAAGAATATTGGTTAGAAGCTGGATTGATGTATTCCTACTTTCACTGACCAGATAACTAATATTCTGACCTTGTTCACTTGAGTCTGTAACGTATCAAAGTAATTCTTATTTATCCCTATTAATTTGACTCACGTATTAAAGTAATTTCAATGCAAATTGAGTTTTTACCAGTTTGCAGATAGTGTGGACTGCAATCTTCATCTTTTTCTTGAAAATTTTTTTTAAATGACCCAATAAATTGCAATTCGTGTTGGAATGATTGAATCATACTAGAATTTAATTATCCAGTACCAATTTGAATGAGGAGCAGGCACTTTTCTTGGTATAGACTGTTTACCAAGATTAAAAGTAGACACTTCACAAATATTAAATATCAGTAACATCATATTCTACTTTGCAGATTACTTTTAAATAAAGTATTTAAATAAATAATTACTTTCCAAATTTCTTTTTGCATCATAATAATAAATAATTATTTTCCAGAGGTAATTGAGGACTATTTCTTTGTAATTAATACTTTGAGCCTAGAAAAAACAAAGCCCAATAAATTTAAATAGAAGAGCAACTTTAAGACTTTATTTTACTGATGGATTTATGCACAGCAATAACTTTGAAATGAAAACAAACAACTTTGAACATATTAACTCAAATAAAAACTTTTTTGATGTCAGTGTATTGCTAAAGTGTGAAGTTCATCCATTTGTCTTTAGAGACCTAAGCTTCATAAGGACTATATATAATCTAATCTTCATTTCTCCCCCAGTATCATTTTTAATTCTTTGCATGGTATATTGCACACAGTAGGCATGTTTGTTGAGTTGAATGAAATTAATAATAAGTCATACTTTGAGCACAGTGACCGCTGAATTTATCCATATTTAGATGTGTCTCACATTCATTTTAAATTTACCATGCCATACCTTAGTGCTGGCTCAAAGTAATTGCATAAAAAGATACAGAGTATATAAATCTCAGAACCAGTAGAGGGAAAGAGACATTACACAAAAAAGTCAAATAGAATTTCTGTTTTCTGTAATTAAGAAATACATGGCAATTTCAAACTTTCATTTAACCTTATTTGAAGATGGGTCAGATTTGAATTGGAATCAAATTGAATTAGAAAATTCTATTTCATTTTTTTTTTGAATGTTGAAGACTGAACTTAAGTTAACCCCTGGTTCATGATATATTTTGCTACAGTTTGGTCCTAATATGTATGTGTGTGTGTGTGTGTGTGTGTGTGTGTGTGTGTTTGTGAAAGAGAGAGAGAAAGATCTTTCCAAATAACATGATTTTGCCGAATATATGTGAAATGGTATTGATACTGGTTAGTTGTGTTTATTCAGTTACAGTATTTGTGAGTAGTATTAAGATGGTATGTGAATCATTCATATGTAATGAGAGCTGTATTCTCCTCGTTCTCAACTTTTAATTCATTACATCAGGTGGTGCAGGAGGCAAAGGTGTATGGGGTACACCTGGTCAGGTGTATGATGTGGAAGAAGTAGATGTTAAAGATCCCAACTATGATGATGACCAGGTAATTAATGTTTTTAGAAATTGTAATTTTAACAAAAAATTCACACAGAAATTTTAGATATATAGTAGCTTTCAAATTTTAGTCATTTGTATGTAATAATTTTTTAAAATGTTAACTTAATCAAACTAATGTGTGTTACAGTTCTGCTTGTTTGGAATATTTTCACTTTATTTAAATGTCTCTTAATTAGAAAAACAAATAGGGCTAAATTTTCAATAGTTGTTATTGTATAATTTGGTTTCTTTTGTTCATAGTCTTTGGTGATGATATTGATACTGAGGAGACTGAATTAATTTTGAAGACTGTAGTAGATAGACACTTGCATGCTAGCATGTAAAGTCTTTGAGGGCAGAGAGTGTCTCACTTCTATATCTGTATGCTGATTACCTGACCTATAATTGATTGTCAGAACTTTGTTTATTTTTAGATTGTGGGACTTTTGTACTTTAGTTTCTTTGAAAAAGAATGATCATGTAGATCCTGACAATCTGAAAACACTGTTATTTTAATTGCAACTTAATTCTCACATGTTTAAGTACTCTTAAACATGGATTGACTAAGGCCTATGAGAAATCACTTAAATTTTCTAATTCCTAACATTACAGACTTTTGTTTTAAGATCTAATATATACTTACTTTTTTGGGTAATTGTTAAATATGAGGTCTTTACTTAATACATTAAAAAACACAAAGGCTATTTTGTGGTATCTAATTCAGTAAAACTACTTTTAGACAGTATTTTATATCAAATTCAGAGAATTTATTGTATTGGATTCATTGTGCATATTATATGTGGAAAAAAGGAGAATTTTCTTAAAGATTCTTTCTTCAAGAAAAAGATAATTTTAAAATATGCTATTATAATTTAGTTTACATATAGCAAACAAGTTGTGCTTCTATGCTAACTCAAGTTGTCTAAAAAGCTCAGAGGGGGGATGCCTTTAGTATTCTTAGATTCAAAGAATATTAACGTTTGAAGGGACCTTTCTGATTATTGAATCCAACTTCCTCACTTCCAAATGAGGTCCAGAGATGTCACTTAATAAAGGTTACATAGTTAACTAGTTCTTTTAAAAACATTTTAATTAGCATCTATTTAAGCATGATTCAGTAGAGAGAAAGCAAGCCAGACAACTACTATTCTCTTAAAGCTTACAATTTAATACATCTCTGAATTCATGGGGTATAGTTTTGGTAACATGATTCTACTACCTTTGTAGCATTCGTAGAATTATAGAATTTTAGAGTTGAGATGGACCTAAGAGATCATGTATAGATGAGAAACTGAATCCCAAAAGGGGCTAAGAGATTTGCCTAAAACCACAGAGCTAATCAATAAATGGTTGGGATGGGTGAGTGAGACTAGAACCGTCTCCTAACTCCAGCCTAACAGTCTTTATATTAGCCTGGAATGGATGTCATATTCTTGGAAAGCAGTTGATCCTTTTAAACTAAAAAAATTAAAGTTAAAACAAGTAGATGGTGTATGCTAGGTAGTTTTTTATGATTTTGCTATCTGTACTAAAATTGACTAGGACTGCAAATAATTTTAAGACAGTACAAAAATACATACTTTAAAGATTGTGGGAGCAAGTACTTCTGTCTTGTTCCTTAAAAATTTACTACGATCTTCTCAGTAAATATAGTCTCTGAAAAATATGTGGTTCAAACTGAAACTAGTCTAAAAAGAGGAAATAAGTATTTTCTTAATCTACAATTTAACTCAGAAACTATTCTTTTTTTTTTGAGTTAGTTTAGTTTCCTTTCTGAATCTTGAATTTGAACCACACCTACTTCAAAGGCCTCTTAGTGCCATCAGCACAATTGTAGATGCTTCTGGTACAAAGAGTTATAAGGTATTAACATTTAGTCATGCTGCAAACTCTGATCCTTCCCTACTTACTGTTTTTAGTAAGAATTTATAGTGAAAACAGTAGCTGTGCTGCCTTAATTTTTTTGTAATGATGTCTGAGGATTGCTTAATATGGCTAATGTTAACTCTAGATGTGACTTTTAGATAAAAAGACATACAAACAATCTACTTTGCAGTAGTCCTTTAAAATAGGGTTATAGAATCCTAGATCCAGGGATAGAAGGTGTTTTAGAGGTCCTCTAGTCCAGTGCCTCTCTTTTTGTAAATGAAGAAACTGAGGCACAGAGAAGTGAAGTGCCTTGTCTCGCAGGTGGGAAGTGGCAGAACTTAGATTTGAATCTAAGTCCTCTGATTCCAGTGCCATCTTTTTCCCATTACAACAGGCAGCCCTAGTAGTTAATGGTGTATTAAAATGTGTATTTTATCCCAAATTGGAATAATTATTAACTAGTTGTATTACTCTGTCAAGTAGTCAGTATAAATTTGATGATACAAAAGTGTCTCAATTTTGTTTGTGTTCAAGGGGTGTGCAACTCTTTCTCTTTTTTCCAGGAAAACTGTGTGTATGAAACAGTAGTTCTACCTTTGGATGAAAGAGCATTTGAGAAGACTTTAACACCAATTATACAAGAGTATTTTGAACATGGAGATACTAATGAAGTTGCTGTATGTTTAAAACTTTACATACATAGTTTATTTATGAAATAATGTGAAAAGGTCATCATCCTAACATTACTTTATATTTAAAAAGTGTGTTGCCGTTTACAGAGTTATTCACATGTATTTTCTTGTTTCGTCCTTGGGACACTAAACAGTGTATTTTTTTTTCCTCAGCTATCCATGAAACTACATGATAAGTTAAGAGCAGCATCCATAGAGTGAAATATTCACATTTGTATAATCACGTGCATTTTGAAAATTAGACTTTGAATTCAGACTTATCATTTAAATTGCCCTTGCCCCAATTGGTTTGAGTTAGTGAGGGCTAACATACTAAAGACACCTTGGAATTAAATAAAACTCTTTGCTGTTACATGACCAGATAATTTTTTGATTACTGTCTTTACCCATTATTTGCAGCTGATTGTTATGTCATTTTGTCCTGAAAAGAAGGTTCTGAAATAGTAATTTAAGCCTGTTGTCTTGGACTTTCTTTGAATTTGTATTGCTTGGCTTTTATGATATGAGGAAGAGTATTTCAGATGTGAAATAATTTTTGAAACTCAGTAGTCTGTGATTTTAATATATCCACCAGTATTACCATTATAAAATTAAGAAAAAATTAATATCTTTTTAACCAACCCTCTTTAAAAAATGAATTGTCTTGGAAGATAGATATCTGTTTTTTAATGCAATATATAGGTAAAGTTTGTTTTTCCCCTTTATTCCCGAGACCTTTCTTTTAACTTTATGATGATCTAATTATTTTTCAATTGAAAGGAAAACTTTGGAGGAAAGGCAAGTACAGATAAAGGTGCCTAAAATAATGTAGTAACATAAACTTGGTTACTGCTGGTTGAAAGGAGATGTAACTATCTAAAGTGAAAGCTAATGCTGTCATGAGTTTAGAAGACAGAGTGTCCCTTAAGTTGAAACACTATTGTGCAGTTTTTGTAAATGTGCTTCACATGCTTCAGGAGGGATACGAATCTTTACTAAGTTTGCATTAAAAGCTCAAAAAAAACTTGGTCAGTGGCTTTGGATATAGGGAAAATATGCTCACCAGTAAAATTAGAGTCATTGAGTCAGAATTTTTCTTCTTTACTTAAGAATTGCTGTGTAATAAGTTAGATTTAAAAATATGAAACATTTTATGTTTTATAGAATGCATAATACTTTTTCTGTTTTAGGAAATGCTAAGGGATTTAAATCTTGGTGAGATGAAAAGTGGAGTACCAGTGTTGGCAGTGTCTTTGGCCTTGGAGGGAAAGGCCAGTCATAGAGAAATGACATCTAAGCTCCTTTCTGACCTTTGTGGGACAGTAGTCAGCACAAATGACGTAGAAAAGTCATTTGATAAATTGCTTAAAGAACTACCTGAATTAGCATTAGATACTCCTAGAGCACCACAGGTTTGTATGTTTCTTGTGTCATAGAACCATACTATTATACCCTGTTCATGGCATCTTACTAAACTGCTACATGGTATAACTAAAATTTGAGAGACAGAGAGAGAGAGAGAGAGAGAGAGAGAGAGAGAGAGAGAGAGAGAGAGAGAGTGAGTGTGTGTGCATGTGTGTGTGTGTTTGTGTGTGTGTACACATGCATGCGTGCATGTGCTAAAAACTAAACTCATGTGACTAATTGTTCACTGGAGAAGCATAATGCATTTAAAGTAATGAAACTGACCCTATGGCTTGTGGAATGAGTTATATTACTTTATTGTTATATCTTGCTAAAGCTATATTTTATGGAGGATAACAATTAGGAAATAAATGAATTAAGTTTATGTTTAGATTTAAATGGTTAATTTAATCAATTTTACAATAAAAAAGTTCACTTTAAAATTCAGGCATGAAAGATAATAATTAGTAACTAAGTCTAACCCCTTTGAGCCTTATAATTCTACATTTCACTTGTGTTTTTTATATAATTGTTGTCATTGTCCATATGGTATTCCTAGTTCCATTTGACTTTGAGAATCAGATTTAATTTTATTTGCTTAAATAATGTAATTTCAAATTAAAAATATTGTGTGAGAGACTTAGATAAAAAGCAGTGATGGCTAAAGAAAGTTTGCCCCTTTTTTTTTCTTCAGAAGGTTGATTTAAAGAAATTTGTGGCATAGAGTGCACTTTATTTTGCCAGTCTAGACCAGAGCTTCTTAAACATTTTCCACTTGTGACACCATGGGGTCTTGAACCACAGTTTAAGAAGCACTAGACTCTAGACAATGAAATGGCATGAAATAAAATTCTCTTTAATGTATTATTGTAACAGGTATTCTGAGTTCACAATATGAAAGTGGCTGATAAAGATAATAGAAAGTTTGTGTCTGAGTTATGTAACTTGAAATTTTAATTTATTAATAAAGATGAACAAACATAAAGGAAAGAATATTAAGATTACCAATCATTTAAAATATTTTTTGAAATATATATTTAAAAAAATTTTAAACTTAGTAATTGTCAGTAAAAGCAGAAATTCAAGTGAAATTTTAAAAATGGATATAAAACTGAATACCCAGTTATTTAAATTTTTTAGCTATATTTATAAAAAGAATAGTAGTTTACTTGTATCTGTTTTTTCCTTCTATTTTTTCAGATGTTGATACTGTTACTTTTTATAGTCACTCATACTCTTTTGATTCTGCTTTCTTCATTACTTCATATATTTCTTTTTATTCTTTTATTTTAAATTTCTTATATAAGAGATAGTGTGGTATTATGGATAGAGAGCTTGCTTTGCAGTTAGGATGACTTGGGTTCATCCTGTCTCTGACACATTGGCTCTGTGATGCTGGATGAATTACTTAACAAGACTCCCTCTCCCTTTCCTCCACTCCCCCCCCCCCCAGCAACTCTCTAAGACTATAAGTTGTGGAGATGTTGCCAGTCAACTTTGTTAAAAAGGATTGTCTTGCAGGAAGTTCCACACATTAATGAAATCACAGGTCTGGACTGAAATTATGCATTAATGTTCCATTATGTTCAGGTACTTCAGTTCATTCATTCTACAGTTGTTGGACATGTGTTTTTCCCCCCAGTTTTTTGGGATATAATCAACACCACTTAAAAGCTTTGTGCTAGTGGGGGGTGGGTGGGTGTATCTAAGTGGCATAGTGGATAGATTACCAGCCCTGGAGTCATGAGGACCCTAGTTCAAATGTGGCCTCAGACACTGTACTACCTGTGTGACCCTGGGCAAGTCACTTAACCCCATTGCCTATCAAAAACAAAAAACAAAAAGCTTTGTAACCTCATCTGTAAAAGTTGGGGATGGAACTATGATCTTTGACTTCTAGCTCTGTATCTTATAAATGAATGTATGGTCCTTTGATCCAGCAAAAAAGACTGAAGAGTAGCTTGAGAAGTAGGAGGTGAACCAAGAAAGCAGTATCATGAAAACTGAGAGGGGGAGAGGATCTAGAAAGGGAAAGTTTTTAACAGTGACAAATGGTGCAGAGAAGTCAAGAAGATGAAGCTTAAGAAAAGACCATTGCATTTAACAAGACATCATTGGTAACTTTAGAGAGCACTTTCAGTTGAATGATAAGTTTGGAAGCCAAACTGCAAGAGATCAACAAGTCAGAGAACTGTCCAGTGGTGGAAAGGCTGTCTCAAGAGGTAATGGATTCCTCCTCCTCCTTGGAGGTCTGAGAGGAGATTGAGTGGTCGTTTGCCAAGTATATTTTAATGTGTGTGGGCTAGACTAAATAGATGGCTTCTGAGGTCCCTTCCAACTCTCAAATTCTGTGATTTCCTGAGTGAGATGAGAGGAAATAGGGTTGGTTAGCATTTTTAAGAATTTGACTGAAAGGGAAGAGAAATATAGGTTGCTAGCTTGAAGGGATGATATGATCAAGTGAAAAATATTTTTTTTTAGGGTAGACCTCGTCATTTATAGAGAGCAGAGAAAAAGTTAGTAGATTAAAGAGAAAGTTAAGATTCCATAGTAGATGATTGCAGGGGCAAGCTGTCAGAGGAGGTAGAAGAGGATAGAATCATTCCCCTACTCTTAATTTTTTTTTAAAGAATGACTAACCCAGTTTATTCTGAAACATGTACTTGTTTTGCTTTTTAGGCCTTTTCTGCATGCCTGTTTCTTTACTTCATAGAAGAGATTACTGTTGGCTGTCATAACTTGAAAATTTATTTGCTTTCTTAAGGATATAGGATGAGGTCAAAATGTGTTTTAGTCACTCATTGTGTAATTGAGAAATTATATCAGTTTTTTATATTTACTTATTTAGACATTGCTTTTGGTGAACAAATGTGTATTTGACAAATTTTTATCTAGTTCTTTTTTTCCATTATAGTTGGTGGGACAGTTTATTGCTAGAGCTGTTGGAGATGGAATTTTATGCAATACGTACATTGATAGCTACAAAGGAACTGTAGATTGTGTTCAGGCTCGGTAAGCTCATTTGTTTTCATACTCAGAACTTCAAACCACAGTGGAAAGCCAATTTGAATCCTACTCAGTGAAATTTCAATTAATAAAAAATCGTGGACATTGTCAGTTATAACACGCTGTGCTCTGTTATATTTTTACCAAATTGCATGAAAATACTAAGGTGAACGTCTAAAAGTTCTGCTTGAAATTTTTATTTTAATATAGAAATCTGAATTATATGATCGTTATATCTACTTTTTTCATCTAGAGTCCAACATATTTTTTTTTTTGTCCAACTAATAGTAAGTCAGGAGGGATAAATAGGACCTGTCATAATGTTATGTTTGGGCTTTCCTTAGATAAAGCTGAAACTCTAGTTTGGACCAAGACATTTCCTGTATGTCTGAGGTTGGTTCATCTTAGAGTAAAATGGCTTCCAACAATGGGAAAGCTGTGATTTAGATGACTGCCCCATAGTAAAAGCAAATTAAATTTATGCAAAGTGTTCTTTTTTGCTTAATTACTAAAAATTCCACATTTTGTTTGTCCTGAGTTAGAATATAGACTTTATTTTGTAGTAATCTTTTGCTCTTTTTATTGTAAATACAGTTTTTTTCTAGGCATGATGTTACTATAAAATTGAAAAACAGCATGAGAATCAGAAGAGTTGTAGAATACAAGTGTATTTTCTTTATTCACCTCTTTCATAATGTTCCTTTCACTATCATGGGACTGGTTAAAATTGAAAAACTTCATATTATACGAAATGTCTTAATTAACAATTTTTTGTTTAAAGAGCTGCTCTGGACAGAGCTACAGTGCTTCTGAGCATGACAAAAGGCGGAAAGCGTAAAGATAGCGTGTGGGGCTCTGGAGGTGGGCAGCAATCAGTCAATCATCTTGTTAAAGAGGTAAGGGAATGTTGGATATTGTCTGTTTACTTTAATAAGTGTTTGTACTTTAAATTGGTCTTTTTTGAGGGGGGAAATTTTAATTTTGCATATGATTAGACCTCGATTGGTGCTTAAATTTTTTTATAATGCCTTGTATTTAGTTTTGAATCTTTTTGTTTTGTCTTTTAAAAACTGACTTCAATAAGACTGTAATTTTATTAAGTCTTAGCAAAAGTATTCTCTGCCATTGATCCGAGTTATGTAATCTGAGTTATGTAATCCAGTTTAAGTGTGGATTACAAGCAGAGAAATGTGCTTCGAAATAACAGGGCTGTTGTATATTTAAAGCATAATTTTTCACCTTTATAAAATATAAATATCGTGTTTGTGACTTGTATGGCATTGGTTCTTCACAATAGGTTAAATTCTGTTTAGTCCTCTTCCTTTCAGCAGAGTTTTGAGTAACAAAACGGTTGTATTTAATAGCACAAAGGAAGGGACTACTTTTCAGATAGGGCAGTTTGTTGTATAACTTGCTCTAGATGGGAGGCTTTGGAAAGTGGCATGTATCATTGAGGATAACAAGATTATAACTACAGTCAAGTTGTCTTTACAACAAATTGTAAGAGAACTACTTGAAGGCTTTTTTTCTTGGAGGAGGATAGGGTTATTTATATATAATACACGTGTGTATAACATACATATGAATATGTTTTATGTATATATCTTTTAGGTTTGTAAAGTGCTTCATATACATTATTGCTTTTGAGACTGAAAATGGATGTATGATGTAGGGAGGTTGTAAAGGTATTAAAGCATCCATGCCCAGTTTAAAAAATTCTATGGATACCTTTTGTTTTATGTCAGTCATTTCTGTGATTATTTCTCTACTCTATCCCTTCAGTTCTTGGGGAAGTGAGTCTTCCATTTTAACAAAGAAAAACAGTTAAGGAAAACTGCCTAACACGGAGACTTGAATCTGATTGTGTATAGAGTTTGCAGTAGTCTATTTTAGGCTTCACGGGTGACATTCTACTAGATCCAGGAAAAGATTCAGAACTTGCCTCCTAAGTCTTAAGTCTCTTTGCCATTTCTGTCCCTCTTACTTTTTAGCTAAAGTTTCAATTTGATGAATTGTTAGTTGATACCTGCCCATCAGCTGAACAAGTATTATTAAACACCTACTATGTGCCTTGCAGACATATAAATACAGAAACGAAAGTCTCTCCCCTTAAGGAGCTTACTCTCTCATGTACATATATAAGTATAGACAAGGTAATTTTGAGGGGATACTAACAGCTGTGGGCTAAGTGAATCAGGAAGAACTTCATATAAAAGGTGAACGATGAGCTGAAATGCATGAAACAAGGGGCTTTATTTAAGAGGTGGAGGTGAGGTGAGAGAATTTATTCTTCTGCAAAGCTATGGAGACAGGAAATGATATGTGAGGAACAGCAAGAAGGCCATTTTGAATGTACTGTAAAATGCTGGAAAGGGAGTAATGTATAACAGTGTCGAAAAGGTAAGTTGGAACCAGGTTTGCAAGGTCTTTAAAAGCCAGTTTGTATTTTATACTAAAGATGACAGGGAGTCATTGTCTCTCTCCTCTCCTCTCCCCTCCCCCTTTTCTATTGTTTTAATATTTGAGTTAGGGGAGTGGCATGGTCAGACTGGTGATTTAGGAAGATCATTTTGGCAGCTGTTTGGAGGAGGGATTAGAGTGGAGGAAGACTGGGCAGGATGGTCAGCCAAGAGGCTTTTTAATAGTCCAGATGAAAGGAATGAGGGATTGAACCAGGCAGGGGAGGGGAACCTGTGGCCCTCTAGGTCCTTGGGTATGACTTTTTGACCAAGTCCAAGTTTTACAGAACAAATCCTTTTATTAAGGGGATTTGTTCTGTGAAGTTTGGATTCAGTCAGAGAGCTGTACTTGAGGACCTAGAGGGCCACATGTGCTCTCAAGGCTGCAGGTTCCCCATCCCTGAACTACAGTGATGGCTGTGTGAGCTTTTGAGAAGGGGACAGATTGGAGAGATATTGTGGAGGTAGAAACAGGAATTGACAACTGATTGGAGCGAATGAATTGAATGTAGTATTGAGGTTGGAAACCTTGTTAACGGGATGAATGGTAGTGCTCTAAATAGAAATGTGGAAGTTCAGAACAGGGGTGGATTTTGTGAGAAAGACGACAAGTTCTGTTTTGGTTTGAGTTGCCTACAGTACCTTTCTGTTGAAAATGGCCAGTAGGCAGTTGGAGCTGTATTGGATCATCATATATATGAAAAAAAGATATGTGGAAATCTGACATATTTAGTAATGCACTGTGTAAATACTTTGCTTTCTTCCTGACTGTAAGTATACTGTAGTTAGTGTTTATTTTTTGTAGTGAAAGATTTCAGTGCCAACTAAATTTTGTCAGTCTAGTTAGCTTAATGCCCTCTAGTGGTGGTTCAGATTTTCTTTCTGAATACACATATATAAAACCACACTCCTTTATACATCACCCCTACCCCCATAAAAGCAGAAGACCACCAAAACAGCAATTATAACAAAAACTCATTGTTATTTGATAACTAATATATAGTAAAATGCCTTCTTGTAAGTTATTTTAGTTGGTTTATTAAATAACTATGACTCCTTTAAAAAATCACCAAGTCACTGAGTAGGTATAGTTGTCTTCCATTCTCCTCAGCTCACTTATTAGTTGTTTTTAGATTTGAAAGGCTTTTTTATTATAAAAAATTCTATTCAAATTTCAGCCATATAGCACTGTTAGCTGTTCTTACTTGATTTGGAATAAGTACCATAAAATAAGGGACTTAAAGAAATATATTTATTCCTCTCCACTGATTTATGTGAAGTGAATTTTTAGAAAAAGTCAGTATTTATAACTTACCTGTTAATTTTAAAATCTAACAGATTGACATGCTGCTGAAAGAATACTTACTTTCTGGAGATATATCCGAAGCTGAACATTGCCTTAAAGAACTAGAAGTACCTCATTTTCACCATGAACTTGTGTATGAAGTAAGACTGACATGAGATTTCAAGTGTTAATCTTTTTGGACAGTGCTGACATTTTCCCTTTATTTTTATCTTTTATTCTAACAATAATAATCAGAAAGTAGAGTTGTTTTCTAATTCTTGTTTAGTACTGAAGACAACATGTACTTCTCATTTAGATGATGGAAAAAGGATTTTCATAAAAAGTTTTAAAATTTCTTAACAATTCAAATTACTCATTAAACTTTCACACTTATTTTAGGCAGTTGTGATGGTTCTGGAGTCAACTGGAGAAAGCACATTTAAAATGGTATTGGATTTATTAAAATCCCTTTGGAAATCTTCTACCATTACTGTGGACCAAATGAAGAGAGTAAGTATTCTGTTACCTTGAAAGATTTTCCTCACCTCTTTTAAGGGTTCTGGTGTTAGGTATGCTTAGTCTTTATGGTTATGGGGATGTTGAATATGACTACCTACAGGATGATGAAGGCTCAGTTTGTCCTTTGTGTGCAGTTATTTGGATGTGTGACTATGTGAATCTAAAATATTTTATCTCTAAGATAAATGTTAAATTTATCATCATCATTAAATATATCATTATTATTCTTATTAAAATCCTTCTAGTTTTAACTGGACACTTTTCCTTTATGTTGTATGTATTATTGAAATAATTTGACTAGTTTAATGTCTTAGTTTATTTCTCTTACCTTCTATTTTATTATTCAGGTAGTAAAAATTTCAAGTCTATGGATAGCAATAGGGTGAATGGGTAGCATTGCTTATATAACATTATCTGTTATTAATGAAGTGTCTGTCTTCATCAAGACTTTTTTATCTGATCTCAGTTTACAAGTCTTATTTGAAAATGGCATGGATATGATGGAGGTATTTCTAACAAGAAATCTATTTTCTGTATTCTTCAGGGAGCATATTATACCAGTTTAAATCATGAGCATGTGTCCTTAAATACCATTTGATGACATACCGGTTGATTGTATTGCCTAGCATTGTAATTTCAATGGGTTAACATTTTTATAGATAGTGATTAAATCATGTTTGTTTCAGGGTTATGAAAGAATTTATAGTGAAATACCAGACATTAACCTGGATGTCCCACATTCATATTCTGTGCTTGAGAGATTTGTAGAAGAATGTTTTC
Source organism: Phascolarctos cinereus (assembly GCF_003287225.1). NCBI lineage: Eukaryota > Metazoa > Chordata > Mammalia > Diprotodontia > Phascolarctidae > Phascolarctos > Phascolarctos cinereus. Next base: position 100,234,407 of record NW_027555736.1, on the reverse strand, counting down.
AAGCTGGAATAATTTCCAAACCACTCAGAGATCTTTGTCCTTCAAGGTATTTTGAATTGCTTCTTTCCTTTATGTAAGATAGAAGTATTAGCTGCAATACATATCCTAGAAGGCTAAGAATGGCTATAATCAGTAAGACTTATACCATACCAACCTTTCAAGAGTACAGTAGTATGCCCTCTGAAGTCATAGAAGGGTTGCCATTATCCTTTGTCTTAAGAGGAATTTATTTTAATGCTATGGAAGCCTATGGAAGATTTTTTTTTTAAATTTATAATGGTTCACACCAGTCCAAGGTTTGGAGAATGGGGCCAGTTATCAGTTCTAACAGGATAGGAGTATGTTATGCTGTTTGATAGTGATTTGCTTCATTAGTGCTTTTGAGAATAAATTTAAGAATCAAGAATCTTGAGTGGCTTTAAAAAACTCACTTGTTGCTTAAAGTGAGCAAATTTCTCCTTTACTATTACTCTTGGGCTAAGATACCCTGTGTTACTAATGATAGGAAACAATGTGTTCATTGCCACAAATAAGTATTTGAAGTAAAGTATGGTTTGGACAGCTCAAATTAGAAGTAAAGTATCTTTTGGGTTTATTTACCATAAGATGTTGCCTTTCATATATCAGATATCACCAAACTTCTAGAAGGAGCATAGGTTGAGAGCAGCCTTTTATTTAATTTTTATCTAAGCTCTTTTAAAGATCTGAGTATTTTCAAAGATAAAAAAAACACTTTTGACACTTAAATCCTGAAGAATACTAGAAATCTTCCGGCCGCTGGTTCAGACCAGTTTTACCTTAATAAATTTTGGATGGGAAGACATCTTACTGGTGATATGGGGGTAGGAAAGACTTAAAGCCATTGGTTGATTTTTACAGAGTCCAGTAAGACTTAAGCAGTGGCATCTTTTTAATATTGATTCTAAGTGCTGGTGTTGTGACATAACTTTTCTTCACACTCATATAAAAGGGAGGGAATTCTTGCCAAATATAGTCACATGTTCTATTGCTAGTAGGAGCCACTGGTACTACAAAAGTTAGTGAGTGTACTGTCACTTTCCTTATGCTTATGTCTTTTGATAGTCCTTATCACCTCTATACTGTTAAGCGATCAGCAATCAGCAGTCTATGTCTGGGCATGTCAAATGAAAAGAAGTGAGCTGTCTCACCCCTTTTAAAATATTGTTGATTCTTAGTTTTGAAGCCTAATCTGAGTATTTTCTGTTGACCTTTTTTGTTCCAGTGGTAATTTGGCAAAAGGCAAATTTTATCCGTATATAAGAACTTTGACTTTCTGGCTTCCCCTCCCTGGTGTTCAGGGTTAACTAGAACCAAAAGCAAAAAGTGATTTCTGCTGTTATTGTTTTGGTCCCATTTCCTCCTGAAATGAGGCTACTTTCAGTTCATGATCTGTGGTGGTATAGAATAAAACTCTGGCTCAGATCAGATAGGAATTAGTGGGAGGCCCAAAGTATATAGTGAGATGTGTATTGTAAGTGAATTTTAGAAAACCAGGTTTGACTGATTTTTTTCTAAAAATTTTCCATGTTTTTAATCGGCACATAAGGCTAGCTATCTCAGGCTTCAAATATTTAGTTCCATAAAAATGCTCATACAACCTTTCCATTTATACAATCTGAAAACAACAAAATTCAACAAGCTTCAATTTCAGCTTAAACTTAAAAAATTGAACAGAAAAGTTTTTTTTAAAGGAAATTGCTAGAAAAATGAATCCGTTCCTCCCCTAATTAAAAAAGTTGTAGTATATGCCAAAAGATGAAGTTCTTTTGCTGTCTTAGGTATAAAGAAATAAAGATTGTAATCAAGATTTATATTTAATTTGTGATTATGTGCTTTTTTTCAGGGGCAGAAAGCGCTTTGTAAGTGAAGGAGATGGAGGTCGTCTTAAGCCAGAGAGCTACTGAATTTAAGAACTCTTGCAGCCTTAGATGTTATAAAAATATGTCTGAATTGTAAGAGTTGCTTAGCAGTTTTTTTTAAGCACTTGTTTTGGGTACAAGGCATTTCTGATATAGTTTTATAAACTTACATTCAAGGTGGATTTTTTTTTAAAGAGTTTTCTTTCTTTTTTTTTTGTGGGTATAAAAGTTGAGGGAACAGAACAATAGCCACTCTGAAGTGGTATATTCAAATAAGCTACCCTTTCGTAAGTGCCATGTTTATGACCTAATCATTCCAAGTTTTGCATTGATGTCTGACTGCCACTCCTTTCTTTCAAGGACAGTGTTTTTGTAGTAAAATCACTGGTTTATACAAAGCTTTATATAGGGGGTGAAGTTAAGCTGCTGAAACCCCATGTTGGCTGCTGCTGTTGAAATACTGTGCTTTGGGAGAACAAAAGGTTATTTCTTTGTTTTAAAGAATTTTAAGAAAATGGGTTAGTCATAAGATTTATTCATCTTTCCAGGGAACATATTGATTGGTCTTAAAGACTAGACAGTTCAGTAAATGGTGGCTGGAACATCTATTTTTCTACAAAACTGGAAAAATGAACCAGGTTCTGGAAGAATGTATTACAAAATAAAATTTGTGAAGCAGTATTTTTGCGTCTTTATTAAGATAAATTTTATTTGGAGAATTCTCAGTAAGTTATCATACTCATTTAATTGTGCATATGAAGTTTTTTTATACTACTACATGAATTTCAAAGTCTCAATCAGCTTTTCAAAATTAATGAACTTAGCAGTTATAAAAGCTCTTTTTCTTGTGACTGAGTAGTAATTTAAAATGTATGGATGGTTAAAAACAAACCAAAAATATGTGCTAATAAATAGTAGCATAATGATGTGCTTGTTCTTTTGTAGACAGGGAGCAAATACAGGAAACATTCTGTTAAAACTACATTGGCAAATCTATGTGACTTCAGAAGATTCTCCCTAACATTTTAGTAATTGACCTAGGAGGAGATGAAGCATGTGTTTAGAAATTTGCATGAGATTTAACCCCACTGACATTCTTAAGTTGACAGTTACAGGAATGTAGCATTAGCTTTGTTAACTAACAAAAGCCAACAGAATTATAAGTCATATTTTTGAGCCTTGTTGAAAATAGTGCTTGCCCACTGTGTAATCTCAGACTCAGTCCAATTATGTAGCAGAGCTTGATGGCGTATTTTAAATTATTCTGTACCACATTGAAATAGACATATTGAAAACTCTTAATTTGTTAGTGATATAAATTATAGACCTACTTCTATCATTAGCTTAGAGTAACAGTTTGTTCTTAGGCCTTCTGTAGCTTGTTTAAATTTTCTATTCAATTTTTAAAAATACTGTGTAGTTAGACTAATGATTAAAAAGATCTTAGGATTCCCCCTTTTCTATTACTACTATTTTAGAACTGAAAACTTGTAAAGGTGACTACCAAGATGTGGGTGTAAAGTCTAAAGCATGCTAAGACAGATATGTATTTAAAAAAAGACAGCCTTTTATTGTTCAGGAATATTGCTACATTTATTTTGTTCCTTCTGGCCAAGAAAGATTGGCTGTAACTTCTGTTAAAAAAACATTGTGTCCAACATAGGCAGTTTTTATCAAATGAAAGTAAAAGTCTACCATGAAATCTTGTTTCACAAATCTACTCATTCCCTCTGCTTCAGATTCCCAGGTGAATCCTTAAAAAGAAACTCAGCTTATTTCTGATGTGATTTGAATGCATTTTCAAATATATATGTGTGTGTGTTTGTGTACATAATATGTGTGCATGTGTACATAATATGTGTGTATATATGTATATGCTTATGTAGTATCTTTATAATTTTGTTTAAGTATTTTTCTCTCTCCAACACTTTCCACTGAAAAACTCAAAACACTTAAAAAAATAAACTTCATTTTTGGTCTTGATATATCATGCAAAAAGGCCAATGTGTAGAATTTTCATGAAGTTACACATTTTATGGGTTGTTGGATCTCTAAAATTGTTAAAAATAGGAATGTTGAACAACACCTAGACAAATGCAATCTTGTGGTAGAACTCAGAATTCCAACAATCACTGAACAGAATACTAAAGATTAAAATAAAATATGGCCAAAGTGAAAGTTGGACCATAGTTTATGACAGGAATTATAAAAGCTTAAGTTCATTATGTTGTTTTGATGACTTATACTTATCCCCTTATTTTACATGAATTTTAACTTCAATACAAATTTCAGGGTTAGCAAACAAATGTGAATTATTTTGAAAAACTATCATAGCAAGTAAAAGTAACCAAAATTGATGAATAAATCATTCATTCATTGGTTTGTTTGGTGCTGTTCTTTTTCTGCCATTTCCTGTTGGCGAATAGTTTCTTGTGCTGTTTGCTGCATTTTCTCTAATTTTTCAAGAGTCAGAGATTTCAGTGGCAGAAGTTTGGGTTTGCACAGCACCATGGTGGCCACATCTTCCACAGACAATTGACCTATGTATAAAGAGAAATAAACATTAATGGATTATTGAGCAAAGTAGTGGAAGATGTTAAGTTTGTACTTAAAACTGAGGTTGGAAGTGAAGTTGCCTGGAGCATTTTCACAATAACAAAGGTATGATGAGGTCTTGGAATTCCCCATGGTCAAGTTAAATAATAATGGCTGCCAGTAGACTATGGCAAGTATTTTATGTAAAGCCAGTCAATCGTGGTTTGAGTTTTGCTGATACCTGTAATGATATATCTGGGACCAGAGCAGCCAAGGAGAGACGAAAGCTCTTCCAAGATAGAGTACTGCCAAACCAGTTATTGACTGGGGGAGTCAAAAATACTTACTCTTTATTAATCCTTTTGACAAGTGAAAATCTAGGTGAGTGAGGCAGTTTGCTACACCAGACAGATAAAAGTGCTGGCTTGGATTTAGGATCTGGGATCCTACTTCTTTAGAATTCTTCACCAAATTAAAGAAGCAATATAGGGATTAGGATTTGCATACCTGGAGGGTTACCAAACACCAGAGGTCCTCCAAATTGCAAAATCAGTTTAGATCCTTGGAGTATGTTTAGCAAATCTAGGTAGGGTCAGACAAATTTAAAAATATTGTGTTCCATTTGAAGCAGGAAAGGGTTAAGAACAGTGTGATATAGTGGATAAATGAGCTATTTTCAGAGCTGGGAAGACTTAGATTCAAGTGTTGCCTCTGACATATAGGCTGACTGATCCTGGGCAAGTCACTCAACCTCTCAAATGCTCTAGGCAACTCACAAGATACAAGCTGCAAACTTGCAAATGGTAGGACTTTCCTCATCTGGAAGCTGGAATATGATGAATGAAGTATTAACTTCTTATATATGCTGCTAACTGCTACAGATACAAATAGAAAAGGCAGTCCTTTCTTTAAAGAAAGAAGGAACTTTCAATTCAAATTTCACATTCAACGAAATAAGTCTAGTCCCCATCCCTGTTTCTATTATTAAGGCATATCCAAAGGAAGATGAGGATAACAAGGGGTGTTGTAAACTACCTTGCCCCTAACAGTCTAACTCTGAGTCTTAGAGAGCTACCTGCAGCATTGAGAAGTTAAAGACTTTCCTAAGGTCACAAAATACATGTAAAAGTCAAGATTTCAATGAACTAGGTTTTCCAGACTCCCAAGGACATTCTATCTAGTAAGCCATACTCTCTCACATAATTCTAAGAGAATTAACAAAAACATGCCTTCTCCCTTTAAATAAAGGTTGCTGACTTCTGGGTTAAAGGAATTGGGAGACAACTTTCACATGCACCTATTTATTAGAAGCAAGGTACAGATCATAGAACTTGGATGCACAGATGTTCCATATTTTCAAAATGTTTAAGGGGAGATTTTAGGATCAGAGGATTTACACTAGAAGGGACCCTGGAGAAAAAGACCAACTCACTAAATTTTTTTTTTTTTTGCTTTTTGGTGAGACGATTGTGAGGCAATCAGGGTTAAGTGACTTGCCCAGGGTCACACAGCTAGTAAATGTTAAGTGTCTGAGGGTGGATTTGAACTCGGGTCCTCCTGACTCCATGGCCAGAGCTCTATTCACTGTGCCACCTAGCTGCCCCCAACTCACTAACTTTACAGATGGAAACAGGCACAGATAGATAACTTGTCCAAGGTTACACAAGGAGTAATAGCAAAGTTATTCAGCAAGGTGATTCAACCTCAAGTCACCTGACCCCAAATCAAGGGCTTTTAAAAATTTTGAAAAAAAATTTTTTTTAAAACATGCTTGAAGAGCTTTAAAAAAAAAGACTGTCACATATGGATGTACATAAAACTTGTAATATGTAATGTTTTCATAAACATTTTAAATTGCAAGAAACGAAAGCTTATAACTTAAGTATCTTAACTAATGGTTACAAATCAATGCAGCAAGATTTCTGGCACATCTCCCTTGCATCACTCTTTTCTTAGGAAGCTCAGGTTTCTCATCCCCTCAAATCTCTTCAGCTCCCCCCCCCCAAAAGGTATTAAAAACCTAAGTTTGTTTGAAGGAGGGGGGCAAACTTTTTTGTGGTAGCAGTTGTGGGAAACAATTATAGGGTCTGAAAACCAGAAGAATATCCTAATGTAGAATGCTTACTAAAAAAAAAATCCTTGGTGTATTACCTATCACTTTGTAGGGACCAATAAGTGTTATTGATGGGGGGTAATTACGTAATTACCTTGTTTGGGAAGTACTTCTCGGAACATTGACTTCACCTCTGCCATATCAGAACTGCTGTATTTTCCTTTATTTCCCTTTGAATAGAGTAAACATTTATTAATGTTATTTTCCTGGAACAAGTTCCCAAAGCATATTTCTGTAATTGATTTTGCTCCATGAAACATTGTTGGTATGATTCAAGTCAATAAGCAGAAGATGAAGAGTTTTCCCTGTTTATATAATTTCTCTAGAATCTTTTCACCAAAGTAGGTTAAAGTGAGTTATATGAATATCTTGTTCCTGGACCACTGCCTGTCTGGCAACTTTTTCTACTATTTGAGAATCTCCCTACTTATTAATTAGTAATAATAATTTGCCATAGAATCACAGGTTAAGAGCTCAAAAGGCCCTGAGAGGTCATCAAGTTCAAACCCCAAAGCTAAGGCCTACCTAGTGGCAGTTATATTCCATATTCTAAAATTTTTCCCTTCTACCATTTCTTGTGTCAATGAAAACTTCAATTAAAAATGAAAAGTGACCACAGGGTTTTGGCATCCTGTCTCTGAGAAAAAGATGATTTGGCAACGATTACAAGATGGCATTTATATTTAGAATCATCTTTACTTTCAAATTTAAGGTCTGGGGCTTAGTATCACTGAATTCCAGAAAATGGAGGACAAATAATTGTTACAGTCTCATCTCAATCCTAACATTTTCCCCATGGCTACAGATGAAGTGGGGAGGTAAGAGGGAGAGGAGTAGGACATGTAGATGAAGACAGAGAAATGAATGATGACAAACTGCCTGATGATATTCTCACTTCTAGTGGCAAACAACTAGCCATCCCTTAAAAACTGTCTTGCCTTAGGACAAGGAAAAACACATTTCACTTATAAAAACTTCTACTAGCTATATACGGTCACAGTTTCAAAGCAGGAAGAATCTTAGAGTGGTTAAAAGAAGATTTGGTGAAAATTTTCTCAGTTTTCATAAAGCATGCAAAGATACATATAAATGTGGTAACATTAAACCTTTTGAGTGAATTACTCTTCTCTAATCAGACATTAAAAAAGGCATGTTAATTGAACTAAATACATATAATCATGAACAATCTGTGACAAATATTCAAAAATCTATGTTATTATCTTGAGCATATATATTGGACCACCTTGATCAGATGCCAATTTTTATTACAATATGTTACAAAGATGATCTTGGACAAGGCTGACAACACAAACCTCAGTCTAAAAAAGGTAAATTTTGGTACACAAAGGTCTCTACTGAAAGCCCCACCCTTTCCTTGATGCTTAATTCTAGCGATGCAAAATTTCTATTCAACTTTCACAACATGATCACATTAAAGATGGATCTTTGATTTTTAAAGTGGCTGGGGTGGTTTGGTCTCTGCTAGAGCCTGCCTCCTCCACTCACAGCAAGTTAGTTATGATCAAATGAACCTGCTCCTAGGCCCTCTGATTTTCTTACCTACTCATACCTCCTTTCTGCTAGGACTATACACTTCCCATTCCCACAACTAAACCATTTCTTCAGCACCTATTTTAGAAATTCAGTCACAAACTGCTGGGTAGATAGCATACCCACCTTCCCATAACATGTTTACACCCCTTAATTATGGGTGTATCCCAAGACTCTGTGCTATGCTCTCATATTCTCTATATTCACTTGCTGATCTCATCAGCTCCAATGTGGATTTAATTATCACGTCTATGAAGATAGCTCCCAAATTTATATATCTTACAGGCACCTAGATGGTGCAGTGGATAAAGTACTGGCTCTGGAATCAGAAAGACCTCAGTTTAAATCCAGCCTCAGATACTTACTAGCTTTGTGCCTAGGCAAATTACTAAACCTCTGTTTGCCTCAGTTTCCTCAACTGTAAAATGAAGATAATAATAGCACCTAGTTCCCAAGGTTGTTGTGAGTCTCAAATGAGATAATATTTGTAAAGTATTTAATACAGAGCCCAGCACATTGTAAACACCACATAAATGCTAGCTATCGTCATCATCATTATTATTATAACTAGCCCTACTCTCTAGCTTGAGCTTTAGTCTTGCATTTCCATCTGCCTACTGGATATTTCAAATGGGATCTCCCCTTGGTATCTCTAATTAAATGTGTCCAGAAGTGAACAATATATTTATCCACCCCTTTCCTATCTTCATAGCCCTATTTCTGTCAAGGTTAACACCAACCTTCCAGTCATGCAGATTCTCAGCCTATATGTTTTATTAGACTCTTCACTGTCTCTTTTCCACAGATCCAATCAATTGTTAAATTTTGTCATTTCTACTTCCACATCTTTTGTATCTGTTTCCTTGATATGCACAGGGCCACAGTTCAGGTCCTCCTCACCTCTAGCCTAGACAACTGCAATAATGTTCTAATTTATCTCCCTGCCTTAGGCCTCTTCCCTGTCCAATCTGTTCTTCAAAGTGGTTTTTCCCCAAGGTGCAAGTCTCATCATGTTACAACTCTACTTAATAAAACTAATGGATGACTGTTGCCTTTTTAGGATCAAATGCAAATTTTTATTTTAGCTTTTAAAGCCCTTCACAACTTGGATCCAATCTGTCTTTTAATCCTTATGTTATTTCTCTTATATTACGACCAAATTGTCCTCCTTGCTATTCCTCACAAATATGACTCTTACTTTCCATCTTGTATCTTTGTAATGGCTTCCAAATACACAGTGTAACAGAAATGGCAAAGTCTTCATAATTAAAGTCCTACTTTCATGAACAGCTAATCTCTTATTTGCACAGTGCTACTAAAATGCTTGGAAATAACTGATTCTTTTACATAAAGTACACATTTTTCTGCTACCTTGCTTGTCCTTTTCTCTCCATACTGCCCAACATATTTGCAAGAGATTACATTTGTGATTTTACTCTATATCACTGTCCTTCGTATTCAAAGATTCTAATTGATTATGGTATCCAAGATCTCCCGTATGTGAACGTATGCCTAGAAACACTACTGTAGGAATAACTATTTGTCTTCTTATGATAGTTAAGATCTATAGGTGCATACCTCTAAGATGGTCACCCTGTTTATTCTATAGTTAATCTCCAATTTTTCAGTTTAGTTTTCTGATACTAAAATCTTCAACATCATTTTTGTATGTTTATAATTTTTATATTAATTATAGTTTTTGAATGATTAGTTACCCATATTGTCTACTAGACTGTAACTTCTTAAAAGGCAAGATCATGCTTACACATGTCCCTGGATGACAAATTTAGAATTCACAAAGTTTGAAAGGAAAAATGACACAATTAATCTAATAAGATGAAATTTAATCAAATGGAACATTTTTGGGCATGAGTTAAAAAACAACTTACATGAAAAGAGATAGGAAGATTTTAGGGAACAGTCAGCAGTGAAACAATAAAAAAATCAAATGTTATTTTAGGTTGAATTAAAAGAGGCAAAGTATTCAGAATGAGGAAAATGATAGTTCTGCTCTCCTCTGACCTAGTCAGACTATACAGAGTATATCTATCTGACATAACTATATTCAGTTCTGGATAATACTTAGGAAATCACTGCCAAGACAATACATCTAGAAGAAGGTGACCAGAATGGTCAAAGGACTGAACACTAGATCAAAAAAAGTAATGGTTGAAGGAGCCAGGAATAATTATCCTGGAGAAAGAATAACTTATATGATAACTTTTCAAGTATTTGAAGGATGCCATGTGGAAGAGACACTTGTTTTACATAATCCCAAGTGGGCAGAAACTGAAGTAATCAGTGGAAGCTGCAAGACAGATCTAAGTTTGATATTACGAAGAATTTCCTAACAATTTGGGGTATTTACATGTGGAATGGGCTGCTTCAGGAGGTAGTGAGCAGACTCTCCATCACTGGAGATTTTTAGGTAGAGGCTTGATGATGACGACTTTTTGGTCATGAGTAGAGGGGGCCTTTGGTTAGGAATGGGTTGGACTAAATCCTTTCCAACTCTGACATAAGATTTCTTTAACGTGGCCAGATATAAGGCCATGTAACCTGTATGAAGTTATTCAGACTATCTCCTATCTAGTTGCTTTTTTGCAAAGTCTATTTCTTCTTCATGTTCAATAAGTAACAATCATACTGTACAATTTGCTATGATGTTTCTATCAATGGTAAGACAGTCCTTGTTGCTGAGTAGTTTCATAAGCCAAAAGAAGGAAACAAAGCAGATAAATATAAAGGTTACCCTTTCTGACATCAGGGAAACATCACTAAAAACACTCTCTTGCTAGAAAAGAAAGAAACCCTTTCACCCTCCTTCCAGATTATCCAAGGTAATGAGCTTTTGTCACACAGCTTCTGGGAAACTGCTTTATCAGCAAAGCAGCCACATCAGCTATTCAGAAACTTAAGACGATTCAATTCAATAAACAAGCATGTATTAAGCTACTATAACGCTCAAGGCACTCTTAAAGAATAGTTTAAGAGCAGTTTCTCACTCGATACACAGTTTTGCTTCCATAGTTCTGTGCTTCTTGGCTACAGTTCTACACTAACTCCAAGATATGAAGCTAATTCCATTAGTTTGGCTCCATGGCCCTGGAAATGTGCAGTGATCATGGGCAGAGTCACTCAGCTATATGGGTGGCTATATGGGCGATGCTATATGGGTGGTGCATTCTTAATAAGGGGAGAATGACTTCTGAATGGCTATTTTGGTGGGATAGGTCAAATGTGGTATACACAAAAGTGCTGTTGTAATTGCCTATTGCCAAAGTGGTACGTGTACTTGCAGATGCTGTGTAAGTAATGAAATTTTCCCTCCATTTTAAATTTTTAAAAAATTATATTTTTCAAAAAACAAACCTGTCAAGAATGGGGTTCAGATAGTTACAGTAAAACAACTGAAAGCCAGAAGGAGAATTTTGTGACTTAAAAAACAAATTAAGTAAACATTCCTCTATTCCCATACTTAAAGAGATCTGAGATTTCACTGGAATGGATACTTTATCCATCACTGCAAATCACAATCTCTCTACACCTTATAGGATGTTTCAAGATGGCTCCAAAATTCATAACTCATCCTGGTGATAAAAGACCTTTAGGCTGGCCTCAGATGACAGGCAACCCAACCCATTGCTAGGCTCAAACTCAAAACCTTTCTAACTTGGTAGAGTGGGTTCCCATTGGCATAGCCTTCAAGAAGCTAGGGTCACTTTTCCATGTAAGATACTGATGGAGGTTTTAATCCCTTACGAAAAAGAAGTGTCAGATTATTAATATACTGATAAGATACTGAACAGACAAATGGAAGCTTTTAAATAAGTTTCTATAAAAATAGCACTCAATAAAAAGTATTACTTTGAGCATTTCTATACCTAATTTTTAAAAAATATCTTGTCAGTAGTACATTCCATACAGTATTTTAAAAGACTGTTTTCTCTGTAAGGTCAGCCTTAAACAAGGACTAAAATCTCATACTCTTTTGGTAAATATTTTTAGGAAGTGAACACGTCTTTCGTTTTTCTTCAAGTCCATTTGCCTATAAGAGAGAAGCATAGTGGGCAATAGGGAAGTAGCAGTGATGCAACATTAAGAGAGACAACTATTGAGAAAAGAAGTCTAACAGAGAAAGCAGAGATTTTCTTCCACTAATTAAGGGGAGCAGGTGTGTGAATTTCCAGACTTCTTAAAGCAGAAAATTCTAGATCTAGGAGAGACCTTAGACTTAAGACATCTTCTATGCCAGAGGTTCCAAACTATTCTGACTGTACACTCTGACGAATAAATTTTTTTGCTGTTTTATTTCATCCTTTTAAGTTTGTTTTGTGAACGTTTTATAGTATCTATCACATGTTAATACAGTAGTACATACAACTTATAAATATGTGTGTGTGTGTGTGTGTGTGTGTGTGTGTGTGTGTGTAAAACTTGTTAATATGTTTGATAAAGAAGTTACTACGAGGGGTACAAAATGCAGCTCTAACATTTTATTGTTTGTGCTTGAATTATTAACATTATAATCAATCCAAGGTTTCTTTGAAGAAATCCTGTAAAACCACATGTCCATTTGGTGAGGGTTAGTTTAGCTAAAACTAGATAATATAATCCATAAAGCCACCTGACTATGAATATGTAAACTGCACTATGTCACAATATGCCAAATGCGAACAAATGAATGAAGACACCACAATTAACTTTCTGTTCTGTGGAATTCCCATTTTTCTCTCAGGATAGCTTGCTGTAAGTAAGGTGAATTTTAGTGTGTGTAAGGAGGATTTTGTTAGTCTTTTTAGTTCCAAGATCATTCCAGGATCCTAGATAATATTTCCTATGGATTATGGTCGAGAACATCTCCACCACGCTTGCATGGAATGCCATAATGTACACCTGCCCTATGCTAGGTCTTGACGATATTGCCAAAGTTAACCTGTGTGCTTAATGTTGGCAAGATGCCTTCTTTGTGTGTTGCCCAAAAAGCAAGTGGGCACTGGTCAGTGAGTGGGGGACCCATTTGGGGGATTTGGCTAATGCATACAGGACTGCTTGTACCTGCCTTGATTGGTCCCCATCAAGGCTTGGGGGAGTCTGTGTGCTTGCCTCAACTGGCCCTCACTGAGGCTTAGGAGACTTGAAGGAATTATACTCCTATTCTTGCCTGCCCCTGCAAGAAGTATGCTTAGGGAATACTGTAGGAGTTGGTGCTCCCATTATCAGCAACCCTTCTGAGAAGACTAGACTAGAATAAAGTAAGCTTATTTAACCCCTCCAAACTATCTTCCTGTCTGACTGGATCAAAAGTGAACCTGTGCTAGAACACCTGTTAGTGTTAGGAGCCTTCCCGTGTTCTCCTGTCCAACAAATGGTGTTACTCGTGTGTTTACCTGTGAAACACCTGAATACCATATGTGACACGTAACCATGTAACACACTGACCAAGTAAGGGTATCAGTATCAATCTGCGTATCAAATATAACTAGCTCACTTTCTTAAAATTTTTTAGATAAAAACTACAAATAGAAGTTCTAATATTTTCTTTCTGTTCCCCAAGCAGATCATTGTATACATATTCTTTCTTTGGCATTAACTCATCATTTTCTAGATGAAGAGGATCAGAAAGGGTAAATGATTTGGTCAAGGTCATACAGCAGGTTTATGGCAAAAGAGGAATTAATGAAAAAATTAAAAAAAGGAAAAAAAAGAGAGAAATTACCGCAGTGTTCTTTCCATATAAATTTCATGAGTGCTTTGAGTGAAATGTCACTGAGATATGAGAGAGGGTCACAAGGTTAAGCATAATGAAAGAGTTTCTTTTAGACTACCACTACTACCACCACCACGACCACCACATGCCATTTCCATAGCCCTTTAAGATTTGCAAAGCAGTTTATGTTTTCTTTGAGCCCTATAACAACCTTTTGAGGTAGGTAATACATTTTATTAACCCCGTTTTACAAATTTAAAACTTGGAAAGATTAAATGACTTGCTCATGGTCATGCAGCTAGGGTCAGAAGTAGGATTAGAATCTAGATCTGACTTCAAATTGGGCGTTCTGAATATCAGGTATCTTTTTTGGCAAGAGAAAGGCTAATAAATGTTTCCTTAGCTATTTGGCACACAGTGGAATAGCATCCACTTTCCTTTTTACCTTTCAAGTCCTGATCGTGGTTAAAAATCACTTAGACCTTGGCCTCTTGCCTTGTAGCACTAGTGGAGGGTTTGCTGTAATTACCTTTAAGTGCATGGCTTCTCTACTCTTCTTGCTTAATTATCCTATTTTATTGTACTACATTCTCTTTTCAAATTGTCTCTGAATTTATGGAAAATATTTAAAAGTCACATTTCTTCCCCCCCGTAAAAGATTGTACATGTAAACAAACTCTAACAAGTCAGGTGGTTATAAGAAGTGACAATTTCAACAATCATTGTTGTAATATGGTAATGCTTAAAAGCATATTTAACATAGATCAAGTCATTAGAAATAACAAATAACATGTGTGGTTTTGGAATCTATTCCTTTGGTGACATGTCTGTCTAGAGCTAGTTAACTTAGTGACAGGCCAAGGCCCTGCTGACAAAGTCCTGTCTGATTTTTCTCCTAGCCAGTTAGCTTTCATTCTATTCCAGGAATATATATTGTATACCTCATCCTGGCTAGTTGTCTCACAAATCAGTGCTGTTATTTACTGTGGCAATGGTTGAGGAGGTAGATGGACAAGTACATATTCACCAACGTAAGGTCATGAACTAAGAGTCAGAAAGGCCCTTGGAGATCATCTAGGCCTTCAAACTAAGGTCTAGAGAAGTGACTTGTCCAATGTCACTCAAGAAGTATGTAGTAGAGCTGGGACTTGAACTCAAGTCTTCTAAATCAAAATCCAATGCCCTTTTGGGGAAAAACTCCCAAATAAATTAGAAAGGAGATATTATAAAGGAGGTTGCAGGTTTGACCATGTTGTTCTCCTCCTCAAACTTTAGGGGCTGTCTAATGCCTTCAGGATCTAATAGAAATTCTTCTTTGGCAGTTAAAATCCTTTACAACCTGGCTCCAACTTCCTTTTCTAGCCTTAATATATTTTACTAACCTCTCTTCTCCTTTCCTGAATTCTGTGGTCTAGCCAAAAATGGTCTCATTTCTGGTCCTCACAAACTCTCCATCTCCTGATTGTGCAGAGGCACTGTTTTTCATGCCTGGAATGGCCCTTCATCACTGCTTTCTTACAGAATCCCTTACTTCCTTCAAGTCTCAACTTAGACCAGGAGTGGGGAGCCTGCAGCCTTGAGGCCACATGTGGCCCTCTAGGTCCTTAAGTGAGGCCTTCTGAATTCAAACTTCACAGAACAAATCCTCTTAATAAAAGGATTTGTTCTGTAAAACTTGGACTCAGTCAAAAGCTCACACCCAAGAACCTAGAAGGCCATAGGTTCCCCACCCCTGGGCTTAGGCACTGCTCTTTCCATGAAGCCTTTCAGTACTTCTGCTAGTGCCCTCTCCCCGTAATCAACCTATATTTATTTAGTGTTTCTTCTGTATAAACTTAGAGATGTACTGGATATCTCCCCTAAAGCTCCTTGACAGCATTCTTGTCCTTGTACCTAGAGTATAAGAGCTTAGTAAAGGCTTGTTGACTGAGGTCTAAAATGTCATTTTCACACATAAGAGATGGCATGATTATAATATTTGTTATAGTTTTATTCTAGAGCCATCAGAATTCAGTCTAATCTGATTTGCTTGCTCAGGCTTTTGTCTGAGTGATCTGAGACTACCTTTCTGTTTCTTGGTTTTGCTCCCTGGAAGGGTTATGATAGGAAGTTGTATGAATATGAGGGATGAAATGAGATATTATGGCATAGCAGAAAGAACCCTTGGAGTTTAACAGGCCTAGTTCTAGTGGGGAGGCAAGCTGCTTAATATGTAATATGCTGGAGAAAGGGGGTTAACTCAAGAGACTAATTTTTTAAAAAATCTATGCACAAATATTCAATGCTAGAGAAGTCTATTCTTCACAGCATACAGATATTAATTTTATAATAAGTCAAATTACAGGTATTATATAAAACTCAAAACCTCTAAGAGACAGTCCTATTTGGGGCACAATTTTTGAACCTTGTCTATGGTGCATAAATGTCTTGTTCTAGCTTTGGCAAGTAGATCTAGTTCTGCTGTCTGACTTTAAAAATATATACTTTTCTTTCCTAGGCCTCAGTTTCCTAATTTATAAAATGAGAGCTTTGAAACAGATAATTTACCTATGACAAGTGTAATTCTAAATGCTTATCAATATGATGATCTCCTGATAGTTAGACAAATAACATGGCAAGTCTCCAGGGGAAAAACAACCAAAACAGAAAAGATTTGTATCCTATGTATAATAATACTCTTTAGGGGCCCTTACTTCTGTAAATTAAAGTTACATAGAATTTCTGATTGTAAATCAAAGTTACAAAATAGATTGCAAAAATAAGCAGTCTTCCATTTGGTTTTCCTTTTATGATGTCTCTACGGGAGTCACGTAGGTAGTAAAATCAGCTGTCTTATTAATTTTGCTTAGTAAAATCACTCCTTGTCTAGGGAGAGCCACTCCAAACAAAACTCTTTCAACACAGCACATATACTGAGATGCTCTTAAAAGTATCTATTAAATGACTACTAGAGGAGAATGGCTAAGATGGTGGACTAGGAGGATGCAGTATAGCCTAGCTCTCCCCACAATTAATCCAACAAAGATCTAAGATGAGTGACAAAGTAGTGAGGATGGAGGGAGGTTAAAGGTGGGGGGTGGGAGAGTTTGAAATTCAAGGAGAAAATACATTGAGTCATTTTTCTAGCTTAAGGAACAGGAATAGGAGCCAGCAGGCAGCTGTGTGGTGTTTTTCTAACCCCAGAGCTGGTTTGCACATACAGAGAGGATGTAGGTGGGAACCCGAGTGAGGTATGACCTGCAGATGTATTCCAGAGCAAAAGTGGATATGGATCCAGCAAAGTACTCACCCTAACTATGTAGAAGTAAGAGCAGGAGCTGGTTGAACTCTGTAGCTCCAGAGCTGAGTAGAAGGGCTAGGCAATGAGGCTGATTTGCAGTTGTGTTCCAGGAAAAGAAAGAGTTGCCCATCCAACAGATCCAGTTCACATCTAGCCTGAGGTTTTGTGCTGAGAAAGATAAAAGTAAACAGCAACTATATGACACGGATCCACTTCAGTCAGGTAATGCATTGAGATCCCAGCCTAGTCTGAGGCCTGCAGTTTAGTGACCAAAGTATGAAGCTCAGACCAAGGGAAAGCCTGCAGTTCTATTGCTCTGAATCTGTAGTCTTCCAGCTAGGTGAAAGGGTCTGGGGCCAGCAGCAGTCTATTGGAGCTCCAACCACAGGCTGGCCTATCACCCAGATGCAAACTGGTGTCAGGGGCTTGAAAAGCACAGACCAAGTAGGCAGCAATCAGATTTTTCCCTTGACTTTGCCCTTTGTGAACTCAGGGCACACTGAAAGTTTGCACATTAAGTTCCTGCCTTGAGCCCTCCCTTCAGATCCCTGAAAAATATAAAGCACTCAATACCTACAGAAAGCAGCAGTTAAGACCCTAAGGAATACAAAACAGTACCAAATAAAGCCAAGACATTCCCTGCAGAAGTGCACAGAGCTTGGCCCTTATACAAAGTACCAATTAGAAAGTAAAGCTTAAGAATGAGTAAACAATAACAACAAAAAGGATTCCCATCCAAAAGTGCTAATACAGCGCCAGGGATGCTCAAGACAAAAAGCCAGAAGAAGGAAATAACACAAAATCACTTATAAGAAAAGCTTCAAAGAAAAATATAGGTTGTAAACCAGAATTAGTACAAGAAATGAACAAGAATTAAATATATAAATATATACATATATATATATCACAAATGAAATGAGAGCGCTAGAAAAAAGAATTAGAAAAGAAAGGAGATATTAAGAAGAAAGACTTGAATTGGGAGTTAACAGCTTAGTATAAGATCTACATCTAGTATAAAATCTTAGACAAATGACCTGGAAAACAGATTAAGAAGAGATGATTTTATTTTATTTTATTTTATGTTTAGGCAATTGGGGTTAAGTGTCTTGCCCAGGGTAAAGCTAGTAAGTGTCAAGTGTTTGGTCTGAGGCTGGATTTGAACTCAGGTCCTCCTGACTTTGGGGCCGGTGCTCTATCCACAGCACCACCTAGCTGCCTCATTTGCTCAGATTCTTGCAAAGGCCTCCTAACATTGATCTCCCTATCTCAAACCTCTCCCCATAATGGTAGACCATCCTCCCCAGTGTTGTCAAAGTGATTCTCCTTAACTGCAGAGCTGACCATGTCATTTTCCTACTTAAACTCCACTACCGAGGTAGTTTTGCAAGGGAGAGCACTAGCACTTTGGAATAAGGAAATGGTGCTTAAGCTGTATTTTAGAGGAAGAATGGATTCTTTGAGGTAAGGAGGAAATACCTTCTAGACTGGGGGGGGGGAGGATGGCTGGTGCTATCACAAAGAGAAGATGGAGTGTCATTTATGAGAAACAAAGAAGCCAGTAGGGCTTGATTTCAGACTGTGAGAGGGCAAGTAATACACAGTGGGTCTGGAAAGATGTTTTGGGGACAGGTTGTGAATTTTTATTTTTATTTTTTAAAATTAATTTATTTTTAGCTTTCAACATTCACTTCCACAAGATCTTGAGTTCCAACTTTCCCCTTCCCCCAGTCCAAGATGGCATGCATTCTGAATATCCCTTCCTCTGATTTGCCCTCCCTTCTATCCCTTCCCCTTCTCTTATCCCCTCCCCCTTCTATTTTCCTGTAGGGCAGAATAGATTTCTATGCCCCATTGCCTGTATATCTTATTTCCCAGTTGTGTGTAAAAACAAGTTTTAATCTTTGTTTTTAAAATTTTGGGTTCCAAATTCTCTCCCTTCCTCCTTGCTCACCCACCCTCATTGAGAAGGCAAGCAACTCGATACAGGTTATACATATGTAGTCATGCAAAACACTTCCATAATAGCTGTGTTGTGAAAAACTAACTATATTTCCCTTCATCCTATCCCACCTCCCATTTATTCATTCTTTCCTTTGACCCTGTCCCTCCTCAAAAGTTTTTGCTTCTAATTACCCACTCTCCCAATCTGCCCTCCCTTCTATCATCTCCTCCTCTCTTATCCTCTTCCCACCTATTTTCCTGTAGGGTAAGACAGATTTCCATACTCAATGGAGGGTGTACGTTATTCCCTCCTTAAGCCAAATCCAATGAGAGTAAGATTCATTCATTCCTTTTCACCTCCCCCTTCTTCTCCTCCACGGAAAAAGCTTTTTCCTCCCTCTTTCATATGAGATAATTTACCCCATTCTACTTCTCCCTTTCTCCTTCTCCCTGTACAATCCTCTCACATAATTTTATTTTTTAGATATCATCCCTTCATATTCAACTCACCCTGTGCCCTCTGTCTATATATATTCCCTTCTACTACCCTAATACTGAGAAAGGTCTCATCTTTCCATGTACAAATGTAAACAGTTCAACTTTAATAATTCCCTTATGATTTCTCTTTCCTGTTTACCTTTTCATGCTTCTCTTCAGTCTTGTACTTGAAAGTCGAATTTTCTATTCAGCTCTGGTCTTTTCATCAAGAACGTTTGAAAGTCCTCTATTTCACTACATGTCCATTTTTCCCCCTGAAGGATTATACTCAGTTTTGCTGGGTAGGTGCCAAGGTCTATTTTTCTTTGGAAAAAGCTTTTATGTGCCTTCTCTCCTCTGACACCATCACCACTCAGGGGCAGGGCCCCATCTCCTCACACCCTGACTATTGAAATAGCATGCTGGTAAGTCTCCCTGCCCTAAGTTTCTCCCTACTATAGTCAATCTTCTACTCAGCTGTCAAACTGAGCTTCCTAAAGTGCAGGTTTAATCATCTCAGTGCTCTATTCAAAAAACTGCAAAGGCTATCACCTCCAGGATCAACTATAAAATCTTCTGTTTGGTGTTTAAAGCACTTAATAATCTGGCCCCCTCCTATCTTTCCAGTCTTATTTATACCTCACTTCCATCTACTTTATGATCCAGTCAGACTGGCCTCTTTGCTGTTCCTTGCACAAGACATTTTATCTCAACTTTGTGCATTTTCACAGAATTGGCTGTGTCCCTCAAGCCTGGAATACTCTCCCTTCTCATCTGTACCTCCTGGGTTCCTTCAAGTCCCAAGTGAAATCCCACTTTCTGCACGAGCCTTTTCGTGATTATCCTTAATGCTAGTGCCTTCCTTTTGTCGATTATCTCCGATTTATCCTGTGTATATCTTATTTGCACAATTGTTGCCATGTTGTCTCCTCTGTTAGACTGTGAGCTCCTTGAGAACAAGGCTGTTTTTTGCCTTTCTCTGTATACCCAGTGCTGAGCAGCACAGTGCCTGGCACACGTAAGTGCTTAATAAATAATTACTGATGGTTTGACTGATATAGTTGACCTAGATTTTAGCAAAGCATCTGGTAAAGCATCTTATACTATTCTTAGGGAATAAATAGGAGAGATGTGGGCTAGATATTAATATAGTTAATACAGTTACATATCAATATATATTATATATAATATACTATATGTATATAATATAATATATATGTTAATATAGTTAGATGAATTTAGAGCTAGATGAATGACCAGTCTCAATAAATAGTTGTTAATGTTCAGTGCTTCCCTTGGGAGGAAGTCTCTTACAGAGTGTATCAGACCTGTGGTTGGTCCTGTGTTGTTTAACATTTTAAAAAATTAATGATTTGTATAAAAGCATAGATAGTATCCTTTATCAAACTGTAACATGACCTTAAGCTGGGAGGGATAGCTAATACCCTGAATAACAAGAGTTAGGTTACAAAAAAGATCATGAGAAGCTAGAGCACTGGGATAAATCTGCTATGATAAAATTATTGGTGATTCAGTCTTAAACTTAGGTTAAAAAAAATTAGGTTAAGTAACAGTTTTGTCTGAGAAAGATCAAGGGTTTTGGTGTAGTGTTCCACTTCGATATAAGTTAATGGTATGTATGACATGGCAGGCAAAAAAGCTAATGTCTCCTGGACTACATTAAGAAGGTAGAACTTTCAGGAATAAAGAAGTGACAGTCTTTCCTGATCAGACCACACTTAGAGTATTGTGTTCAGTTCTGGGTTCCAGCTGATGAAGGATACTGATAAACTGGAGAGTATCCAGAAGAGGGTAAACGGGGTAACAGACTTGAGTCCATGTCATATGAAGATCAGCTGTGGTAACTAGGTACACTGAATCTGAAGAAGACAGAATAGCTTATTGTTGTGTTTAATTATCTGGAGAGCTTTCATGTGGAAGAAGGACATTGTTCTTTTTAGGCCCAAAAGGCAGAACCAGGAGCAATGGATGGAAGTTACAAAGTGGAAAAACTATCCTAATAGTCAAGAACTTTCTAAAGTTGAATGCAGTCTCTTGGGAGATGGCAGGATCCTCCTCAATAGAGATCTTTAGGCAGAGGTTGGATGTCCATTGGTCGGGTATGTTAAAGTGGGGATTCATTTCTGATATTGGTTGGATTATATAGAGATGAAGTCTTTTCCCAAACTCTGTAATTAATGTTTTCAAAAATTTAAAAAACAGTTGCATCCTCACATGACACATTATAGACTCAAAAATTTAGAACACAAAGGAACCTTGGAGATTATTTATCAAACACCCTTATTTTGCCTGAGGTCATATCAATTTTGTAGTAAACGGCAGAGCAATAATCTGAATCCTGGTCTTATAAATTCAAATTGAGCACTCTTCTGCTACAACACATTACACTCCTTGCAAGACTTGTAAGACACTCTACTTGCATCCTTGGTCCAGTCCACACTCTTCCAGGATTATGCTCCAGGAATCACCCTCTCATGCAACTTAAATCTTTATTCCCTACCTATCATCTCTTTCTCTCCTCTCTTCCCCAAATCCCAAACCAGGTCCACTCTTACTATTTGTAAGAGTCATCATATCTTCCCAGCTCTGGAAAAAAACAAACAAACAAAAAACAATCTGCAGGCTGGGTATGGAGGAACAAGTTTGTACTCCTTATTACCAGGAACCTGAGCTTGGTGTATCATCGAACCCGGAGCTCTGAGATGTGATAAGGCTAAAATCAATCAGTTGTCTGCACTAAATCTGATACCAATATGGTGATACCCCTAAAATGCAGGGCCACCAGGCTGCCTGAGAAGAGACAAACTGGGGGCAGCTAGGTGGCACAGTGGATAGAGCTCTGGCCTTGAAGTCAGGAGGACCTGAGCTCAAACCCAGCCTCAGACACTTGACACTTACTAGCTGTGTGACCCTGGGCAAGTCACTTAACCCCACTGCCTAGCCAAAAAGACCTGGTTCAGGTCAGGAAGAGACCAAGTCAAAAGGTCAAAGCTTCTGTGCCATTTAGCAGTGGACTGGGCAAAACAAAATTTATACTCAATGCATCATCTTACCACCTACTCTAAACTTTTGCAAACTGGCTTTCCTTTCTATCATTTTATTGAAACTGTTCTCTCAAAGGTCACCAATGTCATCACTGTTAAATCCATTGATCTTTTCTCAGTCATTATTCTACTCAACCTCTATGCAAGATCTGACACTGGTGGTAGCTCCTTTCCCTCCACTAACATCCCAATATCCCATCCCCCACCTCTTTTTTTAATATACTCTCCTTGGTTGACTTTAGATACATTTTCCTGGCTCTTTTCTTAACTCTATTTCTTGTTTGTGCCCTTTGCCAGATACTATTTCTGACTTGGATGTTTCCAAATATGTTGGGGAACATTATTGGTCTTCTCTTTCTTTATACTTTCTACCAGGCAACTTCATGCATTCCTACAGCTTCACTTACCACCTCCATGAAGGTAACTCAAATCTCTATCTCTAGCCTTGAAAACTCTCCTGAGGAGTTCCGCTTCTGGGATGTAAGAGGGCAGAGTAAGAGTTAAGTCGCTGTGAACCTCTGAAAACCTAGAAAATGTCACCCAAGGAAAAACCCTGGAACAGTTGAACTAGAAGATGGGGTGCAGCAGTCCTGCAGCCCAAGTATATTGAGGGATTAATGGGAAAGTTGCCTCTTGCCCTGGGGGAAGGGAAGCAGTACAGAAAGTGAGGTGTCCCAGCAAGCTAGCAGAAAGCCCCACCTCAGCACACCAGGAGGAGACTCTGAAACCCAGGTGGTGGAACAGGCAAACATCAACACCTGGACCCCCGAGTTCCTCAGTGAGGGCTGGGGAACCGGTAGAAACCAGCATGGAAAACCACCAGGTGCCTTGGCATTCTACAGCAACCGGGTCTCCCAGTGCCTCTGCAAAAATAAGGGAAACAGCACTACAAAGGGCCCCAGGCAGATAAATACCCTGCAACATCCATCTGAAAGGAGCTGAAGAAAGCCAAAAGAAAGGAAAAGCAGGCAACCTAGAGCTGCCCTTGAGATCTGGCTTTGCTGATTCCAGCCCAATACCAGGTAAGCTGCCAGAACCCAACAGCCTCCAACTGCCAATATCGGAGGTCCCAGCATACAAAGCCAGTGATCAGGCCCAAGGCTCCCAACACAAGAAGCTTGGGTCAGTGCCCTCTGCTCCCCAGCAGGAGAGCTCAATCTCTTTAAAGGCCAGGAAATAAGCAAATACCATGAGCACAAAGAAACATACCATAGATTTGTATTATGAGAACAGTGAAGATCAAGGCAGATATTCTAAAGAGGACAACATTGTCAACAAACCCACATCTGGAACCTCAAAAGGGAATATGAACTAGTCTGAAGCCCAAAAAGCCTTTTTAAAAGAGCTCAAGAAGGATTTTAAAAGTCAAATGAGAGAGGTGGAAGAAAAAATGAGAGTTATGCAAGAGAGAGTCAACAGCCTGGAAAAAGGACAAAAATTAACTGTAGAAAACAAGTCCTTAAAAAATACAATTGGGTAAATGGGGAAAGAGGCATAAAATCTAATAGAAGAAAACAATTTGCTAAAAATTAGAATTGGGCAAATGGAAGCTAATGACTCTATGAGAGTGCAAGAATTAGTCAAACAGAAACAAAAGAATGAAAAAATTGATGAAAACGTTAAATACCTCACTGGTAAAACAATTGACCTGGAAAACAGATCCAGGAGAGATAATTTGAAAATTATTGGTCTACCTGAAAATCATGATAAAAAAATAAAGCCTGGACAGTATCTTTCAGGAAATCATCAAGGAAAACCACCCTGAGGTCCTAGAACCAGAGGGTAAAATAGCCATAGAAATAATCCACCAATCACCTCCTGAAAGTGATCCCGAATTGAAAATGCCAAGGAATATAGCAGTCAAATTCCAAAATTACCAAGACAAAGAGAAAATACTGCAAGCAACCAGAAAGAAACAATTTAAATATCATGGAACCATAGTCAGGATTACACAGGACCTTACAGCTTCTACATTAAAAGACCACAGAGAGTGGACTATGATATTCCATAAGGCAAAGGAGCTTGGATTACAACCAAGGATCAACTACCAGCAAAAATAAGCATGATCTTTCAGGGGAGGAGATGGATATTCAACGAAATTGGAGACTTCCATACCTTCCTGATAAAAAGACCAGAGCTCAACAGAAACTTTGATCTTCAAATACAAGACTCAAGACAGACATAAAAAGGTAAACGGGACAGAAAAATACAACATGTTGTTAATAAGGGCAAACTGTTTACATCCCCACAAGGGAAGATGACACTCGTAACTCTTGAGAACTGTATTGTTATTACACCATGTTCAAGGGGCATACATAAAGGTGGTGGATGTAAGTTGACTTTGATGTAATGATAAAGAAAAATCTAATCAAGGGGGTTAAATGGATCCAAGTAAGTGGATTAATCTGATCTAAGAAAATGTACTGAGAGAAAAGGAAAGGAAGAGGCAGATGAGGGTAAAATTACACTACAGGAAAAGGCACAAAAACCTATTACAGCCGAGGGAAAGAAGGGAGGGAGATGAGCATTGTTTGAACCTTACTCTCATCAGATTTGGCTCAAGAAGGGAATAACATAATCAGTTAGGTATAGAAATCTAACTAGCCCTATAGGCAGTAGGAGGGAAAAGGGAAAAGAAAAGGGAGGAGAGGAAAGAAGGGAGGGATAGTAGTAGGGGTAAAGTAGTAGGGGTAAAGGGGAAGAATAGGGAAGGACCTAATAGAAGGGAGGTGGGAGTGAAGGAAGGGGTGGTCAAAAGCAAAACACTAGTGAGGAGGGAAAAGGAGAAAGGAGAAAGAAAAGCATAAAGAGGGGGAGGAAGGATGGAGAGAAAGACACAGATAGTAATCATAACTGTGAATGTGAATGGGATGAACTCTTCCATAAAATGGAAGTGGATAGCAGAATGGATTAAAAACCATAATCTTACAATATGTTGTTTACAGGAAACATTTGAAAAAGAGTGACACATACAGGGTAAAGGTAAAAGGCTGGAACAGAATATATTATGCGTCAGCTGAAGTAAAAAAAGCAGGGGTAGCAATTCTGATCTCAGACAAAGCAAAAGCAAAAATAGATCTAATCAAAAGAGATAAGGAAGGAAACTACATCCTGCTAAAAGGCACCATAGACAATGAAGTAATATTATTACTAAACATATATGCACCAAATGGTATAGCATCCAAATTCTTAAAGGAGAAGTTCAGCGAGTTATAGGAAGAAATAGACAACAAAACTATATTAGTGGGGGACCTCAACCACCCCCTTTCTGAACTAGATAAATCTAACCATAAAATAAACAAGAAAGACATTAAGGAGGTGAATAGGATATTAGACAAGTTAGGTATGATAGACCTCTGGAGAAAATGGAATGGGGATAGAAAGGAATAAAACTTTTTTCTTGGTGGTACATGGCACATACACAAAAATTGACCATGTACTTACCTCACAATCCAATGCAGAAAGGCAGAAGTACTGAATGCTTCCTTTTCAGATCATGATGCAATAAAAATTATATGTAATAAAGGGCCATGGAAAGATAGACTAAAAAAAATTGGAAATTAAATAATCTAATCCTAAAAAACGGGTCAAACAACAAATCATAGAAAAAATCAATAACTTCAATCAAGAGAATGACAATAATGAGACAACATACCAAAACTTACGGGATGCAGCGAAAGGAGTTCTTAGGGGAAGTTTTATATCTCTAAATGCTTATATGAATAAAAGAGAAAAAGAGGGAGATCAATGAATTGAACATACAATAAAAAAACTAGAAAAGAACAAATTAAAAATCCTCAATTAAACACCAAATTAGAAATATTGAAAACCAAAGGAGAAATTAATAAAATCAAAATTAAGAAAACTATTGAACTAATAAATAAAACTAAGAGCTGGTTTTATGGAAAAAAAAAACCCAATAAAATAGATATACCTTTGGTTAATTTAATTAAAAAAAAAAGAAAACCAAATTACCAGTATAAAAAATGAACTTTTTTTTTGCAATCAAAAATAAACAAAAAAACTCAGGATAATGATTTTAAATAATAAAACATGGTTAAGTCTATTCTAGACAATTTGTTGTTATCTTTAAAGATAGCTTATTAAATTAAAAATTTAAACTCCTGAAGTTCTGTTGTGATGCTCTCTACAGCACTTGTATTCTTTCCATATCATAATCGATCCATACTTCCTAGACAAAAAAAAAATTGACCTAAGTGAGGCTTCACTTTTGTGAGCTAGACTCCACTACTGCAAAAAACACACATACAGAACAGTAATTTTCCCTATCTGCGAAAGATAAGAAGCCTGTTCAGCTTTTTTTGGTTTTGTTACATTGCCCACACTGAGATCAGCATGTAGCTAAATTTAAGCAAGCCTTCACTTTAACAGTACAATGAATGGCATCAATCAAACTTCATTAAACAAACCAAATACAAATATGGTCAGCAAAATTAAGCTGTGTAATTGTGATAGGAAAAAAAAAAGAAACATTTTGTGGGTCACAACTAGACTGGTTTTCATTGTACAACTCTCCTCAGGAAACATCACTACCTGATTCACATAAGAAATGGAACACACATCAAAGTCTTTGTTCACATAGAAAAATGCCCTTTAAACAAATTCAGTGATATCGTAAGGCAACAGAATATTAAAGTGAAGAAATTTGGCCCTGAGAAATGCTTATACATAGTTTATACATAAAACACACACACACACACACACACACATAGGGTACATTTTTAAAAACAGTATTTTATTTTTTTCACCAATTACATGTCAAGATATTTTTAGCATTCATTTTTACAAGACTTTGAGTTCCAATTTTTCTTCCTCCTTCTCACCTCTCCCTCTTCTGAAAATGGTAGGCAACTGGCTATAGGTTATACACATACTATCATGTAAAACATATTTCCACATTAGTCACAGTTGTAAATGAAGAAACAGATCAAAGGGAAAAAAACATGAAAAAGAATAAAGTAAGTGAAAAAAATATGCTTCAATCTGCATTCAGAGTCCATCAGTTCTTTATTTGGATGTGGATAGCATTTTCCTTCATGAATCCTTTGTCTCTGTCTTGGATCATTGTGTTGCTGAGAAGAGCCGAGTCTTTCACAGTTGATCATCACACAATATTGCTGATATTGTGTACAATGTCTTCTTAGTTCTGCTCATTTTACTCCGCATCAATTTGTACATGTCTTTCGAGGTTTTTCTGAAATCTGCCTGTTCATCATTTCTTATCGCACAAGATTATTCCATTATTCATATACCACAGCTTGTTCAGCCATTCCCTAATTGACGGATATCTCCTCAATTTCCAATATTTTGCTACCACAAAAAGGATTGCTATAAATATTTTTGCACATGAAGATGCTTTTCCCTTTTTTAATGATCTCCTTGGGACACAGATCTAGTAGTGGTATTACTGGATCAAAGGGTATACACAATTTGGTTGCTCTTTGAGCATAGCTCCAAATTACTCTCCAGAATGGTTGGATCAGTTCATAACTCCAACAGTGCATTAGTGTCACAATTTTTCCCACATCCTCTACAACATTTGTCATCTTCCTTTTTTGTCATATTAGCCAATCTGATGATATGAGGTGGTACCTCAGAGTTGTTTTAATTTGCAGTTATCTAATCAAAAGTGATTTAGTGCACTTCTTCATAAGCCTATAGATAGGTTTGATTTCCTCATCTGAAAACTGCCTGTTCATATCCTTTGACCATTTATCAATTGTGGAACAGCTTGTATTCTTATAAATTTGACATAGTTCTCTATAAATTTAAGAAATGAGGCCTTTATCAGAGACACTTGCTATAAAGATTGTTTCCTAGCTTTCTGCTTTCCTTCTCATCTTGGCTGCATTGGTTTTGTTTGTACAAAAGCTTTTTAATTTAGTACAATCAAAACTATCTGTTTTATATTTCCTAATGCTCTCCATCTCTTGTTTGGTTATGAATTCTTCCCTTCCCTGTAGATCTGACAGGTAGACTATTCCTTGCTCTTCTAATTTGCTTGGTGTCACCTTTTATGTCTAAATCATGCATTCATTTTGACCTTATTTTGGTATATGATGTGAGATGTTGGTCTATACCTAGTGTGTGTCCTACTGTTTTCCAGTTTTCCCAGAAGGTTTTGTCAAATAATGAGTTCTTATCCCAAAGGATGGGATCTTTGGGTTTATCAAACACTAGGTTATTATGGCCATTGACTACTGTGTCTTATGTACCTAGATCTATTCCACTGATCCACCACTCTATTTCTTAGCCAGTACCAGATAGTTTTTATGATTACTACTTATAATATAGTCTGAGATCTGATATGTCTAGGCTACCTTCCTTTGTATTTTTTCCCCCATTAATTCCCTTGATATTCTGGACCTTTTGTTCTTCCAGATGAATTCTGTTATTATTTTTTCTAGCTCTAGCAAATAATTTTTTGGTAGTTTGACTGATTTGGCACTGAATAAGTAAATTAGCTGAGGTAGAATTGTCATTTTTATTAAACTGGCTCGGTCTATAGTAGATTTTAAATTGTGTATATATTCATCATGAGGCAATTAAATAGATTGGCTCAGTGAGGCGAAAAAAGTATCCATTTCCGAAGAGTACATGTAGTTACTGCTAATATGCACACAGTTCAACTTGACAATGAAACTGTAATAACTTAGAAATTAAAGTTGCCATATTACCATGGCTAGTTCTGCAATTAACCAGTAGATATTCAGGGTGACATGCCATCTAATTGTGAAGAAAAAAAAGCATAAATATCACTATAAAAACAAAAAGCTTATGCAATGTTCCTTAAATTTTTGCCCATTAAAAAAAAGTCCAGTTCACCACAAGTCAACAACACCCTGACAAGAGTCAAAAGCAAGTTTAAGGGAGTGATGGGAAGAGAAAGGCGAAGTACAGCATGCATTTACAACTTATATTAATCTAGTCTATTTAGTTATACAAAAATTCCATTTAAATAAGACTAGACTAACTGTAGCAGGCACAAAAGAAAAGTTAACAGTAGACTTGGTTTGATACTGATTAAATTTAACAGTAAACTCATCCTGCTCTTCTTAATAGTCTAGTAATTTTCGTTTATTGATAACTAGAATACTTGCTTACTTAAAAGATATCAAATACCTACATTATGAAATTACATTCTTATTGACAATAAGACATACTGTGTAAGAAAATGGGTCATGTGTGAAATGTTTCTGAAATGCATTCTTTTTCTCACAACTATCAAAACATTCACTCACATTAAAACAAAACCAATCCTCTTGAAAAAAGTTAAGGAAAAGTAGAATAAAGATTAGGGTTGCAGGGAAGGAAGGGTTAAACTACAGTAATTACAGCACAGTGATTAACAATGGTTCAAGAAAGAACCAAAAAGAATTGGCCAAAAAGATGCCTTCAATACATGGCTACCATTAAAAACCAAACTCAGTCCATTTTTGGTTCACTGCAGTGAGACCAAAAAAAAAAATTCATACATACATATAAATACAAGACTCTAGCTCTTTTTTTCTTGTTTTTTTTTTGTTTGTTTTTGCAAGGCCTAGTTACCTGATACAATTTATATTTGCTTTGTAGCAACTAGAGGAGGTAGTCATAAAGTATGAAAAAGTTTCTCCGCTAGTCCCTTGCTGTGAACTATTGCATAATGATATTAATCACTCCACATAGGCATAAAATTACTATCTAGTCCCTTGCTAGCCAGTGAGCCAAAGATGATTTCATCCCATACATTTACCAGACTAGTCTACTGCCAAATCTGAAACTTTCTCTACTGAAGGTTACTGTCACAGTTGGCTGCAAAGCAATTATATGTTCTCTTCTTTTTTTAAGGGGCCTGAAATCAATTCTCTTCTCTATTGGTACGCAACAAGACCAAGATGATAAGTATTTTTTTTCTTTTTCACAGATGCAAGTGCCATGCAAAATAAATTAAAAAACAGATACCAAAACACAAAAGTAATAAAACTATTGAAGGTAGATTTTTTTCCTTTTTAGTGAGGCAATTGGGGTTAAGTGACTTGCCCAGGGTCATACAGATAGTGTCATGTGTCTGAGACTGGATTTGAACTCATGTCATCTTGACTCCAAGGCCAGAGCTCTACCCACTGTGCCACCTAGCTACCCCTTGAAGGTAGGTTTTAAAGGCATTTACACAAACATAATTTACAGTACTTCTCTCTCTTTTTACTTTCTTAAATACAGTCACAAAAGCTCAAGGATTTCCTCTGCCAAGCCTCCACAAAGAAATCTGTAGCTTCCTGTTCGCCAGCTCACAGTAGGGTCCCACAATGCTGACAGGATAACATATATTGTCATGGATTCTTGGATAAATCAAGCTACTGCATAACCAAGTTTTGAAAAACATAAGACTGCCACCCTGGCACCCCTGAGTTGAATATAGCCAAATATAAACCAGGCCAGGCAATAACACTTGAAAAATACCAAGATACCCCATTGAAATACATGCTGAGTAGCCCATCCAATAATTAAACTGGCAGCAAAGCATTCAGAAACTGGTTCACAAATTATTGTTGCAGGTAGCATACTGATTTGTAATTTGGTCCACTTGATCATTCCAGATTGAAACTGAGAAACTGAATAGGACTCAGAATTTTGCATTGCAACTTGAGTGGCCATCTTCAGCAATGTATTGGGCAGAAGATACAATAAGCCCTCCAGCTTGATCTAATACATTCTTCCTCATCAAACACAGCATTCCTGTCACACATCTGAACCCAATAACATTAGCTGAGAAACAGGACCAAAATATACCTGTTCCAATGTAGCAGCAAAACCCTGTCTACAACACAGGGCAGCCCACTTTTTCTGTTATTTGATTAATCATGTTGGTATGTCTGGAGTTACTTTGATTCCACTATCACAAATCCATATGAGGTCATATTTTGCAACTTCATACTTCTGGCATTAAATTATTAATTTTGAGATTAATCCCAACCGTCTTGCCACCTATAAACAGTTTAGCACCCACATTTGAGTATTTGCCAAGACGCTTTTTACATACATCGATGGCTGGATCATCATGATCTTGTCCACAAAGGAATACTTCATATTTGTGATAATGCAATTCAAAGAATGTTTCTAAATTATTCATTAAGTTAGGATCCACACCTTTCAACTGTTTCAGAAGTGTAATGCCAAGGAGTTTGCTATATGGCTGTTTGTTGCCTCCTGTTGAGTTGTAAACATGAGTATATAATGGACATGAAATGCACGAAGAGGATGAACCTCAAAATGCCCATTCCCTCCTGGGCTACGTGATGGGACTGTTTGGCCTAGGGCCACCGTTCTGTTGAAGGAGCCACAGCCTCTGACAGACGCTCGAGGAGGGAGGAACTGGATCCAAGAGGGGATGGGAGCAGGGATGGCCAGCCAAGGGAGCCGGACAAGAGAGGGCGGTCAGCCGGCCAGGGGCGGAGAGGGGCTGCTGCCTGAGGATGCCCGTGAGCCCTTAGCGAGCTCAGGATGCCCCCAGCTGCCAGCTCTGTATCTGGAGCTAGAACGGGGCAGCAGACCTGTCCTGCCCTTCTTATTCCTACACATCCCCCCCCCCAACTTCCCCTGCTAGAGTTGGGGCGCTCTGCCCCTGCTCCTTCTCCAGTTCCTCCTCTTCCTGTTATCTGCTACGAGTTGTGTGGAACCTCTCCCGGTTCCCCCTCTGGCACTTTGCACACTAACCAAAAAGTGGTTGCTCATGCTGCAGAGAAGCCGGTGTGCTTCCAAAGTGGAACTTTTTTATGTAGCAGACTTAAAAGGAAGAAAAGACAAAAAACTCTAGTAAATGGCATGGAACTAAAAAAAGCATCACACAATTATAATATTCTTTCTCGTTCAGCAGACAATGCCCTTCTTAGCAGAGTATTTAATTTGGATTGGTGACATTCATTTGGTACCAGCCTGGGTGACATCATATGCAATATAGTTGGAGATTGTACAGATTCTATTCTGTTTTGCTATCTGGCATCTGCTGGTAGACTAATGTGGCAACATGCTCAATTTGGCTAATTAACTCCAAGACTCATGCAAATAAAATGTGCAGGGCCTAGCTTCTAAAATATGCCTAGGCTGAAAAACTGGAAGTGTTTTTGGCCAACCTATACATAACATTAATGAGTATTACACTGTTAGTGGAAAATCAATCAATCATACAACCTACTGCTATTGAATATCATTTTCTATAAACTTTATTTCGAAGCCACAGTTGAAGGCATTAGTCTTCAGTGAAGATAAGGTTCATTCCAAGTCTGAAGATGTTGAAAGAACTTGCTTGCACTCAGTGTTCCAGCCTGACTAGTCTGCTAGCTATTCCCAAATGTGAAATTACATCTCCCATTGCCTCTACATAGGCTGTCCCCCCACTGCGACACACTCTTTCCTCACCTCAGCCTCTTAGTAGAGCTAAGTTGAGAAGCTGCAGCTTCTTAGTTTCTGGCTGCTTTCCAGGCTCAGCTCAAGAACCACTCACTGCCTACATAAACAAGGCCTTTCCTTACCTCTTCCAATTTTTACTCTCCTCCCTTCATAATCATTTCTATTTACTTAACTGTGTACTCATTCTATTCCTTTCCCCTTTCTTTTCTCCCCTCCCCCAACAGCAGATAAACTACTTTGAAGTCAGGGACTGTTTGTTTTTAATGTGTTGAACAACTGAAATTACCAAAGAAAAGAAAAGATAAATCTCAGGAGGGAAAACACTAGTTATCAACAGCTTTCTACCAACCAAGGCTTCTGGTTAATTATGATTGTAGCATTTACAACAGTTTGTAAATGAAGGCTCTAACATCATGATGAGACTTTTAAGCTCTGGATGAACTGAACAGTTGACTTGGATTGATCCAGAACTACATGTTTATTGTTCTAATGGGAATTTTGATTCGCTTTACAGATTTACAGCAATTAGCCTATCTTAAATTTAACAATGTTTTTTCATGCCTGGTTTGCTGGTAAATTTAATTATAGACATTTTACATCTTTCTCCTCTAAGACTATTCTAGCCATACAGTTGTTTTTGTTATAGTAACTTTAGTTTTAAGATTATAAACTTCAGGACAGAAATTTAGAGTGACTGTGGTAAATCCCTCATTCTTACGCCTATCAAACAAGGAATGAATGTCTAATCTCAGTGGCTTGACCAACTCCTGGTGTTTACTAAACATTATATAAATATGATATAGCAATTTTGGAATACAACCTGACTTCCAATACTAAGAGGTTATCATAAATACAACAGGCCCAAGTAAAATTGCAAGAAATTTCAGGTGGAAGAACATCATTGCCCAAGCTGGAATTTGACTAGGTTAGTGGTTTACCTTGATATCTACTTTGATAATAAAATTCATCACATTTTGAATTGCAGAGCCCACACATCTTTTAACAACAGCCTACAGGCTTCTAAGAGGCCTACAGAAATGGTGAAACAATGCTGACACCAGTACATTTTGCTACAGACTGCCTACACCCAGAGATGATGCAATGTAACGAAGGAATACTTTGCTGAAGGAAGGCAGCTTTTATGGCTAATAGAGGGTGAAAATACAAACTTTACAGGTGGAGACAGGAACAGTAAATGCTGTGCTACCCCAGGGGAGAAGCTAGTTTTCTATAGAACATTCTTCACTGATAGAGTATGTACATATGGCATATATTTAAGTGCTGGATAGACTTAAAAAAATAGTGAATATATTCAGCTGAGTTCGAAAAGGCCCTAAAGGGTCCAGAAAACTCTCTATGAGGTCACAGGGTGCCTTATCCAGGTAAGAAAAGCTTGTCCCCCAGTTATTTCATAATTCTCTAATCTATTTTTCATGTAATATTTTGCATTATAGCTATCTGCCAGGTTAAATTCTCCTTACTAGACTTTTAACTCTTTGATGGCAGAGACTTTAATCTAAATTTTGCTATTTTTTCCCTGTTGCTGTGCTCTGCTTATATCAGAGTCAGCTATATTCAGCAGTGGATAGAACACTAGACCTGGAGTCAGGAATATTTAACTTCAAATTCTACCTCATCAACTTATTTGCTGTGTGACCCTGGGCAAGTCACTTAACCGCTGTCTACCTCAGCTTCCTCATCTGTAAAATGGTAATAATAGCACTTACCTCCCAAAGTTGTTGTGAGGATAAAAGAAAATATTTATAAAGCACTTTGCTATATAAATGCTAGCTATTATTACTGATAAATATTTCTTTATTATACCTGTTGTTTATACTGCGCACATTGTCACTTAGCTATTTTTTAAAATCCAGAATACGGCAGGGGAGGGCCTGAGAGGCAGGGACTAAACTTATGATTTCATCAGTACAGGAAATTCTTAACAAGGAAGTTTCCTCCACTGTAGTGATGGTAGCTCTTCCTGCAACTTCAAATCTTAGAGAATTCTTAGAATCTTAGAGAGTTCCTAGGGTATTGAAAGTTTAAAGCAGGACTTGACCTACGGCCCCTGAACTCTGAGGCCAGCTCTTAATCCATTACTCCACTCTGCTTCCAGAGTTTACCCTGGCAGATAGCTATAATGCATAATATTACATGAAAAAATAGATTAGGGAATTATGAAATAAAGTGAGATCTTGCAAACAGCTGGGGGCCAGGGGAAAACAGTGGCAGCAGGGAAGAAGGTCAGAGATGGAACTGATTTTGGCTTTAAGGGATGAGAAGGAATTCATTAGGAAAAAGGAGAACATTCTAACCACAGAAAAAAAGCTCGAACAAAGGCATGGAGGTATGAGACTCCAGTGCAGTGCATGTTTAGTGTATGATAGGGTACAGCCTTCAATGGCTACTGAAAAACTTTTAGTTGGCCAGTTAACTAGCAGTTCTAGTTGCTTTCCAGGGTATTTATTCTACATTGAGGGATTCAGTTAGAAAAGTGCCAAGTGTGGAGACACAATATTACGAAGAAACTGCAGATATTTTAATGACCACTCACATAGAGAAGGGGAGTGGGAGTGGGGGGAGTGATTCTTCCTAAAGACATAAAGTTCTGTGGCAAGAACCAAAACATCATCCTGGATCTCAATGTTTACAAGGAATTTTCCATCCTTCTTGACTTTTGTGCTGCATTTGACATTATTGACCATGGTCTTCTGGATATTCTCTCTTCTGTGTTGGTTTTCCTGATACTACTCTCTCCAGGTTCTTGTACCAGTGTGACCTCTTCTTCTCAGTTTCCTTTGCTGGCTCTTCATCCATATCACAGCTAACTGCGGTTTTCACCAAGGTTCTAGCCTAGGCCCACTTCCCTTTCCTCACTATAATTTCTTGGTGATCTTATCTGCTCCCAAGAGTCTAATTATCATTTCTAGTCATATGACTCAGATTTATAAGTCCTGCCCAGGTTTCTTCCTGAACTTTAGTCCTGCATCACTAACTACCTACTGTACATTTCAAACTGGATGTCTTAGAGACATCTCAAACTCAACATGCCAAAAACAACTCATTACCTCTTCCCCCTAAACCAACCCCTCTTCCAAAATTCTCTATTTCTCTCAAAGGCTCCATCATTCTTCCAGTCTCCCAGATATAATAACCTTAAAATTATCCTTGACTTCTGCCATTTTAGCCCACTTATCCAATCATTTGCCATATCTTAATGTTTCTACTTCTTCCAAATTTCTTGCATGTGACCCCCCTTTCTTTCTACTTACACAGCCACCACCTTATTTCAGATCCACACCATTTCTGGCTTAGACATTTGCAAAACTTTCCTCCTAACTGGCCTGCCTGCTACAAGTGTCCACATCATACATAATACATACTCCCAACAGTTGTTCAAGTGGTTTTTCTTCAAAGTAGATTTGATCACTTAATTCCCTTAATCAATTCCAGTGGCTATCTCTTACATTTAAGATAAAATACAAACTTCTGTTTCCCCCTGAAAGCCTCTTACAACCTGGTTTCAACCTGCCTTTCCAGTATTCAATTTGCACTCTACTCGACAGTCAAACTGACCTTCTTGCTGTTCCTAATGCAGAACACTCTTATCTCTTGTTTCTGTGCCTTTCCTCACCTCTGCCTCATAGAATTCCTGTCTTCCTTTGGCTTAAGTACTGTCTTCTACATGAATTCTTTCCTGATTCCAGAAACTGCTAGTACCCTCTTGTCCTATCTATCTTGACCTTATTCACTTTCATACTTATTCTCTACATACTCATATATGAACTTGTCTACTCTGGTAGAATGTTAGCTCTTTGAGCACATGAATTGTTTAATTATTTGCATCCACAGAAACTAGCACAGTGCCTGGCACATAGAAAACATTTAATAGATGCTTGGTTGACGGACTCCAATGGCTCAACAGAAATTGGTGAAGAAAAAAATTAGGATAACATGAGAGAAGTGGAGGCCAAAGACAAGATGAGTGCACGGGATCTCCTGAATAGTCTTTTTCTAATTGATTCTAAAATCATAATACTTCTTAAGTTGATTCTCACTGCCACCATCATTGTTGAAGCTCACATCATCTCATACCTGGCCTACTGAAATTAGCCTCCTGGTTGCTTTCTCTGCTTCTAATCTTTACTCTCCAACACATCTTTCTTGCTTCCAGATTAATTTTCCTAAAGCAAATTTCTGATCATGCCACTCCTCTTGGTCAAAAAACGGAAACTACAATGGTTCTCTATTGGCTAGAGGGAATAAAGTTCAAACTACTCAGCCAGCATCCAAGGCCCTCTACAATTCTAGCCTTCCCCCCAAGAGGATCAGACTTGAAAGGGCTTTTTAGTGAAACTACCTCTTTTTACAGGTAGGATAAAAGGGCTAGAGAGATGAAAGGGTTTGTAAAAGTTTCAAATAAGGAGTGATAGGGTCAGGGTGGGGGAGAACATATGTCTTTGGACCATCAGTCCAGTATACTGAATATGCAGTTAGTCAACATACCCACTGCCTCCCCCATCTCCATTTTCCCATTTCTTTGCTCATGCTGTTTCTTCTATTTGGAATGCATCCCTTACCACTTTTCTACTTCCACTTTAAATCAAAATCCAACTCATCCTTTGTGAAGCATTCTCTCAATTAAAGATCATCTGTTTCCTCCTCTTAACCCCCAGCAGTAAGCATTCACTGAAGCATCAGACATGTGTACTGGAAGAGAACTTAAAAATCCCACCCCTTCATTTTACAAATGGGGAAATTCCAGCTCAGACCAGTAAAGTAAACTAACAATTTCATCATTCCTGGTGCCCTGGCTTTACCTTTTTCCAAGCCCCCTGCCATCCCAACCCTGCAAAGCTCCTTGAGGGCCCAAACCATCTTTACTCATTTTTAAGTCTCTCTCAGCACATAAAGAGGTGCTCAGTATCTGTGCAACTGGATTTTCTCTCTCATATCTAAGAACAGACTGCTGAGAGGGGCGGTTTGTTTTCATGAAAGGACAAATCTTAGGTCCCTGGGAGAGTGTGGGAAAGAAATGCTATTAGCGCCTTTCCCAGGCCCGACCCCTCCCAGTCCTAGGTTGGACAGATGCAGGAGGTGAGGGCCCTCTAGGGACTTGGGTATCCTCTTCGGTGAATTGAGTGGGCAGGTTGTAAAGACCGCTACGCCCCTCTTACAGGGCGTCACCAACACCTTCCTAGACAGGACGGAGAGGGGGTAAACGGGGGTCATTTTGTCACGGTCCAGGCTCCACCCCACCGCCCTAACTCCTCAGTCGTGGCCTCCCGGCCCCGCCCCTAGGCTCCCGGGCAACGGCGGAGGGGGGGGTGGGCGGGGAACCGCCTTCTCAGAATGGGGAGCTTCGGGGAGGCGGGGCTGACCCTCCCGGGGCAGCCTAGGAGGCAGGCGGGGAGCTGGGAGCGGCCCGGGTGGCGGCCCGCCCTCTCACCGGAAGACAGGAGCCGCCCATCCAGCCGGGCCGGTGCTCAGTAGCTCCCCCGTCCGCCTCTTCTTCCTTCTCCTCCAATGGTCCAGCGTGTCCCGCACTGACCTTCGGCTTCCCCCCAGCCCCTGGGACGGACCATCGCTCACCTTTGGGTTCCAGTCCGGCTCAGGTCTGGGCGCCCCCTGGGGGAGGGGTACTACGGCTGCAGAACCCTCTCCGCTCCCGACCCGGAAGGCAGTGAGACGACTTCCGGTTGGGATAGGCTTCCCATCCCCGCACTCTAGTTAGTCCATCGAGGTAAGGGCACAAGACACCTGAAGCTGCGTGACCCAAGTGTGTGGACATCTGCCCCACACGGGGCTGTGGGTGAAAAGTCTGAACTGGCACGTCTAACGCAGAACATCAGGTCATCTAGCATTCCTTTCTTGGGGCAGCTCGTCACCTACCAGTCACTTTCTCTACCCACTAGCCGTTGCCCCGGGAAACAGGGAGGCTGGGCGAAGGGAAAGCGTAAGGCGTGTGACCGGAAGCTGGAAGAATGGTTTCCCGTCGTTCATGCCCTTTTTTCCATCATTAAATATGGCCGCTGCGGCGTCAATGCTAAGTTGGGCGGGGTGTCGGTCTCCCTTTATCAGAGGAGTAACTCTATGACCCGAGAGAGGGAGGCATCGCCACCTAGTGGACAGGAGACCGAGCTTTGTAAGTCGGGAAGGGAAGGGAGGGAGCGTAAGGACGCTAATGCGACGTTGTCATTGGAGGGCAGCTGCCACCCGTTCCCCCTGGATGACCCCGCCTTCCAGCCCGCACTCCCGCCCCCCTCGTGGGCTGGTGACGTTGCACGCCGGCGGGCGGGACTAGCAGGAGGGGACGCTGGAGCGGAGTGTGTGTGGGGGGGCCGAGGCGGGGCGGGGCAAGCGGTGGGGGGGGCGGGGGGCGGCGGTTGGGTAGCGCCGCTTCTGTAGAGGAGGAGGAGGAAGGAGGAGGATGGCGGAGTCCGGGCTCTTGACGGTAACCAGGGAGCGCCCGGGCGGGGGGCGGCAGGTGGGGAGTGGGACGTCCCCTCCGCCAGCGAGATGGCGGGGTGCACGTCATGCCCACATCCCGGAGCCTGAGCCGGGGTCCGGGGGTCATAACTTGAGGGAAGGGGCGAGGCCCGGAGCTGAGAGGACAAGCAGGGCTCGGCACGGAGGGCCCGGAGGAGGCGCCGCCGCCGCCGCCGCCGCCGCCGCCGCTGCTGCTGCTGCTGCTGCTTTCCTGGGCGCCCGGGCCCGGGGAGACTCGGTGCGGGCCCGGCCGTTGCTCTGCGGAGCGGAAAGCCGCTCCCGGCGGCGGGGTCTGGGTCTGACAGCGGCTCGGGCCGGGCCTAGGGAGTCTTCCCGGGACAGCTCCTGGGAGCTGGGGAGCGAGGGGAGTCAGCGGCCGCCGCCGCTGAAGGGGCACGGCGGGCCGGGGACCCAGCCTGTCAGGAGTAGCCCCTTTGGGGCCGAGGAGGTGGGCAGGTGAGGCTCTTCCCCCCCCCCCCAAGCGAGGCTCTCTTTCCAAAACGCACACACACGCGCACAATTTCCCCATTCCCCACCCCGCGAAGACAGCCCTCCCGTGGAAGCCCGAGACTGTGAATTTTGGGTGTGTTTTTCTTGTGAAAGAAGTCGTAGGCATCTAAGGGCTGCCTCCTTCGGGTATGCCTCCTGGTGCCCAACCCTTGATGGTTTAAAAAAAAATCGCTATTATCATCATCATTATTATTAGCTAGCGAATGGGAGCCAAGAACTGGGGTGCTCTGAATTAAAAGAAAAGAAAAAAGTAGTTGAATAGTAATGCTGGAAACTCTTCAGACATATTTACATATATGCATATACATATATATATGTGTGTATATACACACACACACACACACATATATTTTATCACTACATTCATTGTCTTGCCTCTCTTTTCCTCTTTCCTCCCTCCCCTCTAGTATACTTGCTCAGGTAGGAAAATAATGACCTCAAAGCAAAATCTTTAATGTATGTGCATGAGAAATGGGTTTAGTTGTTTGAGCGACTGTGTATTTAAAAACAGTTGGTTTAAATCCTGCCTCATGGCTCTTGGTGTGTGTATGTGTGTACACCCAGGAAAAAAAATTTTTTTTTGTAAGTTATCAGACCTTGAAATTTGGTTTCTGAATTTTCTGTTTGTTGCTTTGTGTGGAGAACTAGTGTTTAATGGGAGTACATGAGATAGTCCTGTTTTAGAACCTAAACCTCTGTTTCTGGAGATACTGAAGAAAAAGGAGGTTAGAGATGCATATTATATAGTAGTATCTGCTACAGGATGATGATTACATGACTGTGAATGTATGTATCTGAACTTACATCTCAGTCATTTTGTGCACTCCTTTAGAAAGCAAGAAACTCACCCCTTTGAATCAATATCAGAGTAAAGTTTCTTTTTTTTATCTTGTGGAAACCCATAATTTGTGACTAAAATGTAGCACCAACAGAGAAAAATACTTTTCTATACAATTTTGAAGAGATTGCTCTCAGAAAAAGAGGAGAAGTATTATGGTTATCTTAACTACATATGAATGCATACATGAAGACTTAGCTTGTGCTGTACATGATTTGTAGTGTAGACTTGTAATTTTATAATTTGAATTAATGAGGCAATGTTTCTTGACAGAAATCTTTAGGGTTATAGACAGTAGACATTTTAATTTCTCTTTTCTATGTGACATAAGTAGAATTTATATGAAATCCGTTTCTTACTCATTTGAGCATCAGGTACACTGTAAATTTTTAAAAATGTAGTTATGCATATATGAAGTCAGTTCAGAGACAAAAAAATTATGGTTAGCTTTCACTGCTTTAATTACATTTGGTTGCATACTGTCTAATCTAGATGTTTTGAACCACAAAACTATCTAAATGTCTTTTAACCAAGGATTAAATAAAATATGAGAATATTAATACTTTTTTGAAGAGGTGAATGAAAGAATTGCGGACCTGACTTTCAAAAATGTTTATTTTTTTGAAAAAAGATCTAACTTTATCTCCAGATCTAATTTGCATCTTAAAACACTTAATACAACATCCAGATTTTCCTTTTTTGACTACTATAGTTTAAATAGAGTGACCTAATGGAAGTTTTAGTAATATGAATCTCTTATTTCTCTTTTGGTTAATGGCTCACAAAATATATTTAGTAGTTTGCAGTTGAATTTCTTTATAGTTTTTATCACGGTATTAAAGTTTCAGTAAAGAGCTGGGTTTTGGTATATGTAGCAAATAAAGTGATCATGTAACTGCCCACAAGCAGTGCCACAGTATTTACATATTTCATGCTATGAAAAGGCAACACTGACTGTAAATTATCTTTGATATACTTTCTGGAATTCTGTTTTAAGAATATTACTGTTTCTTCAGTGGCCTGGGTAGTAGGAACAGATGACTTGTTTTTTCCATTTTCAGAAACATAGAAACCAGAGTCTGATATGGAATAACCCCAAAGATAGTTGCTTTTGAATGGCTACTGTTATATTTTTCCCCTTGCCTTACTGATACGTTAAGTGGGGGAGGATGAATGAAGTTGAGTTCCTTTGTTTTCCAGACAATTAAATCATGCTAATTGGATCTGCTTTTTTAATATGCTGAATTATAAAAAAATCAGTTGTGATATTTATCTAAGATGAGTGCTGTGTTCTGTTAGCAAAAAAACCCCCCAAAAACTTTGTTGAATTCTTTTTCCATGAGATGGTTTTTCTTTGTATGCTTGTAACTCTAGAATCATGTTTTCTGACTTATCAGAATATACTTGTGTGTGTGTAGGAGGCATGGATTAAATGAAATAATATTTTAAACTTACTAAACCAGTATCAATAGTGTTTTCAGTTATTTGGGAAATACTCAGATGTCTAGATTTAGTATTTTAGGATCATAAATTTATTATCAAGTCCAACCCTCAGATTTTACAGATGAGAAAACAGGCCTAGAAAGTTTAAATGACTTGGCCAAGGTCATCCAGATAGTGAGTAGTAGAATTGGGATTCTTTCTCTCCACATCCTGCAGTCTTCTTACATTAATTTAAAAAAATGCATTAATTGATGTTTCCTGGTTAAGTTACTAGGAAAATAAAGTAAA
The DNA here is from genome assembly GCF_003287225.1 of Phascolarctos cinereus. Lineage (NCBI taxonomy): Eukaryota > Metazoa > Chordata > Mammalia > Diprotodontia > Phascolarctidae > Phascolarctos > Phascolarctos cinereus. The sequence goes on along the minus strand of NW_027555736.1, from coordinate 100,191,877 downwards.
ACATTTCCTTGTTGAGGGACTAGCAGGAAAGCTAGGCACAATATAATGTAAAAGTGTTGTTATATCACGAGATATAACAGGAATCAAATACTACTAGAGAGGTAGTAGGTTACTCTCCTGGAGGTCTTCATGGAAAGGTTGGATTACCACTACTAAGGTATGTAGTATTGGGAATTTTTTTTCATATATTTTTTTAAGCAATTGGGGTTAAGTGACTTGCCCAGGGTCACATAGCTAGTGTCAAGTGTTTCGTCTGAGATTGGATTTGAACTCAGGTCCTCCTGACTTGAGGGCCAGTGCTTTATCTACTGTGCCACCTACCTGCCCCTGTATTGGAAATTTTTGTTCAGGTATTGATTAGAATAAATGTTCTCTGAGGGTCCCTTCCAACTTGACATTCTCTGCTAATATAGATTATTAATTAACCCCTTATAGTAGTTTGAGTATGTAGCTTTTATATTAATTGCGACAACAACATTTATATCTGCTTTGTTCTTCCAACATCCCTGGTTATATCTCCTGAAATGTGTAATCTAAAATAATGTTTGGCTTTAGTTACTTATATTTTGTCAGGGAGGTGTCATTGTCTTACATCTTTGTAATTTTATTTTTCTGTGAGTGTGCTGATAAAAGATATAAAATTGTATTTACATTTTTTCTTAATGTAAAATTTAACTGATGTTTAAGCACTGAAAAATGAAATGGAAATTCCTAGCTCTTTACTGTTGTCCTGTGTGACAACATAGGAAGTTTGAAGTGTGATGGAGATTGGATTTAGCATATGACTAAATGTCTTGGAATATAGCTAATATGAGGTGCCTCATATTACAAAGGAAGACTTATAAGTCTGAGAATATTATATTTAGTTTGTGTCCTATGACATATATTTACATTATTGTAAGGTAAACTAGTATTTGAACTGTGTTTTCCCATGGGTTTTTTCCCCATGGCATTTTTTATTCAGCAAAGTGAGTAGGCTTAGTAAAAAAATTCTGATTGCAAAGGACCTTTCAGTTTGGACTTGTTGGTAACATTTGTGCCTCTTGAGAAAGTATGCAGATTCTGGTATTAATATTTTAAAGAGCTGATTAGATTTTCCCACCATTTAGCTAATTCTAACATCTCTAAAGATTAAGACAGACTGCAAAATACAGTGTATGTTATATGATAAAATTTCCGTTATATAAAAGAATATAGGTATTGTTTTCAGAACTAAAGCATGTTAAAGAGAACCTAAGGCTGTCACTGGTGTTAGTACGAAATCAGCCTCCAAGAGCTTTATGAATTTTTTGCGGTTTGGTTTTCATAGCACTATGAAGGGTCTTTTGAAATAATAGTACCAGGGTTAGTGCTTAATCACCTAAGAATTTTATTAACTAATATCACAGTTCTCAGAAAGACTGCATGCTTTCCAAGTTTTTCATATGATTGAGTGGAAACTTCCTATCAAAGGCTAGAGAGAATATAAAATTGGTTGATTTTATCAGTGAAATTCAAAAGCCCGCTTTCCATTCTTTGTTCTACAGCACTTCTACTTCTGAGACTTTAACAAATCTGAAAGTACTTAAAAGACTAAAATTTTTTGGTTTGTATTTTTTCCTATCTATTTTTGCATTTTTGTATTTCCTAATGTCATTGTTTTGAGTAAGCTGATAGCATTCTTAATTTGAAGATGTATAGTATTAATGTTTTAGGGGAGCTTTTAAAAATAAGTTAATTTTTTCGTGCATTTGTGATCTGTTTGTTCCTCTGATCACTCCCCTGCCCCCACCTTCAGCCAAAAGAATATCTGAAAAAAAACCCCATTGTCATAGATATGCATTGTCCAGCTAAACAAATTTCCACATTGGTCGTACCTGAAAATATATGTACTGTATGTTTCGATATTTTAAGTTTATTGCCTCACTGGCAAGAGGTGAGTGGTGCATTTCGTCTGTAGTCTTATGGACTTGTGGTTTATTATGACATTGATTAAAATCCTAAAGTCTTTCAAACTTGTTTTTCTCCACTGTGTTGTCATTGTATAAATCTTTCTGGTTCTCTTTATTTTGTTCTGTATCAGTTCACAGAGGTCTTTCCAGCTTCCTTTGAAGCCATCTATTTTGTCATTTCTTATGGCACAATAATATTCTCTTACATACATAAACCTTAATTTAATTAGCCCTTCCCCAAAAGACAGCCCCTTTGTTTCCAATTTTTTGCTGCTACGAAAAGAATTATGATAAATATTTTTGTGCATATAGGTCCTTTTCCTCTTTGATTCCTTTAGTGAGTGTAAGCTGAGTAGTTGTATTTTTGTGTCAAAGAGTATGCACAGTTTAATAACTTTTTGGGCATAGTTCTAAATTGCTTTCTAGAGTTACTGGACCAATTCACAGCTTGGGTGGAGCTTTTTTTTAATAATCTTTTCTTAATGGACATTATTATTTAATTTTATTTGAGCTTTCATTAATTTTGAAGGACTACTCTTCCTGTGTAAATGTAAGGAATTTGATTTTTACTTACTTGAGTTTTTATTAGATTAAATATCAAGAAGAAGACCCTGGAAGAGGATAATACAAAATTATTTTTCTTAACTTCTTTTTCAACATTGTATCTTATTTGTAAACTTTCTTGTAATCCAAGGTAGGAGGTGTTTATTATGGAGATGTTTTTAGGCTACTATTTTGAATAAGGTGGATGTAATTTTACCTTTTCTCTTCTTGAAAATTGTTCCTTTTAAAGATAAATCAAACTTTGTAATCAATAGCTATGCCACTGGAAGGGTTATGATGACTACATTGAACTATCATATTTAAAGGACCTTGGAATCTGGGCATTTTCATTTGTTTCTCATAAAATATGAATTGATAATAGGTTCCCAGTTAGTTCAAAGGAGCAGCTCTTCCTGAAACAGTGTAAGTTTTCTTTTTCTCATATTTTCTTTTTTGCGTTTGTCTTCCAGTATTTCTCATCTTTCTGTGTAGTCCATGTAGGTATATTAAATGCACAGGACTTAAAATTTTCCCTAGCATTTCTTAAATTTAAGCACTTAAGTTTTTTTGTTACTGTAATTTGAAAATTACAGTAACACCTGACTTTTATGGAGGTTACTTATTGGACAATATAAACTATATGTAACATGGCTAGGAACCAGGAAGTAAGCCCCCAAAAGACCTCTAAGTAGCCAAAAGTTACAGAGTTCATATAGCAAAGTTCATACGACATATTTTTTTTCCATTTTTAAAACATTTTTATTTAAAGTTTTGTGTTTCAAATTCTGTCCCCCTCTCTTCTTCCCTCCCTCCCTCACTCTTCCCTGAGGTGGTAAGCAATCAGATATGGGTTACACATGTGCAATTATGTAAAACATTTCCATTTAGTCATTTTGTACCAGAAGACTCAAAAGAAAAAAAAATGAAAGAAAGTGAAAAATAGCATGCATCAGTCTGTATTTAGTCAATATTAGTTCTTTCTCTGGAGGCAGATAGTATACTTCATCATTAGTCCTTTGGGAGTGACTTGGATCATTGTATTGCTGAAAATAGCTGTCATTCACAGTTTTTGCTTTTACTGTGTACAATGTTCTCCTGGTTCTGTTCACTTCACTGTGTATCAGTTCTCATCTTTCCAGGTTTTTCTGATATCATTCTGCTTGTCATTTCTTATAGCACAATAATATTCCATTACAATCACATACCACAGCTTGTTTAGCCATTCCCAAATTGGTGGGCTCTCCTTCAGTTTCCAATTCTTAGCCACCACAAAAAGAGCTGTTGTAAATATTTTTGTAAAATAAGTCCTTTTGCCTTTTTTTGGATGATGTTGAGATATAGACCTAGCACATCCAACTTATAGGAAAGCCTTCAGGATTTATTTATCCTTATTTCATATACAGTTGTAACACTTTTGCTGCCCTAACTTGGAAGCAGTTTAGGAGTTAATTAGAAAAGAAGGCTGTTAGAGGTAGGTACATCGGCAGCTCTAAGAAAGAGGGGAAAGATTCAGAAAAACTATAAAAAGCAGGTAATTTGTCCCCCCCCCCCAATCTTCCAAGAGGATGGGTCAGTTTAACATAGGAGCAGACAGTCATTATACATTTCAGGTATCTCTGGCAGTTCAGTGTTATGGTAAGGTAATCTTATAAGATCTTAGAATCTTAGGAAGAAGCTCATTTACAATTTAGTTCAAGCCATACCTCAGAAGGTATTCCTGTTCTAACTCTTCAGAGTGCCCAGAAAGTGTCATCCAGCTTTAACTCATAAGGTAGCTCATTTCACTTCTGGATAGATCTAGAAATACAGCCTATATCTTTGCAACTTCTACCTTCTGTTCCTAGTTTTGGATGAAACAAGTCTTATTCCTCTTTTACATGACAGCACTTAAAATACTTGAACCCAATTATCACCTTTCCCTTAAGTCTTTTCTTTTCCAAAACGACTGTTAATATGGTATAATTTCTAGTCTCCTCACCATCTTGGTCATCCTCCCCCCCCCCCTTTAGGCCATAGGTCATTCAAGTCTTTTCTAAAATGTGGCATTCAGAATGAAATACAATATTCCATATGTGGTCTGACCCGGGAACAATATAGTAGATTATCTCTATTCTTGAACTGTACACTTCTGTTAATTCAGCTTAAAAAATCACATTAGCTTTTTTTGATTGCTCATAATGGTGACCCAGTCATTAAAAAGTTCAGTATACTTAGTTTAATAAGGCAAGAAAGTATGGACTACATTTACCAACCAATCAAAATCCTGATAACTGTTGTCTATAGACCTCCAAGTCCCCTTCTTTCCTCAGTGAATTCAGTACCAGGCTCACAGTTTTTCTCTCTTCAACTCCTGTACTCGTACTAGGGGACCTCAATAAATATATATATATGTATGTATATATATATATATATATATATACATATACATATACATATGTATATATATATATATATGTATATATATATATATATATATATATATGTATATTGGTTCTCCCTCAAATACCCTAATCACTCACTTCCTTAACCAACATACTTCCCATGAACTACTCCTCCCCATGCATAAAGATAGTCACGCTCTTGATCTTGTGCTTACCCACATATGTACCACTTCAACATTCAAGAGTTCCGAAATTCACTTATCTGCCTTCCTAACCAAACTTTGTTCTTTATCCATACCTCCAATCCCTTGACCCCTCAGTTTTCTCGCAGGCCATCATTCTTGCTCTCTTCTTTTCCCCCTTTTAATCCCTTGGTGAGCCAGTTTGACTCTACACTATCCTCTTCTCTTGAGTTCTTAGCCCCCCTATCATATTGCTGATTGCACCCTGCCAAGCCTCAGCTTTGGGTCACTCCTGTCATCTCCTGTAACCTACAACCATGCATCATAGGATACAATGATATCCTACAACCTTCTGCTGACCAAAGGTGGAGAAAATCTATACAACCATTCTGAATGAATTCATGACAAATTTATGTTATACAACCTTAACTGGGCTCTTTCACCTACTTGGCAATCCTTTTACACAGAGTCCGTTATCAACTCACCATCTCACTCTCCACAGCAGCTTTTCCAAAGCTTTTCATCCCTTCCTCAAATCTCCCAGCCCTCCTCCTTTTTCTCAACCCTCACAGCTGTAAACCTTGCCTCATATTTTACAGAAAAAAAAATTGATACCATTCACTGTGAGCTCCCTCTTCTCCCCTCTTCCTCATCTCATATCACTCAAATACTTTCTGCTACTATCTCCTCCTTCACTCCTGTCTCACACGGAGAGGTGACCTTACCAAGATAAACCCCTCTACCTGCTCAGGTGATCCAATTACATTCCATTTCTTCCAACATATTTTCCCCCTCTCTCACTTCAGTCTCTCCCTGTCTACTGGTTCTTTGTCCACTACCTGTAAACATGCCTCTGTCTCCCCAATCCTAAAATTACCCTCACTTGATCTTTCCATCTCCACTATCATCTTGTATCTCTTCTGCCTTTTCAAGCTAAACTCTTTGAGAAGTCTGTCTATAAGAAATGCCACCACTTTTTCTTCTCTCATTTCTTAACCCATTACAATCCAGCTTCTGATCTCATTATTTCACCAAAACTGCTCTTTCCAAAATTACAAATGATCTCTTAACTGTCAAATCTAATAGTCTTTTCTTAATCTTCATTCTTTCTAATCTCCTTGCAGACCGTCACACTGTTGATCACCCTCCTTTATTCTCCCTTCTCTCTGAGTTTTAGGACACGGTTCTCTCCTGGTTCTCTTCCAACCTTTCATACAGCTCCTTCTTAGTCTCCTTCAATGAGTCCTTATTCAGGTCATTGCCCTCTAACCTGTGTTAGACAGGGTTCTGTCCTGGGCTGCCTTCTCTTCTCCCATTGTACTATTTCGTTTGGTGATCTCAACAACTTCCATGGATTTAATTACCATCTCTATCTTATCTGGTCATAACTTCTCTGCTGACTTCCATTCTCAAATCTCCAGTTGCCTTTTAGACATCTTGAATTGAATGTCTGGTAGACCTCTTAATCTCAACGTATCCAAAACTGAATTTATTTAACTTTTCCTCTAAACCCTACCCCCCTCCAAACTTCCTTCCTACTTTTGAGGGTACAACTATCTTCATAGTTTCTCAGGCTCACAACCTTGGAGTCATCCTGGACTCTTCATTCTCTTTCAACCCCTATATTCAATCTGTTACCAAGGCCTGTCATTTTCACCTTTGCAACATCTCTTGAATACAACCCCCTCCTCTCTGATACTGCCACCACTCAGGTACAGGCTCTCCTTACCTCACACCTGGACTACTTTAATAACTTTCTGATGGGTCTGCCTACCTCAGGTCTCTCCGAGTGACTTTTCTACTTTGCAGGAGGCTGCATTTTACTTCCCTGCTCAATAAACTCTAGTGGCTCCCTATCACTTATAGGATCAACTATAAAATTGTCTTTTTGATATTCAAAGCACCTCATAACCCACATACCTTCCCACCCCTTTCTAGTCTTCTTACACCTTATATCTACCATGTGTTCTTTGATCCAGTGACAGTGTACCATTCCATGGGTAAGACATTCCATCTTTAGGCATTTTCTCTGGCTGGCCTTCATATCTAGAATGCTCTCCCTCCTCAACTCTGCCCTCTTAACTTCTGGATTCCTTCAAGTTACAGCTAAAGTCCTATCTTCTACAGGAAACTTTTCTCAAAGCCTTTTAATTTTAGTGCCTTCCTACTTTTAATTACTTCCTATTTATCCTGTTTATAGCTTGTTTGTGCATATATGCTTCTTGTCTCCCCTGTCAGATTATGAGGACAAGGTCTTTTGCTTTTTTTTTTTATGTCTCCAGTGCTTAGCACAGTGCTTGATACATAGTAAGCACAACAAATGCTTAATGATTGATATTTTAGGAAATTAACAAAACGAAAATGAAAATTTTCACTTAATGGAATAAGATTTTATTTGGAAAATTTGCATGTAGATAAATGTTATTTAATTCATGAGTTTTATTAGGTGACTTTATTTAGCACCTGTGTAGTACTGTGCCAGGAGGTGATGATACAAAGATAAAAATGAAACAGCCCCTCCCTTTGAAGACCTTACATTCTGTTGAGGGAAATAACTTGCATATATATATTATATATATGTATATATAATATATACACATATAATATATGTACATATATACACATACATATATGATGTATGTGTATATATAATATTACATATATAATATATGTGTATATATTATATACACATACATCATATATGTATGTGTATATATGTACATATATTATATATAATGCATATATATGTATATGTAATATAATATGTACATATATAATATATGTACATATATACACATACATATATAATGTATGCATGTATATAATATATACACATATATTATAATGTATGTATATAATATATATGTGTGGAGATACAAAATATATAAAAAATACAACAAATTCAGATAAGTTTCCTATTGAATGTTGTGGTTCATTAGTAAGTTTACAAAGGAATTTTGCAATTGAAAATATTCAACTGCAATGATGAGACTGAGTGGTACAGTTATTTCTACAGAAAAAAAATTCAACAAATATTAAGTGTCCTCTCTGTTCAGTGCACAGTACTAAATAATAGCTTATGAAAAGGCAAGAATGAGACATCCCCTATCATCAAGCAATGTTGAAAGTGCCAAAGAAATATCAAGTATTCATAGAACATTTGAAAGAGAACCTAGAGACTGTATAGTATGACCTTTACCTGAAAAATTCCCTTCTGCTTTGTATACAAATGGCCATCTGGCTTTTTCTTGAAGACTTCCAATAGAGGGAGGGTGGAATTCACTCCTTTATAAGGCAGAACATTCCACTTTCGTATAACTAATTGTTGAGAAGTTTTTTCGAAAAAATTCAACCCTAAATTCTCTTTGTAACATCTACCTAGTTCTGCTTCTAGTTCTGACCCCAGAACAAATATAAATTCTCTTCCATATGGTAATATTTGAATACTTGAACACAACTTGAACACAACCTGGAATCTTCTCTAAAATTCTTAGGTCATTTAATTTGTCATATAACATAGAGTCAAGACTCTTAACTCTTGCCTGCTTTTCTCTGGATGTTCCAGCTTAACAATGTTGTTCCTAAATTCTCCTACCCGGTTGTGAACTGAATACATATTCTGGATGTCTAACCAGGTCAGAGGACAGCAGGACTATTATCTTCTTATTCCTGGAAGCTATCCCTCTGTTAGTGTCTTAGCTGCATAGTGAGCTTGAAGTCCATTAAAATTCCCAGATCTTTTTCAGAGGAACTATGTTCTAGGCAGGTATATCCATCTTGTGCTTATGAGTTTATGTTTTAAAATCTGTGTAAAACTACATTTGTCCCTATTAACATTTCATCATATTCATTTTGGCCCAATGTTCTAGTTTTTCTGGATTGTTTTGAATCCTAAGTTTGTCATCCAGTTTGTTAGTTTTCTCTTAGGCTTGTTTGGAATGAATCTGCAAATTAGAAAAGCACGCTATTTATGTTTTTAGTAAAGCATTGATAAAAGTGTTAGAGGATAAGGTCACACATAAATAGATCCCTGTAATGTTCATCTGGAGACCTCTTTCTAGGTGGACATCAAACCATTAATGACCGTTCTTTTGATGGAACTAAAATCGAATCAATTCCAAAATCCTCCTGTCATCTAGATCACATACTCTGCTCTCTGCCTCCTTTTTTTCCGCTAACAATTTGCTAAAATCTAGGGAAACACCTATCATTTTAGTAATTTTGCATTAAATGAATCCCACCATTGCTTCTGGGAATGGTTTGTTGATTAACTTGCCTAATGGGTCATTGTACCTTTCCAGTGATTCCCTAGACCAGTAGTCTTGTCTCTTATATGTATAGTTTCCTCCTATTAGAATGTAAGCTTCTTGAAAGCAGGGACTCTCACTTTTGTATTTATAGCTGCAGTATTTAGTACTGTGCCTGGTACATAATAAATGTTTCATTCAAAGAAATAAGGATAGTACAGCATGACTTGTTTGATTTGTTTGTTTTATTGGTAGCTTTTTCTTTTATGTAACAATTTTTTTTTAAACTATACCTCTCCTTACCCAACTCAGCCGGCCTTCCTTGGTATTCAGGATTTTTGAAAAATTCAGTAGTGCTACCCAATACACAAGCCATGTCAATTCATATACAGAATTTCATACCCATAGTCCCTCACTTCTTCCAAAATGGAAGGTGGTACCTTTTCTTATGTCTTCTCAGGGGTCAAGTTTAATTATTATAATTATGCAACATTCACTTTTATTCTTTACATTTACATTATTATAGTTATTGTGTATATTGTTTGGTTCTGTTTTACTCAGCATTAATTCCTATGTTGCTCTGAATTTCTCATATTCGTATTTTCTTATAGTACAATAATAATTCCATTACATTTGTGTATCCTAAGTTGTTTAGGTATTCTCCAGTCAATAGTAATCACTTTGTTTCCAATTCTTTGTTACCACGGACTGCTGATGGGAAGATTTGGAATATATGGAACCCTTTTCTCCTTTCTTTGACATCTTTGGGTCATATGCATATCAGTAAGATGTCTAGTAGTATATGACATTTTAATCACTTTTAAAAGTATGCTTCCAAAGTGTTTTCCATATGATTCATTTTCTGGCTCTGCCAATAGTGTATCAGGATGCCTGTCTTTTCTACAACCCCTTTAACTTCAACCAGTTCCATCTTTTGTTATCTTCATATGAAAGTTCCTGTAGTATAGGGGATAGAGAGCTGACTTAAAAGCTGGAAAACTTGAGTTCAAGTTTTACTTCTCATGTATCCCCAGTTTGTGATCCTGGGCAAGTCACGGAATCTTTTAGTGCTCCAGGTAATTTCTTTAAGTCTTTAAGTTGCACAGAAGATACTGACCTTCATTGGTAGAGGTAACTTCCCACTTAATTCCCTATTCTGTTGGAATCACAGTTCAGGCCCATATCCTTCCCTTTGTTGCCAGTTTGTTCAGAGTTAAAACTTCAAATAAAAAGGGGCAAAATACAGTCCTTACCCCCTTATCCTCTCGCCCCCTGTTGGGGGAGATAACTAAATACGTACAAACAAGCTACAAACAGGATAAATAAGAAGCAATTGTAAGTGGGAAGGCGTTAGAATTAAAAGGATTTGAGAAAGATTTCCTGTAGAAGACAAGACTTGAGCTGGGACTTGTTTTATTTTGCATTTTTTAAATGATTTGTAGCAATTTTGCATATGGTTATTAATAGCTTGCAGTTTTTCTTTGAAGAACCCTTTGACTGCTTAGTAAATATCTCTTTGGTGGTAAGATGACTTAAAACTACACTAAAATTTTTGGGGAATCATTGTATATTTGTGTTAATTCCCTGTATAAATTGGATATATAAAGATGTTTCCTTCATTTGACAGTTTTCATTCTTATCCTAGGTACACTCATTTTGTTCATACAAAAAACTTGTCACAATTTGATGTGACTGAAATTATTTTATCTTTTGTGACTTACTCTATTTCTTGTTTGGTTGAGAATTCTCCTCTTGGCCAGATTTGTGAAAGGTATTTTTATTAACTCCAACTCCTCCCTTCTACCCCCCCCTTTTTTTTTGGGTGTTGTGAACTTTTATATTTCAGTTGCTTATTTATGTAGAGTTTTCTTGCGGTGTCTGGTATAAGGTAACAGTCTGTAAAACTTCTTTTGCTTACAGTTTCCTACAAGTTCTTGTCAAATATCGAGGCCTTCTCCAAGCAGGTTATGCTCTTGGGTTTATCAAACATGTATTTTTTCTGATTCTGTCTGTCCCACTGACCCTACTTTTCTGTTTTTTTATAACCAGTTCTGAGCACTCTTGTTTAATTGCTGCTTTATTATATAGTTTAAGGTCTAGAAATGCTATTTTTCCTTCATTCCTATTTTTTCCCATTATCTCCCTTCAGATTTTAGACTTTTGATCTTACAAATGAATCTTGTTATTATATGTCTAGCTTTGTAATGTAAAATCACTTGGTAGTTGTTAAAGAGCTAAATCTGTAAATTTATTTTGATAGTATTGTCACTCATATTTGTTGGCATAGTACAGTCATGAGAAGTGAATATTCCTCCAGTTATTTGTCTGTTTCATTAAAAATATTTTAAAATTATATATACACTCTTTGAGTATGTATTGGCACACCAACTTCTAGATATTTTATGCATTTTGTAGTTTTAAATGGGATTTCTTTTTCTATTGTTACCTCTTGGTTTTTGATATCATTATATAAAGTGCTGACTTCTGTGGATTTATTTTCCATCCTCTTGTTTGACTCTGGGCCCAGTTTGCTTTCTGTTTGTATTGTCTGTCCCAGATGCACGTAATGATGGACAAATTCAACAGGTTGCCGTCTAAATGCATGTAATCTGGGCAATAGACATTGTTCATCCATCTGATCTGTCCTGTGTGAATGAAAGACCAGACTTGTGTGACTAATTACAGATCTCTTCCAGGAGGCTGTGCAGTGTTTCAGGGCTTGAGGCAGTCAACAGAATTTCATAATTGAACAAGAGAACCTGGAAGACCTTAACATCAACAGGAAATTCTTCTTCGTCTTGAACTCAGCAGTTGACTTCTATATCACATACACACCTTTGGTGAGAGAGCTAAATTATTTTTGAGAAATTGCAGAGCTGTTTTAGTGATCCCAAGCTTCCTATGAAAACAAAGGCTTATCTTTTTAATACCAGAATCAAATACATTGAACCTAATAATCTCCAGAGAATTACAAATGAATAGAAGATGGACTTGTCACAGGGAGAGGGCATACTTTCTTTTCTAGATATTCACTAACCATCTTTTTAATCATTTTTTCTAGTGTTCTGTCAGGAGCACACAGAGTGTCCCCACAGCTATTAAAGCTATTATTTAGGTTTTTAAAGCTGTAACTGCACTAAGACTCTTGGGATACTCAGTATTTATAATAATGTGTGTATTTGTTTTCTTCCCATTTGTAAGTTTTTTTATCCCCCAAGCCTGGTACAATGTTTGGCACATAGTAGGGAATAAATAAGTCTTGATTGTTGATTGAGTAGAAGGGCCTGGTAACTTAAATTCATAAGCAGCTACATGTTCACGTACTCTCCTTGCTTACTTTGGGGATCACTTCTCTGCTACCCATTTTTATTCTCTTTTCCAGTGCAAAAGTAATTTTCTTTGGAAGAGAAAATAGAAACTAAAAAAAAAAGAGATGAGCAACTATGTATTTTTTTGTCAGTCATTATCATTTCATTCATCCTGAGCAGCATTAGATTTCTTTATTCTATCCTTTTGATTGATCCTGCTATTTTCCTGATTCTAACTTAAAAAAAAAAGCCAACAAAATCCTCTTATTGTCCTTTTCTTGGTAGCTTTAGTGGTCCTGATATGCTTATGGGACCACACTGTGCTCATTGTATTATTTGCCTTTGTTTCTACTTTCTTTATATTTAAAAGAAAAAAAACAAGTTACCTGTGTATTCACATGCACAACTATCCTCTCCTATCTTTAATCTCTCTGTACTGGCTTCTGTCCTGTTTCTGAAAATATATCCATGTTTCCCCCATCTTTTTTAAAAAAAGTCCTCATTTGATCCTGCTGTCCTGCTAGCTATTGTCCTATTTCTTTCCCATTGGGGCCAACTTCCTTGAAAAAGCCATCTATATTAACTCTTATTCTTTTCTAAATCATTTGCAATCTATTTTCCAGCCTAAAATCATTCAACTGAAACTGCCCTTCCAAAGTTACCAATGCTCATTTAATTGCCAAATCTATTGGCCTTTTATCAGTGCTCTTCTTAATTGATTTCAGCATTTGACTCTGTTAGCCACCTTTTTCTCCTTTATATTCTCTCCTTTCTAGGTTTTCATGATGTATGTATTTGTTTTCTTCCCATTTGTAAGTTTTTTTATCCCCTAAGCCTGGTACAGTGTTTGGCACATAGTAGGGAATAAATAAGTCTTGATTGTACTCTCTCCTAGTACTCCTACCTGATTGATTCCTTCTTCTCTGTATCTTTTGCCGGTTCTTCATCCATCTCATACACTCTACTTCTTAAATGCCCTGAACTGGATATCCTGTAGGCATCTCGAATTCAACATGGCCAAAACCTCATCTTTTTCCCCAAACCTCCTCCTTTTCAAAATTTTCTATTACTTATTGCAGTGTCATTCTCTACTCCTTTCACTCATTCACCCTATATAGGCAACCTATTGCCAAATCCTGTTGTTTCTACCTTCGTAGCTGCTCTCGTACATGTTCCTTTTTCTTGCTTAGTTACAACCCTGATTCACGCTCTTACCAGCTTTTACCTATACTGTTGTAGTAGTCTTTTTTGGGTAATTTTTTAATTAATGTATTTGATTTCTTAGGTCATCATAGTTATTACAAGTATCATTTCCCCTTGCCCTCTCAGAGAGCCATCCCATATGTAGTGTTTTTTTGGAGAAGAAAAAAAATCTGCGCAATTGATTGATACATTAAAAAAGTCTGAGGGCAGCTAGGTGGCGCAGTGGATAGAGTTCCAGCCTTGGAGTCAGGAGGACCTGAGTTCAAATCTAGCTTCAGACACTTGACACTTACTAGCTGTGTGACCCTGGGCAAGTCATTTAACCCTGATTGCCTCACCAAAAAGGGGGAAAAAAAAGTCTGAAAACATGTCCAATGTGTAACACTTCTGGGTGTTTCACCTCTATAAAGGGGTATTTTGAGGATGTTTTCTTACATCTTTTCATTTGACTCCTGCTTGATCTTTAGTTTTGTTACATTTTTACTTTTCATTTTTTGGAGTGTTTTTTTTAAATTTACATTGTTGTAGTTACTACGTATATAGTTTTCTTGGCTCTACTTATCTCCCTCTGCATCAGTTCATAAAGGTCTTTACATGAGTCTCTGTATTCATTACACATGTTATTTCTTACAGCATAGTAATATTCTGTTACTTTCATGTGCCAAAATTTCTTTTGTCATTCCCCAGTTGATGGACACCTGCCTTGTTTCTGTTTCTTCACTATTATATGAAAAAATGCTACTTTAATTTGTTTGGAATGTATAATCCCAGTAATAGAGTCTCTGGTTCAAAAGGTATAGATATTTTTGTCACTTTATCTGCGTAATTCCAAATTTGTTTATCATTCCACAGCCCCTCCAACATTGACTGTTGCCATTTTTGGTCATTTTTGCCAGTTTTCAGGGTGTGAGGTGAAACCTTAGGGTTGTTTTGATTTGCATTTCTCTTATTAATGATTTGGAGCATTTTTTTCATGTCGTGAATGCTTAGTGATTCTTTTGAGAATTGTTTGTTCATATTGTTCAACCACTTATCTGTTAAGGGAATGACTATTAGTCTTACGGATATTTATTAATTGCTTTTACATCTTCAGTAGCAGACCCTTATCAAAGAAACTTTTATGTAAAATTTTTTCCCCATTCATCCACTTCCCCTCATTTCTTGCATTAATTTTGTCTGTGTAGAAGCATTTCAGTTTTAGGTAACAAAAGTCATTTTATCTTTTGTAATTGCCTCTTTATCTTGTTTGGTTAGGAATACATGTCCTACTCATAGTTGCAAGAGGTACGTAATATGTTTACCTTCTTTTTTTGATAATATCTTTAATATTAAGATTGTATACCCATTTAGAGTGTATTATGGAATATTATGTAAGACGTTAATCTGTACCTGATTTCTGCCAGACTGCTTTTCAGTTTTCCCAGCAGTTTTGAGTGTTGTTGTTTTTGATTCTCTTTTCTATTTCACTGATGTGCCTCTCTATTTTTTAACTAATACCAGGTGATTTTGATGACTGCTGCTTTATAATTTAGTTTGAGGTCTGGAAGTGCAATTCTTCTTTTGTCCCTACTTCTTTTCATCATTTCCCTTCTTTTATTTTTCCAAATGAATTTAATTATTTTATCAAGTTCTTTAAAGTATTGATTTAGTAATTGGATTGGTACAGCATTAAAAATGTAAATTGAATTTGGTAATACTGTAATTTTTATTAGCATGGCCTGCCCATTAATATCACATTTTCCTGTACCTATTTAAGGTGTCCTTTATTTCTTTAAGGAGCACCTTGTAATTGAATCCATACAAGTCTTTCATGTTTTTTGTTTGGTATGCTGGTCCCCAGATATTTTATGTATTTTGTAGTTATTTGAAATTGGATTTACCTTTCTGTTTTCATTTTTTTATTATATAGAAATGCTGTTGATTTTTGAGAATTTATTTTATAGCTTGCAAGTTTGCTGAAGCTATTAGTTGTCTCAATTAGTATCTTTGTTGATTCCCTAGGATTTTTTTTTTGAGGCAGTGGGGTTAAGTGACTTGCCCAAGGTCACACAGCTAGTCAGTATCTGAGGCATTTGAACTCAGGTCGTCTTAACTCCAGGGCAGGCGCACTATCCACTGCAGCACCTAGTTATCCTTAGGATTTTTCTTATAAACCATTGCATCAGCAAATAGGAATAGTTTTATCTCTTTTTTATGTTTACACCTTTCATTTCTTTCTCTTGTATTGTTACTGTTGCTAGCATTTATAAAACTATATCAAGTAATAGTAGGGACAGTGGCATCCTTGCTTTGCTCCCATATCTATTGAAAAAGGTTCTAGTGTATCCCCATTGTGTTTGATTCTTGCTTTTGGTTTTTAATAGATGTTTTTATGGTAAAAACTCCTTCTGTGACTTTGTACTTTGTAGAGGGTTTTTTTTAAAGCATAAAAGAGTGTTGTACTTTGTCAAAGGTTTTGTTTTGTATATATTAAGATGATTATGTGGTTTTGGATGTTTTGGGTTTTGATATGATTGTTTATGTTGATTTTGTTTCTAATGCCAAACCATCTATGTATCCCTGGAATCAATCACACGTCATAATGAAAAATTTCTTGGATAAATCTCTGTGGTCTATTTTACAGCATTTTGTTAATTTTTTCTTTTGAGTAAATATTTATTAATGATACTGGCCTCTGGTTTTCTGTTTTGTCTTTCCTTGGTTTAGGTATTAGAACTACATTTGTTTCAAAACAATTCTGGTAGGATACTTTCTCACTTTTTGAAAACAATTTGTGAAATATGGGTATCAGTTGTTCTTTTAAAAGTTTGATAGAATCTTCCTGTGAATCTATCAGGACCAGTAGATCTCCCCTCAACTCCTGCCCCCCAACTTTTGCAGTTCATAGCAAATCTATCTTGTTTTCTGAGACTGAGTTATTCAAAATCTCTGTTTCGTCTTCTGATAGTTTGGGTATTCTGAGTATTCTTTTTACTTTTTCTAGCTTTGCTCTGATTTCATCTTGCTCATTTGATTTCCTCTTTTGTGCTTGTAGATTTACATATTGGTTGGCTTTCTGATTTTTAAAAAAGTGCATATTCAGTTCATTAATCCTCTCCTTTCTTTTTTTAATGTGTGTTTATAAGAATATTATTTTTTCCCAAAGAGCTGCTTTAGCTGTAGTTCATAAATTTTGGTATGTTGTTTCATCATTATAATTTTCTTTTAAGTGATTAATAATTCTTTCCATGATATATTCTTTAATCCACCTGTTATTTTGGATTTCATTGTTTAGTCTTCGTTTGGATCTATCTTTTGTTTGTGGGCTCTGAACCAAATACTATTTTTATTGTATTATAATTTGTAAAGGATTTATCCACTTTTTCTGTTAAAATTCTGTTGAAATTCCATGAGATGCTGAGAAATATTCTTTTGCTGTTTCATTTAGAAAATACTATAAGCCTTTTAACTCTAGTTTCTCCAGGAATTTGTTCAGTTCCATATTTTTCCTTTTGTTTATTTTTCCTATCCAAAACTGAGAAAGGGATATTGAAATTTCCTGCCACTGTTATATTACTGTCTCTTGTTGTAGTTCAGATAATCTTTTCTGTTTTGAATTTGAATACTAAGGTATTTAAAATGTATAAGTTTATTAATGATATGAGTTTGTTACCTATGGTTCCTATCAGTATCAGATTCCTTATTTATCCCTTTTTATTTGTTGAATGTTTGTTTTTGCTTTGTAAGATAGCACTGTTGCAACTCCTGCTTTTTTGGATTTATTTGATGTGTAGTAAGTTTTTCCCCCATATCCTCAGTTTTATTTTGTGTGTGTCTTTGTTTTTTAAAATGTGTTTCTCTTAAGCAACAGGTCATAGGTTTTTTTCCTTATTCTTATTTTCTTATAGCAATCTTTTTTTTCTTATTGAATTGTTTAATACACCCACATTTAAAGTGATGAGAGTTAGGTTTATCTTTTCTTTAATCTGCTTCTAATTTTTTTAAGTTATTATTTTTTTTCCTCTCTTCTGCTGTAAATACAATACTATGTTTTTTCAACTACTTTACCTCAATATTTTTAAAAGTGGCCCTGCTCCCATTAGCTTTCTTCCTTTCACCTCTTACCCCCTTCTCTTGTTTGTTACTTTCCTTTTGGGGTTCTGATTTTTTCTTTTTCTCTCCTGGTTTTATGTGTTTATATACTTCTTGTTTTCATCTTTTTTCCTCCCTGCTTGTTAGGTAGATTCCTCCTTCCCTTCAACTAGTCTCATTTATTAGATTTTTATATTATTTTTTGAATCCCTTTCCAAAATTTTTTGCACTACCTTCATTATCCGTCTTTTTTTTTTTCTATCCTCTCTCAATTTACCTCATTCTCTGCTCTATGGCCTCTATAATTATTTGGTCTCTCATTTTTCTCTATACTCTTCATGCAGTAAAAGCTTCTTAAGTATCCATTCTAGGCTCTCCCCTCTAGATGGTTTCTGCTACTGCCTTGTAGAGCTTGCCTTATGGATTCATGGATTTTTCCATTGTACCACAATCCTAGAACAATGCCGGTTATTCTAGATGTCAACGAGGACACTGCCCCATGGCAGGGACCCAACTATGGTCCCTGATTGTACAGCCCAGCATTGATCTATACCATTCCTCCAATTAGCTTTGGCCTCAAAAATCTCCTCCCTTGGTTCATACTCTCATGTGCCAATTGCCCCCAACAGTTGCAACTCCCCTCCTCCAAGATAGAAAGAATAGACTTTTCAAGCATCTGATCTCCAAGGCCACAGTCAGCACCCTTCTTGCTTTACCCATAGGAGCATTCATCAGTAGAACTCTCTTCCACCATCCAAGCAAGATCTCTTTCTTTCCCCACCCTGTTTTCATTCCTTTTATCCTTCTCCTCCCCCACTAGCTTGTAGTATCTGTTTTTGAGACCACTGGGTCACCTTCCCCCTCCTTTTACTCCCCTCCTCTCTTTCTTCATGTACCCTCCCCCCCAAAAAAAATATTCACCTCTAGTTTAGATGTCACCAGGTTTTATATATTGTGTCTCAGGCCCAGCTCTTAGCTGTTACCACCATGGGACTTCTGCCTTCACCCGTGTCTTCTGGCGTACATTTAGAAAGCAGTTTTTTATTCATCTCTCTGCTGTCACTCCGTTGCTGTTTCTGCTTTTGGTTGTTGCATTTATTCATTCTGCCTACATTTCTGTTGTTTGAGGAGTTTAAGAAGCAAATAATTTCTTCAGGTCTGGTTTTCTTTCTAAAAATGTTTCAAATGCCTCTTTATTATTGAACTTTTATCATTTTCATTTGTGGTTAAGCTCAGATTTTCAGAGTAGGTGAGTTTGGGCTGCATCTTTTTTTTTTCTTTAACATTTTTATTTAAAATTTTGAGTTTCAAATTCTTTTCCTCCCTTCCTCCTTTCCCTCTTCCCTGAGATGGTAAGCAATGAGATGTAGGTTATAGTTGTATAAATATGTGAGACATTTCCATGTTAGTAATTTTGTACAATAAGACTTGAATAAAAGAAAAAAGAGAAAGAGAAAGTGAAAAATAGCATGCTTCAATATGTATTTAATCACTATTAGTTCTTTCCCTGGAGGCGATAGTATGCTTCATCATTACTCCTTTGGAATTGTCTTGGATCATTGTATTGCTGAGAATAGCTAAGTCATTCACAATTCTTCATTGTATGATATTGCTGTTACTATTTACAATGTTCTCCTGGTTCTGTTCACTTCATTATGCATCAGTTCATGTAAATTTTTCCAGGTTTTTCTGAAATCATCTTGCTTGTCATTTCTTATAGCACAGTAATATTCCATAACAGTCGTATACCACAGCTGGTTTAACCATTCCCCAACTGATGGGCATCCTTTTGATTTCCAATTCTTAGCCACCACAAGAAGGGCTGCTATAAATATTTTTGTACAAATCAGTCCTTTCCTCCTTTTTTGGGATGTCTTTGTGATACAGACCTAGTAGTGGTATTATACACAATTTTATAGCCCTTTGGGCATAATTCCAAATTGCTCTCCAGAGTAGTTGGATCAGTTCACAACTCCACCAACAGTGCATTAGTGTCCCAGTTTTGCCACATCCCCTCCAGTACTGGATCCAACATTTTCCTTTTTTGTTGTATTAGTCACTCTGATAGGTGTGAGGTGGAACCTCAGAGATTTTTTAATTTGCATTTCTCTGATCAGTAGTGATTTAGAGAATTTTTTCATATGACTATAGAGAGCTTTGATTTCTTTGTCTGAAAACTACCAGTTCATATCCTTTTTTCACCTTTTTTTGGATTCTGGGTATCATAGATTGTAGAGAGAGTAGAAGTTGCTATTTGGGACGTAGTTTTTTGTTATGTAATTTCTATTTTGTAAAGGTTTGAAAGGTCATGGTGATCAGAGAAAATGCTAGTCCTCCATCTTTGTTGCTCATGTGACCCATGGAGTACAGATCATATATACAGAAAGAGAAAATAGATAAGGACTTTGAAAAAGTCAGTTAAACAGCAATTATTAAGTACTAACTATGTTCCTGGTACTGTGCTAAATGCTAAGGATACAAAGAAAGGCAAAAAACAGCTCCTCTTTGTCAAGGAACATGTATTCTAATGAAGGAGACACCGTGAAAATAATTAGGTACATACAAGATATATACAGAACAGATGAAAAGCATTATGGGAGGGCAAAGGCACTGGGTGAACAGGGAAGTACTTCCTACAGAAGATGAGATTGTTCAACAAAACCAGAGAAACCAAAAGACAAAGGTGAGGGGGTAGAACATTCCATGATTGAGGGACAGTCTGTGAAAAGGATTTTGTCCTCTGAACTTCTGGTTCTTTCTACTGCTATTTTTTCTTTCTTTGAAAACGTGAAGCGCTTTGAAAACTTTAAAGTATGACATAAATCCTAGCTGTATCTTACCTAGCATTACATAGATAATTTTCTTCCCTGTCCTTTCCAGTTTAAAGACTTTTTAGTGGTTTTTCTTCTTCAGTTATTTATGCAAAGAGATTTTAGAATTAGAACTCTGGAAAATGGAAACTGGGTCCCAAATCCAGTTGTATATAATCTTCATACTCAAAGTTGGCAGTGTGTAAAAGGTATTGTAATCCATGAAAAAGAGACCTCATTTAATTTGTATGGGTTTTTCTTGTTTTATTTTGCATAGCCCAAGTTTTTAGAGGTATTTTGCTTTTATCCTAATTTATTGTCTCATAATTCTGTGACTACATACAGTAAGAGAGAAGAGCTGGTTAATTATTATAATTAATTATCAAAGTCAAATATTGATTTATTTAGTGCTGTTTTATAATTGATACTCTTGGCACTCAAAGTCCCTTCATACCTGGTTCACTTCTATCTTTCAAGTGTATTTACACTTTATTCCCGTCCACTTTTTCTGTCGTTGCACACTGAGATGTAGTGACAGTGGCCTCGTTGCTGTACTTGCTCCATGCATTTTCCCTGGTTGTTCACATGTTCATGTACTTTACTCATCTCTGTCTCCTGACTTTCTTCAAGAGCTAGCTAAAATTCTACCTGCTGTAGGGAGGCTTTCCTAATCCCATTTATATAGCTAGTGCTTCCCTCTGTTGATTGTCTCCGATTTATACTGTCTTGTTTGTACATAGTTGTATGCATCTTGTTTTCCTCCATTAGACTGGGAACTCCTAGAGAGCAGGTACTGAGATATATATTTATATGTATGTACACACATAGACATATATGTATGTATGTATGTATACATATTTGTGTGTGTGTGTGTGTGTGTATGCCAGACATTTATTTATTTATTTGACTTTTATTCATGTCCTCACTCTTAGACCAGTGCATGGAACATAGTAGGCACTAAATAAATGCTTATTGACTAACTGATTTTAACTTTATAAAATGGGTCACTTATATGGGGGATGGTTTTAAATAACAAACATTTAATCATGTAGGAATATACTTCTTCACTTTGGGAAAACTTTTAATATTCTTTAATACTAGAAATATGGCCTAGTTGCAGAACACCCACTAGGCAACTGTGGCAGCTCAGCAGTAAAAATGGCAGGTAATGAAGTTTTTTCCCCTTCTCCCTTGTCTCTTGTTATATAACATCCCATAGTAGTGCATAAAGAAAACCAGCACTTTTGACAAGGAATCAGACATCTGAGTAGTTTTGTACTGTGAACCACTATTCATCTTTAATAAGAGGTTAAATGAATTTTGGATCTTTGTCTTTAGTCAAATAGGATGGACTAAAATGACTTCTGAAGATTTCTTTTAGGTTTTTATAACAGTAGTTGAGATAAGCAATATAGTATAGGATCAAAGTGCAGATGGTGATAATTGAAGTTATTTTATATTATATGCAAGACCTTGGTTGGGACCTGTGATGAGCAACTGATTTATAACTAGTAGTTTAAGAGAGTTGCCTGGAGCCATTGGAAGGTTATGTGACTTGTCTATGGTGACGTTGCCAGTATGTGTTAAAGGCAAGACATCAACCCATTTGTTGATTCTGAGACCTGTTCTCTTCACACGTAAGATCTAAAATGTAGAAATTCTTAGCTCATTTCAGAAAATGACTGCTTTTTAGAAATAGATAGCCACACACTTGTTGTTAAGTTGTTTCAGACGTGGCACCATTTGAGGTTTTCTTGGCAAAGATACTGGAGTAGTTTGCCGTTTCTTTCTCTAGCTTATTTTATAGATGAGAAAACTGAGGCAAACAGGGTTAAGTGACTGTCCCAGGGTCAGACAGCACAGCTAGTTAGTGTCTGAGGTCAGATTTGAATTCAGGAAGATGAGTGTTCTTAATTCCGGGTCTGGCACTGTATCCATTGTGCCACCTAGCTGCCCTGATTCAACTATAAGCTTTTAACTGCAGCAATTTTAATATAAGCTATTGGAGCTGGAATTACTGTGGCTCTTGGACCCAGGGCTGCCCTCCAATGGAACCTTGTTAAAGTTTTAAAGTGTACTTATTCCAATTACAGCACCTCGAAAGCATTCTATATTATTATTTTTTTTGTCATTACCTCCCCAGGTTAGGAGTGGGTAGTTTTCATGCCTGTTGCCTCCCTTGGATGTAATAGCTGTTTCTCGGACTTCCTCTCTAGAATCAAACCCTGATTCCTCGTTTCCTAAATACAGTTATTATGTATTCATTAACTGTAGGGTACTAAATGTTGTAGTGTTGACCTCCTACATCAGAACCAGAGCCATACTATAATGAAGCCCACTATTTTATTTTTCATTTTCCACGTAAATAAGATTTAAGAAATATTTTATTTATTTTGTGATTTTAAGGATTTTTTCTGTTTTTCTTGCTCCAGGTGATACCTGAGGGAAAATACCAAAACCATCATTCTTTTATTAAGGCCTACCATAAATTGTTACTGATCTCATTCAAATATCTATTAAAATGAAAATATTTGTTTTAATATTTTTGTGATGGTGCACATTTTTTAAAAAGAAAAAGTAATATTCCATAAAATGACATTGCATAGATACCAGTGCTGCCTTTGTATCTATCAAATATTCCTCTTCTTTCTATGTGGCCAACCACTCTGTTTTTCTGATCTTAAATATCTCTGTTAAAATCCTTTACTCTGCTAAGCATTTTCTTCTCTGTATTATGTTGTTATGTATATTATCATATGTCAATATAACTCTCAGAATGTTCATACTTATGCAGATATAGCGAGGTGCCGTAATGGATAAAGCAGTGGATGTGGAGTCAGAAAGACTTGAGGTCACATTTTGTCTTAGATATTTTTTATCTGTGTGGTCCTGGACAAGTAATGTAATCTCTCAGCTTCAATTTCCTCATTTGCAAAGTGGGATTAATAATAGTATCTACCTTTGAAGGATTGTTGTGAGGATCAGATAAAATAATATGTGTAAAGTGCTTTGTAAACATTAAAGCACTGTATGTATTTTTAAAAAAATTAAACATTTCCTACATCTAGGTTTTCTTTTTAAATATGGGGAAGCCCGGAGTTAGCTGGAGATATGTTAAAAAAAAATTAAATTAGAGTGGAGAGTCAAAACTTTGAATATTAGGAATTCCTTACTGGGCTCTCTTGATATAAAACAGCAAAGGAGGAGTACCTTATGGATCTGAAGGACTTCATATTGATCATTGGCTAAAAAACCCAAGATGATTGTTGTAATAGGGTTTTTGTTGCTGAACAGATCTGAGAAGGGGATAGAGAAGTTAGTGACCAAGAAAAGATCATACCCCTCATCCACTTATCAGGGAAAAGGGAACAGAAATAATTGAGTACCATCTGGCCAGCTCACTACTGCATAGCGCTACCTAACAGTTAACATTTCTATACTAGTACTGTTTTTTTTTGCATATTTTATTATTTTGATTTATCAACAACCACTTCCACATGCTTTTGAGTTTAAAATTTTTCTCCTCCTTCTTCCCCACCACCCTCCCCAAAATGGTGCACAATCTGATATAGGCTATACATTTACGTTCCTACTAAACATATTTTCACATTAGTGAAGTTGTAAGTAAAAATTAAAACCAATAGGAGGAACCATCAGAAAGAGGAAACAAAACTCAACAGAAAACAAAAAAGATAGCGATTCAACTTTCACAGTTATGATTACTATCTGTGTCTTTTTCTCCATCCTTTTTTCCCTGTTTATGCTTTTCTTTCTCCTCTCTCCCTTTTCCCCCTCAGCAGTACTTTGCTTTTGACCACTGCCTCCTTCAGTCTCTCCTCCCTTCTATTATCCCTCTCCCCTTCTTCCCCCCCTTCTTCCCTCCCTTCCGAGCCCCCTCCCCTTTCTTTCCCATTTTCCCTCCTACTGCCCATAGGGCAGATTAGATTTCCATACCTAACTGATTATGTTATTCCCTTCTTGAGCCAAATCTGATGAGAGCAAGGTTCAAACAATGCTCACCCCCTCCCTTCTTTCCCTCTGCTGTAATAGGATTTTCTGTCTTTTCCTGTAATGTAATTTTACCCTTGTCTGCCTCCTCCTTTCTCAGTACATTTTCTAAGATCAGACTAATCCACTTACTTGGATCCATTTAACCCACTTGATTAGATTTTTTTTTATCATTACATCAAAGTCAACTAATATCCACCCCCTTTATGTATACTCCTTTAACATGGTGTAATAACAATACAGTTCTCAAGAGTTGCAAGTGTCATCTTCCCTTGTAGGGATGTAAACAGTCTGCCCTTATTAACAACATTTTGTATCTTTCTGTCCCATTTACCTTTTTATGTCTTTCTTGAATCTTGGACTTGAAGATCAAATTTTTTGTTGAGCTCTGGTCTTTTTATGAGGAAGGTTTGGAAGTCCCCTATTTTGTTGAATATCCATCTCTCCCTTGAAAAATCATGCTCATTTTTGCAGGGTAGTTGATCCTTGGCTGCAATCCAAGCTCCTTTGCCTTAGAATATCATGTTCCACGCCCTGTCTTTTAATGTAGAAGCTGCAAGGTCCTGTGTAATCCTGACTGTGGTTCCATGATATTTAAATTGTTTCTTTCTGGCTGCTTGCAGCACCTTCTCTTTCATCTGGTAATTTTGGAATTTTGCTATTATATTCCTTGGCTTGTCAATTTGGGATCTCTTTCAGGTGGTGAGGTGTATTCTTTCTATGGTTATTTTCCTTCTGGTTCTAGGACTTCAGGGCAGTTTTCCTTTATGATTTCCTGAAAGATACTGTCCAGGCTCTTTTTTTCATCATTTTTCAGGTAGTCCAATGATTTTTAAATTGTCTCTCCTGGATTGATTTTCCAGGTTGTTTTACCGATGAGTATTTTAGTTTTCATCTATTTTTTTTTCATTTTTTTGTTTCTGTTTGACTGATTCTTGCTCTCTCATAGAGTCATTAGTTTCCATTTGTCCAATTCTAGTTTTTAACAGATTGTTTTCTTCTGTTAGTTTTTGTACTTCCTTCTTCAATTGGCCAATTGTATTTTTAAGGGATTTGTTTTCTTCAGTGTACTTTTTTTCCAGTTTGCCAATTGTGTTTTTTAGGGACTTGTTTTCTTCAGTGTACTTTTTTTCCAGTTGGCCAATTGTATTTTTTAAGGACTCTTCTACCTCTCTCATTAGACTTTTAAAATCCTTCTTGAGCTCTTCTAAGAAGGCTTTTTGGGCTTCAGACCACTTCCTATTCCCTTTTAATGTTGCAGATGTGGGTTTGTTGACAGTGTTGTCCTCTTTAGAATTTCTGTCTTGATCTCCCGCTCTTCTCATAATATGAGTCTGTGATATGTTTCTTTTTACTCATGGTTTCTTTATTCCCTGGCCTTTAAAGAGATTGAGCTCTCCTGCTGGGGAAAGAGGGCACTGACCCAAGCTTTTTGTGTTGGGAGCCTAGGTCTTGGTCACTGGCTTTGTGTGCTTGGCCCTCTTATGTTGGCAGTTGGAGGCTGTAGGGTTTTGGCAGCTTACCTCGTGTTGGGCTGGAATCAGCAAGCCTGGAACTTTCAGGCAATTCTAGGTTGCCTGCTTTTCCTTTCCTTTAGCTTTCTTCACCTCCTTTTAGATGGGTGCTTCAGGGTCCCTTGCAGTGCTGCCGCCCTTGTTTCTGCTAATGCACTGGGAGATTCCTTTGAGGTAGAGTGCCCAGGCAAGTTGGTAGTTTTCTGAGCTGGTTTCCACTTGTTCACCTGCCCTCACTGAGGCACTCAGAGGTCCAGGTGTTGGTGTTTGCCTGCTCTACCACCTGGGTTTCAGGATCTCCTCCTGGTTGACAGTTGGAGTTGTTGGGTTGGAATCAGCAAGGCTGGGACTTTAGGAAGACTCTAGGTTGTTTTCTTCAGCCCCTTTCAAATGAATGCTGCAGGCTGCTTATCCGCCTGGTGCCTTTTGTAGTGCTGCTTCCCTTATTTTTGTGTTGAAGCACTGGAAGACTGGTTCACTGGGTTGCTGCATTACTGTTCCCTGTCTTTCTTCTACTTCAACTGTTCCAGGGTTTTTTTTTCCTAGGGTAATATTTTCTGGGTTTTCAGAGGTTGATGGGGAGGGTGGGAGCACCTGTCTTTTCACTCCACCATCTTGGCTCCCCTATTAAGTCCACTAGTACTGTTTGTTGTTCAGTTGTTTCAGTCCTGTCCGACTCTTCATTATCCCATTTGGGGTTTTCTTGACAAAGGTACTAGAGTGGTTTGCTATTTCCTTCTCCAAATTATTTTACAAATGAGGAAACTGAGGCATACAGGGTTAAATGACTTGCCCAGGGTCACCAGATAGTGTCTGAGGCCAGATTTGAACTCAGGAAGATGGGTCTTCCTGACTTCAGGCCTGACACTTTATCTTACTGTACTATCTAGATGCCCCTAGTACTGTGTATGTGTATAATACTAGTACTCTATGTGTTAGATATTATTATTTTCATTATTATTATGACTGCCATAGTTCATTGTTGCAACTGTGGATACAAAATAATAATTGGTCACTAATTCCTTTATGGTAAATTTTAAATGACTGATATAAGAAAATTTAAAAATAGGAATAGTTTAGTAATCCTACTGACTTAACCTGTTACAAACCATTTTGGATATTCCTGATGATTCCATTGTGAATCTTTGTTATGATCATGACAAACTTATTGTTAACATGCATGCAGTTTCATTTGGAATTAAATTTATACCGTAATTTCTAATATTTGTGGTACCACGTCTTGAAAGAATACTGGTTGGATATTTTAAAGCCAGGTGCATTTTCAGGTAAGTCAAAAGTGAAAATTTCTGTACTTTGTTTTGGGGCTCAACTTTTGGATTATTATATTTTTATGTCAGTATTTCCTATTTGGGAGCTTTAGGTTTGTGTTTTGCATGAAATTATACTGTGATATTGTGATGGATAGTGTAATCCATCCATACTTTTTGAAACTGCTATTCTTGCTGTAAATCCCAAGTTTGCATCAGTGTTTAAAGATGAAGTTATTGCCTAAAAGATTTCTCATTAGTTTAGTTGAGATTTCTGTCCTGGAATAATTTCCTAGGTAAATATAATCCAGAGTTAGTTAAGTTCTTTTTTTGTTTAAAGACTCAAATTTTTAGCAATTCCTATAAAAAACTGAAAGTGGCAGCTTAGGTATGGAAGTTTAAAAAAGTAGTTTATTATCAGAAGGTTTTTATGGAAAAAAATTTAAAACCTGACCTTTTAAAACAAATTGCTTGTGGTGGTGTAGTCTTTTTCTAAGTACTGATTGATGAATTTGAGGTACCTTGTTGTGAGACCACACATCATATTTTTATTGTCCTCACATCCATTATTTATAGTACATTCACTTTGTTTATGTAGTTTATGTAACTATATATGTTGTATATATAGCTATATGTTTTTTGTTTAAAAAGCCAGAGCCTTTTCTGACAAATAGTTTATAAAGTGAAAAATGGAAAGGATTTTTAATGATATATAACTGGTGAAGGAATGCATATGCTTTTTACAGAAAAAAAAATGAGGCAGTTAAATGTAATTGAACATTTTTCTCCAAACAAAGTTGAAAGAACATTGGTTCAAACCCCTCTCCCCCTGCCTTCCCCCAAAACTCTTGAATATTTTAAATGAAAACAGGTAGGACAGTGATTTAATGTAGAATACTATAGACAACTGCTGTATAGTGCCTAACCTACTGATTTTTTTTTCTTGAGTATTCATTGATATTTGGTAAACTTAGTCTTTGGATCATTATTATTTTATAGACAGGAAACTGATTTTAATAATTTTTTGTTGTATAGTGTGAAAACATTTATGTAATGTGAAAAGTTTAGAACCCTGGCACAAAGATACTGTTAACTTGACCTATACTTCATAGGGAAATAACTTTTAAAAATATCATTGTGTCCTGACTGCTGATATTTTATAGTTAGGTGATTAGATATTCTTCATGCATTATCTATCCCAGTTAAATTAAGGAATTTTGAATTGTATATGTCTTTTTGAAATGCAGTAACAGAATTATATTTATCATCTCATTATTTCCATTGTATTTGCTCAGAGACCATCCAAGATAGTTTTGCCTTTAGTGTTATCTGTTGACCTGGATTCAAACTGATTGTACAAGAAATAATATGTATCGTCCCAGTCATGGCTTATATTGTAAGCTGAATAAAGAAGAATTTTCAGTCCTTCGCTCAAGACTTTCTTAGAAAACTTGCCCAGCCTCCAAATTACATTTGAAAGCTTTGAGGTTCATTATTGCTTTCTAATGTGGAATGCAGGTTTCTTGAAAAGACATGATTGTGTATTTACTGTACTAAGAACCACTTTGAATCTTTTCACCCAGATTTTTAAAAAATGTTGTTTTAAGGATATTGTACATCTAAGGCTAAGTCTAATGTTTTAGTATGGGATCATTTCTTCTTTTTCCCAGAATGCTGTCATCTCTAACCTCCTTTTAAAAATGTTTCATATTAGCTTAGTACTGCAGGTATTTTCTTTAGGATGACAGGTGGATTGCTTTCCATTTCTATTAGTGAATACTCCGATCCAAATTTAATTTGCTTGTGTACTTTTTGTCTTTGACTGATCTTTTTGCTTGACCTGAATTCCAATTAAACCTCAGCCATATACTAGCTGTGTGATCCTGGGCAAGTCTCTTAACCTCCATCAGCCTCAGCTGTAGTAATAAGCATCTACCTTGTAGGGCTGCTGTGAGGATTAAATGAAATTATACATGTAAAGCACTTTGTAAACTTTGTGGCACTTTATAAATACTTGTCGATTGATTATTATGACCGGGCAATTCTTGGTGTAGCCTAAGGAAGTAATTAGAAGTAAAGCAAAACAGGCTGTTAGGTAAAATTATTTAGCTCTCTGTAATTAGAAGACAAAATTCTTTTTGTTTTTATGTTTACTTTAATTAAAGGTGCAGAAAATCTTTCTGCTTTCCCTGTGAATAATAGTATGTGAGAGTAGAAAACTGGAAGCTTGAAGCTATGCAGCTCCCAGTTGTGTCAAATGCAAATTCATATTGGGTTATTTCTAAAGTAATTTAAGATTATTTTTCATCTCAGTGTCTCCTTCAGGAAAATCTGATATGTAGCATCTCTTTTCAGTTTTTATCATGGAATGAAGTCTTTTACCCCCCCCCCCTTTTTTAAACAAGATTAGCCTTGGAAGAATCTTATAATGTTATTATATCTAAATGAAATTCAGATGCAGATAACTAGCATTGAAGCGCTTCTGTGATTATTCAGATGAAACTGTGTCCTGTGCTGCCGTACTACAGAAGAGGCTAGATAGTAATGGAAAAAGTGTTGGTTTTGGAATTACGAGTATCTGAGTTTGAATTTGGTCTGCTTGCTTCCTTACTGCTTCTTTGCCTATTAGTAAAATGAGGTGATTGATGCTGGTGATCTCCAAGGGACTTTCCAACTAAAAATGCTTTTTATTGACTCAGGATATATAATGTAGTGGTAGATTCTGGTTACTGACCTACTTCAATTCAGTCGTAAAACATTTCTTAATCATTAGGATAAGGATTAAGCATTATATTAAATTAGAACCTTAACTATTATGTCTTTTTTGTTTCAAAAGAGTATCTGGTCTTAAAATCCACAAATTCTCAGAAACTTCCTTGTTAATTCCAAAATGAATCAGCTCATTCACTGAACTCTTAAATGTCTTGCTTTTCCTCTATCTTCATTTTGTCTAGACAAGCTAGGCATAAATGTAATATGATTTTTCTGCAGTGGATATATTTAGTGCTTTGTAGGTTATCAGGGGATAATTAAATTTGGCGTTATAATTATGATGATTTAGCTAAAACTTGGTAGTTCAGTGCTTTAACTTTAAATGCTATTTTTGTCATTCATGTTAATGAAGTTTTACTGTTGATAAATATTCAAATAAATTTGTTTTCTTATTTGTAAAGTTCAGATCTATTGCTTCCAAATTCTCAATCCTGAATTTTCTAACATGATTTTATATGGTAGCAAATTGGAAAAAAGAAATTATGGTAGCTCAATATCCAAACTACAGTTAGTTAACTGGGGAAATACATTTGTCTGGGATAGGGTTTGGTATTTTCATGACCTTTTAAAACAATGATCCAGGTACGTGTACTTTGTGCTATTTCCTGACTTGGATGACTTTTTCTTCAAAGGACTAATTGGAAAGTTGTGAGATGGTCAATATTTCTGGAGTACATGTTTGACTCCCTCTGTTTCAGATGTAATAATGATAAATACTTGTCTGTATTTATTGTATTTATTTAGTAAGATTTAAGCTCCTTGAAGTCATAGACTGCCTCATTTTTTCATTTGTATTCCCAGCATACAATGTGTAGTACCTAGTTGTTACTTAATAAGTACATGTTTATTGACTATTACAAAACATGCTATTGGTTTATAAAGAGCTTTTCATGAATTTTTTTCCCATCCTTACAATAATGCTGTGAGGTGAGTAGTATAAGTATTATTTCCAAGTCCACTG
Organism: Phascolarctos cinereus; assembly: GCF_003287225.1. Taxonomy (NCBI): domain Eukaryota; kingdom Metazoa; phylum Chordata; class Mammalia; order Diprotodontia; family Phascolarctidae; genus Phascolarctos; species Phascolarctos cinereus. Next base: position 100,160,678 of record NW_027555736.1, on the reverse strand, counting down.
TTCTTTCTATCATAGTCTGTGTAAGATTGCTTTCTTTTACAAATGTAAATTTGTTGTACTTCTTTTCTTAGAAGCTAACTGCTACGACATTCTTCTAAGTATAAACTCCTTTGTTTTTGAAAAATTTCTGAGATAAATATTTGGTTTTAATTGTAACATGCCACCTTATTTTGAGGTATTGAAGCTTTTGTTTGTAGTGTGGAAAATGGAATGCTAAGACCAAACCTTAACATTCCAGTTAGTTATGGATTTGGCAGTCATATAGTCTTGGTTTCAAGAAAAAGAAAAATACATGCTTTAAAGGAGGTTTTGCCAAAGGAATATCCTTTGTCAGATAACATGCCAAGGTTTAGGTTCTGGAAAAATATGATCTTCATAGTTAAGGGTAACTAATTTAAAATCGGGTATTAGTATTTAGTGTGTGGTAGATAAAAACAACTATATTTGAGGATGGGGAAAGGAATAAGCATTTTATACAGCACCTGCTATGTCCTAGTCACTGTGCAAAGTTCTCTTTACTAATATTATCTCATTTGACCCTCACAACAATTTTGCAAGGTAGATGCTGTTATCATCCCTGTTTTACAGTTGAGGAAACAGACAAGTAGAGGTTAAGTGACTTGCCCGAGGTCACATAGCTACTACATGTCTTGGGCTGCAGCCTGAACTCTGCTCTTCCAGTCTTTAGGCTCAGTGTTCTGTTCATTTCCCCACCAGTTGCCTCTGTGCTTTCACACAAAAATGCTTTCACATTTGCATATGAAAAGGAAAATTAAACTTTGAAGCTTAAAATATTGTCATTTTTAATGCCTTTTCTGATATATTGCATATGTGTACTTACATACTTACATTCTGAAAGTGTGATGTAGTGGAAAGGGCCCCAGGCTTGGAGTCATGAAAGACCTGGAACGCATTCTTGCTTCTGACACTTAGAAGTTGTGACCATGATCAAATCATTTAATCTTTTTGAGCCTAAGTTTTGTTATCAACAGAATGAAGATAATTATATGTATAGTATGTACTTTATTGGATTATTGTGAGGATCAAATAAGAAAAATCTGTGTAAAACATTTTTTTTGCAATTCTTCAGAATACTGCATAAATGTCAGCTATTATTGCCTCATTTTTCTAAAGGAAATGTGGATTTTCCTTTTATCTTAATGACATTAATTAGTAGATTTATAAAGAATAATATGTTTGAAAAAGCCTTAAAATTTTAGAGCAGAAAGGAACTTAGAATCTAGTTTAGCTTCATATTATAAATGATGGCTCTGGGGCCTGGTGATTGGAAACAAAATCCTGTGACTCAAAAGTGAATATATTTTTCTAATATATCATGTTTCTTCAGTGAGTATACTTGATTTTGCCTTTTAATCACATGCAATACAAAAGGACAGGATTTGTATTTAGTGGACCTGGGTTCAAATTCTGACTCTTCCACTTACATTCCCTTGGGCAAGTCACTTATCTCTTTAGGCTTCAGTTTCCTCATTTATAAAATGAGACATGTGGACTTAGAGTACCTTTAAAGTCTCTTCTAACTTTAAAACCGTGACCCTATGCTCTCATCAATTCTATATTAGTTGGATATGTTATCTTGCTGCCTCCTTTTTGCCACTGGAAAAAACAACTACCCCAAAGTATTAAAAATATAAATAATTTATAAAATCAAGAATAATGAAAAGAATTGATTTTATTTGTTTGATGTCATAAAGCAGGGGAGTGGGAAAGTTTCGGCTATGATATGTATGGTTCTTTTTATATATCTAAGTCTAACTTCACAGAATTACTGAACCAGTTCTTTCTTCTTCTCTTAATTGTATAATGGATGAGAGTCTTTTGAAATAAGAATGGTGCCTATATTGCTTATTAGTAAGGAAGCAAAATGTACTTTGAGAATTGGCAAATGGACAAGGGGCAGTGAGTCAGGTTGCCTTCTGAATTGAGATGCTTTATCACCCTTCATTGCCCTGTTATGGAAACATTTACCTAAATTGCTGCTGTTGTGGAAATGTGAGCTTAAATTAATAAATGTATTCCAACTTCTTAAGTTACTGCAATTACACTTAACCTGGAAAAATGTGTCCTTTTTAAAGTACGTTTTTCTGAATAATGTTCAGTAGCAAATTATATTCATAGAATGTTAGTTTTTATCATGTTGTCTTTATACATGATGTAGTAGTAGTTTTCCCTCTTCTTTCAGTGTTGGGACAAAGGATCATTAAATTACTTAATGAAATATGTAAAAATAAGTAGGCAAAGGTGGGTGGGGTCAAGCTTTTGAAGAATGTGACAGAACTCTCTGTTTTATAGAATGGTCCCAGTAACTCATCAAAAGGACATACAGCAAAGCTCACTTCTGCAATATTAAATGGCACTAAGTACAAATAGAATATATTTGCTTTGCGTTTTATTTTTTATTAAACATTTATTAATTTATTTATTTTTCAACATTCATTTCCACAAGATTTTGCATTCCAGATTTTCTCCCCACCTCGCCCTTCCCCCACCCTAAGATGGCGTGCATTCTGAATACCTCTTCCCCTAATCTGCCCTCCCTTCTATCATTCCCCCCCTTTCTTATCCCCTTCCCCTTCTGCTTTCCTGTAGGGCAGGATAGATTTCTATACCCCATGGCCTATACATCTTACTTCCCAGCTGCATGTGAAAACAATTCTTAACATTTGTTTTTAAAACTGTGGCTTCCTAATTTTCTCCCTTCCTCCCTCCCCACCCACCCTCATTGAGGAGACAAGCAACTCTATACATGTTATACATGTATAGTCATAGAAAACACTTCCATAGTAGTCATTCTGTGAAAAACTAACTATATTTCCCTTCATCCTATCCCACGCCTCATTTATTCAGTTCTCTTTTTTAAACTTGTTCCTCCTCAGAAGGGTTTGCTTCTGATTACCCCCTCTTCCAATCTGCCCCCCTTCTATCATCCCCCTGCTCTTATCCCCTTGCACCCTATTTTCCTATAGAGTAAGATGGATTTACCTACCCAATTGAGTGTGTATGTTATTCCCTCCTTAAGTCAATTCCAATAAAATTCACTCATTCCCTCTCACCTTCCCCCACTTCCCCTCCTGTACAAGTTTTTTCTTGTCTGTTTTATGTGAGATAATTTACCCCATTTCTACATCTCCTTTTCTCCTCCCAGTATAATCCTTTCTCACCCCTTAATTTTATTTTTTAGATATCATTCCTTCATCTTCCACTCATCCTGTGCCCTCTATCTGTCTGTCTATCCATCTATATTTTTTTTTCCCTCCAACTACTCTAATACTGAGAAAGGTCTCATGAGTTACAGATATCATCTTTTCATGTAGGAATGTAAGTAAGCAGTTCAACTTTAATAAGTCCCTTATGATTTCTCTTTCCTGTTTACCTCTTCATGCTTCTCTTGAGTTTTGTATTTGAAAGTCAAATGTTGTATTCAGCTCTGGTCTTTTCATCAAGAATGCTGGAAAGTCCTTATTTCACTGAATGTTCATTTTTTCCCCCTCGAAGGATTATGCTCAGTGCTCCTGGGTAGGTGATTCTTGATTGTAATCTTATCTCCTTTGACCCCTGGAATATCATATTCCAAGTCCTCTGGTTCCTTAATGTAGAAACTGCTAAATCTTATGTTATCTTGATTGTGTTTTCACAATACTTGAATTGTTTCTTTCTGGCTGCTTGCAATATTTTCTCCTTGACCTGAGAACTCTGGAATTTGGCTATAATATTCCTAGGGGTTTTCCTTTGGGGATCTCTTTCAGGAGGTGATTGGTGGATTCTTTCAATTTCTATTTTACCCTCTGGTTCTAAAATATCAGGGCAGTTTTCCTTGATAATTTCTTGAAAGATGATGTCTAGGCTCTTTTTTTGATCATGGCTTTCAGATAGTCCAATAATTTTTAAATTATCTCTCCTGGATCTATTTTCCAGGTCAGTTGTTTTTCCAATGAGATATTTCACATTGTCTTCTATTTTTTCATTCTTTTGGTTTTGTTTTACAATTTCTTGATTTCTCATAAAGTCATTAGCTTCCATTTGCTCCATTCTAATTTTTAAGGAAGTATTTTCTTCAGTGAGCTTTTGGACTTCCTTTTCCATTTGGCCAATTTTGCTTTTTAAGGCATTCTTCTCCTCATTGGCTTTTTGGACCTCTTTTGCCATTTGGGTTAGGCTATTTTTTAAGGTGTTACTTTCTTCACTATTTTTTGGGTTTCCTTTAGCAAGATGTTGACTTGTTTTTCATGATTTTCTTGCATCACTCTCATTTCTCTTCCCAGTTTTTCCTCTACTTCTCTTACTTGCTTCTCAAAATCCTATTTGAGCTGTTTCATGGCCTGGGACTGATTCATATTTTTCTTGGAGGCTTTGGCTGTAGGAGCTTTGACTTTGTTGTCGTCTCCTGGTTGTATGTTTTGATCTTCTTTGTCACCAAAGTAAGATTCTGTGGGCTGACTTTTTTTGTACTGTTTGCTCATGATCCTAGCCAATTACTTGAGTTTTAAACTCTGTTAAGGTAGGGGTCTGCTTCTAGTGTGGAGAATGTATTGTCCCAAGCTTTGGGGGTTTTGTGCAGCTGTTTTCAGAGATACTTCTAGGGACCTGTAAATTTTCAGTTCTTCCAAGGTGGTATGATCAAAGGAGAAGTGTTTACTCTTTTTCTGGCCTGGGCTCTGGTCTATAAGTGACCACAAGCACTCTTTTCTGCCGTGGAGCTGTAGGGAGGATACCCTCTTCAGTGCCCCCACAAGCTCCAGCACACCAGTGCTCCTCCTGGCTTCAGGACTGCCACCCAGAGCTGCAACCTAGATCCAGGCATGGGCAGAGCAAGAGAATCCTGCCTCAGCACCAGCAAAGATATCCCTGCAATCCCCCCTCTGATCAGCCATTCGATCCCCGCATTGTCTGTGGGCTTAGAGCTCTAGAGGGAGCTGCTGCTGCTTTGGCTGCTGCCCTAGGGCTGTACTAGGGTCAGGACTGGACAACGTTCTTCTCTCACCCAGGTCAAACAGACCTTTCCCACCGTTGTCTTTGGTGTTTGTGGATTAAGAAGTCTGGAAACTGCCGTAGTTATCTGTGATTCAGTCTCCTGAAGCCTGCTCTGTCTTTCCTGCGAGGCCCAAGCTGAGCTACACTCCTCTCCTGCTTGGCGCAGGAGACCTTTCTTGTCGAACTTCCAAGTTGTCTTGGACTGGAAATTTGTTTCACTCTGTCTTTTTGTGGGTTCTTCTGCTCTAGAATTTGTTTAGAGCCATTTTTTATAGGAATTTGGAGAGGCTTGGAGGAAAGCTCAAGCAAGTCACTGCTTATGCTCTGCCATTTTCGCCATGCCTCTATAGAATTCTTTAATGTGATCATGAATATGTTGCAAATTTCCTTTTGAAGACTATGTGTTCTTTTCCTTAGACCAGTGATTTGTTGGAGAATGGGGTGTGTGTGTGTGTGTGTGTGTGTGTGTGTGTGTGTGTGTACATATTTGTTAATTGTTTATATATCTTTTTTTATTAATTTATTTTGATTTATCAACAATCACTTCCATATGATTTTGAGTTTTACATTTTCCTCCCCTCCCTCCCCCCCTTCTTCCCTAAGACAGCGCACAATCTAACATAGGCTATACATATACATTCCTATTAAACATATTTTCACATTAGTGATGTTGTAAGGAAGAATTAGAACCAATAAGAGAAACCACAAGAAAGAGGAAACAAAACAGAACAAGAAAAAAAATAGCAAATAGTATGCTTCAGTCTGCATTCAAACTCCATAGTTCTTTCTTTGGATGTAGATAACATTTTCTGTCATGAGACCTTTGGAGATGTCTTAGATCCTTTCCTTGCTGAGAAGGGCTAAGTGTATTGATGTTAAATCATTGCACAACGTATCTGTTACTATGTACAGCGTTCTCCTGATTCTCCTCACTTCACTCGGCATCAGTCCATGCAAGTCTTTCCAGGTTTTTCTGAAGTCTGCCTGCTCATCATTTTTTACAGTACAATAGTAGTTTATACATTTTGAATACCAAACAGTAGAGACATTTGATACAAAGATTTTTTTCCCCCATTCAACCACTTCCCTTCTCATCCTAGGTGCATTAATTTTTTCTGTGCAGAAGCTCAATACTATGTAATCAAAATGATCTCTTTTATCTTTTGTAATTTCTTACATCTCTTTGGTTAAGAGTAAATCTTCTACCTGTAGTTGTAAGATGTATGTGATCTCCTTTTCTAAGTTTTTTATTGTATAATCTTTAATATTAAGATCCTCATAATAAAAAGTTTTTTGTATAAGTAAAACCAGTGTAGCCGAGATTAGAAGGAAACCAGAAAATTGGGGGCGGGGTACTTCATAGGCAGTTTCTTAGATAAAAGTCTCATATATCGAATATATAGAGAACTTTGTCAAATTTATAAGAATAAGAATAATTTTCTAGTTGATAAATAGTCAAAGGATATGAACAGGCAGTTTTCAGATGAAGAAATCAAAGTTATATCTAGTCACATAAAAATGCTCTAATTATTGATTAGAGAAATGCAAATTAAAATGTCTTTGAGATATCCAGTTGGCTAAAATGATAGAAGGGGGAAATGACAAATGTTAGAAGGGATATGGAAAAATTAGGACACTATTACACTGTTGGTGGAACTGTGATCTGGATCAACCATTTTGGAGAACAATGTGGAATTATGCCTAAAAAGCTATAAAACTGTGTTTACCCTTTGATCCAGCAGTATTACTTTATTAAGTCTGTTTCCCAAAGTGATCAGGGACAAAGGAAAATAACTTATATATTCTAAAATATTTATAGCAGCTCTCTTTGTGGTGCAAAGAACTGGAAATAGAGTGGTTACCCATCAATTGGGGAATAACTAAACAAGTTGTGGTATATGATTACAGTGGAATACTACTGTACTGTAAGAAATGATGAACAGTTGGATTTTAGCAAAGTAAGGGAGGACTTGCATGAAATAATGAAAAGTGAAATGAGCAGAACCAAATATACAGTAGCACTAATATTGTTTGAAGAATAAGCTGTTCTGAGTATTATAAATATTCAAATCAACTACAAAGGACCAATGAAGGAAGATGATACCCATCTCTAGAGAAAAAACTGATAAATAGAAGTATGCATAGTATATTTTACATATATATCCATATACATATTACTATATACATATGTATTATATGTATCTTTGTCAAATGGTGGACCTCTCTAGTTTGAGTTGGGGGTGGAGAGAGGGAAATAGCCCAGAACTTAAAATGTTAAAAAAAAAAAGTTAATTAAAAAAAAGAGAGATCGCAGTGTATCCATTGGGAATGTATTGTGGAACATGGTATAATGTGCTTGTCTAAGTTACCAGGTTGGATTTATACTAGGAATGAAATCTTGGTTGAAAATAAGATTATAACTATAATTTATCATGTTAATAAGAAATAAGAAAAAAACACATGATTATATCAACAGATGCTGAAAAGTCTTTTGACAAAATCCAGTACTTGTCTCTGTTAAAAAGCAAAACACTGTAAAGTATAGGAATAAATGGATCTTTTCCTAATATAGAAAGTATGTGAAACCAAGAAGAAACTGTCTAAATCCAGAGGAAACATTATATGTAATGGAGAAAAGTTAGTGACATTTCCTAAAGATCAGGAGTAAAGCAAGGATACCCATTACTAACACTACTATTTGATATAGTATTAGAAATACTAACTATGGTAATAAGAAAAGAAAGAGAAATTGAAGGAATAAATAAGTAGCAAACAATTATGTATATGATGATTTACTTAAGCCCTAAAGAATTATCTAAAAGTTTATTGGAACAGTAAATTCAGCACAGTTGCAGGATATAAAATATATCCACAAATTATTACCATTCCTATAAATTGCCAACAGAAACCTGCAGGAAGAGGTAGAAAGCATTTCCATTAAAGATAACTATTGAAGCTATAAAATATTATGGAGTCTTTTTTTTTTTAAACTAAGACACACCCAGAAACTCTGTGAATCCAACTGTAAAATCCTGTCTGCAGAAATAAAGACAAAGTCTAAAGAGAAATACTAATTTCTCATGGGTAGGTTGAGCCAATATAATAAAAATGACAGCACTACAAAAATTCATTTTCTTATTCAGTGCCATACCAATCAAAAGTAGCAAAGGATTACTTCGTAGAGCTAGGAAGAATAATGACGACATTCGCGTGAAGGAATAAAAGTTTAAGAATTTGAAGGGTAATAATGAAAAAAAAAGTAGGAAGATAAAGGATCTAACAAGTACCATATCTTAAATTATATTACAAAGCAATAATCATTAAGATCGTTTGGTATTGGATTGAAAAATAAGTTATCAGTTGATTCAGTTTGGTATACAACATACAGAAGCAAACAAGCTCAGTGTCATAGACCCTAAAAACCCTGCTGGGGTAACATCTTATTATCTGATTCAGACTGCTGGGAAGATTGGAAAACGATTTGGCAGAAGTTAGACATAGACCAGTATTTCCCATCTTATATCCAGATAAATGACTTAGACATTAAAAAACCAAACAAACAAAAAGACATTTTAAGCAACTTAGAGGAGCAAGGAAGAAATTACCTTTTAGATCAGGGGGTCAGCAAGCTATTGCTTGTGGGCCAGGTCTCCCCAAACCCCTCCCCAGAACCAGCCTGGTTTTGTATGGTAGGGAGCTAAGAATAGTTTTTAAGGTTTTAAAATACAAAAATGGTATTAATATTCAAAAATGGTATAACCATTCTTAGCTTGCAGGCTGTACAAAAACAAATGGGGGGCCAGATCAGGCAGTCATTTGCAGAGCCCTGTTTTAGATTTGTGGCTAGGGGAAGAGTTCATCACTAAACAAGATATAGAAAGGATTTCATAAGATAAAATGGGCCAATTTAGATTATATAATACTTAAAAAATTTTACACACAAATCTAATGCAGTTAAAATTAGGAGGGAATTTGGGAAAGACAATTTAGGATTGTGAAAGGAGAAAATCTTGATTTTCAGAAAATGGGGATCCAATCTGAAAATTATATATCAATAAATTTGGCTTAGAAACCTAAGGAAAAAAAATTCTAGAATATACTTTTTAAGGGATGACTTGTGAAAGTTTAGAAATGGAGCAGTGATCATTAAGTGTTAATATGCCTTCATTTATAAAGGTCATGACAGACCAGCCTCATGTTGTTTGACAGGGCTGCTAGACTGGTCCTATCATCCTGTCATCCAGCATATTACCTCCCCTGTTCCCATGTCATCTTCATATTTTATGAGCGTTTTTTTCTTCCAAGTCATTCATAAAACTGTGGAACACCAAAGGACTATGGACAGATTCTCTTGAGTCAAAGAGCCAGTAAGCATTTATTAAGCACCTATTGTGTGCTAGGTACTGTGATAATTGCTGGGGATACAAATCCAAAAAACATTCTTGTCCCTATGGAATTTACATTCTATAGGAGGAGACAATGTGGGGTTGGTAGAAATGTAGTTCACCTAAATTTCATTAAAACATCTGACAAAATCATTGATACTGACCTTGTGTACAAGATGGATAGCTACATTGGCTAGAAAATAATAGGTGGATTCAAAATTGGTTGAATTACAAGACTCAAGAAAGTAGTGCGTTGGCATTTATAGATTGATGTTAGCTTGTGGCGAGTTTTCTAGTAGAATCTCAGAGTGTTTTTCCTAAAGCACAGATTGGATCTTGTCATATTGTCCTGCCTAGTAAGCCCTTGTGGCTCTGTTTCCCCTAGAATCAAATACAAGCTCTTTTGTTTGGCATTTAAAGCCCTTGGAAACCTGTTCCAACCTCCCTTTACAATCTTATAAATTATTTTCCTTCATGCCCTCTGTCAATTCCCATTGCCCAGTCAAATTAGCCCTCTTGTTGTTCCTCACACATGGCATTCCATCTCTTATCTCCATGGTTTTGCATAGGGTAACCTTTGCACATCCTTCACATCTGCCTTGTAGAATCTCTAGTTTCCTTCACCTCAACCTCCACCTTCTAAGTGAATCTTTTCCTGATTCCCCTGAACTTCTAGTGCCTCCCCTCCATAACAAGTTACCTTGTATTTACTTTACATATAATTATATGTTGTCTCGTCCTATAAAATGTAACTTCCTTGAGGACAAGGATCTGAAAAGATCTCAACAAACTGGAACAATGGACCTGTGTTAATGAGATTATACTTATTTCTATTAAATTGCTAATCTTTTACTTGGGTTCAAAATATTGGACCACAGAGTCAGATGATTAGCAGATCTATATGTCTAGTCTTAGTTGCCCTTTTGAGCCCCATTCCAAATTAGCTGCCTTATTGGACTTCAAAAACTGGATGTTCCTTCCATAGACACTTCAGACTTAATATGATAAAAACAGAGCCATCCTCTCCAAATCTACTCATCTTCTAAACTCCTCTTTCTCTTGAGGACACCACTTTCCTTCCAGTCACCTAGAATCTGTAGTCACAACTCACAGTTTAAGAAGTGCTGAAGGAGTTACTAGTGGAAAAAGTTTCTGAAGTCCTGACTCAGATAAACAACGTTTGTGTCATTGCTGACCCCTCACTCTCTGTATCTAATCAGTTGCCAAATTTTGTTTCTACCTCCACAACATCTTTCCCAATCTTTTTCCTTCTCTCTACTGAGTCAATACTGCATTTATTAAGCACTTGTTATGTGGTAATTACTGCATATGTAGCTACCACCCTAATGCAGGCTCTATCACTTCTCCCCTAGACTATTCTAGCATTCTCCTATTTGAGCTCCCTACCTCAAGTCTCTCTTCTCCCCACTTTACCTCCACATAGCTGCCAAAGTGATTTTTTTTAGACTAAGTCCAGTCATGTTATTCCTCTCTACTCAGTAAACTTTTCCAGCCTTATTAGACATTACTATTCTTTCTGCATCCTATACTCTAGCTCAGGAGTGGGGAACCTGTGGCCTTGAGGCCACAGATTTGTTCTGTGAAGTTTGAATTCAGTCAAAGGGCCACACTTGAGGACCTAGAGGGCCACATATGGCCTCGAGGCTGCAGGTTCCCCACTCTTGGGACTCTAGCGAAACTAGCCTACTTACTGTTCCTTAGATTCAGCACTCTCTCCTGTTTGCATGCACATGCCTGAAATCCATTTCCTCCTCACCTCCAAAATACTCTCCCAGCAACACTATTTTTCCTTTGTAACCCCAAATCTAATGAAAAACAACAAAGTTTCCCACCCTCCCCCCCAGCTCCCATCTAAAAAATGAATATTGGGCATGAATTGTTATTACCTCCAAAATTATGTTAATACCTAGTAAGAAACACAGTTGTACTAATAAAAGAATAAGAAGACAGTGTTAGAATTTATGGATCATTCAAAAACTGTAATAGCAATTTTAGATTGTAACACTAGAAATGGAATTACCTTCCCAACTCTTATCTGACCCAAATGATTCAACCTATATGGAAAAAAAATCTCAGTAAAGTCTAGCTATTTCTGAAAGAGTCCTAAAGTCATATAATTAAAGAATTTTTAGAGTAGAAAAGAAAATTAAGATTATCCTCCTCATTACATAAAGAGATTCAAAAGGTAGTAAGGATAAATGGAAATTATGTTTTTGATTACAGATTTATGTGGCTGGATTTGTGAGGAAGATGGCTAGTACTACTATTACTAATATTACTAAGATTGTTATTCAGTAATCAATGATCAAGCATTTATTAAATTCCTAACTATGTTCAAAGTAGTGGAAATACAAAGAAGAAAGTGAAACAATCTCTAGGAGCTTACATTCTTTCAGGAAAGACAATATGTAAATACTTAATATTCATTTTTTAGGCGGGAGCTGGGGGGAGTGTGGGAAGCTGTAAACCAAATATCTGAAGTCATTCAACTTTGGAGAATAATTGCTTTGTTTACAAGGGAAAAATAAGGTAGTGGGAGAGTTTTTGGTTGCTGCTATCATGCCAAAATGACATGTGTTTGCATATTGCTTATGAAGTAATTTTTAGAAAATTTTATTTTCATTTTACCTAGATGACAGAAGATGTTTAAGATTTAATATTCCTACGACATGCACCACTATTTTATAAAATTCTAGTAAGTTCCTTGTTTTATGACTGTATGGGGAAAGATCCTTGTCTCCTTGTGGAGTTTATACAGTAAGCATTCTCTCAGATTGCTTAGGTATTTGGGAGGAGAAAGTATCTTTTATCATCTAATAAAGCAGAATAAGAAATTTGAGGGTGAAAGATTTTTCTTAATGGATCATTTTACATTATTCAGTTGCTACCCAAAGTGTATTTTTTCTCCTATTTTAGCTATCATTTAATACTTTAGATCAGTCTGATTTTTAAAAAAAGTAATATAAACTTTCTTAAGCTGAACTTAAAATATGTAATGAATTTAATCTCATTGTGCAACCATAATTATTTGTTCTAATAATGTGACACCATAAAAATGAAAAGTAGGTATTCCATTGTAACTCTGGTTTTTGCCCAGAACTGCTTCCGTGGGCCAACTTCAGTCTTTATATTTTCTCATCTATCATTCTCTTTGACTTGTATCCCTACGCAGATTCTCTTTTGGGAACATGAGAACACAGCATGTCAAAGTCTCTATAGAAATAGTAAAAGGGCCCTTATTCCTTATTCAAGTACTCAAGCTTGTGTAAGGGTTTTGATTTTGCTTACTTACCTAATCAATTTAATGAGCTTTCAAGGTAGTGAGCTTTTATTTGGGACTTTGAATATTTGTCATCCAGTGATTGGCTCAGATGATTGTGATTTTGAGTCACCCCATGACCAGGATGTTAAGTAGCTTTGAAAAAAAATATTGTATAAAGGATTGATAGAAGGAACTTGGGCTGTTTGTCCTGGTAAAAAGAAGCTTTAAAATGGGCATATTATTATCTTTTAAGTTTTTGAAGGGTTATCCTGTTAAACAGGAATCATATTTGTTCTGTTTTGGTCCTATAGAACAGAAGTAAGAATAATAGTAATAGTAATTATAGTAAGAAAAATAATTGCAGAAAGATGGTTAGACTTGATGCTGGAAAAAAATTTCCTAATAATTGGAGCCATTAAAAAGTGAAATAAATAAGCCATCACTTGAGGTAGTGAGTTTCTTCTTCACCATGGACTTTGAAGCAAAGGCTGGATTATCATAGAATCACAAGATTTTGGAGTTGGGGGGATCTTAGTGGTCATCTAATCAAGCTGGTATTTGGAAAAGAATCTCTTATACCATACCTAACAAGTAGTCATTTAGATTTTGCATAATGACTGAAAGTAAAAGGGAGTCCCAACATAGCCCATTTCACTTTTGGATAGCTCTGCTTATTAGTTTTTTTTTCTTTATATTAAGCCTAAATTTGTCTTCTTGCAGCATCTACATGTTGCTCCCAATCTTCTACATGATAGCCCTTCGGATATACACAACTGTTGTATTCTCCCTAAGTCTTCTGCAGGTAAAAACATTCCAGATTTCTTCAGCCAAACCTAATATGGCTTGAATTTGAGGCCTTTCAATTGTACTAGTTGCTCTCCTCTGGATGATCCACAGTTTATCAGTGTCTTTCCTAAAGTGTGGTATGAAGAACTGAACACAGTACCCCAGATGTGGGCTGACCAGTACAAAATGTAGTGTGGTAAGAAGAACTTAACACAGTACCCCAGATGTGGGCTGACCCATACAAAATGTGGTGGCAGTATGTCATCCTGTTTCCTGGAAGCTGTACTACACCAAGATTTCACTAGCTTTCTTACCTGCCATATCACCCTGTTGACTCATACTGAGCTTGCAGTCCACTAAAACTCTGATATTTTTCAGCTGAACTATTCTCTGGCTGTGCCTCCCCATTCTTGTGTTTATGAATTTGACTTTTTTTTTCAAACCAAGTATAAGACTCTACATTTATCCCTATGAAATTTCACCTTTTTCAGAGTCAGCCTGAAATTTTAGCCTGTTTGCTTCTTTTTGAATTTTGTCATCCAATGTGTTAATTATCCCTCTTTAATTTGTGTCATCAGCAAATATGTTAAACTTGTCATGTATGCCATTACCCAAAGAATTTTTGTCTCATGATTAAATTTCTACGATTTAAGTCACCCTGGATCCTATTTTATCTAACATTCTCAGAGGTCATCTAGTGCAATCCATAACTGAAGAGGATAACTTGTTTCTATTAATACAACATAGTTTTTGTTACTAAATACTTTTTACTCATTTTGTGCTCATTGTCCAATAAAACCCTCACTTTTTTTTTTAACATGGACTATTATACCCTGTACCTGTGCAGTTGATATTTTCAATCCGAATGTTTGTACTTGAAATTAAATAGGAATGAATCTAACCATTTTAGATTTGGTCCATTTTGTCATGTTGAGGTACTTTTTGGACCCAGAGACTTTGTCCAATATGTTATTTTTCCCCTCTGTGTGTCTTCTGTGCTATCTTTAAATCACTGATTAAAATGTTATATAGGACAGGGCCTTTCCTTTGGTAAGATAAGGTAAACCTTGTTACAGAGAAACCTGATATTCCATTTTTAAATTAGGAAATTGATTGAAATGTGCTAGCCAAGTATTTTGAGAACTTTTAGATTCCCTTGAGTATATTTTTTATTTTATTTTAATTTTTAAAACTTGAGACTTAAATACTAAAACTTAAATATACAATGGAGAAAAGAAAAAGAAACATAAAGTTAAATACAAAGTAAGAAAAGAAAGAAAAGCATGTCATGTGCACAGCAGAACGTGAGATTAAAAATATATAGCAATAAATTTCTATTTCAAGAAATATATATAGTAGATATTATGTATTGTGTTAAAAACTGTCCAACTTTTCTTTGCTTCCTTGTAAGTTTTCTTTTGTTCTCTGCTGTGGGCTTTTTACTTTTCTTTTTTTCCCCCCTTTCCTCTCCTCACTCCCCAGAAGGCTACAATTAAGCATGGATATATTTATATATAGATATACACATGCACGTGCATGTATACATATGTATATAGACATATACTTCCTTTAACGAATTCTACTTCTGATTTTTGTTTTTACGTTTGTATGTATCTCTTATTTCCTATCCCTCCTGATTCCTCTACCTTACTTCTACCTGCTACCTTGCCCTTCTATTACTTAACTTACCTCCCCTCCAAGATCCCTCTCTTATCCTCGAATTCCCGTAAATCTGTACACCCTTCTATACCCGCCTTTAACTATTCCCTTGCTCTCCCCTCTAGAGATCCCTCCCTTACCTTCTCCCCCCTCCCTATTCCCTTAGGGTTTTCTTTCTTTCTGAATTTAGAAGACTTTTATACTCTTCTAGATACATATGTATTGTTCCCTCCTGAACCCATTCCCAATGAAAGTAGGTTTCCGGAGCTAACAGCCCTCTTCTCCCATCTAATTTCTCGCTGTCTATTCTTCCTCTCACACTTTATAAGATAATTACTCCTTTTAGCTATTCCTAAATGGTTTTACTTTTTAAAGTCATATCATACTCAGGTCTACCTCAATCTTTCTTATGAACTACCCAATTACTAATAACAATCTTAGACATATGTTTTACATTTTACATATATAAGAAGTAAACAGTCTGTCCTTATTGAGTCCCTTGTAATTAATCTTTGGCATGTACCTTATATTTCTCTTGGCTCTTATATGTAAAATCTCTTATTAAGTTCAGGTTGTTTTTTTTTTTTAAACAAGGTCCTGGAAGTCTGACAATTCATTAAGTGTCCATTTTTTTTTTCATTTAAGATTATGCTTAGCTTTGCTGGATATGACATTTTCGGCCAGAACTCCAATTCTTTTGCTCTTCGATATATAGTGTTCCAAGACCTGCAGTCTTTTAGTTTCACCACTACTAGGTCTTGTTTGATTCTAATTGGCACCGCTGTATTGTTTTTTTTTTTCTTATTGCTTGTACTATTTTATCCTTGAGCTGGGAGGTTTCAGAATTTGACTGTGATATTCCTGTGGGTTTTCCTTGTAGAATCTCTTTCAGGTGGTAATTGGTGGATTTTTTTCTATTTCTACTTTCTTTTCTTGTTCTAATGCTTCAGGGCAATTTAATTATTTCTTGTATTATCATATCAAGATCCTTTTTTTGATCATAACTTTCAGGTAACTTATGAGATGTTTCACATTCTCCTATTTTTTCATTCTTCATATTTTGTTTTATTATATCTTGATCTCATAACTTTGCAGGCTTCCCCTTGTCCAGTTTTAAATTTCAAGTTCTTTCTTCCTTCCTTTCTTTCTTCTTTCCTTCCTTCTTTCCTTCCTTCTTTTTTTTTTTAAAGGCAATTGGGATTAAGTGAACTTGGGTCCTCCTGACTTCAGGGCTGGTACTCTATCTACTGGGCCACCTAGCTGCCCCCTTCCTTCCAGCCTTCCTTCCTTCCTTCCTTCCATCCATCCATCCGTCCATCCAACCATCTGTCTTTCTGTCTTTCGCAAGGCGATTGGGGTTAAATGACTTGCCCAGGGTCACACAGCTAGTAAGTGTCAAGTCTCTGGTCTGACAGTGGACTTGAACTCAAGTCCTCCTGACTCTAGGGCCAGTGCTCCATCCACTGTGCCACCAAGTAGTCATTTTCTTCCTTAAGATTCTGGATCTCCTTTTCTAATTGGTTGACTTTCTTTTCATAATCTTGTTTTTCTTAGATGGTTTTTTCCCCCTCATTCTCTCTCATTTGATTTTTAAAGTCTTTAACTGTAGTAGCTCGGTTTTTGTAATCACCTCTAGTCCTAGGGTATGGGAGATGGTGCCTTTGGCCTCAGATCCTCCTTCAGTTCTCCCCTCTGCCCTGGAACCTAATCTGACACCTCCAGCCTCCTGTAAGTGCCCACAGCAAGTGGCATGCCCACCCCATTGCTTCTGCACTCACCCGGCATGTGCTGGTTCCTTCTCACTCCCTACAGCATGTCTAGGATCTCTGCAGCACAGCTGGGTCTGGTGTTCCTTGTTAGCAGAGGTTCTCTTTATCTTCCCTGGCTCAGACGCCTAACACTCCTCATTGTCCTGGGGGTAAAAGTTCCTGTGGCTGGGGTGGAGACAGCCTCCCAACTTCACTAACCCCAGGACTTGCTGCTTGCTGTCTAAGGGGACCTAGGACCTAGCCTGCAGGTGTTTTCTCTTCACAGGGACCAAATCTCATCTTGAGACTTTTTTCAGGTCTTCTCTGATTGTTCCAGGAGGACCCCTGTTCTTCTCCTACTCTTATTTATTTTTTACTATTCAGTGTTTGCCCAGAGGCACTATTTCATCTCTTTTTGTGGGGGAAAATCTTGAGAGCTTAGAATTTTCTGACCTGCTCTGCCGTCTTCCCAGAATCTTCTCCAGGTATGTTTTGGCTTGTGTAGTCTTCTAATAATTTACTCTTGTGTATTTTTGTTTGCTGCTATATTTTGAACAGTCTTGTTAACATAAAGTTGGTGGTTAGGGGACTGTCTACTAAAGTGTTAGCTTGAGTTCTGCATAGATGAATGGAGTACCCCAAACCAAACTAAATCATGGATTGGAAATCAGTTTCTTTGTTATATTGTTTAGTTTCTACCTTTTAAAAAAATCTTAGGGAATGTTAATGCTTTCTATTCTAATGCCATCATTATGCAAATGAAGAAAATGGAGGAAGAAAAATTTCTTGCTCACGATCACATAGTAAGTTAATGGCACACCTGTGACTAGAATCAGGTCTTTGGACTTCACTATGCTGCCTCCAATACATTATGCTGATATCTTCAGATCACCATACTCATTTCTGCTTTTACTAGAATGTTTTTCTGATTGTATGATTTTATGTTCATGGTAAAAATTTAAATTCTTCATTCAGTGATTTAATGATTTTTAAATTTTAATGATTTCTACCACCTTACCTATGCAGGTCTGTCTCCCACAACAGGAAAAAAGTTAAAGCATTTCTTAAGTGCCTGATATTTGCTTACCTGCCATTCCATTTAAGCCTGACTCCTGACTCCAAATCAGGCTGTACCCTTCCATCTTTCCTCTGCCTTTCTAACCTGTACTTATGGTTGAAGATCCAGATTTGGTTCCACACCATCCATAATGTCATTTCCCCAGACATGGATGACCACATCCATCTCTTCTTTCTCTGAATTCGGAGTATTCATTTGCTATATTAACTAACAGTGTAGGAAATAAATGATTGTTTCCTTGTAGTATTTGTATTCCTACTTAGATTGTAAACTATTAGACTTCAGAGATCCCCTCTTAAATTTTTTTCCCCCTTCAGTGTTAATTTGGCTTTCAGCAAATATTTGACTGATTACTAGATAAGGAAGTTTGGTAGAAACTGAGTGTTCTTTTAGTTAATTATGTACAATTCATCCAAACTATTGTTTTTCTTTAGATTTTAAAGCCATTGTATTAAATATAAAAAGGATTCCATCTATTATATTCATTTTTATTAATATTAATAATCTTTAAAATATAATTTTGTAAGATAGTATCTTAGGGTAACAATTTTACAAAGAAATGTATTTTACAATGATAGTCAATGTTACTGTAGAAAATTGGGTTTACTGTATAAAAACTCAAAGCAACTTTTCAGAATTATGGCTATTACAGTCATTTAACCTGTATATAAATAAGAGTTCATATTTAAACCAGATTATTTTTTTCAATAATTAAACGAAAGTAATGTAAATTAAATGTAGGAAACAGCTTCTTAGATTGAAGGAGTTTAATAGATTCCATTTTGTTTGCAAATAATTCTGGGTCACACAGATTTGTTTGTAAGACAAAGTAGCCAAAAGGGCACAATTGGTACAGCAATGTTTCAGTTATGAAGGCCTTCCTCAGTCATCTATAATACATTGTTATGAATAGGAAATTGCCTGCCTTTAACCATGTAGCAGAATACAGATCTCCTGTGTCTCTGAAACTAGAAGTCATACAACTGTGCTGATTAGTTCTACTACAGATTTATCTTATCTCAGTTGGGCTTTCCCTGCAGCAAAGCCTCTTATTCCACCTTAATTGATTTGCTATCCTTTTTACCAATGTAGCTTTTCCTGCCCTTCTCAAGTTTGCCCTAGAACCTCCTGATACCCTCCCTACCATGTTTTCAGTGGAAAACCTAACCTCATACTTTACCTAGAATTGAGTTCATTTATTTTAAGCTTCTTCTTTTTCCCTGAGTCTTCAACTCACAACTTCCTCATCCACTATTTTCTCCTTAACTTTGCTGAGGAGGTTGTTCTCCCCAGGGCCAGGCTTCTGCATGTCCCCTTGAATCCATTGTCCTCACAGTCATTTCCCTGCTCTCTCACCAGTCTTCAATTTTCCCTTTATTCTGGGTCTTTCATTCCTGATTAAAAATATATGCAAGTCCTCCTTATCTTAGAAAACCTTTACTAAATATTCTGTCATTTCCAACAGTTACCCTATTACTCTTCTGTCTCAGGAAAACTTACAGTTATCAGTGATCTCTCAGTTGCCAGATCTCATGGCCTTTTCTCTGCCCTTATCTTTCTTGACCTCTCTGTTGCCCCTGATATTGTCGACCACCTTGTCTTCTCTGGATTTTCATAACATTACTCTCTTGGTTATCTTCCTACCTCTCAATCTGTTTCTTCTGGTTCATCATCCATTTCATGCCCACTAACTCTAGATATATACACCAAAACTATGTCCTAGGACATCTCTTTTTTTCTTTATATTCTCTGTCTGAAGCCTGATCAACTCTCATTCTCGTTTATCATCTCTGCACAAAAGACTCTCAGATCTTTTTATCCTTCTGTAACTTCTTCTTAGCCCCCATCCTGCATCATCAACAATCTATTGGACATCTAAAACCAGATTCCTTGGAGGCGTATCTCAAACTCCACTTGTCCAAAACAGATCTTTTCTCTCCCCAAAATTACTTAGTGTTGTCAGGAGCACTACCTTCCTTTAAGTCACCCAGGTTCTCATCCTTGGTGTCATCATCTACTCCTTTTTTTCACTTATCCAAAAATCTAATTAGTTGACATATTGTGTCATTTCATCGCCACAATTTTAACATATGTCCCTTTTTCTTAACTTATCCAGCCACCACCCTGCTTCTGGTTCTTATCACCTCATGCCTGGACCACTACAATAATTGGTCACCTAATTGGTCTATTTGTCTTAAGTCTCTCCCATGTATTTTTCATAAAGCTATACCAAAGTGATTTTCTTAGAGTGTAGATCTGACCCTGTTACTGCTCAGTTCACTCTAGTGGCTCCCTATTAACTCTGGGATGAAATAGAAACTCCTATCTTTGATATTTAAAGCTTTTCACAGCTTGATCCCTTCAGTCTCCCTATGTAATTGTCCCTTCCACTTATTCTGGGGTATAGCTATATTGACCTGTTTGCTCTGTGTCATGCAGACTGCTCCATCTTTCATCTTTTTGTCCAGTTACTTGCTCTCCCCCATGAGTGCAATGTTCTCCTTCCTCACCTTTGTTTCTTGGGATCACTGGCTTTCTCATAAAGTTCAGGAGTGAAATAATCACTGCCTCCAGTATTAAAATACTAGCTATAGCAACAAAAATAGGAAAAATAAATTAGGAGGCAAAACAATCTTAATTTATATAAATATAACTATAAAACAGCTTTTAAAAAATAGAAATAAAGGAAGAAAAGTAATGGAGATATATTCCATGTTCATGATTAGGCCTTAGCAATATAGTAAAAATTACTATGCTGTTCAAATTGCTATACAGATTTATTACTATACCAATCAAATTATCAATGAGATATTTTAAAGAATTTGACAAAATAATAAAATTCATTTTTAGGGATAAAAGGTAAAAAAATATCAAAAGGTTATGAAAACAGCCCTCATTGAACCTAACTTTGCCTTCTTGCAGTTTCTATTCTGTACCACAGAGTTCTATACTCTGTAGTCAGACAAACATAATCATCCTGTATTGCTGCTTTGAGTTCTGGATCCTTTCACTGAAATAGGTGTCCATATTTTCTGAATTCCATATTGGGATAGATAGTATGATAAAAGTTTTTTACTATTGTCGTCTCTTCCCTATCACAATAATTTTTAAATGTGGGATAGTTCTAGAAAGTCTAGATCATATTATTACTACTTTCCTTTTAGTTCTTTTGATTACATCCATACTTATTTATCCTCCTAGCCCTTTGAGCTCCCTATTTGCATCATTAATATCATCCCTTTCTTTGTTACCCAGGTTCAAATCTATAATCATTTATAGTCCATTAACCATAAATTCCACAGAATATCAAAGATGGTAAGGGTCTTAGGTCCATTAGTTCAACTCCCGTATTCCACAAATGGGGGAAACTAAGGTTCTGAGTGAGGAACTGGCTTAGTAAGATTGTGTTAGAGTCAAGATTACAATCTAGGGTTATTGATGCCCTAGAATATGCTGTTTTATTTACTTTTATCTCTAGGACACTGTGTTGACAAGCTTCTTGCTGTTTTTAAGGGGGAAGAGATTCTTAACCTTTGCTGTTTTGTCAGTTTGGTGGAACCTATTGACCCCTTTTCAGAATGATGTTTTTGAAGGCATAATAAAATATATAGGATTGTCATGGAAGCCAATTATAGTGAACTAGTTATCAGAAAAAAAATATTTTAAAAAACAAATTTAGTAACCCTGGGTTAAGCACCCAAGGATTAAGGGGAGCCAGGTGACTGATTCCAGAGAGGACAGGCACTGCTTCCTGGCCATGCTCTTCACTCTCACATAATGTGTCATGCTTATGGAGCATTTTCAGTTTTGTCAAGTTCTTTTCCCGTAACAGCCCTGTGAGGCAGGGAACATAAGGGTTTGTTATGGACCGTGTTTTTGATTATGTAGTGTCTTTCAGCTTTGAATTTCACTTGACTTTTATAAACAGTTGTCTCTTTTACAGATGAGAAAACTGATGCTCAGAGAGGTTAAGTGACTTGCCCAAGGTCATTCAGCTATTAATGGTCAGAACTGAGATTCAGACCCAGGTCTCTTCAAATCCAGCCCTCTTTTCACACCATGCTGCCTCCTTTTTTGATTCTCTTGGGATCTGTTGAGCTAAACAGATTATTGTCAGTAAGTGGCTAGCTAATATACTTTGTAAGTCTTAAAGCTCTATATAAATTTAAGTTTTTATTATTAATTTCCATGAGAACTGGAATCATGTCTTAAACTTTGTATTTTCCCCAGCACGTAGCCAAGATACAGGTTCTCTTCTCTTGAACCTTGTGGAGAGCAAACATTTATTTGCAAACATAAAAGCTTCCTGGGTTGACTGCTATGTAGATAGATACAAATCTACATATTCTATAAGGTTTTTAATTTAATTATTGGACCTATATTAGGTAAGATGAAGTAGTGTTTTAGGACAGATGGAGCCCTCCTGTGAAGTTAAGTGGGAAGGTCTTTCTGAGGTCATCATGTTTTCAGGCACAAGTACTTGATACAAATCATATATATTTTAAAATAATCTAACATTGACTCTTTTTGTATTACATTACAGGAATTCTAATGAGCCTTTGACCTTCACCTTTTTACTAGTTGGAATGTGTTATCAAGTTTGGGTACAGTGCCTTCAGAACCAACATGTAACAGCAGATGGATGTCACTTTATACAAGTTGTTACTTCAGACCAACATTTTTGACTCTGTTGGATCCCTGTACCTTCAGCCTAAATTCAGTTTGTTGTTGTAAACAAAATAAAAGAAGTTCATGTAGTGCTTGCTCTAGCGTGGGTCATCATGAGTAGCAGTCTAGGAAAAGAAAAAGACTGTAAAGAGAAAGACCCTAAAGTGCCATCAGCCAAGGAGAGAGAAAAGGAGGCAAAGGCTTCTGGAGGTTTTGGAAAAGAGAGCAAAGAAAAGGAACCTAAGACCAAAGGGAAAGATGCCAAAGATGGAAAAAAAGACTCCAGTGCTGTGCAGCCAGGTGTGGCTTTTTCTGTGGACAATACTATCAAACGCCCCAATCCAGCTCCTGGGACTCGAAAAAAATCTAGCAATGCTGAAGTGATTAAAGAGCTAAACAAATGCCGGGAAGAGAATTCAATGCGATTGGACTTATCCAAGAGATCTATACACATGCTTCCTTCATCAGTCAAAGAATTGACACAGCTAACAGAACTTTATTTATACAGTAACAAATTACAGTCTCTCCCAGCAGAGGTAGGCTGTTTAGTGAATCTCGTAACACTGGCACTGAGTGAGAACTCACTGACCAGTTTGCCTGACTCTCTTGATAACTTGAAGAAGCTTCGTATGCTTGACTTACGGCATAACAAACTGAGAGAAATTCCCTCAGTGGTGTATAGGCTAGATTCTCTCACCACTCTTTACCTTCGTTTTAATCGAATCACTACTGTGGAAAAGGATATCAAAAATTTATCAAAACTTATCATGCTTAGCATTCGGGAAAACAAAATCAAACAACTACCTGCTGAAATTGGTAAGAGACTTTTGATTGTGATTTTTTTTTTGGTGTGTTTAGTATGCTAAATGTTTTTGTGAAGAATTGTAGGTTTGTGTCAGTGAATACATGAACTACTTTTTTTATTTTACCTTCATTACAAGCCTCTTTCAGTAAACTTTGATTTTTGAGCTTTTAGCAGTATCAACAGCATGATGGCATAACCCTAAGAACATTTGTGTAAATGTTATGATCCTTAGAATGTATGCATAATGAGTTCAGACAACTTTATATAGATGTAAAGGTGCATCTTTCATATGAAAACAATGGTTATTGTTTTAGATTAAGATTATTCTTTTTTTAAGTGGGGAAAAGAATCATAGAATTTTAGAACTGGAATGAGCTTCAGAGGTCATTCAGTTATACCTCTGCCTCAAAGTTGAAGTCACTGCACAGCATCCCTAACTGGTGATCAGTAGTGAAACAATCTCTTATCTCCTGAGGCAGTCTATTCTGTTTGAGGACTACTCCAATAGTAAGTTCTCCCTTCAGTGCTTTATCACTACTTATTCTCTCCCTCTTTTCCTTCTAAATTGTCTTATGTCAAAAAACTTACATTCTGTGGATAGATAGATTTATCTATATTGTTGGCTATTTATATGTAACATATCTATATGTACATATATCTGTATGTAACTGACAGGAAAAGAAATATTTTTACATTTTCAGATATGAGTCCAGGTGGTTGGTCTAGTTGTGGGAAAGGCTAGAATATTGCCTTCTATACAATACTCAGTTAATAAACATTTATTAAGCACCAACTATGTGCCAGGCACTGTGCCAAATGCTGAAATACCCCCCTGAAACTGCCCCATCCCCAAGTCCCATTTTGGAGAAAGGTAACATGAAAACAACAATGTTCAAGCAAGATACGTACAGGATAAATTGGAGGTCATCAACAGAGAGAAGGGGCTAGCAATAAGGAGGATCAGGAATAGCTTCTTTTGTAGTAGGTGGTGGAATTTTAGCTTGGACAGGAAGGAAGTGAGGAAGGGGAGATGAGGAAGGAGAGAATTCTGGGCATGGGGAACAGTCAGTGAACATTCATGGAGTCAAGAGATGGATTGTTTTGTGCTAGGAATAGCAGGTATCACTGAATCATAGACTATGGGGGAGAAGGAAGAGTAGATGTTAAATATCTTTTTATCAAATAGGCGTTTGTTTCATAAATGATTATCGAATTTAATTTTGAAAATCTTAGATGCCATATTACATTATACTTAGCATGCACTCTGAGCTTAAGCCACTTTTATCTTTCATTTTGGACTAATGAAATTACTTTAATCACAGTTTTCTTAGTCATTGCATAGATATCATTAAAATGGTTCAGTATTATTCATGCGTTGAAATATTTCAAAGAATTCTGTCCCTTATATTTATATAGTTGCTTCTGAAGCTTTTAATTTCAGTACAAAATTTAATTAAAATGTATGCTAATATCTTTTACTGTGGAACTGAATTATATCAATATGAAATCCACAACACCGAATATCTCAATTTTTCTGTTTTCTTTCTGCAGAAAGAAATATCTCCTGTTTTAATTTTTAGACACTAATCTTAAAAGCTCAACTTAAGATGAGAACAATTATTATACAAGTCTTTGTTAATAAAGTCTTATATGATATAGCTTACCAAATTAGCCAAGATTTAAGGAAGGCTTATTCCTTGACAAAACTAATGCTATGCTTCAGATCTGCTATGTGAGTATGGGTTTAACATCTTTATCAAAAGGCATATTTTATTATAGTCTTCTGTATTTGGAATGGTGTATTTTAAAGTTACCTTACTGGCTTGTTACTATAGCGTGACTTGTTTCTTGGTCTTTGAGTACTAATTTTGTTTTTCATTATTATTTTTTAATCATTATCTTTTAGAATAATACTTATAGAAGTAGAAAACCTCAGGGGATGAGTTGGCAATATAGATTATGAAAATGTAAATTATGTTTTCATGTAATATCAGTTAAATCATGCAGTGAGAATAAATTTTACACTTTTATTTTTATTTCCTCTTTCTTGGAGCATCAAATAACCGTGATTTTAAAACATGGAATATTTTATAAGATTATTCTTAGAATTATGACATATAAATCTCTTAAGAAAGGATGAAATTAATTTTCACATTTTGAGTGACACTTATGTATTTCTGAATACAGTGCCTCTAAATAGATTTTGAGATATAGACATGAGAAGAAATATGTCTGTACACAGTGGATACTTAATAAATGGCTACTGAATAAATCTGTTGAAAACATTGTTATTTATATATTCCATATAGTGAACAAATAAGAAATAATAAATCATAGGACTTAGAGTTGAAAGAGACCAGATAATCTAGTCCAGTCTTCTCATTTTATCTTTGGAAAAAAAGTCTAATGGGAAATTACTTTTTACTCTTAGTTTAAAAACGTGCATAGGCCTTCCAGTCCTGTGTCTAGTCCAGTGAAGACAAAACTCTACCAACCCAAAACAAGATAGCTTCCCTTTGAGCTTTGCACCTCCTGCCCCAGGCTGCCTTCCTTTTTTCCGCTTATCATTGCTTAGTCACTTCTCTTTATTCCTCTGCACTTGTTAGTCTGTTGTAATTTGGCTTCTGTTCTCACTACTCTACAGAAACTATCTTCTTCAAGATCAGTAATGGTTTCTTCATTGTGGTATCTAATGGTTTTGTCCGTGTTCATCCTTTTTGTGACCACTTCAGCTTTGATACCTCTTTTCGCTTGGATAACACTTTACTTTTTCCTGTTTTTGATTATTCCTCATTGTTTACTGACTCTGTAACCCTTGTCTTCTCCTTTAAGTGTAAATAAACCCTGTGGTTGTGCCATAGATCCTCTTTGCTTGTCACCCTACATTTTCTTTCCTTGTTGAACCCACCAGAATGGCTTAAATTACCTCCTCTATGCGAATGACTTCTCATTCTTTATGCTTTTCCCCAACCTCTCCTCAGAATTCTAGTTCTGTATTTCTGTCTGCTTAATAATGCTTACCTAAATACCACACTTTGCTTTATCTCTCATATGCCATGGTTTTGTATGTATACCTCCTTCTGTTAGATAGCAGGCCCTTTGACAGCAGGGTCTTTGTTGAATCTTCATATTAAACCCTAGAGTCTAGCACAGTGATTTGCTATTTTCATTAATCTGTGTTCTCATTGAATAGTCTGTTGTCTCCAGAGGTGTAGATCATCAGAGGCTTTGCTTTCCTAATAACCTCATAGAAATAATATCTTTGAGTTCATTAGAAAATACAACACAAAACAGAATTAAGTAATTTTTGTGTATTTCATTTTCATTTAAGGTAGAGATGAATAATAATAATTATGTTAATCTTCTTAATGCTTAAATAGGTAAATATGGAAAAATTGAAATATAGGTTTCCTTAAAGCATTGTTCACTAGTGATTTTATAGCTGAAATATATGACAGAGGCACATGGACTCAAAGGCTTGCCTTTTATTATTATTTTATTAAGTGCTGGTTCTGTTATAGATGCCAGAGCTCTGAATCATTTATTTTCTTGCCATTTGTATGAATATATAGCTGGATATAATAACATCTAGCTGTTTTTTCCCCCTAGACCTGTGATTTCATTTATACAAGAAACTCAAAGTGTGAAAACTCCCTCTTCTGAGGCATATCAGCAGTTCATTTGAATCTTAGAGATAAAGCTGTGGTTCTCAAAGGGTGTGTCTCAGCATGCCTTTTCCTGATTAGACTTCCACATTCTCCATTCCCTGTCTTCTGCTGCAGATTGCATCCTACTTTTCCCACTAGGTGTTGGTAAGGTCAGCAGGTCTGCTGGTGGTGGTACAGAGAAGGTGAAGGAAAGGAAAAGCAAAAGAATCCCAAGTCCCACATAATGAATCTGGAGGTCTGACTGCTTGGGAGCCCTTCTTTATTGCCAGTTTAATCATTCAGCATCTTCACGTAAAAAATACTGTACTGAAAGCAAAAAACCAAACCAAACCAAAACAAAAAAACCCAAACCTTGATAAATCCTGTTAGGGAGTTGAATTGTCTGCTGAGAGGTTATGTGGCTTTCCTGTGGGCACACAGCTAATTTGTATGAGATGTAGGTCTTTAGCCCAGCTGTTTATGACTCTAAGGGTAGCCTTCTTTTAATTACATTATATTACTTCTTATTCACCTTTTGTATGCCACATAGAAGTATATTTGAAGAGGCTGATAAATTAGTAATTATAAGTCCAATATTCAATTTATAAGGTGGCAGACTTAGAATCAGCTATTACACAGGGAAATAGTTAGTTCCTTCTTTTTATTATGGTAATGTAATTATATTTTTTAAATTGTATATAAATTTAGGTAGAGACCAATGCAAATAATTATGGTACCCTTAATGCTATTTGATGTGAAAAATTAGAGACTTGTAGTATGGAATTAAAAGAGTGAGAACTGTAACAAAAAATAGTAGAAGTGATACAGAGTCAGATAGCAAGCATATGAATATAACGAACCAGAGATATTATGTTGGACAGAATCCAAGAAAACACTTAGGCTGGTAATGTGTCTCTGTTCTGTAGTCTGGTATATTAACTTATCTTATTTTGACCATGTTTTCATTTTTGAGTTTATACACTGACTTAAGAAAGTAATTTCCCATTTATTTGAAACGAGACTGCTCAGACATCCCCTAACTCATGGATAGTGCCCTCTTTTTTAGATGTCTTCCTGTAACTTCTTTTCCATTTCTATATAGGGTTTCCACAATACTTTTCTTTCTTTTTTTTTTTAAGGCAATTGGAGTTAAGTGACTTGCTCAGGGTCCTACAGCTAGTAAGAGTCAAGTGTTTGCTCTGAGGCCGGATTTGAACTGAGGTCCTCCTGACTTCAGGGCCGGTGCTCTATCCACTGCGCCACCTAGCTGCCCCTGCACAATACTTTTAATATGTTCAATATGTATCTGAATGAGGTGGTGGTGGTCATGTGAGCAGAGAATGGACTAGATACAAGAGAGGTTGATGTAGAATTGACAAGACATGGTAGTTGAGTGGATGTGGGTAGTGAGAGATTGGAATGAGTCAAAAATGACTGAAGTTGCAAACCCAGGTAACAGGAAGGATAGTGGTGGCCTACTATAAATAGGGAAATTTGGAAATGGAAGCACGTCTAGGGAGAAATGATAGTGAATTTGATATGCTAATAGGACATCAGGTTCATCAAGAGAGATATCATATATACAGACACATACAATTATATATACATATATTATATAGAGTATACACACACATACATGTTAAAATTAGTAGTACAGCCAGGACTTTTAACTATTTTTCCAGTATACCAGACTGCCTGTCTGAGAACTAACCTGGGCAGTGGTTATCTTCAGCAAACTGAAACATGTAAGTAGATATGTTTTTACTTTGGGTGGAGTTCCAGGTATGTCATCTAGTTCTGACTCATAGGTTAGACTACAAAGGCAGACAATTGCCCTTCTTAGACTTAAGTGCCAAACTTGATTTGTTACTTATATGGCTGGGACAAGGAAAACTAGGTTCAGTTCTACCTTGTATAGGGTGACTGTGTGACTTAGGCAAGTCACTTAATGCTCATTGCCCCAGGCAGTCTATAACTGATAAACTGCAATGCAAGTGCCAGCTTGCATTAGTAGAGGGAGTTTCCTGACTGAGAGTACCATGCCAATGAAATCATAGGTCTAACTTTAAAAAAAAAAATAGCTGGGACCCACTAGATTAGAGCAAATGTGCATCACTTCTTATGAGGAAAATTTGCTTTGTTAAGTATTGGTTCCTTTTGTATTTCAAGTCTGCATTTTTCTTTCTTGCATTTAAGATCAATTGTTTAATCACAAGAAAGATAAATACAAATACCAAGGAAATTGCAAGTAACGAAATAAATTATCTAATCTCTAGAGAGTGTTAAAAGAAAAAGACACCTTTTGGGTTAAAATGGAACAAAAAAAGAGGAACCATTAAGAAATTTCTTTCTAAAAGTACACAGATGGATAAAGACTAAAGTAGATTTAAAGCCATTGCAAAAATGATGGTGGATGAGCAAGCTTGAAACACCATGGACTAACATTACCTCCCTACTTCCCGTGAATCAAGGTATTATATAAGACTGTATGTGGACTATATAATAAAAGGATAAAGAGTAGGTGGAGCATAGAGGGGAAAATACCTTGTATCCTAATCAATTCCTTTGGCAAACAACAAGGTGATGATAACTTGTATGATCTCATAGCAAGAAAAGGGGGCTATAGAATTGTGAGGTAACAAAGGGACAGATTAAAACTGGGAAATAAAAGGGAAGATCTTGAGATAATGGGAGGAAGAGGGATCTCAACAAAGAACACTCTAGTGGGAGGGGAGAGATCTGTTCTGTAGTGAGAGATGAATGAAAATCTGCAGGAAAATGGTGCATAGCAATAGTACTTTTGAGAGTATTGTGCCCTCTATGGACACCATCTTGCCTGAGGAGAAGAGAAATTGGAGCTCTGGAGTACAGCTAGCACGCGGAAAGGAGAACACAGCTTCAGAGAGGAAATTGCTTAGCAGATCAGAAAGAGAATAATCATGGAGAGGAAAAAGGGTAGAATTGGACCACACAAATTAGGACATGGAAATTTCTGTCATTCTGTTTTCATTATTCCTCTCATGAATTGATACATCTGAAAGTGAGGCACAGTAGAAAAAAAAAAGATGAGGTGACTGGATCCACAAAGCAATGATGTTGAAATGATCAGAAGAGGGAACTTAAACTTGATATTTTAGAAAACTTTGAATTTAAAAAACAAGATGGAGTGGTGTTAAAGATGAAGAGCAGAGAACCATTGGGAGTTTCGTGGCCTTAAAGTAGACTCAGCAAAATTAATCACAGGTACAAGGTACATGATTTCCAAAGAGAGGAACAAAAAAGAAGTTCCAATTCAGAAAAAAAAAATACTAGAGACAAAGTATAAATACAACTCTCATAACTTTAAAGATGAATAGAAGTCCAAAAATGAAAAAAATGACATAAATCAAACCTCACAATTTACTTATTAAAAAAATCTAGAAAATGAAGCCATATCCCAAATAAAAATGAGACTGGAGCAAATTTTCTGTGCATCAGAGGAGTAAAAAACCAAAAACAAAAACCGGAGTTGCAACAATGCTATCAGAAAAAACAAAAGCATAAATTAACAATATGAAAAGATAAATGAGGAAATTGCATTATGTTGAAAAGAACCACAGACAACATACAAATATCGAAATTATCTAATCCAAGTGGCAGAGCATCCATATTCGTAAAGAAAAATTAACTGAATTCCAAGAAGGCAGTAACAATAATAGGAGATTATTTGAACATGTGGATGAATGTAACAAAGATCAACAAAAAGGAAAATAAAGAATTGAAGAAATTGATGGAGAAGTTAGAGCTAAAAGGCTTATGGCATCATTGGAATGGAACCACCAAAAAATATGAATATTTTCAGCACCACATAGAAAACTGTCCATGTATTAGGGCAAAGAGAAATTGAAAAGTAAACATAAAGAGACAAATACTGAACACATTCTTTACAGACTGTGTTAGAATAAAAATCTTAATCAGTTGGGGGAGCACATACAAAAGGTAAATATAAATGGAGACTCCACAATGAAATCCTATATAACCTGTGGATTAAAGATTAAGTCATAGAAATAATAATTATGTGAAAGACAGGGTTGACACAACATATCTGCCAAAATTTCTGAGATTCAGCTGAAGCAGTCCTCTAGGGAATAAGGATATCCATTAAAATGTTCATTAACAAATTAGGAAGGGAGATTAATGAACTGAATATGTATACTTCTTTTGAAGGTTCAGTCTGTCTAAAGCAGGTTGAAAAGCAGTGGTCATTTGGCTGGACAGTACTAATTTTTGACCTCTATGTCTGATCTGTGTCAATTTGCTTCTACTGAGGAAGCTTGGTAGCCCCTTGTTTTCAGGGGTTCATCATATTGGTACTAGACTTTGTGCGAACATTTAATTTGGTTTTAGTCCTAATGTAGCACAGAACTTTCAAACTTAAGGGATCCAGAAGCTTCAGCTCCTCCCCACATCCACTTTCCCATGATAGGAGGAACTATGGTGTATACCAGCACACCTAGCTAAATATGTATTCTAAAAAAGAAAGCCAACAACAACAAAAAAAGCAAAATAAGTACAAAAAAACCCCAAAGTTTGAAAAGTAGAGGAGTACTAGATAAATAGGAAACCAAAAAGACTAGTACTGATTAAACAAAACTGAAAGCAGGTTCTTTGAAATGACTAACAAAATTTTTAAACCTTTAGCCAACTTGATTAAAGAGTACAGAAAATCAAATTAACAAAATAACAAATGAACAAGGTGTAATTACAACAAAGCCAGAATAAAAAGAATGATCAGAACCTACTATACACTTTTATATACCCTCCAAAAACCAGAACATAAAAATAGAAGGTCCTTCAAAATAAAATATCCAAGCTAGGATACTAAATAGATATCTTAAGTAATCTAATCCAGTGTTAGAAAAGGGAATAGAACTGATTGTAAATGAAGTACTGAAGAAAAAAAATAATCATCCTAATGGATTCATAGAATTTTATGAAACTTGTAAAGAAAATGAGTACTATTAGTACACAAATTTTTCTCAAAAATGGGGAAAAAACCACTCTACCAGATTTCTTTTACAGTGCTGATACTGTAAACGAGGGAAAGATAAAGCAAAGAGAACTTTAGACCACTTTCATTAATGAATATTGATTCAAGTATTTTAAATAAAATCTTTTCAGTAATATTTGATAGAAAATGTAAGTGTATCTGTTTCCAGCAAATAATTTAACCCTAGGATTTCTGTAGGTTTTCCCTATTTAAAATTTAGCTACTTTGGCTTAAGTTTTTTTCCTACATTCCTAAGGGGATACATTGATTTATAAAATGTTTCCAGGGGTTCCAAAACTGGGTCCAAGCTTTGCAGCTCAGATTAGGCATACTTGGACCTCTAATGTCTTTGGTGTAAAATGTTGAAATGGTTGAATATAGATTGTACGCTTATGCTAATCCATATGTTTGGAATCACCTTCAGAGCTAATTTCCAAGAAAACTGACTTCACTGCTTTATAATGACATCATCTTTCTAATGTCATTGGTCCTCCTTGAGAACGAAGGACAAACAACAACAAACATTTTTTTAAAAAAATAATTCTTATTGATGTCTTTTATTTTAGATCACAGCTGTTCAGGAAATATTACACACACACACACACACACACACACACACACACACACACACCTCAAAATTGATCCCTCATTTATAAGAAAGAAAATTACCAGAAAAAAAAAATCAGATACAGTGATCGTATCTCACTATGCATATGGCATTTTCCCCCTAGAAATCTCTCAACTATCTATTATTTCATCATTATTCTTCAGGACCATTAATGATTTTTCAGATTTAAAAAAAATTATTTATTTTTAGTGTTCAACATTTACTTCCATAAGATTTTGAATTCCAAATTTTCTCCCCATTTCTCTCCTACCTCTACTCCAAGACGGTGTGCAATTTGATATTGGCTCTACATAGACATTCATATTAAACCTATTTTCACATTAGTCATGTTGTAAAGAAGAATTAGAACCAGTGAGAGAAACCACAAGAAAGAAGAAACAAACAGAAAAAGGAAAAAAAAAAGAGAGAGCAAATAATATGCTTCGATATGCATTCACACTCCATAGTTCTTCTTCTGGATGTGGATAGCATTTTCCATCATGAGTCTTTTGGAGTTGTCTTCGATCCTTGCGTTGCTAAGAAGAGATAAGTCTGTCAAAGTTAGTCATTGCACAATGTGGCTGTTACTGTCTGCAATGTTCTCCTGGTTCTGTTTACTTCACTCAGCATCAGTTCATATAAGTCTTTCCAGGTTTTCTGAAGTCTGCTGGCTCATTATTTCTTATAGCACAATAGTATTCCATTCCATTACATCCATTACACAATAGTATTCCTACCATAACTTGTTCAGCCATTCCCCAGCTTATGGGCATCCCCACAGTTTCCAATACTTGGCCACCACAAAAAGAACTGCTATAAATATTTTTGTACACGCGGGTGCTTTTCCCATTTGTATGATTTCTTTGGAATACAGCCCTAGAAGTGGTCTTGTTGGGTCAAAGGGTATGTACAGTTATGTAGCCCTTTGGGAATAGTTCCAGATTGCTCTCCAGAATGGTTGGATCAGTTCACAACTCCATCAACAATGCATTAGTGTTCTGATTTTCCCACATCTTCTCTGGCATTTATCATTTTCCTGTTTTGTCATGATAACCAGTCAGATAGGTGTGATGTTGTACCTCAGTGTTGTTTTGATTTGCATTTCTCTAATCAATAGTGATTTAGAACGTTTTTTCGTAAGACTATAGCTTGCTTTAATTTCTTCATCTGAAAACTGCCTGTTCATATCCTTTGAATATCTTGTATTCTTATAAATTTGACTCAGTTCTTTATATATTTTAGAAATGAGTCATTTATCAGAGACACTGATTGTAAAAATTCTTTCCCAGTTTTCTGCTTCCCTTCTAATCTTGGTTGCATTGGCTTTGTTTGTGCAAAACCTTTTTCAATTTAATGTAATCAAAATTATCCATTTTGTATTTCATAATCTATCTCTTGTTTGGTCATAAATTCTTCCATTGTTCATAAATCTGACAGGTAAACTATTCCTTGCTCACCCAGTTTGCTTATAGTTTCAACCTTTATGTCTAAATTATGTACCCATTTTGACTTTATTTTGGTATACAGTGTGAGATGTTGGTCTTTGCCAGTTGCTGCCACACTATTTTCTAGTTTTCACAGCAGTTTTTGTGAAGTAATGGGTTCTTATCCCAGAAGCTAGTC
Source organism: Phascolarctos cinereus (assembly GCF_003287225.1). Lineage (NCBI taxonomy): Eukaryota > Metazoa > Chordata > Mammalia > Diprotodontia > Phascolarctidae > Phascolarctos > Phascolarctos cinereus. The sequence continues at coordinate 100,126,368 of NW_027555736.1, read as the reverse complement.
TTTGGGTTTATCAAACAGTAGATTGTTATAGTCATTGAGTACTGTGTCTTGTGTACCTAACCTGTTCCACTGATCCACCACTCTATTTCTTAGCCAGTGCCAGGTAGTTTTGGTGATTACTGCTTTATAATATAGTCTGAGATCTAGTATAGCTAGGCCTCCTTCCCTAGCATTTCTTTTTATTCGTTCCCTTGATATTCTGGACCTTTTGTTCTTCCAAGTACATATTGTTATAATTTTTTCTAGCTCTGTCAAATAATTTTTTGGTAGTTTGATTGGTATGGCACTGAATAAGTAAATTAATTTAGGTAGAATTGTTATTTTTATCATATTAGTTCGGCCTACCCATGAGCAATTGATGTTTTTTCAGTTATTTATATCTGACTTTATTTGTGTGAAACCTGTTTTGTAGTTGTGTTCATATAGTTCCTGGATTTGTTTTGGCAGGTAGATTTCCAAATATTTTATAATGTCTACAGTAATTTTAAATGGAATTTCTCTATCTGTTGCTGTTGGGCTTTGTTAGTAATCCATAGAAATGCCGATGATTTATGTGAATTTATTTTATATCCCACAGATTTGCTAAAGTTGTTTATTATTTCAAGTAGTTTTTTAGTTGATTCTCTAGGATTCTCTAAGGATATCATCCTATTATCTGCAAAGAGTGATAGCTTTGTTTCTTCTTTGCGTATTCTAATTCCTTCAATTTCTTTTTCTTTTATTGCTAAAGCTAATGTTTCTAGTACCATATTGAATAACAATGGTGATTATGTACATCCTTGTTTCACTGGAAATATTTCTGGCTTATCCTTATTATGTATAATGCTTGCTGATGGTTTTAGGTAGATGCTACTTATCATCTTAAGGAAGACTTCATTTATTCCTGTGCTCTCTAGTGTTTTTAGTAGGAATGGGTGTTGTATTTTGTCAAAAGGTTTTTTTTGGCATCTATTGAGATAATCATTTGGTTTCTGTTAGTATAGTATCTATCTTTGACTAAATAGTATTGGCCAGTTTGGTTACTCACCTTATTCACTATACTTATTTCTAAATTATTTTTGTCTGTTTTCAAATATCAGATCCACACAGAGTCTGAATGTTTGACATTATGGTGTTCAAAAGAGTGCACTTTATGGGTTTAAAGGCAATTTTGGAAGAGGAATTAAATGATTGTGTGTGTGTGTGTGTGTGTGTGTAACATTGCTGCAATAATTAAGAAGTACAGTATATCTTACAAGATGATTACTCTGAAAGAGCAACACTTATTCAGATGCCAAGTTCTAGGTTGTGTGTGTCTGCATTTATTTTAAAGAATGTCCCATATTTCTTCATGCTCACATGTCTTATACCATATAGAATCCTGATTAGCAGTGCTGAATGAAGTATTACTTTTTCTCACTTCTCATACAGTACATCTGTTCCAATAGTATTTGCAAGTTATAAAATTCCATGAGCATAACAAAATTGTGACCTTAAAATATTAACTTCAGTAACCTTCAATAAAGAAGGCTAATCTCTAACTTTTGAGCCTTTCTCCCACCAGCCTCCATGCTCTGACAGGGCAGTACAACCTAACTTGTGGGCTTGTGCTTTGGTATCCACTGAGCAGTTTCCTTGCTGTTGCTATAGTCCCTGCCAACATAACCTGCTCCAGGCTTCATCTCTTCATTCTTTGACAATAAGCAGCATAACTCTTTCCACCCCACTTTTTGAAGGATGTGGATGTAAAGGAAAAACATAATCTAGGACAGCAGCATGTTGCACTGAAGCAGAGCACAGCCACACACTAAAAAATAGAAGGACCTGGAGAAGGACTTATAAAGATGTTCTTTACAAGTTTGATTGGCTAGGGAGCACCAGGCCCAGAGGAAAGGGGACTGACATCTAACTGAGACCAGATCTGGCCTCTTAAAAATATGTGGGGCAAGGGATGAGGCTGATAAAAAGAGCATTACCCAATATGAGAGGAGACTAAGAAAGCTATTGAGGTACAGCCCTGGGGTTTCTACCATCAAACAGGAAGGACAGTCAGAGGAAAACATAAGGAAAAAAGACTGAAATTGCCAAAGATCTCAGGAAGAAGAAAACTTTATTAAAAACCTTGGGCACATGTATATAAATCAACAAATAAAATATTAACGTAGAAGGAAAGATGTTTATCTCAGACATCTAAGTGAGTCCAAACATGCTTGAATGAATTTTTGCAAGATGAAAGGAAACGAATCAATACCTGATAAGGTAGAGTATCCTGTGGATCCCTGTGAGATCATGGAATCCAAATCAAGAGCGAAATAAGAATCATAAAAGCAGAATTTGTGGTCTACACAGCAGAAATAGTTGGCAGAGTAGGAAAAAAACTTGAATCCACAGTGATAAGCCTTTCCCAAGAAACAAAGAGAAAACAATCAATTGGGAATACAACTATGCAGAAATAAAAGACAATTCTGACAGAAGAGAAGCAAAATGCTGTAAAATTAAAAGAACATATCTTTATACTAGTAAAACATTGATGTATAGAAAAGATTTAAGGATCAAAGGTCTCTCAGAAGAACAAGACAGCTTAAAAAGTCTGAACACCATAATGCAAGACAGAGTATAAGAAAACTGCCCAGAACTTCTGAATATAGAAAACAAAGTGTTAATTGAAAGAATTCAGAGAGGTTTCCAGGAAAAAAAAAACACAAAAAGCCTTTATACTGTAATCTCTCAGACCTGTAGTGATTAATAATTCTAATGACAAACAACAAATTCTGCAAGCAGTCAAGAGAATTATCTTCAAATATAATGGGCAGGGAAGAGTCTGGGCAAGATAAGGCAGTAAGTTATCTGGCTCTCCTAAATTCCCTCACAAATAATTTAAAATAATGCCTCAAAGTGAACTTGGAGAGGCAGAAATAAGTAAAAGTAGGGGTAAAGTAGTTGTCCACTTAAGAAAGCTTGAGAGAACATTTGGAAAGACCTAATCTCCCCTTCCCTTCTCCACCCCTGATTGAAGTGCGCATACCTCTGCCTGGACAGACACAACAGAATCAACAAACAAGCAATCCTGGTGGTGGCTCAGTCAACAAATAACAAGACCTGGGGGCAGCTGTGTAGGCTGAAGCCTCAGTTTTAAGGACTTTCATCAGACCTGTGGGATTAAGGATCATGGATCAGGAGGAGATTGAAAGGCCCTCCACTGGTGTTGGACACCAGGGTCTAGTTGTGTTGATCATACACATTGCTGGGCTGTGGCTGTGGGCAAGGAGAAGTAAGCACATATGCTGTTTGCAGAAGATGAGGGCCTTGCTTTCTGTGGACACTCACAGAAGAGTGAGTCTGTTTTATTTTGGTGCCAGGACAGGGGAATGAGCTGAAGCTTGCAACCTTGGGAGGGAACTCAGGGAATAAGAGCCTTTGTGGTGACAGCCTTGCTGGAGGCCATGGTCATGGTTTAGGGATGGAGAAGACCACCTGAGGTAAGCCACCTGGAGAGCTCAGATAACAACATGTAAAACTTGAAGCTTGAGATATTGTCCCCTATACCTTAGGACGAGAGCCTGACTAACACAAAGTTAATAGAGAAGAAATAAACCACTAAAAAAAATGACTAGGCAAAAGAGAAAGAACCTAACCAACCATAGATAGTTACTATGGTGATAGAGAAACTTTGGGTTCAAACTCAGAAGATAGTCAAAACAGCTACTTGCAAAGCTTCAAAGAAAAAAGCAAAATGGTCACAAGACCAAAAAGAGTTTTTGGAAGAGCTTAAAAAAGACTTTAAAAATCAAATAAGAGAGATTGGGGAATATTTAGGAAAATAAATAATAGTGATGCAAGAAAGTCAACCAATTAGAAAAAGAGATCCAAAAATATACAGAAGAAAATAGCCTCTTAAAAATTAGAATTGGGCAAGGGCAAGCTAATGATTTAATAAGACACCAAGAGATAATAAAAGAAAATCGAATGAATAAAAAACTAGAAGAGAATGTGAAATATCTTATTAGAAAAACAACTGACTTGGAGAACAGATTGAGAAAAGACAATATAAGAGTTGTTGGACTACCTGAAAATTATGGTTAAAAAAAAAGTCTAGACACTATATTTCAAGAAATTATTCAGAAAAATTGTCCTTCAGTTTTAGAGCAAGAGGATAAAATAGAAATTGATATAAAAATCCACTGATCCCCATTTGAAAGAGATCTCAAGATGAAAACTCACAGGAACATCATAGCTAAGTTTTGAAGCTCCCAGATCAAGGAGAAAATACCCCAAGCAGTTAGAAAAAAATCAGTTTAAATACTGTGGAGCTGCTGTTAGGGTAACACAAGATTTAGCAGCTTCTACACTAAAAGACTGAAGGCCATGGAATATTATATTCCAAAGAGGAAAGAAACTGGGTTTGTATCCAAGAATAATTTACCTCACAAAGCTGAGTATAATCCTGATGGGGGGGAAAAAAGGATATTTAATGAACTAAAGGACTTTCGCGTGTTTGTGACAAAAAGACCAGAACTGAATGGAAAATTTGACCTACTAGATTAAGGAGAAATATAAGAAGGTAAATATTAAAGACTAATTTTAAAAAATTTAATAAGGTCAAAATGTTTATTTCTTATGGGAAAACATCAGTATCTTTTAAGAATATTATCATTACTTGGGTAGTTGGAAATAGCATACATAGATAGAAGGCTTGGTGTTGAGTATGATGGGATGATCCCAAAAAATAAAATTTAAGTTGGGAAGAGATAAAGTGGAGCAATTATCTAGTACAAATGAGGTGTGATTGGAAGAACTGTTACAATGGAGGGCTAGAGGGCTGGTAATGCTAGAACCTTATTCTCATCAGAACTGGGTTAAAGTAAGAATAACATTCATCTAGAAAGGTATAAAAGTCTTCTTAAAGAGAAATAGAGCAAGGGGATACAATAAAGGAAGAACTTTTAGAAGGATGTGCAAATCAAGAAATAGGATGGTAAAGGAAGAAGAGAAGAGAAGGACTATTAGAAAGAGGGGTAAATTAAGGAATAGAAGGGTAAGGGGAGAAAATAAGGGAGGAATTTTTTTTAAAGGGAGGAGAGGATGAGGGAGAGACTCTTAGAAGGGTGAGTAGAGTAGGAATAGGAGGGGAAGGGGAGAGGATAAGAAAGTCTTAGAATGTGTACAGATTAGGGAGGCAGTGGTTAGAAGTCAGATATTTTAGGAGAAGTAGGGTAAAAAAGAAAGGGAGGGAAGGATAAATAGGATAAAGGGAAATGTAGAACTAGTACATTATTTTACATGTAACTTCAAATGTGAATGGAATGAACTCACCCATAGAGTGGAAATGGATAGCAGAATAGATTAAAAACCAGAACCTGACAGTATGTTGTTTACAAGAAACATATTTAAAATGAGAGATAAACATGAAGTAAAAATAAAGGGCTGGAACAGAATTTATTATGTTTCAGCAGATGCAAAAAAAGCAGGTGTAGCAATCATGATCTCAAAGTTAAAACTAAAATAGATTTAATTTAATAAGATAAACAGGAAAACTACATTATGATAAAAGGTACCATAGATAATGAAGTAATATGAATACTAAATCTATATACACCAAATGATACAGCATCTAAATTTTTAAAGGAAAATTTAAATGAATTAGAGGTGGAAATAGATAGCAAAACTATAATGGAGGAGACTTCAACTCTTCCCTCTCAGAACTAGAAAAATATAACAAATAAGAAAGAAGCCAAGGAAATGAATAGACTATTAGATAAGCTAGAAATGATAGCTATCTGGAGAGAATTGAATGGGAATAGAAAGGAATTTGCCGTTTTCTCAGTGGTACATGGTACCTTTACAAAAATTGACCGTACATTATGGCATAAAAACTTTATAGCTAAATGCAGGAAAGCAGACATATTAAGTGCATCCTTTTCAGGTCATAATGCAATAAAATTATACTTAATAATACTCACATCAACTACGAAGGATCTATGATGGAAGATGCTACGCACCTCCAGAGAAAGAACTAACAAATAGAAGTAAGCATAGTATGGTTTTATATATATTTATAAATCAGTGTCAAAGGTGGCCTTTTCTACTGCAGAGTGGGGGCAGACGGAGGGAGGGAGAGAGACAATTTGAAATTTAAAATGTAACAAAAAAAATCAATTAAAAAACCCCCAATATAATGGGTAACTATGTGGCACAGAGGATAGAGTGCTAGGCCTGGAGTCCGGAAGACTTATCTTCCTGAGTTAAAATCTGGTCTCAGACAGTTGTGTGACTCTGAACAAGTCACTTAACTTGAGTTTCCTCATCTGTAAAATGACCTGGAGAAGGAAGTAACAAACCACTCCAGAATCTTTGCCAAGAAAACCCCAAATGGTCTGACATGACTAAAAGGACTGAACACCAACATAATGGAAAGGAAATTTGAATGACTTAAGGCTATTCTACCAAAAATGGAGAAGGAATGGAATAATGTGTTATGAAGAAAAAAGGATCTCAGGATGTAGTCCAGGGTGACATATACTGACACAGGAGCAAAATTTGGTGTAAACATTAATGGAAAAAAAAGGTAGGCATTCAATATGAGAGAAACCTTTTGAAACATTCCTATTCCAAAACAAACCAACAGCCCCCCACTCCAGTACATTATTTGTTTACATCTCAACAGGAAGGCAACAAACAGCCATATAGCAGACTCCTTGGCATTACACATCTGAAACCGTTGAAAGGCATGGATCCTAACTTAATGAACAATTTAGAGACATTCTTTGAATTGGATTATCACAAATATGAAATATTCCTTTGTGGACAAGATCATGATGATCTAGCCATTGATGTATGTAAAAAGCTTCTTGGCAAATACTCAAATACGGGTGCTAAACTGTTTATAGGTGGCAAGAAGGTTGGGATTAATCTCAACTAGGGCTGGACCAAGCTCCTCTCTCACCTAGGTCAGACAGACCTTTCCTACGGACCTTCTAAGTTGTCTTTGGTGTTTGTGGGTTGAGAAGTTTGGAAACTGCCACAACTCCTCTTGATGCAATCCCCTAAGCACTGCTTTGAGTTTGCTGAGGCCTGGTCTGTGCCTGGATAGCCTGTGTGGCCCATGCTGAACTGTTCCCTTCTCCTAGCCTGGCATGATAGACTTTTCTAATCAACCATCCAGTTTGTCTTGGGCTGGAAATTTGTTTCACTCTTGTCTTTTTGTGGGTTCTGCTGCTGTAGAATTTGTTTAGAGCCATTTTTTACAGGTATTTGGAGGGGTTTGAGGGAGAGCTCAAACAAGTCACTGTTTTAAGTCTGCCATCTTGGCTCCGCCCCCAAATCAGTGTGTTTTGAGGTAGGAGACTAAATTATAGACTTTGAGGGCACATAAAAGGGGAGGGGGGAAGAAGATAGAGAAGATAGAGACTGGTCAGCAATGAAAGGAAAATAACTTTTGTAGTCTTAGGAAGAAGAGCAGAGGAGCTAAGGGAGGTGAATTGGCAAAGGGCAGGTATTAAAAGAGTGGGAAAGAAAGAATGAACTCTTGGTTCAGTGATGGAAAGGTGGGGTCTGACTGAAGACTACTCCTTTGGGAGCAGAGATAAATTCAGTGATGGGAGATGGGCCCTTCCACTTGTTGTATACAGAAATTTTGTACCTGGAGAGTAAAACTCTGAGAGTATTATTCCTCTATGGATGGCATCCTGCCTCAGAAGAAAGAGAATCAATTTTTTTGGTGCTAACAGCATCCGGGATGGCATGGACCCAGAGAGCTTTCATGGTAAGTGGAAAAGAAGATGATGAAGGAGGTAGAAATGGAACACATGATCCAAGACACAGGAGAATTTCTCTTATAGTGCAAAACTTCTTTCTTCTCTGTTGGAGGTTTGAAGGAAAATAAAGAGGGACAAAATCTACAAGGCAATAACAAATTTTTTTAGAAGAAGGAACTCACAATAGGTATTTTAGAAGTTTGAAATCTATGAAGAACACAGACTAAAGAAGGAATAAGTATAATGAATCTAAGAGTAAAAGTTTAGAATAACACAACAAGGGAAGAAAACTACTGGAGATCAAAGTAAAGAAATCCCTTTTGGAGAAAGGTTCAGGGGGGAAAAAACCTAACAAAGGAAGTTGAAGGGGAGGAGTGCAAAGAGGAATTTACTTATGTACATAACAGAGGATGAAAGAATAAAGCATTTATTAAGGGTTTGTTATGTGTAAAGCACTGAGCTTAGTCTTGTAGATACAAACAAAAAATTAAGACAGTTCCTGCTTTAAAAAGAAGGGAAGAAAAAGGAATTAATAAGTAAAACTCAGTAAGGAAAGGTGTGACAAATGGGGAAGAAGCTTGAGGATGAAGGAAAGAGACTGAGGGAATAGTGTTTCCTTAGAATATATTAAGCAAAAATAACTGGAGACAAAATACTGTGATAAGGAAGGAGAACTAAAAAAAATCCTATTTCAGGAGAAAAAAACACATTGGAGACATATGGAGAAAAAAACCTAATTCATAACTTTAGATGTAAATGGATTAAACGGTAATTTAATGCCAGAAGAATGAAGTTGCAAAATATGACCTTATATGGATTTGTGATAGTGGAATCAAAGTAATTCTAGACACACCAACATGATTAATCAAATAACAGAAAAAGTGGGCTTGGTTCATGGACTGCGCTGTGTTGCAGACAAGGTTTTGCTGCTACATTGGAACAGGTATATTTTGGTCCTATTTCTCAGCTAATGTTACTGGGTTCAAATGTGTGACAGGAATGTTGTGTTTGATGAGGAAGAATGTATTAGATCAAGCTAGAGGGCTTATTGTATCTTCTGCCCAATACATTGCTGAAGATTACTTTATGGCCAAAGCAACTGAGGTTGGAGGTTTGCAAATGGTCACTCAAGTTGCAATGCAAAATTCTGAGTCCTATTCAGTTTCTCAGTTTCAATCTGGAATGATCAAGTGGACCAAATTACAAATCAGTATGCTACCTGCAACAATAATTTGTGAACCAATTTCTGAATGCTTTGCTGCCAGTTTAATTATTGGATGGACTACTCAGCATGTATTTCAATGGGGCATCTTGGTATTTTTCATGTGTCATTGCCTGGCCTGGTTTATATTTGACTATATTCAATTTAGGGCTGCCAGGGTGGCAGTCTTATGTTTTTCAAAACTTGGTTATGCAGTAGCTTGATTTATCCAAGAATCCATGACAATATATGTTATCCTATCAGCATTGTGGGACCCTACTGTGAGCTGGTGAACAGGAAGCTACAGATTTCTATGTGGGGGGTTGGCAGAGGAAATCTTTGAGGTTTTGTGACTGCATTTAAGAAAATAAAAAGAGAAGTATTATAAATAATGTTTGTATAAATGCTTTAAAAATCTACCCTCAAGGGGCAGCTAGGTGGCACAGTGGATAGAACTCTGGCCTTGAAGTGAGGAGAACATGAGTTCAAATCCAGTCTCAGACACATGACACTTATTAACTGTGTGACCCTGGGCAAGTCACTTTAACCCCAGTTGCCTCACTAAAAAGGAAAAAAATCTACCTTCAGTAGTTTTATTGCTTTTATATTTTGGTATCTGTTCTTTAATTTATTTTGCATGGCACTTGCATCTGTGAAAAAGAAAAAAAATACTCATCATCTTGGCCTTGTTTCGTACAAATAGATAATCAAGAGAATTGATTTCAGGACCCTTAAAAAAAAGAAGAGAACATATAATTGCTTTGCAGCCAATTGTGACAGTAACCTTCAGTAGAGAAAGTTTCAGATTTGGCAATAGACTAGTCTGGTAAATGTATGGGATGAAATCATCTTTGGCTCACTGGCTAGCAAGGGACTAGATAGTAATTTTATGCCTATGTGGAGTGATTAATATCATTATGCAAATAGTTCACAGCGAGGGACTAGCAGAGAAACTTTTTCATACTTTTTGACTACCTCCTCTAGTTGCTACAAAGCAAATATAAATTGTATCAGGTAACTAGGCCTTGCAAAAACAAACAAAAAAAGCCAGTAAAAGCAAAGGAAGATTGGCTAAAAAACCAAAACCTCACAATCTGTTGTTTAAATGAAACATACCTAAAAAGCAAAGACATGCACAGAATAAAGATGAGAGATGGAACATTTATTATGTGTCAACTGAATTTAAAAAAAAGTAGGAGTTGCAGTCATGCCATCAGACAAAGAAAAAAAAATCACATCGATATAAACAAATTATACCATAAGGAATAATAGAAAATAAACCAATATCAGTATTAAACATATATGCTCAAATTACTCCATCATCTGTGTTCATAAAGAAAAAATTATATCACAAGAAGACACTGACAGTAATTCAGCAGTAGTGGGAGACTTTAATGTCTCTCAGTTTTATACAAATATAAGAAAGAGAAAAAGAACAAGATAGAGTGAAACAAATTGCTGAGAAACTAATGCCAAAATGCTGATGATGCCTCTAAATGGGATAGAGAATATATATACCTGTAGCTTAGCATCACATGCAACTTTTACAAAAATTGACCATGCATTGGGGCCCAAATATATTGCAAATAAATGTAAAAAGGCAGAAACAGTAGCAGATAATAATGCAATAAAAATAGTAATCAGTTCAGGAAGCAGAAACAAAAGGCAGAACCAAATGAAAACTTAAAATGTAAATCCTAAATAATGAGTGGGTCAAAGAACAAATCAGAAAAACCATAATTATTTGAAAGAAAATGATGATGATGAAACAACATAATCTCTGAGATTCAGCTAAAATAAAAGGAAAATTTCCCTAAGAAAATGTGTTGATAGAAAAGGAGATTAGTGAACTGAATGTGGATTTAACAAATTAGAAAGCCAAACAATAAACCCAAAATAGCCACAAAAGAGTAGGAAATAGCTAAACTGGAAATCAAAAAGTTATGTAAATGGTAAACAGAAGCAGAAAGCGGTTTCTTTGAAATGCCGAACAAAATTGATAATAGCTAACTTGCTTAAAAAGAAGAGGGGAGAATAGAATTAGATGGAAAAGAATTACCAAAGGGGGAAAAAAGTGATTCTGATGTATTCATAGGACACTTACCAAACTTGAAAAGAACAATCAATACCAGTACTACACAAATTGTTTTCAGATACCAAGAAAGAAAGTACTCTGTCAGATTGCACCTATGAGAGAAAACATTGTCCTAATACTTAATCCAGGAAAGGATAAAAAGCACAGGGCTATAGACATATATCATTAAGGGATATCTATTAAAAATTTAAAACAAAATTGTGTCAAGCAGACTTCTGTAATTCATACAAGAAATCATTTGTTACAATGAAGTTGGATTTTGCCAGGATTCTAGGGATGGTTTGAGATGAAGAAAGTAGTCAACCTAATTATATCAAAAGCATGAACATCCAGAACCACATTATAACCTCAAAAGATAGCTGAAAAAGCCGTTGAAAAAGTACTTATTTATATTTAAAAAAAACCCTACAAAGCATAGGCATAGAACCTTTTTTTAATATCATTAAGAAATATGTAAAATCAAACAAGCATCATAGCAATGAGGATACATGGAAAGCTTTTCCAATGAGTATAAAACTTAAGCAAAGACTCTCATTTTCCCTGTTAATGTTTAACATAGAAATGCTAGCAATAAGAAGTCAACAGAAAGAAATTAAAGAACAGACTAAGCTATTCATATTTGCTGAAGATGTGATTTATTTAGACAATTTTAGGGAATCTGCAAAGAAACTAGTTCAGACATAGGTTCAATAGTATTACAGGTAAAAAAAGAACTCAAAAAAATCAACAGATTTAATAACAAAATCCAAGAGGCAGTAATAGAAAGAGAAATCTCATTTAAAATAACCACAAAATGCACAAAATATTTCCTGTTCCAGTCAAATTATTATTATTAATATTATTATTTTTTGCTTTTTGGTGAGGCAATTGGGGTTAAGTGACTTGCTCAGGGTCACAGCTAGTAAGTGTCATGTAGCTGAGGCCGGATTTGAACTCAGGTCCTCCTGACTCCAAGGCTGGAGCTCTATCTACTGCGCCACTTAACTGCCACCAAGTCAGATTATTAAAGGGATACTTCCTCAATGAAACAGCAAAATTCTTTGGAGAAACAAAGCTAGAATATCGAGGGAAATAATGAAAAAGTATAGGAATGAAAGGGTAATATCACTTTTCTACATAATTTCATATGTATGAAGTAAAGCAACAGCCATCAAAGCCATGTGGTATTGGTTAAAAAATAGAGAAACATATCAGTGAAACAGACTAGACAGGAAAATCAGACACAGTGGAATTCAGTAACCTAGTGTTTGATAAACCTGAAACCATATAATAATTAGGAAAGAACTTGTTTATTAAAAACTACTGGGAAAACTGGAATGTAGTTTGGTAGAAATTAGTCTTTGACCAAAATCTTATAACACATTCCCACAATCAATTCAAAATGTATATGTGACCTATATATGAGAGATTACACTATTAAAAATACATATATATATATATAAAATCATAATATAAAATGATGAGAAGAGAAGCAGATTATATACCTTTCACAGATATAGGTAAAAGGTTTATTCTTAAACAAGGGATAAAGATAATCACAGAAGCTAAAATAAATGATTTTGATTGAAAAAAATGAAATTGAAAAAAAATTTTCACAATGAAATTAATGTAACTGGATAGGAACAGAAACATTTGAATGAGGGGGGAAAAACAGCTTTGTATCAGAGTTTTGTTTGTATCAGAAAGTTTTGTATCCAAGATATGTGGACAATTAAATTCCTCAACCTACTCATTTCCCATAAACTCCTCCATCCTACCTCAAGCATACATAAAGATGGTCATATACTTGATCACAAATGGACTACTTCCATGTTCATGACCTCTCAGATTTCCTCAAATGATCATCTCTTGGCTTTCTAAATCTCCTTCTGCCTTGTAAATACCATAATCTCTTCTTGGTCCATCATTACAGTCTAGTTCTTGATCCCTTGGTTCACTCCCAGTCCATCACCTTTTCACTATCCAACTCTTTTCTCCATCTTGACTCCTTGGTGAACTAGTTCAACTCTACACTGTCCTCTTCAGTGTTTTTTATATGTGTGTGTGTTTATATAGATAGATAGATAGATAGATAGATAGATAGATAGATAGATAGATAGATAGATAGATAGATAGATATATGCATGCCCCCTTATATCATTGATTGTGTCTTGCTAAGCCTCAGCTTTAGATCACTCCCACAGTCTGTTGCCTTCATTCCTACACAGGTGCTACTGACTAAGGTAGAAAAAATCGTGCAACTGTTCTGACTGAGTCTACTATAAATTTATGTTATACAACCTCAACTGAGCCCTCACTGCTGCTAAGAAATCCTTCTAAACCCTCCCCCCACCTCATCCCCTTATTAACTATCACACTTTCCACAGCAGTTTTTCCCAACTTTTTCATTCCTTTTCAAGTCTTCCCTCTCTCACTCTCTCAGTTGAGAACCTTGGCTCATATTGTACTGAAAAAATTGAGGCCATTCATTGAGAGCTGCTTCTCTTTTTCTCACCTCCTGTCACTCAGATGCCTTCTGCCACTGTTTCCTCCTTTACCTCAAAATCACATAAAGAAGTGGCTCTTCTCCTTGCCAAGGCAAGGCGCTCTACCTGTTCAGTCCTCTGTTCCATTCCATTTTGTCTCCTCCAGTAGATTGCCCTTTCTGTTATCCTCTCTTACTTATCTTCAGTCTACCTCTTTCTGCTGTCTGTTTCCCTACACATGCTTATGCCTCCCTCATCCTCAAGAAAACCCGTCACTTGATCCTTCTATTCCCTCAAAACTCTCATACCATATCTTTCCTGCCTTTTGTGGCTAAACTTGAGAAGGCCATTCTACAGTAGGTGCTTCCACTTCCTATCCTCTCACTCTCTGGCTTCTGACCTCATCATTCCACTGGAAACTGCGCTTTCCAAAGTTATGAATGATCTCTTAATTGCCAAATCAATTGGCTTTTTCTCAGTCCTCCTTGTTGTTGTTGTTGCTGTTGTTGTTGTTGTTAGGCAATGGGGTTAAATGACTTGCCCAGGGTCACACAGCTAGTGTTATGTGTCTGAAGCTGGACTTGACTTGAACTGAGGTCCTCCTGAATCCAGGGCTGGTGCCCTATCCACTACGCCACCTAGCTGCTCCCCTAATCCACATTCTTCTTGATCTCTGCAGCCTTTGACTTTGTCACTGTTTTATCCTTGATAATCTTTTCTCTTTAGGTTTTTGAGATACTATTCTCTTAGGGTTTTTTTTTAACTTGACTACTCCTCAGTCTCTGCTGAGTCTTCATCCACAAGATGCCTGCTAACCATAGGTTTCTCACAGGGTTCTGTTTTGGCTCTTCCTTTCTTCTTGATCTATTTCACTTGCTGATCTGATCAGCTCCCATGGATTTAACTAACATATCTCTATTCTGATGATTCTTAAATCTACTTATCCAATCTTGACCTCTTGGCTGACCTCCAGTTTTGCCTTTCCAGCTGCCTGTTAGACATCTCAAACTGGGTGTCCTATAGACTTCTTAAACTCATTATCTTGAACTCCTGGATGCTTGCAATATTTTTTCCTATGCTATAGGTGTGCTTGGGATTTTGACTGTGATTTTCTTTTTGGAGATTGTTTAAGAATGTAATTAATGGGTTCCTTTCTTCACTTTTCTTCTGGTTCTTATAGATATTAGCAGTTTTCATTTTTGTTTCTAGAAAATATAATCCCCAGGCTTTTTTTTAAAAAAAATCATGTTTTTCAAGAAGTCCAATGAGTCTTATATTTTCTGTTTTCCAGGTCAGTTGTTTTTGATGTCAGATATCTGACACTTTATAATAATTTTTCAGTCTTTTGATTTTGTTTTAATATTTCTTTCTAATGAAATCGTTGACTTTTCTTTGATCTCTTCTAGTTTCAGGGAGTCCATTATTTGAGTAAGATTTACCACTCTCGCTATTAAGTGATTTATTCCCCTTTTTTCTATTCCAGAACTTTTGTTTCATTTTTTTTTTAAATTTCTTGCTTCATTTCTTCTAGGTATTCATGTAGTCTTTGGAACATCCATTTTTTTCCTTTGAGTTACTCCTTGCAGTTGTTATGGAGTTACTTGCTTCTTTTGAGGATCTCTAGAGCTACAATTGTTTTGAATACTGGTTAGGGTTTTAGTAGATTTATGCATCTCTCTAGCTTTAGTTCCTAATTAGGCCTTTGTACACAGATCAGGTTCAGCTCCTTCTGTTTTTTGTGGGAGTAGTCACTCTGCTTGGTCTCACCTAAGATTCCTGCATTGCCCCCCATTTACCAGCTCTATCCTCCCACCTCTCCCTGGATCTTTCAGGCCCAAAATGTTGGATCTTCCGAGCCCTTTTTGGTGACTCAGTACTATTAGGAACATGCTGCCTCAGCCTGGGTATAATATACTGTTCAGCTTGCCATTTCTTTACAAGCTGCCTCTAGTATATCTTTCCAGTCTGTTTAATGAACTCCTTTCCAGCCAAACTGGACTCCTGGTTGTTCCTCCAGTTTGACATTCCATCGACTGTCGTCATGCATTCACTTGAGCTTGAAATGTCCCTGCTCTTCATCTCTTGCCTAAGAATATGTGTGTTCTTTCAAGACTTAAGCTTCCCTGATCCCCTCAGTTAATGTTTCTTTCAAGACTTAATCTTCTCTAGGGGCAGCTGGATGGTGCATTGGATAGAGCACCGGTCCTGGAGTCAGGAGGACCTGAGATCAAATCCAGCCTCAGACATTTGACACTTATTAGCTGTGTGACCCTGGGCAAGTCACTTAACCCTGACTGCCTTGCTGGGGTAAAAAAAAAAAGACAACCGTTTCTGATCCCCTCAGTTAATGTTTTCTCCCTCAGAATACCATATATTTACTTATTTGGGTATGTTCAATTCAATACAAGAAATATTTGTTAACTACCTACTATGTGCAACGTACCATAGTAGTAGTACGTAGTATAGTGCAGGGGATCCCCACTGCCCCAGCCATTGGCCTCTATTAGCCTCAGTCTTCTGTGTACAAGTATTTCCGTATTTGGATATTTATTATATACAAAGCTTCCTTTTTTGGATGTAGCACATATCCAAATAAGGAAATAGAAAATATATAGAAAGTAATTTCTTTTTTTAAAATTTTTTTTGGGTGAGGCAATCAGGGTTAAGTGACTTGCCCAGGGTCACACAGCTAGGAAGTGTCAAGTGTCTGAGGTTGGATTTGAACTCGGGTCCTCTAGACTCCAGGACCAGTGCTCTATCCACTGCACCACCTAGCCACCCCAGAAAGTAATTTCAAGAGGGAAGAAGTGCTAATAACTGAGAGGGATCAAGAAAATAATAGGTAGCATTTAAATAGTTCTTTAAGATTTACAAGTACTCAGTCCTTACAACAGTAAATACTATTTTTTTATTAATTTATTTTGATATATCAACAGTCACTTCCATGAGCTTTTGAGTTTTAAATTTTTCTCTCCCTCCTCGCCTCCCTCCCCAAGGTGGCACACAGTCTAATATAGGCTGTACATATATATTCCTATTAAACATATTTTCACATTAGTGATGTTCTAAGTAAGAATTAGAACCAATAAGAGGAACCACTAGAAAGAGGAAACAAAACATAACAGAAGAAAAAAAATAGCAAATAGTATGCTTCAGTCTTTATTCAGACTCCATAGTTCTTTCTTTGGATGTGGATAGCATTTTCCATCATGAGGCCTTTGGAGATATCTTAGATCCTTGCATTGCTGAGAAGGACTAAGTGTATCAGTATTAGTCATCACACAATGTGTTTATTACCGTGTACAACGTTCTCCTGATTCTGCTCACTTCACTCAGCATCAGTCCATATAAATCTTTCCAGGTTTTTCTGAAGTCTGCCTGCTCATCATTTCTTATAGCACAATAGTATTCCATTACATTCATATACTACAGCTTGTTTAGCCATTCCCCAATTGATGGGCATCCTCTTAATTTCCAATTCTTTGCCACCACAAAAAGAGCTGCTATAAATATTTTTGTACATGTGGATAAGTACTATTATTGTCCCTATATTACAGCATGTCTTCCTGACTCCAAGTCCAGTACTTGATTCACTCTGCCACCTAGTTGACTTATGTTGAAGGTGGCATCTGAGCTGTGCTTTGGAGGAAGCTAGGGATTGCTTGAGGCAGAGATGAGGAGTGAGTGCATTCCTGACATAGAGGTTACTTATGCAAAGGCACAGGGGCAGAAGGAATATTGTGCATAGGAAACAGCACTAGTAGGCCCAGTGGACTAGAATGGAGAGAGCTTTAAAGGGAAGTGAAATTCAGTAAGACGGGATGAGACACAGATGGGGGGGAGAACTTTAAATGCCAGGATGAAGATTTTTAATATTATCTTAGAGAAGAAACTGGGAAACAGAGAGACTAGTTAGCAGGCACTATCAGTAATAAAGGTAAGAGGTAATGAAGTCCTGAATTAGGTTAGAAGCTGTGTGAGTGGTGACTTGTTATTTGTTGGAGCTGATGTAGAGGGAAGTGGTGTTTTCAACAGAAATAGGAAAGTTTAGAACAAAGGCAGATTTTAGAGAAAATATAATAAGCTGTATTTTGAACATGTCGACAAAGTTTGAGAAGCTGTGGGATATTCAAGTAGAGATATGCTGCAGGCATTGGGAATGCAGGAGTAGAATTCAGGAAAGCAGTTAGGGCTATATATGTATAGTTTGGGGAATAATCTAAATATAAGATTGAAGCCATGGGAAATGATGAGATCATCATGGGAGCAAGTATAGAGAGAAAAAATAAATGGGCCCAGGACTAAGCCTTGAGGGATGCCCACATTTGATGGATTAAGAATGATGTTCTCATAAAGAAGTCTGAAAAGGTTTGGTCAGATAGAGGAAAGCCAGAAGAAAGTAGTGTTGCGGAAGCCAAAGGAGGCCAGAGTATGCAGGAGAAGGGGAGTGGTCAATAGTTTGAAAAATTATGGGTGGGCAAGAATAATGAGAATGAGAAAAATCATTGGATTTAGTAATTAAAAAGTTGTTAACCTTGGAGAGCAGTTTTAATTTGTGGAATCAAAAGCCAGAATATAATGAACTGAAATATGAGAGGCAACAAGAAGAGACAAACTTTTGTAGGAGAACTCTCTATCAAGGGAATATAGGATATTCAATATTTGTAGGATATATACATATATGTGGTCATCATATACTGTATATGAATACAGATATATACACATACACATGTATTTATGTATCTATAGATCTATATCTATATGGAATGGAGCATCACGTGAGCATTGTTTTAAGGATGAGAGAAACTAGGCATCTTGTAGGTGATGAAGAAGAAGCCAGTGGAAAAGGAAAGGTTTATGAGATCTAGGGGGCCGGGCTCCTGGAGGAGTAGGAGAGGAAAGGATGAGAGCATAGAGCAGGGGTTAATCTTGGCAAGTAGAAGGTCTCCTTCATCAGAGACTATAAGCTCTCTGAGGGCAGGGGCTGCTTATTTTGTCTTTATCTTCAGTAGTGAGCGTAGTATCTTGTACATAGGTACTTTACAATGTTTGTTGAATTGGATTGTGTGTGTGTGTGTGTGTGTGTGTGTGTGTGTGTGTGTGTGTGTATAAAAACAGTTCCTGAGTAGTTGGGGTTGGCTACTAGTTATTGTGTTTCTGTCTTAAGCTATTTATAATTATGTTGTTGATTGTGAAATTACTGCCTATATTAACAAAGAGTGGGTTATATTTTAATGGCATTATTTTTTGGAAAAGATTCTGAAAAAAAATACAAAAACTAAAAGAAGCCAATATCATGAAATTTAAATTACATATTCCTCAATCCTTTTGTCTTCTATTTTTTATCTGTATCTGATCTGACAGTATGTTTCCCAGAATGGATGTGTTTTATTTTAGCTTGTCTCTTCACCAGAATTCCCCCGTGGACAAGTACATGTGAGATTATGTTTAGTTCCCTTTTTTCCCCACCTAAAAGTAAGTTTTATTGATAACCTTCATTTTTACATCATAGTCATTTCTGGAAATATTTCCCTTCTCCCTCCATCCAGATTCCACTCTCTGTCATAATAAAAGAAAAAAAGGACAAAGTGATTATTAGAAGTCATTTGCCCTAGAGTCATTTACCTCTGCTATAAAGAGGAAAGTATGTTTCATTATCTGTATTCTAGGAGGTTTATGAACTTTGTAGTTACATATAATTCAGTTTCCTTTTAGTAGTCTTTTCATTTTTATTTTTGTAGTAATTGTGCATATTATTACTTATACTTCACTCAAAATCAGTTCATAAAGATCTTTGATTCTTCATTTATCAGTTCTTACAATAATGTTTCATCATATGAATACAGACATTTCCCCACTTGATGAGAACCTACTTTAGTTTCTGGTTCTTTGCTGCCATAAAGTGTGTTTCTGTGATTGACTTCTCTAAGGAGTAGCTAGGTGGGACAGTGGATAGAGTGCTTAGTCTCGAGTTGGGAAGACCTGAATTGAAATCAGACCTAAGCCATTTACTATCTCTGTGACCCTGGGTAAGTTATTAAATCTCTCCCTCAGTTTTTTCACTTGGGGGATATAAAATGGAGATAATAGAACCTACCTCCTATAGTTATGAGGACCATGTTCAATAATGTTTACAAAGGGCTTAGCACAGTGCTTTTTTCCTTTATTTCCCTCCCTTCTCTCATGTTGGGGAATTTACTTTTTACCAGCCTCAGCCCCTATACCAAGTACTTTTGAGTTGGGCAGAGAGGACAGGAGTGGCCTTCCTTGAATTTCAGCCCTCTTTCCTTCGGGTCTGGGGTAGCCATGTTGCTCCTTTGCTCCAGTTCTGTCTGTTGTTTCCTTCTCTTATTGAGTTGAATCAGCATCTACTGCTTTTTTTTTTTAAAGCAGGAATGAGGGAAGGGGGTTGGGTGTTCTGGTCAGTGTATCTGCAGTCTTAGGTTCTGTAACTTAGGGAAGCCCAATTCTCTCTTCCCCCTTATCACTCCCCTCTTGTCCCCATGATTAGGTAGAGTAACAGTCTGCCTAAAGCAAGAGAGTGGATCCCAGCTCAGTAGGAATGTAATCTCTCTATGGGCTCCAAAGCACAATTCTGTGGGTCATGAGTCAGTGTAAGCCCTGCTGGAACCTAGAGGCTGATGGGAGAGCATTGCTGAATGATTGCCTTGATGATTAGAGTTCTTACTTGGTTGAACTTCTTGCTTTCTTGTTCTGTGGATTCAGCTGTAAATTGCTCTAACTCTGCCTCATAATTTTTTTTTTAAACTTGGTGGAGGTCAAAGGATTTGAACAGGCAATTTTCAGACAAAGAAATCAAAGCTATCTGTAGTTATGAAAAAATGCTCTAAATAACTATTAATTACAGAAATGCAAATTAAAACAATTCTGCTAGCATGACAGAAAAAGAAAATTACAAATATTGGAGGGAAAGTGGAAAAATTGGAACATTAATGCATTGTTGGTGGAGTTGTGAACTGGTGTAACCATTCTGGAGAGCAATTTGGAACTATGCCTGAAGGGCTATAAAACTGTGCATACCCCTTGACTCAACAATACTGCTGCTCGGTCTGTATCCCAAAGAGATCATAGAAAAGGGAAAATGTCCTACATGTACAAAAATATTTATAGCAGCTCTTTTTGTGGTGACGGATTGGAAATTGAAGAGATAACTCATGAATTGGGGAATGGCTCAATAAGTTGCAATATGTGATTGTGATGGAATAAATACTATTATGCTATAAGAAATGATGAGCAGGATGGTTTCAGAAAAACCTGAAAACACTTATATGAATTGATGCAAAGTGAAGTGAACAGAGTCAGAACATTGTATACAGTAGCAGCAATACTATATGATGATCAATTGTTAATTGACATACCTATTCTCAGCAATACAATGATCCAAGACAGTTCGAAGGACCTATGATGAAAAATGCTATCCGCCTCCAAAGAAAGAACTGATGGAGTTTGAGTGTAGATCGAAACATAGTTTTTAAAAACTTTGTTTTTCTTGATTTTTTTGTTTGTATTTTTTTTTTCACAACATGGCTAATATGGAAATAGGTTTTTGCATTACTGCAGATATAATTGCTATCAAATTGCCTGTCTTCTTGAGGAGGGCAGGGATTTGGAACTCAAAATTTTAAAAAAGAATGTTAAAATTGTTTTTACATGTAATTGGAAAAAATAAAACAAAAATTTTTAAAAAGAGTAGAGATTGGAGAAAAGATTGAATCCTTTCTTTTTTTGGCCACATCTTTTCCTTTTTAAAAATTGATAAATTTTCTTTAGATATATCATATAAGTCTTCTAGAATATACCAACAACAATTATATAAAATAGGATAAAAGTGTGTAGAACATACTTTACATACAAATAGTCTCTCACTTGTTAGCAGGCAAGATGTGCACTTTTATAAATTATTATGAATGTTCTGTTTTTGAACTGTTTTGTTGGTGGCTAAAATTGTCATGTTACATAGTTATAATTGTGTATATTCTTTTCTGCTTTTTTCTCTCTACATCACCTCACACAAGTCTGATATTTATTTGATTTTTTTATATTTAATATAGTTAATTAAAGCACAGTTAATTGTTACACAGTCTATATAATATTCTAGGGCAGAGCTGGGGGATAGAGGTAGCAGCTCTGAGAACCAAAGAGAACTTGACATTTCTCCTTTGGTGTTAAAAGAGGGCATAACCACCTGGATGAACATGGGATTGCCTAGTGCCTGATTTTTATTGTTGAGAGGAACAGGCTGTTAGACAGTAGTAACTCCTAGAGGATTAATTGTATGTTGATCTTACCTGCCCAGATAGCTTTGAAAGGTCCTAAAGGGCAGGATCTAATGTCTTACAATTTCTTAACATAACAGGTACAATGTTAAACACATGAAAAATGTTAAATATTTGGTGAAAGAATGCTATACCACTCCATTGTAGATCCGTGTTTTAAAATCATAGCATCATAGATCTAAAACTGGATTTTCATGTGATTTAGGTTTTATTCTATATTTCTTTATTCTACTCACAATCACATCACCTTGTTCATTAAAGAAGACTGTACCAGCAAGAAGGACAAGGAATTAAGATCATACTCAGTACAGCAAATCAGAGACAGAATTTAATTGTTGGGTAGAAAACATGATGGAAAAAGATGATGAAGAAGGCTGCTCATAGGATCATAGATTCAGGACTGAAGTGGTCTTTAAGTACATGTTGTCTGCCCTTTCATATTATACAAGAAGGTACTGCATATCCAAGCAGTTAAGCCCAAGGTCATACATGTGAGGGACAGAACCAGGCTCTTACTCATAGTAGATCAGTTAGCTAGGTGAGATATAAAAATGTGTTAATGATTGCCAAAACAGCTACTGTAGAATGAAAAAGATTTTTTGGTCAGATAAAATAGTGTGTTATGATAGATAAAGTGCTAAACTTGTCTGAAGACCTGGATTTAAAATCCTCTCCATGTTGCAGTATAACTGTACAGGTCATGCTATATCTTCAGGCTTTAGTTTCCATAAAATGAAGGAATTAGAACACATGATTCTGAAAACCATTTACAGTCACTATATCCTGTGACTTCAGTAATCTGACATTCTGTGATGAAAAGTTACACCTTGCCATTTCTACAACTGAACGATAATGGAAGGAAACAAAATATACCTTATCCTTTTAGACTGCTCTTCAGTTCTACAAAACTAGCAGTTCTGTGAACTAGAGGACTAGGTGTAATTATAGAACATTGGAAAGTATGCCCCTTTGAAAACATTAAATAACATTTTTTAAAGATGGTTAAATGACCCATAAATCACACTGATTTTTTTATTACTAAAAAAGTGTGCTATATTTCATTTGAGGAAGTCTTTTTTTTGAAAGTAATTGTGGAAAAAATACACTATTGTTTGGTAAAGTTAAAATAAGCATCTTGTTTGGGCCAATTATTTATATTATAGTTTAAAACAATACAGCAAAATCCTCATACATAGCAAACATTATTTTAACTTTTGTCAGCATTTTGAAATAAAATTTTTACTGTCATTGACCTTTGTTGTAGAAAGTGTGTGTGTGTGTGTATTTTTCTTAGAATTAATTTGTTTCCTTGTAATCTAAGTGTAACTTTGTGTTCCACAAAACATTGTTTTTAATATAAAACTGATATGCTTGATATGCCTTAAGAATTTTTAGAAGTATTTAGTAACCATTTTTGTTTTTTAAAAATATATACTCCTTGACTTACCAGCATTATTCAGATAGCTCCATCTTTGTGTGGTTGCAATAATACTAATGTAATATTTGTTAATCAATTCATAGGTGAATTATGTAACCTCATAACCTTGGATGTAGCTCACAATCAACTGGAGCACCTTCCAAAGGAGATTGGAACTTGTACTCAAATCACCAACCTTGACTTGCAGCACAATGAACTGCTGGATCTTCCTGAAACTATAGGTAGGAGTGTCGAAAGAATACTGAGAAATATGTAGATCTGCAATTCAGGTCTGAAATTTATTTCAAGAGTGAGAATTATCTTCTTAGCAACACAAATTTAAATGATTAGAATGTCATCATTTCTAAATTATAATATTTTAAAAATTGAATTAATTAACAATTTCAGGCAAGAGAAAGCAGATTTTTAGGAATTTTGCTCAGTTGGATTACAAAATGAAGGATAAACAATTTATTTGCCAACATTTTTAGAAATTACCCTGTTGTATTATCTTTCAAAGACTACCTGTGAAAAGTACAAAAAGGAAGTAAAATTATAAGCAGATACTTTCTTTGATTCAGAAATTTGCACAGGCTTAAAAATAGGGTGGCCTCTTCCCATTTAAATAAGCATAGAACTGACGGAAGAATAAAATAAATGGTATTTAATTTGAAAATATGGTAGATTCAGACTTCTTAAGGAAATTCAAAATGTGTTTATAAATGTTTAACTAAGCTCTAGGTATTGAATTGAGCTTATCAGTGGTATTTTTGTGTATTCATTAATATGTAAACATATGCTTTGAGAGAAAGCAGTCTAAATACATAGCTTTTAAAAATTTATACCATTTTTGAGCCAGTGATGGCATAAAGATATGTAATGCTATTTCAGTTTTTAAAAATTTGTGTCACATTTAATTAATAATTAAAAAATAAAAATTTACACTAATATTTTAATCACTTTACTACACAATATTTCAGAAGTTCTTTGTTTCTAATTTTGTTTGAATAACCTTTTATTTTGTTTGCATTTAGATTTTGTATCAATGGCTCAGATTTAAAATCTAATATTCCTTATAAATTCCTTCATTAGGAGCATCTTTAAAAATATAGTAATCCAAAAGCCAAATCTGCTGATGAGTCGAACCATCTTATTCCACAGTTTTAGACTGCAATTAATGTAATTAAATGTTTATAAAAAAATCTTAGGGAGAAAGAAGCATTTTGGAATTCCACATGGCTGCAAATAAGGAAAAGTTATAGCCTATAAAAAAATCAAAATTCTAGGTGACCCAAAGGTTAATGCAGAGATGCATGGTAGGTATAAATTATGATATGTCATACTACTAACGATGACATTCACAAAAGAAGATATATCGTCTAGGAAATGTGTGATTAGAAGAGGAGGTTGTATAGATGAATAGGCCAACTGTTGCTGTGGTATCCACAGAAGGAGACCTAGTGGAAGGTTTCCAGGCTATTGAGTAAATCTTTAAAAGATTTATGGGAGGATATGAATAAAAATTGCATTAAAAAAAAGGCATGGGTAGGTTGCAACCTGTGCTGTTGGCAGGATCAGCCACATTTACGACATCACAGATGTCATAAATTGCAAAATTGAAGTACTGATATGTGCATATATAAGATTTTTGTAGGCTAACTATGCTTTAAAAACATCTAATATGTGGAAACCTTTCTTACCTCAAATATTTTTATATATTTTAATGAATTCTCTCATGCTGATTTCTCTCTTTTTCAAATGTTTTATTTTGTTGTATTTCATAATATACAACTCATTAAATAGCTGTAAGCTGTTTCTTAGTACTGCAGCTCTGAGTCTATATGGATGAGGTTCAAACTTGGGGGGCTTCTTTCTAATTACATTCTTTTTTTTATTTTCTTGCTTGTGCTTCTACATGAAGTTTCTCCTGAGAACATCAGAATTTGAGTTCTGTCTCAAAATAACTACATTTTAGGGAAGAGGTTGTTGTGATTGAAATTAAGATAAACTGAGGCACAAAGCCCAGAGCATGTTAAATTTATTGGTAAGGCTAGCAGTTACCAATATAAGGGGTCTTTAGCTTCTCAACAAGCCAAAAGACCCCAAATAAGGGCAGGCAGATCATTTTTACAGACAAAAAGAGGAGCATTTAAAACTAGAAGGCAGCATCATAGATGGGGAAAACAATAAGGTTAGTTGCAAAATCTGAAGCATCCCAGACACTGAGGATAATATGATTGTCTAGAAATCAGGAATGTGGACTAACAACAACCCCTCCTTCCTTCTAGGAAATTATGATTTCTACCTGTAAGAATAGCTAATGGTATATAGATAACAGATTTCTTCTAGTCGTACAGGGGCAGCTAGTGTTTTAAAGTGATTTAGAGGGCAACTGAACTTTCAAACTTAACTCAGAGAGGAGAAGTGACCTTCTGAACTTAATTCAGAGACAAAGAAGCTTGACAAGTTCAGGGAAACTTGACAAATTCCCAAGTAATTCTAAAATCTGCTGGTAATGACTCAATATAATTTAGTACAACTTCCGAAATTTCCTTTTCCAATAACTGGTTCATGTGGTGAAAACCAGCCTAAGCCTTATGGTTCTGATCCTATTAACAATAGAACTACAAGAAGAACATCAAGTTAGGAACCCATAATTCACCTGAAATATCAGAGAATTTCAGTTTTTTATTTCTATCTTTATCTAAATCCTATACCTGATATAGACACTGCCAACAACAGACTAAAGTAAGAATCTTAAAAAGAATCTCTGATGGCCTGAATTGTAAAAGGGATCCTTCTTTCTCTTAAAATGATCACATAGATACTTCAAGTTTACTACTCCATTTAATTAAAAAACAAAAACCAAAAACCTTTTACGTCTTTGTCTTATTTTTTGTGTCCCCATTTAGGATGATATCATCCCCATATCATAACTACTATTGAGGGGATGGTAAACCCAAGAACTCAGTTACTTAGCTGCTTAGGCTACGGATTTGACTACCAATTTAGAGTGAACACAGTAAGAGCTTTCATACTTGCACTATATTGTAGCAAATCAGAGGGATTTTGCCACATGATTCATTATTAAAAAATTATGACTTTACCTGCCATTGTTAGAGAGATTTGCTATGAAAGGAAGAAGTAGGGACACAGTTGTAACAGTGTCCAGACTGATCTTCCAGGCCTACTCTTAAGGTATGCAATGATTCAACATAGGTATAATAGGATAAAGCATCTTTAGTTCTGTTTGATTTCAGGTAAAAGTTGTAGTTGCTATTTTGGACATCCAGTCATACAGCAAAGTTTCACGTTCTTTACAGGGTATAATAATATCCAGGTTCAGGATTAATCAGGTAGGAAACAGTCCTATTCAAAAGGGAAATAACAGAGTGGGGAAACTGAGTCAAGAGGCTTCTACCTTTGGCTATGCCAAGGTTATCCTCTCAATTTTCCCCAGACATAGACATCTACCTCTAGTAGTTTTTGGATCACACTCCCTTTGAGTAGCTTGTGGCATTTCCCTTAAATGGTGTATTACTAACTTAATGATACTTCAGGCACTTGTAACTGCATTCAAAACTCAAAACAAAATCAAATTACGTCAAATAGCAGGTTTCACTAATCATAGCTTAGGGCTAGATATAGTTATTATAATTATTCCTTCCACATCACAACTTTCCCCATCATGGTTTCGATACGACCTGGGTTGGCATAAGAAATTACTGTAAATGGTAATTTTGGGGGAGTTTTGCAGAAGTCATAGACAACACACAAAGGCTAGCATACAACACAGAAAATGTTTAGAAACTCAGGAAATGCATGAAGCATATATGTGTGTGTAATGTATAACATAGACATTTTATCTTTTAATACCATAAATATACACAATTTCTTTTTTCAAGTTAAAATAAAAAAAGTTTGTGGAAAAAAACAGAAGCTAGCAGACAATACACAGAAGCTAGAAATGTGGAGATATCTTAAAAAGTTTAGTAACTCAACACCCTATAAAAGAAAAAGAAAAAAATTCAGACTTCTCTGATAAGAAGGAAGGGCCAAAAAATATTATGTGGATTTTCCGAATACCATGCCCCTAACCCCTATGATGTGGAAGGAATAACTGTACTATTCTGTCATGATGTTGTAACATTAGTTAGCAATAAAAAAAAAATCTACCAGTCTTTACACACAAAAAAAATTCAACATCCTTTTCTTCTTCTAATCCAGTTTAAACTCATTTTGGTGCAAAAAATCAGTCAGTAGGAGTTAAGAAAATAATTACATTCTGGAATTCGACATATCTAATGAATATATGATAGGTCACTCAAAAACCTAGAAAAACATTGGCTAAAGTATGCTTCCAGACTAACAGATATCCATCTCTTAAGGTATTGTATATTAATCCCTCAAGGAAAGATAAATAAGACTGGAGTCTGTTGAGACTAAATTGGCCCAAGATGTAACTTCAATATATACTATGTGGGGCATAACTTTATAATTTTCATAATTATAAATCATCAAATAACTTCTCTACTGTAAACAAATTTGGTAATCCTCCCTGCTTTGGCAAAGAAATATTTATAATGGAAGAGGGGATCTTGTTTCTCAGTATGTGAATTCATCACTTGAAAATTTCACAACATTTAGCAAGTTCTTTCATGGGTCTGATAAGATTTGCCCAAGCGATGGTACCAAGAAATCTGGCAAGTTTACAATAAGGAAATTTTGTAAGGTTGTTTTTTATTTTTCCTTTTCCCACAAAGTAATTCTTCCCGTTTAAAATATACCCTATTAAATACTTGATAGGTTTTAACATTGTAACTAATAACTTAATAATTTCCCACCATCCAGATTGAAAGAGTTAAATTTTTTTAATGATACAGTTACATTAACATCTTAACAATATTTCTTATACAGTGGTCTCCCAAAATTCACAATACAAGAAAATTTAGAAACACAATAATAACATATACAGTATCATGAAACAAAACTTATTACCAGTCAGATTACATCAATTCAGTCAAATACAGATTATATCAATTCAGTCAAATACATTTCCAGATTTCTTAAATGAAAAGTCTTTCATTTTATCACCTTAGCATTTTCTACTAATCACATTTAAAACCCTATATAGAGTTACCTAGTTTGGGGTAAATATATTCAATTGAGGAAAAAAAATAATAGTAATAACAGTAGTTGACATTTATATAGTGTTTACCATGAGCCGGGCACTATATTAAGCATTTCACAATCATTATATCATTTTTATCCTCACAAGAACCCTAGGAGGAAGGTGCTATGCTTTAGTTCCTTTACATATTAGGAAACTGAGGTAGTAAACAATGGTAAGGTAACTTGCTTAAAGTCACACAGTTAAAAAATTTCTGAGACCAGGTTTTGACTCAGGTTTTTCAGAGTCATGATTATATATTAATGCCAGGTGGTAAATGTACTTTGTATTAGGTCTTAATTTACCACAGTTATCCTGTCAAAATTCTATCCAAATCAAATCTGTTTTTTTTTTAAATCACTAATGGTTTTTTTTAAAATCACTAATGGTAACATTTAAAATCTCAAAAAAAAAAAGTTTCCCAAGGGCCATTAGTTAGCAGTACTTCAAAATTTAGAGCCTATTGTTATCAGTTAGCTCATTTTCAAAGATTTCATGGTAACATTCTCAGCTCCCCTTAACTTTCTTATTATTTCCTTTTTTAAATCACCCAGAGAGCCAAATCAGTTTTTTTTTTAATTTTCTCAAGCTAAAGCTATTCAGATACTTTAAAGAGTGGTGGCTTCACATTTCCCAAAGATATCTACTATTTTCTGTAGTTTGTTTTTTTTAAACCCAAGGGACTTTATGTGACAGCCTCGCAGTCCAACCCCCCTTTCAGGATCCCTGAGGATTTATATTTTTCACATAACAACTAAAATATACTCTTCTAATGGTCTTTCAAGAACAGAATTTTGGTATACTATCTTGAAATAATC
Organism: Phascolarctos cinereus; assembly: GCF_003287225.1. Classification (NCBI taxonomy): domain Eukaryota; kingdom Metazoa; phylum Chordata; class Mammalia; order Diprotodontia; family Phascolarctidae; genus Phascolarctos; species Phascolarctos cinereus. The sequence continues at coordinate 100,097,172 of NW_027555736.1, read as the reverse complement.
ATATATTACAAACTATAGGTTTCCATATCATAAAGAATCACCACAGCTATATTTTTCTTTTCCCAAGAGATCAAAAACCTTGTCAGACCTCTCTTTGAAAAACCCCAAACCCTATTTACTTTCAAATCCTACTTACTTAAACTTCTTCTCTTCCCTTCTCTATATATCCTTCCAGTGGACTTTTATTAAAAACCTCCAAAACTGGATCTTTCTTGTTCTCCTTCCATATTCTATTTGTTTTTATTTTTTGCTAGGCAGTGGGGTTAAGTGATTCACCCAAAGTCACACAGCTAGTGAGTGTCAAGTGTCTAAGGTTGAATTTGAACTGGGGTCCTCCTGATTCCAGGGCCAGTGCTGTATCCACTGTGCCACCTACCTGCCCCCTCGTTTCATATTCTGATCCAACATCTCTTCTACTTTCTTAATTCCTCCAGTCTTCATTTCCCAGTCATATCCCAGGTCATGTATAGAACCCATCTTCACTCCACAGTTTCTCCTTTGTAATTTGGCACAAAAATTTTTTTTTTTTACTACAACCCCAGTCGATTGCAATATTGTTGCCTTGGGGTTCTTAAGAGCTTACAAACACATGATCTTATTCAGTTTCTTTTGGTATCCTTGCATCTAGCTTACCTAAACAATTAGTTCTGTTCTGTCACTCACAGAAGAAAATACAATGATAATACCAAAACAGTTTTCTGAATTAAATTTTACTTGCTCTTTAACTGTTCCCTGATTTATGCAAACTTTTCTCATTTTGTGAACTGGAAAGACTTAGTAATGAGAAGTTCTTAAGCACCAGATACATTTAAACTGCAAAGTGTAAACCTGTTTGGATTTCTTTTTTCCCACTTTGCAATTTCACTGATGCTACTTTTAAACTAGCTTTAGTTCCCTTTTCTCTAATTAATGAAATTGCCTTCCTCCTTCCACTAAAACAATAAAATTGTCACTTTCTGGAGGTAGAGTGACAAAAGTTCTAAGTGTTGTTTCCGTAACTTTCACAGTTCTAGTCTGTTCTACAGAGAATACCTCTGACCAAATATTCTACAGAGAATACCTCAAAACTTACTAAAACATTTCAGCATTTAAAAAGACATTCAAACTACAGTTTGGAAATTTACAGTGAGAACTTACATTTCAGTCACAAATATAGTCTCTCATTATTTACCAATGCTATAAATTTCTGCAAACTAGGCAGCAAAGACTCCCTCTTATCTGTATCTTTTGTCTGTCTTCTAACTTGGCCAGAGTCAGAAGGTGGAGAGAGACTTTTTCAAGAAAAAGGTTTTACTCTTTCTCCTTTGATTGATAAGGCACCAGGACAAAGCTAGTTTGACTTACATAGATATATGACATGACAGACACAGAAATGCTTAAAAATTGTTGTGCACAAGTAGAAGTCCTTTTTCATACCAAATCTGGGACTTTTCTGATGTATCTTAGGCCACTTTGGGTAAGGGTGTTCCCTGGGTGATGGCTAGAGAGACTTCTGTATCATTCACCTTTATGTTTTTGAGCTCTATTTTTAGTTATTCCATTTTCTGCCTGGGAAGAATCCTTGTTTCCAGGCTTTTCCACCTCCTTCCTGATTGACAGTGTCCATTATTGTCCCCCTGGCTTGGACCAAAAGCCCCCACCTTGAAGAGGAAAATTCCTCATGGGTTCAGTAATGACTTCCCTAAAGGGATGTTGATAGCAAGCACCTTATGTTGCCTCTCAAATTGAACTGAGAACCCTCTTTGAAGGAAAAAAAATGCTCCAAGGGGTCAGTCTCTCAGGGAGATTTTTCTTTCTTTTTTTTTCTTTTCCTTTCCTTTTTTTCTTTTTGCCAACAATTCACAAAACAGAAAATCGAAGTTCCAATTTCCCTAACACTGTGAGTGCCTTACCTTGGTTCAGCAGAGTTAGAATTGATTGGGAAGTCAGGCCTCTGGTACAGTCTTCAGAAATCACTTGGTGAACAGTTCCACCTGAGTACCCTAAAAGGGAGTTATTCTAAGAGGCTGCCCCAGGGGCCAGCCTCCCTCCATTGGTACTGGTGGAGTCTCAACTTGTGAATGAAATTAAGATGAACTGAGGCGCAGAGCTCCAACCATGTTCAGTTTATTGGTAAGGCTAGTAGTTACCAATAAAAGGAGTCTTTAGCTCCTCAGCAAGCCAAAAGACCCTAAATGAGGGCAGATAGATCATTTTTACAGACAAAACGAGGAGCATTTAAAACTAGAAGGCAGCATCATAGATGCGGAAAACAATAGGATTGGTTACAAAATCTGAATCATAAGCATTGGGGATAATATGATTGGCTAGAAATCAAGAATTCGGCCAGCAACAACCCCTCCTTCCATCTAGGAAATTCTGATTGATTTAGTCCCCCTGTAAGAATAACTAATGGTATATAGATAACAGATTTCTTCTAATTGTACAAGGGTAGCTAGTGTTATAGAAGTAATAGGCTTTCTTTTAATTAAAGCATTTTGTAGGGAAACTGAACTTTCAAATTTAACTCAGAGGAAAAGTGACTTTCTGAACTCATGAACTTCTGAACTTAACTCAGACAAAGAAATTTGATTTAAGCTGCTATGCAAAATGTTGGTGGTGATAAGGAATAGAATCAATTACAAAATAGAATCAGTTTGATTTTCTCAAGGTTAATGAGCCTTCAGCTCCTGTATATAAGTACTGGGCTAGTAAAACGTTTAATGTAAGCTCAGTTTTATTTAACACAACTAAAAATGCAGAAATACAAAGCCCATGAGCAATTAGGAAAATTCTCTTTACTTTTTTCAGGAAACTTTATTTCTCCCAGAGCTGAAAATAGTCTTCCAGAGTTATAGTGCTTAGAAACAATTCCCTACCAAGGGTTACTAGAGATTTGATTGTTTTCTGCATTCTAGAACTCTCCAAGCATATAAAGTTACTAGAGAGTTGGCCGTTTTCCCCTGAAGCCCCTACAATTCAAATGACTTATCTAGTAAAGAACAAAGTTTGAATTTATTCTTTTACATGATGGCTGTGTCTCTTGCTGCTCCTTGGCTTCAGCTTCTCCATGATCCAGAAATTCCTTTAATTGGTCTAGGTATTGGTATTGTCCAAGAATTCTTTCTTTGGGTCCAGGAGGGTAAGAGTGCTGGATTTGGAGTCAAAAAGACTTAAATTTAAGTCTTGCATGACTCATTTACTGGTTTTGTAATCCTGTACTCCTCCAGTACCAATGGAGGGAGGCTGGCCCCTGGGGCAGCCTCTTAGAATAATTCCCTTTTAGGGTACTCAGGTGGAACTGTTCACTAAGTGATTTCTGAAGACTGTACCAGAGGCTTGACTTCCCAGTCAGTTCTAGCTCTGCTGAACCAAGGTAAGGCACCCACACTGTTAAGGAAATTGGAACTTCACTTTTCTGTTTTGTGAATTATTGGCAAAAAGAAAAAAAGGAAAGGAAGAGGAGAAAAAAAGTCACTTAACCTTTTATAAGTCTCAGTTAATTCTTGTTTAAAATGAGGATAATAACACTTCCCTCACAGGATCACAATGAGCATCAAATATAATAATTAAAGTGTTTTGCAAATTTTAAACTGTAAAGTGGTAGGTGCTAACTTGTTATTTTTATTACTATTGTTGTCATTATTATTATTATCATCATCCAGTATTCACCAGTGCTCTGCCTCTGCAACTCCACTGCTGCTGGCTCAAGTTCCTGCAGCTTTTTACATGGCCTAGGAACTCTTTGCCTTTCTACCACTGTCCCTATCTACTGACGTCTCAGGGGCCGTGTGGCTCCCTGGGGGGAAAGAAGGGACTGGTTGTATAGATTTTCTTCCAGTGAATTGAAGATCTCTGACTAGCTTCTCTTGGCTTGTCTTAGCTCTGGGTCTCTTTTTTTAAACATTTCCATCTATTTTCCTTTTAAAGTTCAAGTCCAAGCTATAGCTGAAGCGCCCCCAAATTGACTGTGAGTCGGTCTTCTTCAGTTTGCTGTCAAGGAGTATCCAGGGTGAGGTGAATTTGTATCTTATCAAGGACATCATCAATGTCCTCATTAAGTTAAGAAGTTCAAGGAATCTCACACATTTTTAAGGATAGAAGAAAGGTCAGGGGATGTTACTGGCTCTTCCCTTGGATACCTTCACACAAGGAAATAAAATATTTCCTGGCAGATTTTGTTTCAGTTTCTCAGACTTGTTTTAGGTCTTCGTTCAGGTTGTCACACTTTCACATTAACCTCTTCTTTCAAAAGTAATCATTTTGTATATTGCTGTTAGACATCCCCCTAACTAACTGAGCATGTGAAGACTTCCCCAGTGGAATGGATGGATGAGTAAAATTTGTTCCAGTGGCCATGAATGCAACTGAAGTACGTGCTGTGGAACGCTCAGAGCTTGGTTAAACATTGAAGATGCCAAGGTCTTCCCTTGCATCCTGGGCCATCATCAGTCATCCTGACTTTTATCTTGCCACTGTACTTCTGTGACTCTGGAAGAGAGAGTAAGGCTGGCAACTCTATGAAATTCTGCCTCAGTTAAATCCAGTTCATGAGCGAGTCAAAATATCACCCCATGATGCCTTTTGTCCTCTTTGAAACAAAGAACAGACAACAGTAAAAATGATATTGTTGTTAAACATGCATTTACTCTGTTTTAGGTATTGTGCTAAGTGCTAGGAATACAATTACAAGCAAAAATCAAGACAAGTCTGTGACAAAGAACTTACATCCTAATAGTTGAAGTCAGCATATAAAAGGAAGCTAAAAATTGGAGGGAATGGAAGATAGAATCCTAGAGGGCAAAATCCAGAAGTAATCTGGGAAGTCGTGGGCTGAACCAAGTTTGGAGTAAACTTGACTGTTTCATCAGATAGAAATTTGGGGATGAAATCACCATCAGAAGAAGAAATTATGGAGATAGAGGTATTGCCAGCTTGAAGGAAGACACTGGGGCAGAGGTCCAGAAGGAGCTTAAGGAGTCATGGGCTAAACCAGGTTTTGGAGTTTATTACTGTTGCTAGTATTTATTTCAGTGATATGATAGTGGTAAAATTTTGTTATTTCAAAACAAGATAAATAGCTCATTTTTGGAGCATTCTACATGAGCTGTCTTTGGAATATAATGAAAATATCTCAGGAAACAGGAACATTAAAAACCAAAGTGAGTGATCATTTTCCCATTACTAAATGATGACAAAGTAATAATTACCAAGCTTTAATAGATAGCAATTTATTTGCTTTTTTTCCCCACTTATATTTTCCACTCTAAAATAGGAGCAAGGAGTAAGCACATGGTTAGGAATTTGAATATTTGCAACTTTCAGTCTAAGGTGAAGGGGTGACCTTGCCCTTCCATTGCTCAAGAAGTTGTAGTGGCTATGTATTGCCTCTAAGATAATATACAAACTTGGCATTTAAAGTTTTTCACATCTATCTTCAACCCACCTTAAAAGGATAGTTACTTATTACTTTCCTTCACTTTTTGTATAGTACATTCTACCTTCCATCTCCATGTTTTTGTACCAGCTGTTCCTCATGCTTGGAATTCGTCCTCTTCTCACCCTTGTTTCAGTCAAGGCTCAGCTCGTGTGGTGCCTTCTTTCAAGAGAGTGCCTTCTTGATTCCTCCAGTTGTTAGTGCCCTGTCCACCTTCCCAATCATAACTAGCAGTAGTTTTGTATTTATTTTGTATCTATATTTATTTATCTATGAACATGTTAGACCCCCTTAGTAGAAAGTAAGCTTCTTGAAGGCAAGGACCATTCCACTTTAGTGTTTGTTTTTTTTTTCCCCTAGCACCTAGCACAGTGCCTGGCACCTAGTAGGCATTTAATAAATGCATTTTGAATGACTTCTACAACATTAATTAAACTTGGAATTTCTTATCTATATTTATTAAAGCACAATAATTCACCCAGTTATATTGTAATTGGTGTCAAAGTTAATTGAAATCTGATTTTCCTCAAACTTTCCCCTTCCTTTCCCATTCTAGTAGTAAAAAGTATAACTTAGACTTGAAAGCCTTTTAAACTTACCATCTATGGAAGATGCCGATGTTGTACTATCTATTGGTCTTTCTTCCATGGACTAAAGTACCTTATATCCCAAACTAAGAAAATAAAGTACTAAAACACCATCTCAAGAATCACTTTTAAAATAATCTCCCTTTACTACTCTTTCTCACAAACCCTAGTACACATCTGTTATAATTCATTACTTAATATTAATATTCTTCCTACTCAGTGGTAGTTATCATGGATTGCTACTAGTCAGCCATACAAGAATCAGGGAGATTTTGGTAGCGGAGAGAGGCACCTAAGAGAGTTTAGAAAGCTGATAAGCAGTGCTTACAGCTCCTGAAATTTAATTCTTTGTCTCCACTAAATTCAGACTAGGGAAGACAAAGTACGTTCTACTTCAAATGTTCATTAAAGGAAGTTATAGGGAAAGGAAAATGTTTTAAGCTTTCTTTATTGCTGTAGTCACTCTGCCTCTATCTGTGAAATTGATTAATGTCCTTAAAGCACCCCAGGAGCATGCAGTTATGGTAGTGATTTTAAAATAGGAAAACAGAACTGAAGGCAGGGGAAAATTCTGTGGTAAGATAGAGAATTCTGTGGCCTAGTGTCTTGGTTTTCTTCTCAAAATGCTTTGAGGGGAAGAATTGTACAAGGGGAAAATTTCAAGTAAATATGGTCTACCAAAACATCCTTGCCCATATGAATAATTTTAATTCACTTCAAGGAAAGACTGAACACAGATCTTTTTGTTGCAACAAGCAGAGGGAAAAAACCCAGTAATTATGAGTAGGTTAACAACAGAATTTTAGTTATTAGGTTTTAAATCATTAAAAACAAATTCTTATTAAAGATAACTTTATGAGTAGTTTTCTTGAAATGGTGATGATCTTTCGGAATTTCATCATTGAAGAACATTCATTATTCTTATTCTTCTGAACAAACAACTTCTGGCAAAAAGTTGGACCTTTTTTAGAAGCTGTTTTTTGCCTTGATCCAAGGGTATTTTGCTGTTTTAAGTTGTACTTTGCTACTTAGAGTAACAAACATTGCAGATATGCTCACTTGTAAAAAGAGTTATGCTGAACTAATTATCTGGTTTAGGATTTGTTTTTTGTTTTGTTTTGGCTCATAACTTTTACTCAAATGGAAAGCATCTTTGGATTAAATTCATAGGAATAATAATCAGCTGTGTTTTAAAAGTTTAATAGCATAAGAAAAGAAATTGTCAAAGTAGAGTAAGAACCATTTATAATTATTCAAGAATGAAATACTTTAAAACTACATGCCAGAAATTGTATGTATATGCACAGCTATATGTAGCTATGGTATGTTTTTATGTATCTATGTATAGGGTAGATGGTATGTATAGTGGTGAAAGCTAGAGTCTAGACTATCTGAGTTCGGGGGCAGCAAGGTGGTACAGTGGATAGACCACCAGCCTTGGAGTCAGGAAGACCTGAATTCAAATACGGCCTCAGACACTTGACACTTGACTAGCTGTGTGACCCTGGGCAAGTCGCTTAACCCCATTTCCTAGTTTAAAAAAAAAATAGAATACCTGAGTTCAGGTCATGCTGCAGACTAAGTTAGCTGTGTGACTTTGTGTAAATCACTTAACTGCTGAGGGTCCTAGGCAGCTTTCTCTTAAAAACAAACACACAAACAAACAAACAAATAAATAGCAAAAGAGTTGATAATCTGTATTGGTACAGAGTCTTTTACACCAGAGGTGTTAAGCATACTGGACAGTATTCCCCATTGAGCTGGAACTAGATTAAAATGTTATTAGGAAATATTAAACAAAATAAATAAAAATACAATAGGACATTTTGTTGTTGCGCAGTCATTCAGTCGTATTTGATTTTTTGTGACTCCATGCCATAGCATGCCAGGCTCTTCCATCCTCTACTATCTCCCGAAGTCTGTCAAAACTCATGTTCATTGCTTCCATGACACTATCCATCTCATCTTCTGCTGGCCCCTCCTCCTTTGCCTTCAGTCTTTCCCAACATTAGGGTCTTCTCCAATGAGGCCCGTTTTCTCATTATGTGGCCAAAATATTTAAGCTTCAGCTTTAGGATTTGTTCTTCCAATGAATAGTCTGAATTAATTTCTTTAAGTATTGACTGATTTGATCTCTTTGCTGTCCAAGAGACTCTCAAAAGTCTTCTCCAGTTCCACAATTCAAAAGCATCAGTTCTGTGGCACTCAATTTTCCTTATAATCCAACTCTCACAGCCATACGTTACTACTGGAAAAGCCATAGGTTTGACTATATGGATCTTTGCTGGCAAGGTAATGTCCCTGCTTTTTTAGTGTGCAATCCAAATTTGCTATAGCTTTCCTTCCAAGGAGCAAGCATCTTTTAATTTCATGGCTGCAGTTGCTGTCTCCAGTGATCTCTGAGCCCAAGAATATAAAATCTGACACTGCTTCCATTTCTTCTCCCTCTGTTTACCAGGAAGTGATGGGATCAATTGCCATGATCTTACTTTTTTTAAATGTTAAGCTTCAAGCCAGCTTTTGCACTCTCTTCTTTTACCCTCATCAAAAGGCTTCTTAATTCTTCTTCACTTTCTGTCATCAGGACATTTTGTTGTGGTGGTTGTGTTCAGTTTTTTTCAGTTGTGTCCAACTGGGGGGAAAAAACATTTGGGGTTTTCTTGGCAAAGATACATGGAGTGGTTTGCCAGTTCCTTCTCGAGCTCATTTTTTATAGATGAGGAAACTAAGGCAAACAGGGACGTACAGCAAGTAAATTCTGAGGGCAGAGTTGAACTCAGGAAGATGAGTCTTCTAACTCCAGACCTGGCACTCTATTAAGGAGCTTACAATCATTAAATAGGTGGAAAATAGTAACAAAGTAATGCACCTTCCCCAGTACAGAGATACCTTGGGCTCCAGGCAGTGAGATGATGATGAAAAAAGTAGAGGGGAAAGAGATGAGAAATAGGGGTGACAGTGACTATCACTGCGCCACAGGTAGCTAAACAACTGAATGACTGAACCACCATCAAGGTATAGATAATGTTAATATATAGTTTACTAAGTCAATACGCATCCTTTTTGTGTGGTTCAGTAGCCCCATTTGTATTTTGCGTTTGATATCACTGCTCTATACCAATGAAATCACGGATCTTGACTAGAAAGCCATGCATACCAAGCAGACGTGCACACACATACATCTAACTTGGTAGCTTTGTGACATTGGTTTTTGTCTCTTAGTCATGATGCTTAACATTAAAGCATGTTATGACTTGATTTCCAGGTTGCAGTTTATTTTGTGGTTAAAACCATTCGTTGAAAGAGGTTTAGAGGTGAGACAGTTGCAGGGTGGTGAATCACAATATGTTTCTGACTTCTGATTTCAGTGCCATAGTGGCTGAAAACTTGTTTTGTGTTTTTCAGCTTTGATGGTTATTTTTTTTTTCTGTGTAACATGTTACTCTGGCCAATATTCTAAGGTTATAATATGGCCTCTGTAAAGGAATTTCACTGATTTGTAGAGTTCAGTTATTTAAAAACTATTTTGTGTTTCAGCATCAATGTGGTAAATGTTTTCTAGCATTCTTTGTATAAATGCTCATATGAGAACATTTTAGCCAAAGCAAAAGATTTACTGTTATTTCTATCAATCTGGTTTTTATTTAAATCATTACTAATTTGGTATTAGAAAACTTTATATAGCAGTTTTACTATGTATTTTTCCCCTTTGGGCATTTGTAGTGTTTCCAAATGTTTTTTAGAGAAATCATAGTGACTTATGAGAGTTTTTGTTTTGCTCTTAGAAGCAAGTGAGACTTATTTTGCTTGCTGGGTGTTTCCCAGATAATAGGTATTTAGAATTGAGTTGGCTTGCCAAGCTCTGTTACCACAGAGAGCTTTCAGATTAGACTGGAAAATTTTAGTGAAAATAAAAAACACATATAAAGCTACATTTCTTAACTATTTTCCTGAAAAGGGTGAAGTAACTGATGGAATCATGGGTCAAGAGACCTACTAACAAGGAACCTACATATATATTCTCAATGCTGACAAGCAGAACATTTTTAAAGCAATTTTCACATATTGTGTTCCCTTTCTTAAATATTAGTTTTTCTCCAAGTCTTAGGAAGTGATGTAATGTCTTTTCCTACAGATACTGGATTTAATGCGTGTTCATGTTGCTCAGTTAACTAGTCAGCAAGCATTAAGCATACACCTGGCACTGGGTTAATGGTCCTGGAGATATAAAAGCAAAAAAAAAAAAAAGGAAGGAAAAGAAAGAAACCAAACCCTGTCCCTGCTCTCAAGAAACTCCCAGTCTGATGGGGGAGACAACATAAATAACTATGCCCAAACAATATAGAGACAAGAGAAATTGAAGATAATCTTAGAGGGAGCACACTAGTATTAAGGAAGTTAGGAAAGACTTCTTACAAAAGATGAGATTTTAGCTGGAACATGAAGGAAGTCAGGGAATACAGGAGATGGAGTTGAGGAAGAGAATTCTGGGCATGGAAAAGTCAATGAAAATGCATGGAGTCAGGAGATGGAATGTCTTGTTCAAGGGACAGTTAGTTGGTCAGCATTGCAAAGTTGAAGAGTCTGTGGAAGGAGTAAGAGCCTTGGCAGGAAAGAACCCAGGTTGTTAAGGGCTTCGAAGAGGACGTTATTTTTCATCCTAGAGCTAATAGGGAGTCACTGAAGTTTCATTATGGGGAAAATAAGGGTGCACTTCCATCATTAAAGCGCACAAGATAGTCGCAAGAGAAGAGGAATGAGAAAGATGATGTTCAGTTTAGGACATGCTGAGTTTCAAATGTCTATGGGACATTCAGTTCAAGATAGTATAGAGGAAGAAGAAGGCCCAGGACAGAGCCTTTGGGGACACCCATGGTTAGTGGATGAAGATCCAGCAAAGGAGGCTAAGAAGATGTAATTAGAAAGGTAGAAGGAGAACCAGGAGAAAGCAGTGTCATAAGAACCTGTAAAAGAGAGTATTCAGAAGAAGAGCGTTCTCAGCATTGTCAGAGCCTGCAAAGCAGTCAAGAAGAATAAGAATTGGTAAATGCCATTTGATTTGACAAATAAGAGATAATTGGTAACTTTGGAAAGAGGTCTTTAGGTTGAAGGATGAAGTCAGAAACCAAACTAACAGTAGATAATTAAGAATGGAATAAGAGTAAAGGAAGTGGAGGCCCTACTAAACTCCTAAGGAGTTTAGCCATTAAAGAGATGACAGCTACAGTAGATATCAGGGTGGATGGATCAGGTGAGTGGTGTGGTTATTTTTCTTGGATGAGGAAAGTCGTAGGAAGTAGAGAAGCAGCCAGTAAACAGGGAGAGATTAAAGATTAATGAGACAGTGGAGGTGAAAGAGGGAATAGTTTGCTGGGGCAGATAGAATGGAATGGGATCACTTGTGCATGTGGAGGGGTTTGCCTTGGCACCTTTTCATGTGAGACAGGGATGAAAGAGAAAATAGGGGTAAAAGGTGTCTCAGTGATATAAGATAATGGGTAGGGTAAGGAGCTCTCCATAAATGGCCTTAATTTTTTCAGTGATAAACATGAGGAAAGGTTTTTAGCTGAAACTGGTGGGAGGTTGGGGAGCATGGGCATTAGGGGAGCCATGTGAGTTTTGAGAAGGGATGAAAAAGTTTGGAAAAGCTGCTGTGGTGAGTAGGCTAGTAATAGGATAATAGAGGAGTGTAAAAGGATTGCTGTACTTCAGTGAGATACTATCTTAGTAACAAATTTGTAATGGGCCCAGTCAGTGTGATTTCATGAATTTCTTTAGCTTCATTTGGCAGTATATGAGTAAGAATAGGAGTGAGGGCAGCAGATGATGGAACTAATGAAAGGCTGGAGCTTCTCAGGGCAAGATTTGGGAGGGGGATGGGTCAAGTTGACTGAGGCGAGTGTAGCCAATGGATCGGTAATGGCATGGGAAAGAACTAAGAGGTGGAGAGACAGGAGGTCATAGTGAGGTGAAGAATAGCAGTAGTGGTTGCAAAGCAGAGGGAGAAATGGAATGACAACATGTGGTTACTTTAGTTGAAGTACCAATTTATTAAGTCAGTTAGGTAATTTACAGTTTTTAAAAAGTATACACAGTTCTTATAATTATAGCATGACATAGAATCAAGTCATAGTTATAATAACCCAAAAAGTGCTATTGAGTATTGGTCTGTTTTAAGAAAAGTATTTTATTTTAGAATACATAAAATATTTCTGTCAAAGTACAGTTTCGTAACCAACATTACTGATGCATTAATTCAGAAGTATGCTAAAAGATGTACTAAGAAGGAGGCAGTGTGATATAATGGGGAAGGGAACTGAATTTAGAGTCAGAGAACCTTATTTCTAATTTCAGCTGTGCCACTTACTATGCGTGTAACCTTGGGCAAGTCATTTAACCCCAGTTTCCTCACCTGTAAAGTGAAGAGGTTAGACCAAATGATCTCTTAAAATCCCTTCTAGCTTTAAGATCCAGTGATTTGATTCAATTAAAATTAGTTTGGTGGGAGGGGTGGAGCCAAGATGGCAGCGTAAAGGCAGGGACTTTCCTGAGCTCTCCCCTCCGAATACCTTTAAATAATGACTCTAAAATTCTAGAGCAGTAGAACCAACAAAAAGACAGAGTGAAACAATTTTCTGGCCCAAGACAATTTGGAAGGTTGTCAAGAAAGGTCTGTTACACCAGAGTGAGAGAGGAATGCAGTCCAGTGCAGGCTGTTCAGCACAAATCAGGCCCCAGCAAACTAGGAAACAGGCCTCAGGGTGACTGATTCAATGGCAGCCCGTGGCAGTTTTCAGACCTGTTAACCCACAGAGGTCAAAACAAATTAGCAGGTTGACAAGACAGGTCTGTCACATACCTGGGTGAAAGTGGAGCACAGTCCAGCACAGGCTGTGCCAGCACAGCCCTGGCCCAAGAAAACCAGGAGCAGACCTTGAGAGCCACTGAATCAGTAGCAGCAGCAGCCGCTTCTAGAGCTCTCAGCTCATAGATGGTGAGGGGGTCAAATAACTTGTTAGAAGGAGATTACAGGGGTCTCTTTGCAGGCACTAAGGCCAGAATCTGTTGCTTTACCCATATGTGGATCTGGGTCTCACTCCTTCGTGGCAGTCCCAGGGTGAGGAGGAAGCACTAGCACACCAGAACTTGCAGCCACAGTGGAGTGGGGACCCTCCTCACAGTTCCAGGGCAGAAAAAAAGTGCTTGTGGTCACTCACAGACCAGAGCACAGGCCAGGAGAGTAGTAAACACACCTCTCCTTAGCTCTTGGAAGAATTGAAAACTTACAGGTCCCTAGAAGTATCTCTGAAAACAGCTGCACAAAACCCTCAAAGCTTGGAACAGTGCATCTTCCACCCTGGAAGCAGAGCACTACCTTAGCAAAGAGTTAAAAGTCAAGTATAGACTGGGAAAATGAACAAACAACAGAAAAAAATTCTGACCATAGAAAGTTACTATGGTGACAAGTAAGATCAAAACACACACTCAGAAGAAAATAACAAAGTCAAAGCTCATACATCCAAAGCGTGCAAGGAAAATATGAATTGGTCTCAGGCCATAGAAGAGCTCAAAAAGGATTTTGAAAATCAAGTAAGAGTGGTAGAGGAAAACTGGGAAGAGAAATGAGAGTGATGCCAAAAAGTCATGAAAAACAAGTCAACAGCTTGGTAAAGGAGACACACACACACACACACAAAATACTAAAGAGAATAACACCTTAAAAACAGACTAGGCCAAATGGTAAAAAAAAAAAAAAAGGTATAAAAAGCCAGTGAGGAGAAGAATGCCTTAAAAAGCAGGATTAGATAAATAGAAAAAGAGGAACAAATATTCACTGCAGAAAAAAACAAGTAGAATTAGCCAGATGGAAAAGAATGTAAAAAGCTTGCTGAAGAAAATAATTTCTTAAAAATTATAATTGAGCAAATGGAAACTAATGATTTTATGAGAAATAAAGAAACAATAAAACAAAACCAAAAGAATGAAAAACATAAAAAGACAATGTGAAATATCTCACTGAAGAAACAACTGACCTTGAAAATGGAACCCAGAGAAATAATTTTAAAATTATTGGATTACCTGAAAGCATATAAAAAAGAAAAAGAGCCTAGATAGAATTTTTAAAGAAATTTTCCAGGAAAACTGCCCTAATAAGTCTAGAACCAGAGGGTAAAATAGGAATTAAAAGAATCCATCTATCACCTCCTGAAAGAGATTCCAAAATGAAAACTCCCAGGAATATTATAGCCAAATTCCAAAATTCACAGGTCAAGAAGAAAATATTGCAAGCAGCCAGAAAGAAACAGTTCAGTATCGTGGAGCCACAGGGTAGCACAAGATTTAGCAGCTTATGTATTCAAGGATCAGAGGGCTTGGGGTATGATATTCTGGAGGGCAGAGGAGCTAAGATTACAACCAAGAATCACCCACCCAGAAAAACCGAGTATAATCCTTCAGGGGAAAAAATGGATATTCAATGAAATAGAGGACTTTCAAGCATTCTTGATGAAAAGACCAGAGATGAATAGAAAATATGACTTTCAAATGCAAGACTCAAGACTTGAGAAGCATAAAAAGGTAAACAGGAAAGGGAAATCATAGGGGACTTAATAAAGTTAAATTATTTATATTCCTCCATGGGAAGATGGTGCTTGTAACTCATAAGAACTATCTCATTATTAGGGCAGTTAGGTACAGTGGGTACAGGGTGAGTTGAATATGAAGGGGTGATATTTTAAAAATATGAAGGGATAAATATCTAAAAAATAAAATTAAGGGGTGAGAAAGGAATGTACTAGGAGAAAGGAAAAAGGAGAGGTAGGCTGGGATAAATTGTGTCACATAAAAGAGGCAAGAAAAAACTTTTACAGTGGAGGGGAGGAAGTGGGAGGTGAGGGGTACTGAGTGAACCTTATTCTCATCAGGATTGGCTTAAAGAGGGAATAGTACATGCACACTCAGTTGAATATAGAAATCTATCTTACCCTACCAGAAAGTAGGAGGGGAAAGAAGTGGGGGGTGTGATAGAAGGGAGGACAGATTTGGGGAGGGGTAGTCAGAAGCAAAGCATTCTTGAGGAGGGACAGGGTGAACGGAGAGATAGAAAATGGAATAAACAAGTGGGAAATAGGATGGAGGGGAATACAGTTAGCAATAGTGACTGTGAAAAAAATTAGCAAGTTTCTCTGATGAAGACCCCATTTCTCAAACATTCAGAGAACTGAGTCAAATTTATAAAGATAAGAGCCATTCCCCAATTGATAAATGATCAAAAGATATGGACAATTTTCAGCTGTTATCTATAGCCATATTTTTAAAAAAATGCTCTAACTCACTGTTGGAGAAATGCAAATTAAAACAATCCTGAGGTACTACCTCATAACCTCTTAGGTTGGCTATAAGAGTGTAGAAAAGAAAAATGACAAATGTTGGAGGAGATGTCAGAAAAATGAGACATTAATGCATTGTTGGTGGAATTGTGAATGGATGCAACAATTCTGTAGAGCAATTTGGAACTATGCCCAAAGGACTATAAAACCATGCGTACACTTTGTCTCAGTGGTGCCACTACTATGTCCATATCCCAAGAGAGATAAAAAACAAAAAGGAAAAGGTCCTATACATATACACACACACACACACACACACACACACACACACACACACACACACACACACAAATATTTATAGCAGCTCTTTTTTTGGTGGCAAAGACTGGGAAGTTGGGGAATGGTTGAACAAATTGTGGTGTGTGATTATGATGGAACACTATTGTGCTGTATATAAGAAATGGCAGGCTGCTTCTCAAAAAAACCTGGAAAGACTTTCATGAGCTGATGCAAAGTGAAATGTACTGTGTAGAAAGAAACAGCAATATTGTAAGATGATCAGCTGTGAATGACTTATCTATTCTCAGCAATACAATGATCCAAGACAACTCTGAAGGACTTACGATGAAAAATGCTATCCATCCCCAGAAAAAGAACTGATAGTGTTTGAATACAGATTGAAGCTTACTTTTTTTACTTTCTTTATTTTTCTGGAGTTAAAAATATTTTTTTGGTCTGTGTTTTCTTTTACAACATTACTATGGAAATGTTCTGTATGACTACAGATGTATAACCTATACTGAATTGCTTTGCCTTCTCAATATGTGGGAGGGGTGAGGAGGGAGGAAGGGAGACAATTTGGAACTCAGAAAGTTTTAAAAACAAATGTTAAAAATTGTTTTTACATGTAACTGGAGAAAAATAAAATACTAAATAAATTTTTAAAAATAAAATTAATTTGATGCTATTTATTAAGTACCTAGTACTATGTGAAAGATGAGTTAAGAAGATGTAATAGGTAGAGAGCTGGTCTGGGTAAATCATTTAACCCTTCATTACCAGGCAACTCTCTGAGACTGTAAGTTGCAGAGAAGGTACTTACCTATGTGAGTAGAGAGCTTTCTCATCAGAGCTCCATACAAAGATGAAATGACAAGTCCTATTAAAAAAAATCATAAGGCACCGTGCTAGATGATGATGATCATACAAAGATAAATCTGTCATAGATTTTATTCTTCAGGGACTTACAAATTATTCTTTAGGAATTTGTAATCTCTTGTAAGATGGTGGTTCAGGGACACATGTTAGAGATACAGTTAGGATTAGACTATAATAGATACAATAGTGGTCCAGACAACGTGCTGTAAGAAATATGGAGAAAGTATATTTTCAGATGAGTGGGTGAATTGATGGGGTGAGATCAGGGAAAGCTTCATGGAGAAATCCTAAATTCCTAAGTTGGAACTTGAGGGAAGAGAAGGACTTTTAGCAGAAATGATAGGTAAGGGAATACACTTAAGGTATAGAGGTTATACAAAGTAAATACAAAAGTATATACAGAGATGGGATAAAACAGGTTGAAAAGAAAAGCTGAAGGGAGGGTATCCAGTTTTGGTGGAATGAAGAAGGTACAAGACAGAGATCTGTATCATTTAAGTCTGGAAATGTTAGAATAAAATGAAGAAGTCCTTTACATGACAGTGTGTACTTTATTTCATAAACAGTGGGAAAGTTTTTAAATACAGATAATGTGGTTGAAGTATTATGTTACAATGATTATTTGGCTAGCTGTGTGAAGGATAGATTAAGTAGGATAGACTGGAGGCAGGAAGATCAGGCTATCCCTAAGGTATAATTGGCAAGAATTGGTTGTTGATTGGATATGAGAGGTGAAGGAAAGGGAACAACCAAAGAATTCCAAGATTATGACCCTATGTGTCTAGGAGGATGGTAGTGCCACCAACAGAAAACAGAGAAGTTAGGAGAAAAGGCTAATTTTTTTCACGGCAGATAGCAAATTCAGTTTTGGACATGTTCAGTTTGAGATGCTAGTCAGACAATTGTATATGTGGAACTATGATTCTCAGGGAAAGTTGGGAATAAGGATATAGATTTGAGGGAAGTATGTGCTCAAATGATTATGGAAGTAGGTAGGATCATGGAGGAGTATGAAGAGAGAAAGGAGAAGGAAAGAAAAAGGAAATAAACATTTATATGGCACCTACTACATGCCAAGCACTGTGCTAAGTGCTTTACAGATCTTCCATTTGAAGGACCTAGGAAAGAATTGTGGTTGAAACAGCTCTAGGAGGCCATCTGACCACTAGCCCAGTGGTTCTTAAAATGTGGTCCATGGACCCCTTTGGGTCTCCAAGACAATTCCTATCTTAATAATGACACTAAGGTGCTATTTGCCTATTATAATACTCTTCCCTTTTCCGACTACATATCTGTTGAGGTCATTATTTTCCTTATTTAATAGATTCAGTGCAGAAGCAGACGTGAAAATCCAGTTGTGTTAGAAGAGATATGCAAATATTTATAAAGCAATACCTCTCTTCCCATTAATTTTTTTTGTTTTGGAAAAGTTATTTTTCATAGACTCATCATTTACATTAATACATAGTTGTTTATTATTAGCATCTTTAAATGAATTAGTAAATCAATATTTTAAAAAATTTATCAATTTTGATTTCTAATGTGGTAAATATTGAAAGATATAACCGATGTAAATAAAAGCTCTTTGGGGCCCTCAGTAATTTTTAAGAGTTTAAAGAATTCCTGAGACCAAAAAGTTTAAGAACTACTGCTATAGCCTAATTATGCTGAGGAACAACTTCTTTACATGAACCTTACATTTGCCTCTTTGCCATTTCTACTGATTGGTCTTAGTTTTGTCCTCTGGAACCAACCAGAAAATCATAACTCTTCTTCCACTGACAACTCTTCACATACTTGAAAACAGTCATCATAGTGCCCTCCCCCCCTGACTTCTCCAAGCTAAATATCTTTATTTCCTTTAACTCATTCTCCTATAGCATGATGCCAAGGTGCTTGAATCTTGAAGGAAATGAAACTGAAAGACATGAAGACCCAGTAAGCAAAATAGAATTGGAGATGTGTTAGTATGTACACACATAGCCACCCTCTGTTAGAGTTCTACTCTAGTACCTCATAATGGTGCACACATGGTTCTGGGTTCTCAAAGGCAATGCTGGTTGAAGTCAATCTGTGGATGGTCTTATCTGGCTGGAAAGACTAAAAGTACATTCATATATTGAAATGTATTTTTATACATATAAAGACATACATAACACAGCAGAATAAGTATTATAATGAAACAAGATTACCACTAAAGACAGCAACTTGATGATGCCAAATATTAAAATTTTAAGCACTCTTCAGAAAGTATGAGAAAACACTTTCAGAGCTATACCAATCCTAAGGAGTGAAAGGAGCTCAATGTGGACATTTCAGGATTTGATAGGGATAGAAATGGCTGTCACATGAAAGAGAGATTAGGCCTATTCTCCTTGATCCCAGATGACAGAATTAGAGCTATTGATAGAAGTTGCAAAGATGCAAATTTAAGTTTAATGTAAAGAAAAACTTATTGACAATTTGAATATAAAAGCATGGAGTATTTTTTTTCTCTTGAAATATACTCAGCCACTCTCTAATTGCAAATAAGCTCATCATAAGTAATATGTTCTAGTTATTAGATTCCCCCAAATCTACTTCCTTAGAGAGCTCTAATTATAGGAGGTGTAGCTTATTTTATGTATTTTCCAAATTGCATCGAGTATTTGCAGAGGCCTTAGGAAATGCTTACAAATCAAAATACCTTTAAAGCTATGAATTTAAAGAAACATAGAAACAGTAGCACTAGTTTTTTTCTTCTTCTTCTAAACTGTGTCGGCTTTAGAAATTCCCATAACAGACTTTGCTTTGGATAGTGAGAATACAACAAAATCTGAGTGATTTCCGTGAATACATAACATGTGCTTTGGGGAAAGAAGTTTAAATGCTTTTAGTTCTGTACATACCTTCATCTGCCCCCCCCCATTGTAATATAACTTTTAAGAATATTTAGCTCTAAATCAGTTAAGAATACATATTTAAGTAGGTAAAATGTTTGAGTGATTTATGAGAGTTTATATTTTAAGAGAAAAATATAGGCAAGTCCTCTGCTTGTGAATTAATTGTGTTCCAAAGTTCATTTTGAGTTTGTTTGGAATTCTCAATACTTTTCCAATAGAAACAATGTTTTGTATATTGTTCAGTAGTTTCTGAAGATACGGTTGTGGTTTAACATTTCCTTCTTCAGCTCATTCTTCATCTAGATGAGGAACTGAAGCAAACAGGATTATGTGACTTGTCCAGGGTCACACAGCTATTAAATGTCTGAGGCCAGATTTGAATTCAGGAAGATGAATATTCTAGACTACAGGCCTGGCACTGTATCCACTATGCCATTATAAACCTATTAAATCTATGGTATGTCTTATACTATACAGTTATGATTAAAAATAGTAGAAAACAATATTGTTGTGAATCTGCAATTGGAACTACCAGTGCTGTCTTATCCAGAAGCTCTCTAAGAATAGGCATATAGAAATTTTAGAGAAATTAAAGCCTAACTCTTGAGTGGTCACTCATTCACACTAAAATGTAAATGAATGATTACTCTCAGATCAAGTCTTTGATCTAAATAGGAATGGAAACAGGGGAAAAATGCAGAGTACTGAAGATTTATAGGAGTTATTCAACAAGCATTTATTAAGTGACTACTACATGCCAATATGCCAGGTACTACAGTAGGCTCTAGCATAGTACAGTATGTATTTATATAAGTATATGAAAAATATATAAAACATCAATACAAGGACTTATTTGGTGCTGGGGCACTAGTAGCTAGAAGCTCAGAAAAGATCTCATATAGAAGGTCATGTTCAAGCTGTATTTTTAAGGAAACTAAGAATTCGAAAAGGTGGATCTTGGAAGGCATTTCATTCCAGATGTAGGAGACAACTAGCGCAAAGCCATGGAGGCAGGAGATAGAGTGTATCATATGTGAAGAACAGTAAGAAGGCTAATTCGAATGTACCAAAGAGTGCAAGAAGGGAGTAATGTGTAGTGAAGGGCTTTAAATGCCAAACAATGGGGTTGATATTTTATCCTAGGGAAATAGGGAACCATTGAGGTTTTTTAGAAGACTGGTGTTTCAGTCTTGTACTTTAGGAAATTCATTTTGGCAGCTGTATCTGGGAGATGGATTGCAGTGAAAAGAGACTTGAGGCAGGGAGACCAAGTAGGAGGCTATTGCAATAGTCCCAGCAAGAGAAAGAGAAGGATGAAAGAGACCACGGAGATGGAAAGCATAAGATAATGGTAACTGATTAAATAGATAGGATCAGGGAGAGTGAGGAATCAGGGCTTAAACCAAGATTGCAAACCTTTGTGACTAGAGAATAGTGATGACCTATACCCAAACAAGGAATTTCTGGAGAGGGATGGGTTTGAGTGGAAAGATATGTATGTCAAGTTCAAGATGTTTGTGGGACAGCCATAAGTTTGAAATGTACAACAGATTTTAGGAGGTGTGTGATTTGACCTCAGGAGAGACTGTGACCATATCTATAGGATCTGGGAGCTATCTGTATCAAGATGATAATTAACTCATAGGAGCTGATGAATTTACCAAATGAGAATTTATTGGAAAAAGAGTACTTGGGACAGAGCTTTAGGGTGCACAAATATAGATGACTAGCAGTCAGCTAGCATTTATTAAGTACCTGCTATATGCTAGGGACAAAGGCAAAAAAAAAAGTCTCCACTTTCAAGGAGTTCACAGTCTAATGATGATCAATCCTTGTTCTTAAGGCACTCACAGTCTAATAGTCCATCAAAGGAGAATGAGGAATAGTCAGGTAGGTATAATGAGAATTAAGAGAAGGAACAGTATCTTGATAACCTAGAGAAAAGAAAATAACCAAGAGAAGAGAATGGCTAACAGTGGCAGATGCTCTAAAGAAGTCAAGAAAAATGAGTAAAAAAAATTAGATTTGACAGTTTAAGAGATCCTTGGTAACATTGGATGGAACAGGTTCAGTTGAACAGTCAGATAAGAATGGGTTGACCAGTGTGACTGAGAGGAGAGAAAATAAAGAAAAGTGAGTAGATACATTTTCTCCCAAGAATTTTGGGTTTGAAACAGAGGGAAGATACGGGCTGATAGCTTGAGCAGATAGAAGAATTTGATGATTCTGTTTTTAAAGGATGAGGAAGAAGCATGTTTGTAGGTAGCAAGGTTGGAACCAACAGATAGATATTGAAGATTAAATAGAGACATAATGATTGATGGGGAAATCTGCAGGAAAAATTGGAGCTGGGAATGGGGAGTGTGGGAAATGGGAGAAATGGTACCTAAGGAGAGGTTGACCTTGGCAGAGGAAAATGGCCGCCACTTCAAAGTTTGGAGTGAAGGAGTACTAGGAGTCTGAGGAGAAATAGGGAATGGGGGAGGGGGAAAGTGATTTAGCCATGGTCACCCATCTAATAGTAAGTAAAGTTAGTAGGTACAAATAGCCCAATTTTTCCCTCTTTGTTGGGGAAGAAGGAATGATTTGGAAGATTTTCTTCATCAGTTTTTGTGTTTGGGTACTCTATTTCCCACCTATCTCCCAAAGCCTGGCTTTTCACTTAGGCATGGGTTATCCAGAGATTATTTCCACTCCTGAATTTTGGGAAAAAGATTAACTGCCAGAAACCTGAATATATAATAGCCCCAGGATCTTTGCCCTTTGAGCTCCCAAAGCTCCCTTTGCATGAAAACAAAGAAATGGAGCATGTCCACGTGTAGGCACATATACACACCTGTCTCTGCCATGTTTATTCTCTATTATTGTCCTCTCCGTGGAAATGGTGTCAAGGACCCACTGGTAAACGTTTCAGCTTACATTTAAGGCTGGCTGTAAGACAGGTTTTTAATCTTTCTGGTTTAATCGACCCCTTTGGAAGTCTGGTGAACCTATGGACCCTGATCAAAATAATGTTTGTAAATGCATATAATAAAATGCTTTAAGATTACAAAAGAAACGAATTATATTTAAATATTATTTTTAAAATATTTTTAAAAACACAAGTTCATAGACCATAGACTGAAGTTATTGCCAGGGTAAATTCTATGAGCATTCATACTGCTCAATTTATTGTATAGCTATACTGTCTGTAGCGTGCTTTTTTCCCCCCTTTAGTTAAGCTTAGTGATACAAGGCAAAAACTGAAGAGCAAACTGATTTAGATAAGTAATAGGAGATGACTATAATTATTTGTTTTGAAATGTGATAAATAATATTTTCTTCTAAATGGAGCCACAGTATAAAGAAGATTGGGAAGTCAACATTAAATGGCATTGTCTTGCAAACTAGCCTTAATTGTAATGGAAGCCCTGTTGACTTTTCTCCTGTTCAAGGACTGCTTTTGATAGTGGAACTCAATCTATAGTAAATTCATGCCAGACCTCTTAATAAATGATATGTTACAAAAGTAACCTACTCCAGAATCAAAGGCTAAAACTGGATAACCTATGTGGTCAGAGTGAGAATATTTATAATGTCTATAGAACAGACAGCACTTTTAAAATACTCTAGTCAAAAGACAGTGGTATACCAAGAATTAAGTGAACTTCAAAGTTGAAAGGTGCTATCTTACTGTCACCTTATAGAATGTCTTTTTATGTTTCTTTTTTTCTTATGTCGTCACAATGATTTGCTAAAAAGCATTTTTTAAAATAATGAAACAAAAATATTATTGGGGAAAATAATATATTTTAAACAAATTTTAAAGGTTTTGGCTTTTGAGAGTTATAAACAGTTTAGAGAATTTCCCAACTTAAAGGCTATTCAAATTTATATTAAGTATGATTCACAAACATAGAAGTACAAATGAGAAACATATATAGTACTAAAACTTTTCTGACATAGGACATCACAGAAATGTAAGCTAGAGGGAAAATTGTAATAACTTAATTCTCATTTAATGACTTTATAACTTTATTTTCTTCTACTGTATATTAATTTTTTTGTCATGGTCATTGCCATAGAGTGCCATATGGGATACATTATTGCTAGATACCAATTTCATCTTAAAGACTTAAATTCCAGTGTGACTCTAGGGAAATCATTTAACTCTACTATGTTTTTCTTTTTACAAAATGTATGTTAACACTTAATCAGAGTGTTATCAGAGAGTCTTTAGTGAGGATGCAGAGAATTTTAGAGCTAAAAGGAACTTTACAGGTATTTCCTTAGGAAGCTCTATAAAATTGAGCTTCTATAATACTCCGTAAAAAAAAAATTGTGCTGTGTAAACTTGTTTTTTTTTTACATTATAGCAAACTCTTTTAATTAGAACTAGCTAATTCTTAGCATAATTTTCAAATATCATCTTAAGAAATTAATATAACTGAGCACAGTGAGCCTGGGCTGTGGCTAGAGGGTGAGAAGAAAAGTGGAAGGGCTTCCTAGGTCTTTTTCTTTTTGGAGCATCATTGACTTTTTAAGACATTTTCCTTATTGAGAAATAGTCCTTTCCTTGAATATTTGGAATGAACACAGGACTAAAAGTTGTCTGCCCTGGCGTCTATTCTCAGTTTTTGTGTTTACTAGTAATGTTGTCATTTAATCTCTCTAAGCCTTAGTGTCCTCATCTGGAAAACAGGACATAATAATACCTGTCCTGACTTAACTTAAAGAGTTGTTTGTGAGACACAAATGAGATATTATGTGTAAAAGCTCTTTATAAACTTAGAAGTACCATGTAGATTTTATATGCCATCCTGTAAATTGAATTCCAGATTTCACCAACAAAAGACAAAGTAATGAATGAGCAGTAACTGGATTTAGGTGACTGAGCATTGCAATTAGTTGCATTCTTGAGAGATCTTTTACTTTGGCAGGTATGCATCATCATAATAATACATCTAAAACAACAACAAAAAAAAGCTGAATGGCAGAAACTGAATTAGGAATAATATAGCAAAGCAAAAAGGATAGAATATGTAGGAAGTTGGATGCCTCAAAATGTTGGTATGCTAATTCTGTGTAGCTCTGGTGTCTAGTTTTTCTAGAATCAGAAATAGTCCTTTTTAAAGTAAAGGCAACAGAGATGGCATCCCATCACACATATCTTGGCCCAACATACAGTGTTATAAACTTATTTGTTTATTTTGAAGTTAGAGAAGAAATTAAGGCAAAGTGACGAGAACATTGAGCTGTTTTGTAAATATATGTGCCACTGTATAGAAAAAAGATTAACTTAGATTGTGATATATTGGACACTGTGAACTGTTCGGGAAATTGATGCGATTTTGATCATTTTGGCAGTTGATAATTGTACTATCAATTTTTTTGTCAGTGTAGCCTCCCTGTAATTTTGATGATGAAAATTGAAATTGTGCCCCACTTCTATTCTAGTTATAATATTTTGCAGACTCTAGTATGCTGACTTTCATTTAGTCAGGGTATGTTGAAATAAGTAATTGATAGGGTACATTTCCGTTGATCAATTTAATGGAAGGACCACTGGAATGGCACTCGGGAATACTGGCTTTGCCACTATCAGTCAAGAGGCATTTATTAAACTCCTTTCTGAGCCAGGCGGTGTGCTACATACTGGGGCTACAAAGGCAAAAATAAAATAACATCTGCGCTCAAGGAGTTTAGTCTGTCAGGGGGAGACAGCTCATAGTTATATGAGTATATAGCAAATAAATGACAAATATAAGGTAATTTTTTTTGAAGGAGGACACCAGTAGCTGGTCGGATTAGGAAAGGCTTCATGTAGAAGGTGATTCTTGAGCTGAGTTTTGAAGGAAAATAGAGATTCCAAAAGATAGAGGTGGGGAGGAAGTGCTTTCTAGGCAAAAGAATAGGGGATGGAAAATGTAGTATTGCTTGTACAGCTGTGGTGTCAGGTGTGAGGAACTGAAGGCCTGTTTGGCTAGATTATAAAGCACAAAAAAGGGAGTAATGTAAAGATGGGAAGATAGGTTAGAACCAAGTTGGAGTTTATTGAGTCAGACCTACACTTTAGGAAGATCACTTTGTCAACTGTGTAGAGGATACACATTGAAAGGGGGAAAGGAGACAGGAAGACCAGTTGTCCGGAGGTTGTCATTTGGGCTTGAATAGTGTTGGATCTTATCAATAGAGAAAAAGGGACAGATGCCCCCCCCCCCATCTCCTAATTGATCTAGTCTCCAGGTGAGAAGAGAAGAAGCAGGTATCTTCCATCTCACTCTGTTCTATCCCCTGCCTGATCTCCTGCCTCTGAATGGTAGTAAGAAGAGGAGAGGCAGTGTTTGAATCCCTGCCTCATCAAATGAGATAATATTTGGGTTTGTTTGTTTGTTTAGTATTTTACTTTTCCCCAGTTACATGTTACTTTTTAACATCCGTTTTAAAAACTTGGAGTTCCAAATTTTCTCCCTCCGCAGCACCCCCTCCCTCCCATTGAGAAGGCAAGCAATTCAGTATAGGTTATACAGTGTGTAGTCATGCAAAATACTTCCATGATAGTCATGTTGTAAAAGAAAATATAGACAAAAAGAAAAACCTCAAGAAAAATAAAGTAAAAAAAGTATGTTCCAGTCTGCATTCAGACACCATCAATTCTTTCTCTGGGAATAGATAGCATTTTTCATCATAAGTCCTTCAGAGTTGTCTTGGATTGTTGTATCGCTGAGAATAGCTAAGTCATTCACAGCTGATCATCCTACAATATTGCTTTTACTTTGTGTACGGTATATTTCACTTTGCGTCAGCTCATATAAGTCGTTTCAGGTTTCCCTGAGAGCATCTTGCTCACCATTTTCTATAGCACAATAATATTCCATCATAATCGCGTACCGCAATTTGTTCACCATTGCCCAATTAATGGGTATCCCCTCAATTTCTAATTCTTTGCCCCCAGAAAAGAGCTGTGATAAATATTTTTGTACATATAGGTCCTCTTCCTTATGTATTTATTTTTTTACTTATCTTTTGATCAATGTATCAATCTAGTTATCAATCTATTCTTTTGGGATAGAGACCTATGGTTTTGCTAAATCAAAGGGTATGCATGGTTTTATAACCCTTTGGGCATAGTTCCAAATTGCTCTTATAAAATGGTTGAATCTGTTCACAACTCCAACAGTGCATTAATGTCTCATTTTTCCTACATCCCTTCCAACATTTGTCATTTACCTTTGCTGTCCTATTAGCCAATCTAATAGGCATAAGGTAGTACCTCAGAATTGTTTTAATCTGCATTTCTCTAATCAATAGTGAGTTAAGAGTATTTTTTCATATGGCTATAGATAGCTTTGATTACTTCATCTGAAAACTGATCTTATCTTTTGATCATTTATCATTTGGGGAATGGCCCTTATTTTTATAAATTTGACTCGGTTCTCTGTGTTTGAGAAATGAGGCCTTTATCAGAGAAACTCAATGAGGTAATATTTGTAAAGCACTTAGCACATTGCCTGGCACATATTAGGTGCTTAATAAATGCTTATTCCCTCCCCCCTTCCTGCCTGATCTCTAACCTCCTGTGGGAAGAGAAGTGCTATTCCAAAATACAAATCTCCCACTGCTGTGGTGTGGGGAGAGGGTACCTGTCCATCAAATTTCCAGCCTTGGAGAAGGACAGTATCACCACCACTTCTTCAGCTTGAAGTTCTTGCTTCCTTGTCTGAACTGCCCAAGTTTGGGAAAGGACTTCACCCTTAGGTCGTAATATTATTGACTTTAAAAATCTATCTAAATTTTTTAATTAATGATTAACAAATTCCTGCCCGGTCACACCATCCACATTCCAATGTTTCTGAACCCCTGAACCAAACTGTATCATCCAAACCCCATTCTCCATCTCCCACTATCTGATTCCTTATTCCTATTCTCCTTAAATTCCCCTCAAAAAAATATTCCCAGCCAAATGCCCTATGGAATTCATAGGCAACAAACTGCTTTCATCTTAAATCTTTTCTTTTTCAACTCCTATCTTCTGATCTCACTGAGTCTTGGCTGTCTTCTGATGACATAGCTTTCCTGTCCAACCTTTCTAGCACTGGCTGTGCTTATTCTCCTAGGCACGTTGGTTGAAGGTGGGGGAGTTGGAATATACTTTGTTCACCATTGCCACTTCCAGGTTCTCCTCCTACCACCTTTACTCAGTAATCTCTTCTTTGAGGTTCATGCATTCCACATCTACCACCCCATAAAATCCTGGTAGCTGTTGTCTATAGACCTCCAGATATTCCTTTTCCTTCCTCAGTGAGTTCAGTACCTGGTTCATAATCTTTCTCTCCTCCCCAATTCCTGCCCTCATACTAGGGGACTTTAGCATACATGTTGATTTGCCTTCAAACAACTTAAACTCCCAGTTTTCAACCTACTCATTTCCCATGAACTCCACTTCCATTCTACCTCAGACATACATAAAGATGGTCATATCCTTGATCTTGCCATCACTCACAAATGCAACACCTCCATGTTTGTGAATTCTGAAATTTGTTTATATGATCATAATCTATTGGCTTTCCACCTCTCTTTCTGCCTTGCAAGACCATACTCTTCTCTTGGTCCATACCTTGACATCCAGTTGTCAGTCCCTCAGTTCTTTCCCAGGTCATCACCTCTACACTATTCTATTCTCTTGAGTCCCTTGCCCCCTTACATCACTGATTGTGCCCTGCTAAGCCTCAGCTTTATACCACTCCCACAATCCTACTGTCTTCACTTTTACACAGGTGCTACTGACCAAAAGTAGAGAAAATCATGCAACTGTTCTGACTAGGTTTACTACAAATTGATGTTATACAACTTCAACTGAGCCCCCACTGCTTCTAGTCAATTCTTCTACACCTCCCTTATCAACTCTCTATTGTTGTTCATCCTTTGTTTTTCAAGAGGACTACTGATGTTACAACGTGATGACTTTCACTGAATTGGATTTAAGTGAAGCAGAGTTGTGCAGCAAAGTTATCAGCCTTACTGCATTCCCCAGAGTCATCAGAGTCCAGTGGAAAGACAGAAGTCAAGAAAGGCCATGGCTGTGGATGCAAGTAGATGACTTTGGTGCCTGACCAAGCTCTTAAGTGCTCGATAGCATTTGCTTCAGCTACTTTCATGGCCATTGGAACTCATTGTTCTTGTCTACCCATTCTGGGGGAAGTCTTCGCATACTTCACACACACACACACACACACACACACACCACACACACACACACACACACACACACACACACACACTCTCTGACTGATGAGCTTTGAGGCCTGTTGATTACCTTCAGTCTGGTTCAGC
The DNA here is from genome assembly GCF_003287225.1 of Phascolarctos cinereus. NCBI lineage: Eukaryota > Metazoa > Chordata > Mammalia > Diprotodontia > Phascolarctidae > Phascolarctos > Phascolarctos cinereus. Next base: position 100,068,488 of record NW_027555736.1, on the reverse strand, counting down.
CCATCTGCTGAGACAGTTTTACTGGAGTGTGGCTGCTGGGCATGCGACAGCTTCTTGGAGCCACAGGTGAGAGTTGGGTGGCAGATGGACACAAACGGTAAATGAGCAGCCCTGAACAGGGCTCAAACCAGAGGTGCTAGTCCTCCTTGAGCACCTCATGTACCCCCAACTCTCTACCACACTCTCCATGGAAGCTTGTCTCAACCTTTTCATTCCTTTTCAAGCCTCCCATGGTTCCTCCCCCCCCCCCATCCTCTAACCTAAGAACCTTGCCTCATATTGTACTGAAATAATTAAGGCCATTCACTGAGAGCTACTTCTTCTTTCCTCACCTTTTAGCATTCAGATGCCTTCTGCCACTGTTTCCTCATTCACCCCTGTCTCACACAAAGATGTGGCTTGCCAAGGCAAGGGACTCTACTTGTTCAGTCCTCTATCCCATTCTGTTTTGTCTCCTTCAGTTGTTTGCCCCATCTGTTTTCTTCACTCTCTCATCTTCAGTCAATCTCTGCTTCTACTTCTACTATCTTTACGATCTTCTACTGTCTGCTTCTCTGCTGTCTACAGACATGCCCATATCTTTCTCATCCTCAAAAAACCCCATCGCTTGATCCTTCTATTCCCCCAAACTCTTCATATCATATCTCTTCTGCCTTTTGTTATTAAACTTGAGAAGGCCATTCTACAATAGGTGCCTCCACTTCCTCTCCTCTCACTCTATGGCTTCTGACCTCATTATTCCATTGGAAACTGCACTCTCCAAAGTTATCAATCTTTTAATCGCCAAATCCAACGGCTTTTTCACAATCCTTGTTCTTCACCTCTGCAGCCTTTGACACTGTCAATTACCCTTTACCCCTCGATAATCTTTTCTCTTTAGGTTTTTGAGATTACGCTCTCTGTCCTAGTTTTCTTACCTGTCTGTCCTCTCAATCTACTTCTGCTCCTTCACAGCCTCCTTTTCTGGATCTCCATTCAGGTCACACCTGCTAACTGTGGGTGAACCATAGGATTCTGTCCTGGGTTTTCTTCTTGTTTTGATCTATACTATTTCACTTGCTAATCTCATCAGATGTTTAATTAACATCTCTCTATGCTGATAGGCTCTTTAATGAACATCTCTCTTTGCTTCACCTGTACTTATCCAGCCTTAACCTCTCTGCTGACCTCCAGTTTTGCCTCTCCAGCTGTCTGTTAGACATCTTAAACTGAATGTTCTATAGGCATCTTAAATTTAACATATCCAAAACAGAATTTGTTCTCTTTTTCCCCAAAACCTCCCCCTTCCAGACTTTTCTATTATTGTCAAGGCACCATCAACCTACCAGTCCCGCATATTCACAACCTAGGTATCATCCACTACTCACTATCTCTCACTCCACCTACCCACAAATCCAGTCTGTTGCCATGGCTTGTTGATTTGACCTTTGCAAAATCTCTTGAATACTCTCCCTTCTCTCCTTTCATACTTGGATTTTTGCTATAGTCTGCTTGTGGATATGCCTGCCTCCAGTCTTTCCTCATTCCTGGCCAACCTTCATTTAGTTGCTAAAGTAATTTTCTTAAGGTACAGGTCTAACCATATAGCGCCATACCCCCTGCCACCAAAAATTAGAGGGTCTCCCTATACTTAAGGAGAAAATGTAAAATCCTATTTGGTATTCAAAGCTCTGCAACACCCGCTCTCTCCCCATCCACCCACTCACCACTTCCAGTCCTCTTACACCTTACACACTACCACATAGTCTTCAGTCCAGTGATACTGACATCGATTCTGTTCATTACATAAGGTACTTGATCTCTTGGCTTTGGGTATTTTATCTTCACTGGCTGTCCATCGTGCTTGGAATGCTTTTCCTCTTCATTTCCACCCTGGCTTCTCTGGCTTCCTAGAAAAAAATCCTACGTAATAGGGGAAGCATTTCCAAATTCTCTAAAATCTAGTGCCTTCTCTTGATTATTTCTTAATTGTGCTAAATATATATAGCTTTATTTGTACATCATTGTTTGCATATTGTCTGCTCCATCAGCTCCTGAAAGACAGGGACTATTTTTTACCTTTCTTTGTATTCCCAGCACACTGCCTGGCACATACTAGGTGCTTAATAAATATTTTTTCACTGCCAGATATGAGATATTGTTAAGGTAGAAATGACAGTATCTAATAAGTGATTGGATGTGAGGAATGAGGAAGTATGAGGACTTGTGGTAACACTGAGGTTGCCAACCTGTGTGTCTGAAAGGATGATGGTGCCCTCTACTGAAATCAAAAAATTTGTAAGAGGGGTTGAATTTTGGGGGAAAGATAATGAGTACTGTTTGTGATATGTGTGACCTTGAGAAAGCTGTTTTCTGTAAAATAAAGGAATTTTACTGAATGATCTTTAAGGTCCCTTCCAGCTCTAACAATGTGTAATGTTTTGGCAAAAATTGTTTTTTTTCCTTATTCTTAGATTTGAAATTAAACTATTTCAGAAACTTGAAGACTTTTTTTTCCCTAAAGTCACTTGTAGTTTTAGCACATGTAACCGTTGCATGTTGGATCCTTACAACACTGATGAACTATGCATATGGTCAGTTGTTACATTTAAAATATATTATACATAACTCATAATACAATGCCCAATTCAGCCAATGAAATTCAGGGTGTCCTAATTAGACTTCATCAAAGATTTATTTTGAATCCTCTCAAGAACTTTCTATTCACTGTTCACGTATTCACTTTTTTAAAGCTTGGAATTGACTTTTAAGTTTGTTTCTGGACATGGAGTTTATTTTAGTTTAAGATTTATTAATTGTGTCTTTCCAAATAACAAGATGACAAATGGTGGTTATCTAGCATTGGAAAGCCTGAATCTCATTTGCCAAAATGGTATTACAAAGTAATGCAGAAACAACTAGCTGATTCTTATGTATAAGACTCTTCAAATCTTTAAATTCCTCTCTTTGTGTTTGCAGGAAACCTGTCCAGTTTAAATCGTCTTGGACTAAGGTATAACAGACTGTCAGCAATACCAAGGTCATTAGCAAAATGCAGTGCACTTGAGGAGCTGAATTTGGAGAACAATAACATTTCTACTTTGCCAGAGGTAAGAGGTGGATCAGGCAAACTCTTACATTCAGTCTGAAAAATTAACAGAAATCCGGTAAAAAAAAAAAAGAAGGAAAGAAAGAAAAAAGAAAACAGTAAATCCAATGTGTACAGCTTTGTAAGGAATTAGAGTGATTGGAATGACATGAGTGGAATGTGTTAGTGGTGAATATTCACAGCTTTCAGAAGGGAGAAAAACAACAAAGGAGGAAATCCAAAGAAATAGTTCAAAGAGGAGAGGAAAGAGGACAAAATGGATTTGTTTCCTTTGGGTACCATGTAAATTTTTCATGTTGATTTTGGCCACTGGTAGCAAAAACTATTGAGGAAAAATGTCTGGTTGGTTTTGAGGACAATACTAAATGACTCCACCAATTTAAGTTTCAGAAATTTATTGAAGAAATTATATCTGTCCTGACCCTTTCCTGCCTTCAGGAAAACTTCTCAAGGTTGTTGTGGGATCAGATGATGTTGTAGGTCTTTGTAAACTCTCCTTGCTGTGACTTCCAGTCCATCCATGCCTCTGTGCTCTCCAAGGTCATCTTTACTATTCTGGCTTCCATTTTATAGGCTCATATGATCATAATAAGGTATGTCAGAGAAGATGTACTCCAGTCTTCTCATTTTATAGGCAGCTTAGGATGAGAGCAGTTAAGTGACTAGTCTAGTGTCAAAGTAGCGTAGTTGTCATCTCTCCACTTCACTTATCTTGAGCCTTTAGTTAATTAATCCAAATATATACTTTCTCTGCTTGAGTCTCTTATATCCTTGTCTTGTCACCACTCATGACTTTTGGAACCTGAAGTCTGAATTATCCCCACAGCTGTCTTCTCCGACCTTATGCACATGCTGCTGGAAGAAGTCATATAACCATGTTGATTAAATTCACTGCCTAAAGTCAGCTCTTCTGTGTACAGCAAGATAAGTTGGCCATGGAGTCAGGAGTTCATTTCAGTACCTGGGTTCAAATCCTGCCTTCGCTATATACTGGCTTCATGATCAGAGGCAAGCCACTTAATCTCAAAGTGTTCTGAGAGATATTCCAAGTTACAGAGAAGGGATGAACCTGTCTTGTTAGAGGGAAATTCCTCATTTGGAAGTTGTCTGTATCAGTGATATCCACAGTTCCAGTTCCTTTCTCTATCCTTAATTGACTAATCTCATTCCCACAGCAGCTGTTTCAGATCTTGTCTTCTCTCCTTGAACCTCCCACATTATCCCCTGGGTATCCCTTTCAACAGAGGAACACGCCTCCTACTTTACTGGGAAAATAGAGGATATTCACTGTGAGCTCCCTCTTTTAGCTTATCCTGTGACAGAAAACCCTTCTACTTCATGTTCCAGCTTTCCTCCTTTGCTGCAGTCTCTAAAGAAGTGACCTGCCCACTTCTTTGCCAAGGTCAATTCCTTTACTTCTGCTCTTGGTGCCATTTCCTCTTGTACCTTGCCTCTGCAATCATTATCGATTATCAGTCACCGTCTCTTATTATCAGTCTCTCCTTATCTACTGGCTTCTTCCCTATTGCCTACGAACGTGCCTAAGTGTTTCCTATTCTTTAAAAAAAAATTTTCCCTTAATCGTACTCTTCCCTCAAGGATTCATTCTCTGTCTCTCCCTTTCATAGCTAAATTCCTAGAAAAAGGCATATATACTCATTGCTTCAACTTCTTACCCTTTTATTCACTTTCTCTTTTAAATATAATTTTACTGTTATCTTTTATTTTTTATGTCACCAAAATTTCTCCCAGTATCTGTTTCCCATCTTTCTCCCAGAAAGCCATCCCATATAACAAATAACATTTTTTAAAAAGAAAAATAGGAAGAAAAAAATTGGCAAAACAGAGCAATACATTGAAAAAAGTCTGAAAATAAATACATTATAGGACTCCTGTTGGGCCTCCCACCTCTTCAGAGGAGAGGGGTGAGTGTCTCTTTTCATTTCTTTTCTTTGAGTCTGTGCTTGTTCTTTGTAATTTTTCAGCATTCATTTATAATTGCTTTGTAGTGGTTCTTTCCATTTACATTGTCGTAGTCATTATATATAGTGTTTTCTTGACCGCTTACTTCACTTTGCATCATATCATGTAAATCTTTCCTTGACTTTTTTGTATTTATCATTTCTTACAGTACAGTAGTATCCATTACATTTCATGTACCACAATTTATTTAGCTGTACTTTCTCATCTCTTTGCAATCTGACCAGCAGTTCAACTCCAGGATTACCAGTGATTTCTTAATTGCCAAATCTTATGACCTCTTTTCAACCCTTATACTTTTTGACCTTTCCATAGCAATTAATACTACTGACCACCCCTCTTCTCCCCCCCACCTTGCTAGCCTACTTAATGCTCCCCAAATGTGATGATCTACCTCCCATCTCTGAGTCTTTATCCAAGCTGTCCTTCATTTCTTGAATGCATTCTGTCCATACTTCAACTTATAGAATCTCTAGTTTTTCTTAAGAGTAATTTCATGTGTGGCCGTCTGAAACTGGCCTGTTCTAATCCCCCAAATTGCTAACGCCATAACTCTCGGAAATTAATTATTTACTTATATGTGTTCATGTTTTTCCTTTCTTTCTCTCAGTAGGATGGGACCTCTTTGAAGGCAGGGACTGTTTTAATTTTCATTTTCATCTTTAGATCCCTCCTGCCTCCAGCATAGTTGGAATATATATAAATACTATTTTAGTGTCAATTAGCTCTAAGGTTACAAAGATTAAAATAAATCCTTGCCCTCAAGGAGGGCTTAATTAATAAATATTTATTGAATCGAAAATGGTATCTGAGAATGTGATTTGAATTTCTAGGCTAAAGCAAGGTAACATTTATTAGGCACTTACTATGTGCCAGACACTATGCTAAGGGCTAAAGATACAATATAAGAGACAGTTCCTGCCCTCAAAAAAGCTTCCATTCCAAGGGGGAAGGCAGCACACAAAAGGGAACTGAAAATCAGGGTGGGGGAGGGGAGGGGAGGGTATCTGTGCCAGGGTGTGGTGGCAAAGTCAAGAAAGTCAGAAGCAGATAAAGGAGTAGAAGTAAGGTTGGTTGGCCTGGGCTCTTCCTCCAAATGAATGCTCCAGGAGGAACTCAAGAGTGGGAGAAGGGGGCCAGCATGGTGGAGGAATGTCCCAGGGTGAGAAGGCTGTGACGGTGGGTAGATATGCCTGAAATGCAGAGTGAGGTTCCAAGGTGAGACTGCAGCTGAGGCACGGTGGCAGAGTCTAAAAAGTCAGAGGAATAACAAGCTCTTGGCAAGGCATGGGATGATCATTTTGGGTTTGTCTGGTATCTTGAAAAACTTATTTAGGAGTGTTTTAAAATAAAAAAGATTTAGGAGAAGGAGGACACTGCCAAAGAAATTAAACTAAAATAGATACCTTGGGAGAGTGGCCACAGTGTGAGAAGAAGAGTAATTCAGATATACAGATGTCTATAGGAGACAAAAATCCAAGCTTGAAGCCAGTAGTTAAATTTATGATCTCAAATGTCTGTACACAAATGCCCAAAGTTTTGGCAGTAAAAGAGAAGAATTAGTGGAACTAATGCAAGGAGAAAAATTTGACTTGATAAATATCACTGATATTTTTTTGTAATGAAACCAAAGCCTGGAAAATAACTCTGATTGGGTATACTTTAGGAGGATAAGATTTATTTGTTTGTTTAGAGCTATAAAAGACATTAGCGGCCATTGAGTCAAATCTCCCTTTGCAGATGAGGAAACTAAGATGTTAAGTGGGGTCACATAACTAGTATGTATCTGAAGCAGGACTTAGCCCATGTCATTGTAGCACCAAGCCCAGTGCCTTTTCCATTGTGTCATACTGCCTAGACAGAAAGATAAAAGGTAGGGATAATGGAAAAGGGCAGATGGAGATGGAATGTATTCTATATTATGATGGCATACTCCCTCAAAATGTGAGGAAACCAACAAATGGAAATTCTATTCTTATTGTGATTCTTACAAATAGGACAGGTTACTGGGGGAGGAAATGATAGAAAATATGGGGAGAAGTGACCACTGCCCTCTAGAGTTTGTGATAGAGAAAGAGTGCCAGGGTTGACATCTACTCAAGATTTATGGATAGCAGATTTCAGAAGTTTCAGAGGAATGGTAATTAGGACCCCACAGATTAAAATAAGAAATGGAAAACTCAAATTGAAATTCTGAAGAGACAAGGGAAAATCATTCTAATATGAAGTTTTCTGAAGAGACTGATAAGTGTGTACAGGGAATTCCCTTGCTAACAGGAATTTTTAAAAAAGCTGTGTACAGAAAATGGAAACAAAGGTACCTAACAAAGGATGGACGTTAAAGCATGATATAGACCTGTAAAATAGCTGTGAGGAGCACAAAGTTAGGTGATACTAATGAGAAAAGCTAAGAACAACAAAAAGAGTAGATTTTTTTCAAACTATATATTGGGGAGAGGATTTTGCTTGTGGTGGATAGGATAATGACTGACAACAAAAGAAAGGCAGAGCTGCTCAGTTCTTCATTTGCTTTGCTTTGTCTGCCCAGGAAAATGACCTTTGCATTAGAAATGGCAGAATTTAAATGACTAACAAGAAGTTGATACACAAGATAAGTTAGGAGATAATGAGAACACCTTGCTGTACTTGATGAATTCAGATCACCTGTTCCAATTGCACTATGCATCCTTGCATACCAAAAGAACTGGCAGTGTGATTACTGAACCACCATCATTGATATTTGAGAGCTAATGAAGAACTGGAGAAATACAGGAGTAGAGAAGAGTGAATGTCTGGATTTTCAAAATAGGGAATAAGATAAAGAATCCACAGACTATTGGCCAATGATCTTCAGTTTGATTTTGGGAAAATGCTGTAATGGATCATAAAAGAGGTGGCTGACAAACATATAGAAAAAGAAATGGTGATTACTAAAGACATCATGGCTTCATCTAGGACAGGCTATGCCAGACTGACTTTATTCCATTACTAAAGGACTTAAATGAAGGGAACGCTAGAAATATAGTTTACCTAGATTCTAAGCAAAGCTTTTGATAAAGTACTCCACACTGTTCTTCAGAAGAAGTTGGAAAGATGTGAACTAGACCAGGATTCTCTAGATTTTTTGATTGCACATTCCTATCAATAACATATTTTGAGCATTCAGCCCCAATTTGTGTGTATTTTATTGTAAATGATAAACATGTACTGAGAACCAACCTGGCAGAATGGGTCTGGCCTAAAAGCCAAAAGGCCTGGGGTGGGGGTGAGGGTATGTATACTTTCTATATAGCCTCAGGCAAATTGCTTAACCTCTTAGGGCTCTTAGCAATTCCAGGAGTTGCATAGAAGGTGCCAGCCTGAATTGGTAGAAGGAGTTTCTTCTGTTGGGTTTCTTATACCAATGAAATCATAGGTCCCAATCCTTAAATGTGTATTATAATATAAACACACAAATATAGAAATTTTAAAAGATAAGATAAAGATGAAATAAACAGTTTTTAATGTAATAAGATTGGAAAGATAGGTTAGAGTTAGATTGTATAGGGCTTTAAATGCTGAATAGACTTTTATATTTGGTCTCGTAGTCGATCAATAGTTACTAGTTTGTTGCATGGGGGAAGACATGGTCAGACTTACACTTTAGGAAAATCACTTTGACAGGTTAATGGATCATGGGTTGGGAGTGGAGAGAGATTTGAAGCAGGGAAGCCAATGTGGTGGTAACTTTTATAGAACAGTGAGGAGGTGATAACGGCTTAAACTAGGGTGCTGACTACGTGAGTGAAGGGAAGGGGATAAAGGTGAGAATGGTGGAGGTAGAAATGACAAGATTTGGCAACTGTTCGGTTTGTGGGATGAATGAAGGTGAGGAGTCAAGGGTGACGCTTCAATCAGCAAGCTAGGTGACTCAAAGAATGCTGATATCTTCTAAAGAAATAGAAAAGTTCAGAAGAGGAGTAGGCTGTTTGGAGGTAGGGGAGATGATTTAATGAGATCTATGATGCAGATTAGAAACTCATTTCTGCTTACTCTTCCTGTTCAGTCCTATCCATAAAGAAAAGAGAGTAGAGAGGACAGGGCTCATACCCATTGGTCAGTACTTTGGAACACAGAGCCTGCCCTCTGAGGGATATGTGCTACAGCCATGAGATGATTAGGGGATATAGAGGAATGCAGAATTTTTCCAGTCACATCTTCACAGCCGCTTCTGTATGTACCCTGATGTGGTTAGATTAAAAATGCCCTGAATGGTCATTACTTAGCATAGAAGGAGGAAGGTTGGGAGCTTGCACAGTGGAGGAGTGTTGGACTAATAAATGAAGGATAGGTGTGGTTATATTGGAGAAAAGCTCAGGGATGGTGCAGTGTGACCCCATCTTATCACTATTTGGTTGATCACATGCTCTATGGTGGTTGTGCTCTGGTCTTCTCAGGTACTTGGTCTATCACTTTGGAGACAACCTGTGCCAGGCAGTAATAGTATTGGATGGATTTGGAACTGTTTGAAAGGCTAAACTCAAAGAGTAGTCATTAATGGCTTCATGTCATCTTGTCAAGAGGTTTCTAGTGAGAGTGTTCCAAGAGTATCTGCTTTGCTTTGTGACTGTTTAACATTTTTATCAGGGACTTGGATAAAGGCATATTCAGATGATACAAAGCTGAGAAGGATAGTTAACACACTGCATGATGAGTCAGGATCCAAAAATATTTTGACAATCTAGATCATTGGACTGAATTTAATAAAATGAAATTCGGTAGGGGTGAATGTAGTCTTACACTTAAGGTTTAAAAAAATCAACTTCACATGCAAAATGGGAGAGGCATGTTTAGACAGCAGTATAGAAAAAAGACAAGATTTTAGTGAGCTTCAAGCTCAATGTAAGTCAATAGTGATGTAGCTGTTTTCCCCTCATAATGTGTTAATTAGCTTCATTAAGACAGATATAGCTACTAGGATTGGGAATAAAGTGGTAATAGACCCTCTGGCCTCTAATCTTGTCAGACATCAGAAATGATGTTCACTTCTGAATGCCATCATTTAGGAAGAATATTGACAAATTAGAAAGCCTGGGGGGAAGGTAACTAGTATGATGAAGGACCCTGAATCCATGTCATATATGAATTATTTGAAGGAAGTGGAAGGATTTTGTTTAGTGAAAACTTGGGGGCAACACATTCGCTGTCTTTAAGTATTTGAAAGCTTTATTATATAGAAAAGGGATTCGACTTATTCTGTTTGGCCCCAGATGGCAACATGAGGTAAAAGTTGAAAAGAAACAAATTTAGCCTTGATGTAAGGGTATACTTCTTAACAATTAGAGCTGTCTAAAAAGTACAGTGGGCTGCCACAGTATGTAGTGGGTTCTCTATCATGGTAGATCTTTAAGCAAGGTCTAAATGACTCCTCACTGGGTGGGTATGTTATAGTGGAAAAAGGTATAGGTTGGACTAAACAACTGGTAGAGTCCCAACAAACTCAGAAATTACATGATTCTGCAAATTGAATTGAATGCTAGTGATTGTTGTTATCCTTGCTAACAATGGACAATAATAATAATAAATGTAGAGATACCATAACATCTCACCTCATTGACTCCTGCCAAAATGGATTAAAAAAAATATTTTGAAACCATTTTGTCAGTATGCACGTGAAGGTTCCAGGACTGTAAATACTGGATTAGCACTCTATGCTGTGAATCTGAATTTAGTCTTTCTTAGCCCTGCTCCCTATGGCTTTAGATTCTACCCAGCCACATTCCTTTCTAGAGCCAGTACCAGGCTCTTCTCAACTGTTCCACCATAAAAAAGTATAGTCTGATGTTGTAAGAGATAAAGCACCTGTCACCTTAAAATAACCTATCTGGTGACAGCTTTGAGGCAGGCTCAAGTCAGGAAGACCTGAGTTCAAATGCTGCCTCAGACACTAGCCACGTGACCCTGGGAAGTCACTTAACCTCTGTTTACCTAGGAGGGAACTAGGTGGCTTAGTGAATAGAATACTGGGCCTGGAGTCAGGAAGACCTGAGTTTAAATCTGGCCTCAGACACTTACTAGTTGTGTGACCCTGGTCGAGTCACATAACCTATGTTTGACTTAATCCACTGGAGAAGGAAATGGCAAACCACTCTATTATCTTTGCCAAGGAAACCCCATGGACAGTACAACCTACGGGTCATGAAGAGTTGGACATGATGAAGAACAACAACAAAAACTGACCGTAAGCATAAATAAATAGGGCATATGTGTGTTGTAACCCATGTATGTAAACTGGATCACTTTTCAGGTGGGTAAAGCTTCTTTGAAAGACCTATGCACATTTGCAAAAACATTAAGAGTCTAACTGAACTATCAACATATTGAAAGTGTCATGTTTTTACTGAAAATTTGAAATCACTTGAGTTCATAAGCAAAGGGGAAAAAACCCACTAATCTGTTGTATAATACCTGTTAGGCCATTAGTTTCTTAGGAGAACTTGACTTCGAATTAGATACACAAAGAAAGAATTAGGTACCATTTGTGCAGAGCTTTGTTTGTACTGCTCTTCTGAAATCAAAGTGAAAAGTTTCAAATACTTATGTCTTTAAATGTTTCTCATATGATTTAGTCCATTCTTATCCCTTTGTTTGGTTTTTGCTCTTCTGCAAATTGACCAGTTTTGACATATGGTTTAGAATATATCTTCTAAGATTTTCTTGTTGCTACCTATCATCAGGTGATAGAATGTGTAACCTTAGTGATGATTCTAATTCTGCGTATTTCATACTTTACAGGGTCTATTGTCAAGTCTTGTGAATCTGAATAGTTTGACACTAGCTAGAAATTGCTTCCAGTCATATCCGGTGGGTGGTCCATCTCAGTTCTCCACCATCTATTCCCTCAATATGGAACACAACAGAATCAATAAAATTCCATTTGGAATTTTCTCCAGAGCAAAAGTATTAAGCAAGCTGAATATGAAGGTAACAATTTCTGTTATGTAGAAAATCTTTGTTGGTAATTCTTTGGTCACTGGTAACAGTGCAACCTGAAATGTATTTTTTTTCCTCTGTTTCCCATTTGTTTTCAGCACAACTAGACCTATACTTAGGATGCGTGCTCTCTTTCCCCGCGTGTGTGTGTGTGTGTGTGTGTGTGTGTGTATGTGTGTATTTACCTGTATTTCCCAGTATTGTAATACTAAGAAAAATAGGTTCATCATTGAAATCTTGGTCAGTGGCAGAAGTTGATGATTAGTTTAGACATGTGGCATGTGGCAGTGACACTAATTTTGAATATTTGGAATGAAGAGGAAACTTAGAGGCAAAGTAATACAATTCATTTGTCAATTTAATAATACATTTTGATGAAACTATGATGTTGAATAAGTTTGACAGCTGCATAAAAATTAGGCTTTTTTGAGTCTTTTTTCCTTGTTAAAAATCTCTAATAAGGCTTGTCTTAAATCTCCCTTAAAATATTATGTCACATGTTAACAAAGCTTTTTCTTCAGAGCAATTTCAAAGTCTAAGTAAAAGCCTGGTTCTTCTTTTTTTTTTAAAAAAAGAAAACTTTTCTAAGCCAAAATTATTTAACATGTCAAGAATTGAAATGTTTGGCTGTTTTCTAAATAACTTCTGAATAAAAAGCAGTAAGTTTAAACTTTTTAAATAAATTGCTGTTTTTAAAGAGAAAATTTGAATTTTCATGTTAATATCTTCTATTTTTAGCTTCTTATGGATTGTGTTCTTAAATTAAAGGCTAGAGATTTATTCATTTGTGTATGTTTTCAGTTGTCATCTTGTTAAAATATTTGTTCTTAATTTTTTTCTTTTACTTTTAAAACTTCTGACCAGTATTAAAAGAATTAAAAGAATGATTTATTCCTAGTTTTTCTGAGATGTGTTTTTTTCCTTTTGTTCTTACTCCTTCCTTCCTTTCTTTCTTTCTTTCTTTCTTTCTTTCTTTCTTTCTTTCTTTCTTTCTTTCTTTCTTTCTTTCTTTCTTTCTTTCTTTCTTTCTTTCTTTCTTTCTTTCTTTCTTTCTTTCTTTCTTTCTTTCTTATTTTTTATTTTTATTTTTTGGTGAGGCAGTTGGGTTAAGTTACTTGCCCAGGGTTATACAGCTAGTAAGTGTCAAGTGTCTGAGGCTGGATTTGAACTCAGTTCCTCCTAACTCTAGGGCCAGCGCTGTATCCATTGCGCCACCTAGCTGTCCCTGCTTATTCATTTCTTAGGTATGCACATAGATTCTTAAAATTGGAAGCTACTGTCTGTAATAGCCTCCCATCCAACTCAAGAATCCTCTCTATAGTATTTCTTATAAGAGGTTTTATTTCTTTTTTTCTTTTTTATTCTTTTTTCTTTTTTTATTTTTTTAAAATATAAATTTATTTATTTTTAGTTTTCAACATTCACTTCTACAAGTTTTTGAGTTCCAAATTTCTCGCCCCTCCCCCCACCCCAAGATGGCATGCATTCTGAATATCCCTTCCCCTAGTCTGTCCTCTCTTCTATCTCTCCCCCCTTCTCTTATCCCCTTCCCCTTCTATTTTCCTGTAGAGCAGGATAGACTTCTGTACCCCATTTCCTGTATTTCTGATTTCCCAGTTGCATGTGAAAGCATTTTTTAAAAAACATGTGTTTTTAAAACTTTGAGTTCCAAATTTTCTCCCTTCCTCCCTCCCCACCCATCCTCATTGAAAAGGCAAGCAACTCAATATAGGTTGTACATGTGCAGTTATGCAAAACACTTCCATAGTAGACATGTTGTGAAAAACTAACTCTATTCCCCTTAACCCTATCTTGTCCTCCCATTTATTCTATTCTTTCTTTTGACCCTGTCTCTCCTCAGAAGTATTTGCTTCTGATTACCCTCTTTCCCAATCTGCCCTCCTCTCTATCATCCGCCTGGTCTCTTGTCCCCTTCTCCCCCTATTTTCCTGTAGGGTAAGACAGATTTCCATACCCAATTGAATGTGTATGTTATTCTCTCCTTAAGCCAAATCCTATGAGAATAAGATTCCCTCATTCCCTCTCACCTTTCCCTGTTTCCCCTCCACTGTGAGAGACTTTTCTTTTCTGTTTTTTTTTGTGAGATAATTTACCCCATTCTATCTCTCCGTTTCTTCTCCAAGTATCATCAAGAGGTTTTATTTCTGAAAAGTCATTACCCAGCCAATACTTGAACATTGTTCCAGTAACAGTCTAAGTTTTTAAACATGAATTACCTCCCAAATAAACCATCACAGTAACCAAGATCTTTGAAATATTAAATGCTGTTCCATTCATAGTTTATAATTTATAATGGAAATGATCACATATTGGGAACAGTTTTCCATCATAATCTCTAAATAAAAATCTTCTGTTTGTTTTTGGGAACTCTCTGGGCTTTTAAACAAAGTATATAAAGTATTTTTTTCTTTTAAAGTATTTTCATTTTATATTATAAGGTTATAGATGACAGAAATAGGATTTTTTTTTAGTTTTCTTCTAATGGTCTCTCCATCTTTCTCTCCACTCCTAGTTTTTCTATTTTGAATGCTGTTTATTTTCTAATTTCTCAGGACAATCAGTTAACCTCCCTTCCCTTGGACTTTGGGACTTGGACCAGTATGGTAGAATTGAATTTAGCTACCAATCAGCTTGCAAAAATCCCTGAGGATGTGTCAGGGCTCGTTTCCCTTGAGGTAAGCCTGTGAGAGAAAGCAACTTGTTAGATTCCTTCTAGAATTATCCAATTTATAGAGTCTTAAATTAAAATAGCAAGTTATACTTGGGAACATATAGTAATTAAATATGGCACAATTCTATAACAAACTCATCCTTGTTCTGTGGTAAGGTGAGGTTTAGATTCAGTGCCTGTCTATATATAGAGAGCCATGTATGCCCCCTGAATAGTTCATATATTTGAAGGCTATAAGCAGTTTTGTAAAAATGTTTACCTCAGTTTTAATTGATCTATATTTACTCCCAAAAGGTACGCAAGTAGAAAAATTAACATTTTGGTCTAGCATAATTTAACTCCATATGACATTTTGAAAGCCTTTTTTAAAAAATGAGTCATGTTTTATCATAGTTTTGGTAGACTTTTGTGGTTAATTCTTAAAATATTAAATGTAAGTAGTGGCATATAAAAGCATTGACTCATTTGCCATTTTTTATTTTTCAGCAATTTAGTGGAAACTAATTTCAACTAGAGCTTTTTTTCCCCTTTCAAGTAGGTGAGCCTTGTTACAGTTAAGTGGAAATACTTTTGTTTTCAATGGCTGTGATTGCTTCCCCCAAAATGAGATTTTAGGGATGTAAATAATTATTTAACAAAAATTATAGCTTTTCCCTTTTTTAAAAAACAGAATAATGCTGTGTACTTTATACACTTTCATTATGATAACAGCTGACATTTCTACAGTATTTTAAAGTTTGCAAATGTTTTACATGATTATGTCATTTGATCTTCACAATAATCCTGTGAAGTAGGTAATATAGTTATTATTATCAGTATTTTATAATTAAGAAATGGAGGCTCATCAAGGGTCAGTAACTTTCCCTTGATAACACATCCAGTAAATAGGAGCATTGGGATTTAAAACTCCTACACCTGCCATCATCGACACTCCACCTGCTCTTTTAGTAAAATAGGGCTCTTTTTTAAGTTCTGAGTCACATGGTGTGAATATAGAATTCACCCCCTTTCCTTTGCATTACCTGCCAGAAACCATTTCTCCATTTCTCTTTAGGTTCTAATCTTGTCAAACAATGTTCTGAAGAAGCTCCCTCATGGCCTTGGAAACCTTCGGAAGTTAAGAGAATTGGACCTAGAGGAGAACAAACTAGAATCCTTGCCGAATGAAATTGCTTACCTTAAAGATTTGCAGGTAAAATGACATAATAATGTCATATGTCTTTGGTTTATACTTTCCTCTCTTGAATTTGGCCTGTATCTTGAATCAGTTTCATCATCATTGAATCATAGGGATGAAAGATCTGAGGGCTCAGCTAGTGTTATTTCAAACTAACATTCCTTAGATACCTAAGTTCAGGGCAATGTGTCAAGGACAAGTAAAAAACATAGATCACAACTTACTCTATAACCTTCAACGTTTCACTGTAATCCTGCCTCATTTGAAATCCAAAGAAAAGGAAAGGAGCAAATGTGCCTCAGTACCCCTGTGAGAAGTAAAATACCTAGACAAGGGGTGGGGAACCTGTGGCCTTGAGGCCACAAGTTCACCACCCCTGACTTAGACCATAAATACTAAGCTTATAGTGAATATATTTTGTAAAACAACCTGTCAGGTGGTGATCTAAAGTGTATAAATTTTGGAATCAGAGGCCTGGATTCAGATCTTGGCTCTACTCCCCAATATGTTTTGCTTTGAGCAAATCACTTGACTTCTCTGAACCTCTGGTTCCTCACTTGTTGTAAATGGTTTGGATTAGATATCAGTAAATTCCCTTCCAACCCTAAATCCTATGAACAGTGAATCGGTATTGTTCATTTGTGATGGTTGGTGGATTGACTTCTTAGCTTGACAGCTTAATTGATCTGCACAGGAGTTACTACCCCTTTATCTACAGTCAACCCCTGTGCCAAAGGGAGAGGTATTATATTCTACACCCAGGGTAGCATTTTGCTACCTAGTTTTACTAGAGTCCTAGTGGGACTTTTAGTTACTTGTATTCTTTGTATGTCGAAAGTGGTCAAGTGCTTTGGGTCACCATATTTGGTGTCCTGCTTGGTGACATTAGGAAGTGTTCCATTGGTTTTGGTGTGAAGAGTGGGTGCTAGTAATTCATGAATAGTCAGATGGGATGTTTTCCTAGTTCCTTGGGCAGCAGTGGCGCCCTCATGCTCTAAATAGTCATCCAAAGCTGCTGGCTCACAGGCAAGGAAAATACAATGAGGCCCCCATAAAGCCACATTTATGTCTTTATGTAAATCAAATCAATTTCTGCCTTGGCTATCACCCCAGACTTTGGCCCTAAAATGTCCTAAGAGCTGAGGTCCATGACAGTGGCTGGAATCTGGAGCCTACTTTATTTTTTGCATTCAAAAAGATTAATTTATAAAATAATTCCAAATAAGTGGGTGTTTTCTATTTTTTTGAATGAGAACAATTCACAGCTTTTGTAAAGGTTTAATATAATCCTGTTGTATTTTCTATAAATGTTCTTCTGGAAGAATGTATTTTGTTAATTTAGCAGATATGTATTCTAAAGTGTCCCTTTGCCATAGGAGAAATATGTAACATTCTCTTTTTAAAAATGATTAATCCTTCAGAAATTAGTCCTAACAAACAACCAGTTGAATAGTCTTCCCAGAGGAATTGGTCACCTTACCAATCTTACACATCTTGGCCTTGGAGAGAACCTTCTTGCCCATCTTCCTGAGGAAATTGGTATGAAATAATTTCTGATCATTAACTTTGTACTAAACAAACTTGGTCGTATATGGTAGAGTAGTACTTATAGCTCTGTATTATGAAACTTTATTTGTAAACTAATGTAACTATGTTAGTGTTATAATTACCAAGATTTAGCTAACTTTCTTTGTACCATCCCTAATGGTATTAGTACTTTGAAAGGATACACGATTATCTGTGAAATAAATATTTCTAAGATATTTAATATTCCTGACAGAGATTACATATAATCTTAATTTAAAAAAGAAATTATTTGCTCTTAATTTAAGGCAAACATTTGTGGGAAATATTTCTTTACTCAAAAGCCAAAAGGTCATTTCTTTATAGGATACTATGATAATTGTTAATGAAAGCTTTCATTTTTATGATTATTTACTATTTTAAGAGTCAATTTTTATATATGTTATCCTTTGGGTCCCACAACAGTGGCATGAAATGGGATGGGGCAAGTTGTGTTTCTACTTTTCAGAATGCAAAACTGAGGATTACAGAAGTTGTGACTTGCTTGAAGATCATTTGGCTATTAAGTGGTGTGTTAGAGATTTGAACCTGAAGATACGTAGACCCAGTATTCTGTACACTACCCTGTGGTGCCTCAGTGGCTTTAAATGGTGCCATTTGGTAAAGAATGCAAAATTTGAGAATTTAGAAAATGGAAGGATAACATAAATATTTCTAGCATGTTTGAATATCCAGTGGACATTTGGGTCCCTGTAAAAAGATCCCAAGGAGAGGCCAAAGAAATGTACTAAAGCTCAGTGGCTTGATTGTAGCTTAATGGCCATGCATACCCTAGCTTAATATTTTGACAAAGTTTGTGAACATTTATAAACTGGTCATATTGATACATAGAGAAATTGTGAGATGCAGCTTCAAGAAGGGTCTCTTGATACTATACTGTAAGAAGTTAAGGAGTGTCTTCAGAAGAGTCTGGGAGGAGGAATGAATGTACAGACAGAAATAAACTTTAGTAGGCAGCAATCATCCATTTATTATGTGCCTCCTGTTTGCCAGGCATTGAGTAATTATTTATTCATTTTATTCAGGTACACTGGAGAATCTAGAAGAGCTATATTTGAATGACAACCCTAACCTTCATGGCCTTCCTTTTGAGTTGGCTCTCTGCAGCAAACTTTCAATCATGAGTATTGAGAACTGTCCACTCAGTCACCTTCCACCTCAAATTGTTGCAGGAGGACCATCTTTCATCATTCAGTTTCTAAAGATGCAAGGTCCATATCGTGCCATGGTCTGATGCAAATCAGTTGGTCCCATACACTGTACAAAATATAAACTGCATTAATGTTGTCTCATATCTATATCTGTATCTCTGTTTGTAGATATTGATATATATATGGCAGATTTATTAAGACTGCATTATGTGTTTCTGCTAATAGAGGAATCATAGCCATTTAGATTTTTTTTTATTCTGTACAAAATGCTTGTTTGAGTTTTCTTTGCCGAATTTGATGGATTTTTGTCTATTGAGTCATATGTAATACCAGTTCATTTAATACATTTGCCAACAAATTTAAAAAATTATTAAATTTAAGGGAAAAAAGTAGTATTGTTAGATAGACTTTCTATTAGGAAAAATAATGTAAAATATTTGTTGCAACTTTTCATATTCATTTTCCCCTTCTTGTCAGAACCCTGTAATGTCATGCACCCTGAAGATAGAATTTTTCTTTAACTTATTTTGAGATTTGAAACAGAAATGGTTTTTTATATATTGTTTACAGTCAGAGTAAATCACTGGATTTTTTTATTTGTTTTGATTTGCTCTGTTTTAATCAATCATAACTAGAATTTATATGCTTCTGCTGAAGAATTTGTATCAGCTAGTTTATATACAAAAAGATTTGCTAATGAAATAACTGGTAAACTGAAAAGATGCAGCCAAAACGCTTGAATTCTTGTAATTATGCTTCTCTGAATTATTATTTGTGAGGCAAAGCGTATCTGAACTGAGCCTTTGGGGAGGGTTCGGGGAGAGGAAAGGGGATGACATCTTTTCTAGCACAAATAACCTTTTTAGATTGGAGGAAAGAAATACCTAATTGGTCCAGTGAAAACAGTTACTGTTTTGGGAAGTTGGAGTTATACAAAATCTAATACAGTTTGACTGGCAAGAAAATCTTATCCACACACAGTTTATGTACAAATATACAATCCTATATAGATACGTATTTATTATGACATAAATGACATCAACAATGTTGAGGATTTCTCCCCATCCTTGTACAATGAAATGAATTGAATGTCTCTTACTTTTTAAACACTGCAATATATGTAAGTTTTAGAGTTATTTAACAATGTACTCTGGTTTTATATCTTGACTTGCCTTGTACATCTTTCAATCCTGGAATTTCTGCATCCAAGCACAATATCTTCACACTGTGCTGTGTTGCTGCTGAACTAAATGCACTTTTCCCTATATTTGGGGCACTTGCTTCAAACAATTCAGTTCAGTATCATATATCATTTGTTTTAACTTCACCCTTTCCCTTAGTAGTTACTGCAAGAGGCACGAGTTGAGTTGTGCAAAGACGCTTTTGATAGCTCAGTGGAAATACTGTAAGTTGTGCATGTACTCTCTGATATCTTTTTTTTCCCCATATTGCATTAATTCTAACAGTGTTGTTTAAGTGGCACACATTTCCTACAGTACTGTTCTTTTTGTAGTGCCAGTATGAATTATTTGCTTTATCATGGAGACTAAAAGGGCAGATTACATTCCAGTTGGTATCCCAAAACTCCCCTTTGTAATGAATATAAATTGTTGATTGCTATTTGACCATTGCCATTTAAGTGGGAATTGCATATTTTGAACAAATCTATCAATTATTGGGATAGGGGAGTAAGATGGTATTGTTTTTTCCCCTCAAAACCCAGTTCAGTTAAGGATTGTACTGCCTTAGGCTAGAATCACTCTTCTTATTTATCTGACATTTTCATAAGGAAGAACTTTTAAGGGAAAGGCAGGTGGAGATATAAAACCCTAAGGGGCCTAAATGTGCTGTAAAACTATTGTAGATGTCACTGGATTTTACCAGGTAATATCTTTTTCCCCCCTCTTTTTCCATTTATTGTGGCTTTTCAGTTTAAATTTTGTTTATAAAAGAATTAGTTTATTACTGCTCTAACTAAAGCAGAAGGTTTTTTTTCCTTCAGCATAAAGATATTAAAATATGAAAATGCTGAAACTTGGACTTTGAAGACCATAATCTGACTTTTGAAAAATAATTAGAAAGATTTGTGGTCATTATAACTCCTTAAAATGAAAATGGATGCCCCATATCTCTTAAAATACAGGTATTCCTTTGCTTTAATAAGGGGAATGCCTTTTTAGTTTGTTAATCTATTACAGTGGGGCAAAGATAAACTGTTTTATTGTAGTACTGAAGCTACCTGAAAAAGAGAAAATGAGAGGCCATTGTAGAGACTTTTTTTGTTTGTTTGTTTGTTTTAGGCAATTGGGGTTAAGTAACTTGCCGGGGTCACACAGCTAGTAAGTGTCAAGTATTTGGTCTGAAGCCGGATTTGAACTCAGGTACTCCTGACTTCAGGGCCGGTGCTCTATCCACTGCGCCACCTAGCTGCCCCAGTAGAGACTTTTAATGAGCATAAATCAAATGTCTTCTAATGGCTGCCTCCTTATAAAAAGAGCATATGGATTTCTTTGCCTCTACTAGCCAGAAACAAGCATGAACTTTAATTGGGCTATGCTCATTAAACAAGATGTTTCATATGTAAATAGCTTGATCTGAATTTTCACCTTTCTAAGGTGTATTGCTAAAATGATGTATGATCAGAGCTGACCCTCTTCCTGAAATTGCAATGGGATGAGTAGTTGGTTTACCTAAAATAACATGCTTGCTGCTTTCTTTTAGAGAAAATATGACCAGTCTCTCCATTATCCTGTGAATAAATAAAACAAAAGATGTAGAAGAAGACTACAGTATGAAACGGATCCTTTTTTAAAGTTTTCCTTCTTTAAATGTATATTAGCTAAATGGCAATGCTACTTTCTCTTTAAGGAGGTATATGTGTGTGTGTGTGTGTGTGTGTGTGTGTGTGTGTGTGTGTGTGTGTGTGTGTCCCAAGTGGTTATTTTCCTGCAGTAAAAAGAAATACTAAAGAGTTTCGTGGAAATTAAGAATACAAATAAAACCAACATGAAGTAGAAGTTCTAGGAAGAAAAAAAATGCATAAAATGCATTTTTGTAATTATAATATTAAAGGTTGGATACTATAATTGGAATGAGCTTTAATAGTTCACTTGCATATGTCTAATTTATCCTACTGTGTATTTTGAATCAGTTAAAGTGGATAAACTACTCTGTGGCAAAGTGTACCTAGTTTTTCCAAATCCTCCATTATGTGCATCCCTTTGGTTTTTAGTCTCTGTATCGTGCCATATTTCAGCTAGTAGACTACTTCTGCTTATCTGTACAGATAGTTCGTGATCAGATTCACAATGGAGAGTCAAGCAGTACAATTCAAAATAGGCAAGAGAGAGAATTGATATTGCTAGGTAAAATAAGATAAAATATTTCTTTCTACCAGAATGAATAGTAAGTTAATGAACCAGATGCCTTAGTTATAACTTTCCATTTCAGTATTGCTCTGATCTTATGATAGATACTTCCTCTGGAGTCAATTAGTGGAGATTAAGAAGGGTGACAATCTTTAGTGATGCAAGAATCTATATTCTGAATGTAAGAAAATCATGGTATTCATCTGGAATTCAGGGGAGTAACCCTGAGAGTTAAAAATTTATAGTATGTATCATGGGTAATAAAGTCAATACTAGTGAATTAGTGAATATAGTGTGGTGTGATCTTGATAACTAATTATGAGGGGGAAATCATAAATTATTAAAAACAAAATAAATAGAAAATATAATTTATATATGTACGTATGTGTGTATATGTATGTATGTATGTGTATACACACACATATACATATGTATATATGAAGTCAGTTTTACTGGATTTAAAATATATTTAAATAAGACTTGACTAGTACCCAAGGGGAAAAAAAAACTTTTTCTTAATGTTAGTGTTGTCTCACATACATTTAACATCTAAGTAAATGAAATTAATCTGAGCAAACCAATTATAACCAAGAACTATCTCAGAATAGGACAATGGTGGTGTCTTGGAGGGAAAGAAAGATACTTTTCTTCCCACTTCCTTCTGGAGGGTGAGAAAGAATAACTTTAAAAGCCTGGTCATCGTTAAATCACTAGTAATAATAATAGCTCACATTTATATATAAAATGTTTTAAGGTTTCAAAGTACTTCACAACAATCCTGTGACCTAAGTAGGTAGTGCAGGTTTTATTATCACCCTTTAAAGATGAGAAAATTGAGACTTAGGTTAAGTAATTTACCCAGCGTCAAACAGCTAGTAAATGTCAGAGCCAGAACTCAAACCCAGGTCTTCTGACTCCAAGTCCAGGGCTCTTTCTACTATACCATGCTGCCTCAGATTGTTCTGTGAAGAACGATCCTAATATTGATTGGATAATAGGATTATGTGAGTGACATTTTTAGCATGTTATGTGATATGGGAAACCTAAAAATGATCCTATTTGGAAAGTTTTATTGTAGGATAGTTGGTGCTTCAATGAATGTCCCTTAGATTTCTGTGCTGTCTTGTCCACCTTTGACCTTTGCCAGTGTTATATAGAAATTAGCATGTTCAGACTTTTGAAAGCTTAAATATATGAGTAGCATTTGCATTAGCCGTATATATCATTTTCTTTCAGTGATTTTGGGGAATACTTCTGTTCAGCAAATCTGTCCCAGCTGGTAAGCACTTAAATATGATACCCCTTATTTCCCGAGCCTCACTTTGTATTATCAAAAAATACAATGTAAAGAGGAATGTTTCAGGTTACTCCTCAAAGTACCTACTTTTTTCAATATAAATTTTAATTACAAAAATTATGAAGCTTATCATCAAATAATCTTAATTCTTATGAGTTACCCCCCATTTCCTGACTTTGAACATTAATGCCACTTTTTAGCATATCACAGATTATGAAGTCTCCTTGTAATAATTCAACAATTTGAATGCAGCAAAGTATTTTTGTATAGTCAGTAGTGTACCTCAGTTGTATCTTTAATATGCATGTCAAAACTTGCTTTTAATTAGATGTACAGTTGGCAGTCATTTGCACAACATGGCAAATTTACGAGGCACAGTTAGAACAATTACAAACAGGATAGTATCTACAAACAATATCTAATGGTTTTGGCTTTTTTTTCCAGCAAAGATCAGTGCATCTTCTGATGTGTAGGTCTTAATCAGGACTGCACAGAATTTAGACTGTGGAAAATTCTTGGCCACATTCAGTTGTGGTTAAAAGCTAAACAAAGTGTAAACAGTCCACAAAAAAATATGTACTTTTAATCTCACTTGTACTGTTGATTGTTATGTCTATATAAAAATTGCCTTGCCTTTTTTATAAGTCATTCTGTATTAATTGCATTCATTATAAATAGTATATTTGTAAATGTGCTGCCATTGATTCTTTTGAAAGATTTCTAGTGCTGAGTCTGAAGCTGGTTGTAAAGTGAACTTTGTCACATAAAAAATGCAGCTATTGTGAAACTGAGAGAACTGATTTTCAATATCATTTAACCCTTTGAAGATAAATATATAGAAGGAAAAAAATACCAGTTAATTTTTTCCTACATTGCATGACAGCAACTGCCTCAAATAAAGACTTGCTTACATTTTACATATTTACTAGCTGTAAAAATAGAAAACATTTTAACAACATTTTGCTTTCTCTCACTGATTAAAAATGAAGCATACTATTTATTTACTAATGGCATCTTTGCAGTTGAGATAAAGATGCTACTCCTTCATTTTTATAGTTCTACCCCAGTGGTATTTTATCATATTCTGCATATCACAGAACAACAACCACAATAATAACTGTATTGACTTTTTAATGTGTGTATGTATATGCCCCCTCACCTCCTTCTCTGTCTCTTTCTTTTCTTTATCTCACTTAAAACATAACAGACTTAAAATATAACAGAGTATATATTATATATGGGTGTGTGTGTGTGTGTGTGTATATATATATGTACACATACATATATATGTGTCTGTGTTATATATATTGCTTATATATGGATACATGAGTATGTGTGTGTGTATACATACACACACACATGTATTTTCCCTCACTAGGGAGTTCTAATCTAATATCTCAGTGTGACATGATCTTGGGATCTGAAAGACTGTGCTAGCTGAGCAGGTCCTATTAAATTGGAAAAGCTGTGAATATGGACTCTGTGATAGACTTGTATGCCTTTAGTGACAGAATCGGTCTAAGTTTGGAGAGGTTTTTCCCCATGTTGGGTGCACAGTAATGAACTTAGCAGCCACATCAATTCTTGAAGATTATCAGCTTAGTCATAGAAGTATGAGATATACTTTTTGTCAGGGTAGGAGGTAGGGAGTGGTAGGTACTCTGATAGAATTATGGATTCCTTCACCATGCCATTTAAAACTTATGGGTATGTTTAAATGTGAAAGCTAGGGAGCCTAAAGGAATAATTTGAGGGGAAGAAAAAGGAATGCAATGTATCAGTTATTGAAATGGAAATTATTGAAAATTCATTTTTATACTACCTGTGTGACCCTGGGCAAGTCATTTAACCCCAATTGCCTCACCAAAAAACAACAAAAATTCATTTTTATTGGAATTCATTTTAATTAGATTTTTAACAGTTCTCAATGACAAAAGATTTAATGAGGAAGGGGTATAATACAGGTTAAATTAGATCTTAAAATACTCTGCTAAAGGCATATAGTATCATCATTTATATGTATAAACAAGATGAGAACAGTAGTAGGAAACCAGATTGGCTTATACAAATATGAATCTCCCCACACTGTTTTCCCCATTACATTCTCATTAGAAAACTATGGATTTCTCCCTTTATTCTTAGTTCTATAAATATGACATTCCTAAAGACACTAATCCTGACAGTGAGCTGATGGTAACCTGCATGACCATATGAAAGAGAGCTGAGAATTTTAAGTCAAAAATGAAATGATGAAAATCACATCCTTTTAAGAAGTCAGTCAGTGAACCAGAAATAATTGTAGTGGATATCTACTGCAAGTCCTTGAAGCTTCTCTTTATCTCGTTAAAAAAAAAATGTACTTGTAAATAACCTGTTAGTAATATTTTCACACATCATAGTGTCCTAAAACATTAGAAAGTTTTATTGTTATTTGAGATCATTCCACTTATGAAACTGCTGTTTCATAAGTGTGCCTTTTAAAATAATTTCCACCTTTGCTTCTTTTCATTTGCTTTTTGGTGCCTGATTTGTTATCAAAACTCCATTTTGAAATTGTTTATTATTCTCAGATAAGCAGGTCATTTGGTTCCTGTTTAACGGCTGATTTTTCTTTGCTCTTTTTGCAGTTTGAGTTTGGTGGGCTTTTTCAGCTCAGATTGTTCTGATTTTATGTTTTTACTTACCACCCTTATTTTTCTAGTCTCTGTCAGTTCATTGCTGAGATAAAGTCTTGAAGCCCAAGAAAAAGATTGTCGTAGTTTAAGTTTTACAAGTACCAGATTCATAGAGAATGCTTAACATATTCATTTGATTCTCATAACTCTGTGAGATGGGTACATGTATTTTATAGAGGAGGAAATAGGGTCCAAGAGGCTATATGAATTGCCCAGGATTATCTCTATTGTATTTGTTAGTAAGTATCAAAGGTGGGATTTGACAGCATGAATCTCCTGACTCTTAAATCCATCACTTTACAGATTTTTTACTCCCTTTCTGGTGATACAAATTGGTCTACACTGTATGTGCTTCCATATAAAACAACAATAGTAAAAGCAAAGAAATTGGAGAAGTGGACTGACAGTTCTGGTATAATTTGGCTTTCTGTGTAATATATACCTTTTTTTCTTATTTGCATTTGATTTCCTTAATTTGCTCAAAATTTTTATTTGAACCATTTTTTCATTTTGCTTTCAGTTTTTCCTTTTATTCTTTTTTATTGATGTTTTAACTACAAATTCTCCTTCTGTTTCAACCTGCTTGGAAGCACTTTCCCTGTATTTTTTTAGTTAAATTTTGCCTCCACTATGTATTTCAGCTACTATTCTTACTTCCCATCTTTGGGATTTCAGAGAGCTTATTTTTTACTCATTAATGCCTTCCCTGACTTGCTGGTGAATGGTTGGATTTGGGCTCATTGGCCATTCTTGGTAAATTACTCCTCTTGGATCAGTATATTAACTCCATTACTCTAAACAAAGGGTCATCTGATTTGTCTAGGGTCAGGAAAAGAATTCTACATCATCCAAAATATGCTGTGATCCTAAAGGAATAGCAGCAGAGTCTGAAAAAAGTAAAACAGAAGAGTTTGCAGTGGTGCTGTTTGAAAACAGGACTAGAACCTACGAACTCCTAAAACAATTGTTTAAAAAAAATCTTACAACATATTACATCTAATTATCTATTGGGTAAAGTTACTACTTTAAATTTCCCATGATGATTGGGTAAAATCAGACTTAAAATCAGTTTTCATTACTAACTTTGAAATGGGTTGAGTGGATGGATAAAAAACATTGCACTTTCTGTATACCAAGCACTGTGCTAGGCAGTAGGGATATAAATATAAAGTGACAGTCCCTGCCCTTGAGGATCCTGCTTACATTCTAATGGGGAGAAAACATGTAGGGAAATAGTGGCCATGGGAGAAGATTTTGATCTGGGGAGTGTTATAAGGATTTTGAGTAGAGCCAGCAGGCAATTGATTATCATGACTTTTTTTTTTCAGAGGCAATGCTAGTACTGATTAAATTACCCAGATCAAGGATTAGGGGTGGATGAGTAGGAGGCTGAAGATTTCTAAGAGAATGAAAGGTGAAACATCGTTTGGGAAGCAGCTGTAGTGGGTTAGGTGAGTTTGTACTTAACCCATCAAGGCAGCTTAAGCTCCTGGGTCGGATTTCAAAGTTGTGACCCATTGTATTTCCTCCAGAAAGGAGAGGTTAAAGTGTCTCAAATGTTCACTTTTTTAAAATGCCTTGATGTCCAAACATATAAACATTCATTATCAAGGGAGTTGTATTCAGAATGTTTTATGATTCACCTTTAAGTTTCAGAAAATAGATTTACCATTCCAAGCTAATAATAGTTTGTATTTATTTGTAGTACTTTACAGTTTCCAAAGTTCATTTCTTAAAATAACACGGTTAAAGTTCAAGTCATCCTCATAGATAACTTCTCTGAGCCACAGGTTCCTAAAGTGATTTGCACAAGATAAAGCAAATAATGCTTTTTTTGGCAGACAATTTCAGAATAAGAGATTAAGTGATTTGCCCAAGGTCGCAGGATTTGTAAGTGATTTGACATGGAAATTGAGTTTGACATGGAATTTGAGCCTAGGTCATAAGATCATAGATTTAAAGTTGGGAGGGACCTTGGGAGTAATCTAGGCCAGCCTATTCATTTTACAAATAAGGGAAGCCCAATGTAATGAGTGAAATGAAAATCTTGCAAAGGGAGACTGAGAAGCTTTAGTTAGGGAAAATCACAGCAGAGCAGTATCCAAAAACCTGAGGAGAAACTATCCAGAAGGATTGGCTAATGGTGTTAAATGCTGCAGAGGTCAAAGAGGGTGGAGGACAAAAAAAAAGATCATTGGATTTAGCAATAAAGAGGTCTTTAGTGACCTGAGAGCAGGATTTGAGATTGAGAATTGAGTGGGAGGTAAGAAAGTAGAGATAGCTCTAGGCAGTCTGTGATTACAAAATAATAACAAAAGAAATAGCTTCTGTACCCAGTGCCAAACATCCATATGACAATGACTCCCTAGACCTAGGGGATTTACTTTGAAGACCAAAGCAGATGTGGTACTAGCTTCTACAGTGTATCTCAAAAGTGATTAGAAATCTTTTGGGCTTCCTAGTCCACCATGCTGCCTTTTTGTTGATCATTCAGGATATGCTATTCTTTTAGAAGAAATTGGAAAAGAGGGACCTCAGGATGGACTAAAGCAGCTCATACTTTTTGACTACTGTTTCTCTTTTACACTGGATATAATTGTAGTTATACACACTACAGTAGGTAGAGTGGGGCCTGGAGTCAGGAAGATCTGAGTTCAAATCCAGTGTCTAAGCTATTTACTAGCAGTGTGACCCTGGGCAAATCACAACCTCTGTTTCCTTTAGTTTCTTCAGTTGTAAAATAAGGATGATAGCACCTACCTACCAGGATTATTGTGAGGATCAAATGAAATAATAATTGTAAAGCATTTATCACAGTGCTCGGACATAGTGTTATCTAAATGTTAGCTCTTTTTATCGTGGACAGCTTCATGGTTCACATAAATGCTTTATTGTTGTGTTCTCCACCACAGTTTCTCACTATATTTTCAAGACAGGCAATTGAGGCCATCATAAAGTAGTTAGGGGTATCCATTTCTTTTCTTTTTTTTTTTAAAGTAATTAGTCAAGACTTTTCTGCCTTCCTTCTTTCCTCTTCCTCAGGCCTCAACCATTTGTGTAAAATTAAAGTTGAAGTGGTAATGGCATGAAATTAAAGAATGAACCTAGAGTTGGTGCTTCTTTCTTTCAAGGTGTATAGGAAATATAATTTCTCCTTATTTATACTAGCTATGTGCTTGCTAATGAATCTGCTACATTCTTAGTCTTTAATTTCAACAACAGCAAGAATTCTTCTGGTAGATAATAGCTTATTGGGATAGGTGGGAGAAAAAAAGCTGAGCCCTTTAAAGATCACAACCTTGGATTCTCTGTGATCGGCTGTCAATTGTTGGTGAGCTTGTTTGTTCGTTCCAGGGAACAATTGGATTCTTAGACCACAGTTGTGAGGTGAACTTTAGCTGTAGGTTAAAGATGAGTGAAACTCTGAGTTTACATTCCAGCTTAAAATTTTTTTTTCTAGCATTGTATTTACCTTTCTTCCTCGGGTTATACTCAGTCTTATTCCTGATATTGTGCAGCAGCTACTGTTTTATTTTGAATGTGCTTCTGCAAATGGTTGTCTTTGGAATAAAGCATTAGAGTAAATGGCAATATGGGTTCAGGGAGAGTTCAGCTGCATCTGAATGCTCCAGCAGCAGTTTTGTCATTTTTTTTATCAAGTTTCTTTTTTCCTTCATTACATTTTTAATATTCATCTATGCCATAATTTTATTGAATTATACTTATAACCAAATATCTCTCAATTGGCACTTCCTGGGCCTTTACAACTTTCCTTGACAATTACTCTTGTCTCTTCCATTTTGTGTGGGAGGTACCAGTGAGGTTTGCTGTCATAATCTAAGCAACCAAATTTCTTTTACCATTCTTATGGGTGTTCCTTATAATTTCCCTTACCCCAGTTTAAATTTCCTTATATACATTAGATCTCCTTCCATGTAAAACACATCTTGTGGTAGAATTCCGTATCCAAGGAAACTTTCAAGATCTAGTCCAATCTCTTTCTGTAGATAAGGAAACTTTCCTAGAGAGGGGAAGTGGCTTTTCCACTGTCATATAGTGAATTAGTGGCCAAACTGAGACTTGAAGCTATGTCTCCACTCTCAATCTGACACCCTTTCTCTCATGTTGTATTGCCTTCCCACTTCAACCTGTGTAACAGTTTGTACTGTTTTGTGTATTACATGCTGTGCCCAAAATCTGCACTCAGAGTTTTCCCTGTTTGAGCCTCTTGAGCTCATCATGATAGCCAAAGTAAACAGAATTTGTGATTAATAGCATTGTTTTCCCTTGTAACTGTGGTAATGTGAAAGAACATCTATTAGGGTAATGGTGGCAAATAGCTTTTTCAATTTAAACTGAAACATACTGACCTTTTCCACCCCTTCTTTTCTCCTAAGGAAAAAGTAAACTCCAAATACTGAAGTACCACATTTAATTTTGACAAATTTATACTTCATAAACTCAAGTTCTGCTTTTGCTTTGGGTGGTCCTTCATGTTGCTAGGTTACAAATGAAAACAATTTTACTCAAAAGTTTTAGTTTCAGTAAAAGGGCACGATTCTTATAAAGACTTAAAGAGATCATCAGTCCAGCCCCCTGCCTAGGCAGGTTAGGCTAGTAATACCCTTTTTTTTAAGGGCAAGGCAATTGAATCCCAGAGAGACAGTGATAGATCTAAACTAATATGTGGTGTAGTAGGGACTAGAAACCAGATGTCCTGAGGGGTCAGTGCTCTTTCCACTGTTACACTGGTTGGCCAGATCATCCTGCTACAGGACTCTTGTTTGGCAGTGTTCCTCTTCTTCAAGCTTATATCTTCCTGAGATTGACGTAGCCAGCCAGATAACCAAAGTGACTCTGTTGATCAGTCAGCCCATGCTATTGATCAACTCAGTCTCACTTGGGAAAAAAAACCCTAGTCAATGTGGGACAAGAATGAGGTAAGGGATGAGGCTACTCATTAAGATTAATCTTTTTATGTGAGATTTTGCATTTTAATTCAATTTTGTTTTCATCTTTAATTGGATTGTGGAGGCAGCACAAAAAAAATGTTTTAATCTTGTTGCCGGTAAAAGTGAAGTGCTTTTTTTGTTTTGCTTGAAGTATTATTTGGTTTCTGCCACTAGATGGTGAAAAAATAATAACTGAATTTTCATGATGTTACATAGGCTGGGCTTTCTCCTTATTAGATTATTACAGTGATGTGTACACTGGAAAACTTGTAATTTTGGGAAATTGCCACTGATATTTATTACTTGAAGTCTTCCAAGATCTGCCCCTCCAAGACACCCTATCAGCCTCAGCCATATCTCTAACTATTTCAATAACTCTGATGTGCATATTCTCCTGAATCAGTTTTCTAAACTACTTGTCAGAAAGACAGTGTGGCATTTAAAAGGCACCAAATAAGGAGGCTGTCTATCATGTGAAGATAGGTAGACATCTACCATCTTTGGGTGAAGTTGGGAAAATAATTTCTAGTCTGAATTTTGGTGGTTCCTAATTGATCAGGGTGCTCAAAAATTCATCTTTAGCATAGTCAGCCAGTTGAGAAGAATTTAAGTACCTACCATGTGTCAGGCACTCTTGCCAAATTTTGGATACAAAGAAAGGCAAAGACAATCTGTGCTCTTGAGAAACTTGCAGTCTGATTGGGAAATAGCATGCATGGGAACAACTATGTACCCAGAAAAAGCTACATACAGGATAAATAGGAAATAGTCAACAGAGAGAAGGCACTAGAATTAAAACATTTCCTGTAGAAGGTGGGAGTTTAGCTGGGACTTGAAGGTAGCCGGGCAAGGCAGGAGGTATAGGTAGGAGGAAGTGTTCTAGGCATGTGGGACAGCCAGAGAAAATGCCTGGAGTTGAGTGGAATGTTTTGCTTGGGGAACTGCAAAAAAGTCTGTTTGGATCAAAGCACATTTCGGGATTGAAGTACATTTGGGGGAGGGTGTAGGATGTAAGAAGACTGGAAAGGTGGGTGGGTGGGAGGAATTAGATTTTGAAGGTCTTTGAATGCTAAACAGGATTTTATATTGATCCTGGAGGTGATAGAGAGCCACTGAAGTTTATCGAATGGAGAGGTGACATGGTTGGACTGACACTTCAGGAAAATAACTTTGGTGGTTGAATGGAAGATAACCTAGAATGAGGAGAGAGAGAGAGAGACTTGTGGCAGGTAGATCAACCAGCAGGGTATTTTAACAGTCTGGGGGTAGGGATGGGGGAGTGGGAGGGGCAGCAGGGGGAGAGATGAGGGCCTGCACCACAGTGGTATCAGAATCAGAGAAGAGTCCCCCTTTGAAGCTGCAACCTGGGATTTCTCATTTACCACTTTATCAGATATGTTTATGAATTCCTATGTTTGGTCTTAGAAACTTAAGTTATAGCAGTATTCTGGTGCCCTACCTGGTGAAAAACTATATCAACTGAACAACAACATCATCTTTGTTATCTTATGTCCTTTGATCTCTTGTTCTAGAAAGATCTTGACATGTCCTTGGGATTTTTGAAACTCATTCCCAGCATGAGACATCATTGGGCAATACACATTTCCCTTTTGAGTTGCTCTCAACAGTATTCTGGACAGCCTTTGAATACTTGTTTCCCATAGAACCTATTTTCCCAGCAGTTCTCTTTCAGTGTGAAACCATTTCAAGCAAACTAAACATGTTACATTTGTTACTCAGACAACTTTCACAAAATATTAAGAATTGGCAACTCTTATTCAGCCAAGACATTTTCCTTTGGTGAATGGTTCTATCATGTTAGTGTAAACAGTGCTGTTAAAATCACACATCTGTCTCTTTTAGCTGGTTTTGTGCATATAATCAATTCTGTCAATGACTAAAGACCTATGGGATTGTCATTAAAACTTACCCTTAGGCTACTACTACAGTTCAGTACCCTTCTCCTACTAGGAAACTGCATACACATTTCTTTGACCAACAAAGTATCATACATCAGACTTCAACTAAGTCATTAAATTGTAATGCCCTTCACGGCAGTAGGTAAGGAAAGACTAGAGATATGTAAATTGTTGAAAACAGAAGTATTGAAGAAAGACTCAGCCACCCGAGGAAATTTTAGGGCTTTAGGAGAGATGTAAGTAGAAAAGGCAATAGAGGACTAATAGGCTAAGCTGGTCTGGCAGATCATGTGCTGCAGAAACTCTTGTGCCTCAGACTTCTGGGAGCCCAAAGTTAATGTTATATCAGATTTATTTAACATGTAAGTTCTGACCAGGCTTCTGGGGAAAATTAAGTAAACGGTCCCAGTGATCCCTTTCAATTACTAATCAACTGATTATGAACTGAAGTATGTAAACTGCCTTCTTCAATTATTGTCCCCATTGGCATCTTTCAGAATTTAGGGACTAATTCAGAGAACACATTTTCCTTGAGCACTAAATCTTTAGCCATCACATTATGTTTTATCAGTATAGCACTTTTGTTAGTCTCCCACAATTTTATAGTGCCCTTTCTCCTTAGAGCTCCATTTTCTTATCTTCGAAATAAGAGGATTGACCTGCATAATCTCTGAAGTCTCTCTGGCTTGTATATGCTGTCATCCTATGAATATAGCCTCATCTTGTGCTGTTCTTATGAACATAATCCCATGGGAGCATGTCCGATTTGTCATAAGAATCCTGAGAAAGCCTGGTGAGCAGGGAGAAGAAAGAATAAGAAGTTAACCTTAGGGCAGAGTATATTCTGCACCCTTCTGGAGATAGCCATCAACAGAAAGGGCAAAGATGGTGAAAAACTAATTTTTCCTATTTTTCAAGTTCCCACTACAGCTACAAACCCTTACAGAATAAAGTCCTTATTACTGGTGGCAATACCTTCCCCTTAGGATCCAGGGAAGGTGAGGCAAAGTAAGAAGCATTTATTAAGTGTTTAAAATGTGTCAGGCACAGTGCTAAGTGTTAGAGATACAAAAAGAAAAGGAGAGGGAACAGATTCCAGAGTCAGGAGTGAACATGGTTGGCTTGGGTCCTTCTTTGAAATGGAAGGTCAGGAGCAGCTAGGTGGAGCAGTGGATAGATCACTGGCCCTGGAGTCAGGAGGACCTGAGTTCAAATGAGGCCTCAGACACTTGACACTTACTAGCTGTGTGACCCTGGCAAGTCAATTAAACCCATTGCCTAGCCAAAAAAAAAAAAGTTTAAAATGGAAGGTGGGGGGAAGCTGGGAGGAACTCGCCAATGGGAAAAAGGGGTCAATAAGGCCGAGCAATGTTCTGGGGTGAGAAGGCCGCTGACGTATGGTGGTGAACTCCAGTGGGCCAAAAGCAAATCTGTTCGCAAGTTCTAGATATAGGATCCTCTTAGCACATTTGTAACCATTGTGGTTGATTTTTGCTGGGCTGGTGAGTAGGCTCGCAGAACTGCCAGTCTCTTTTATTCAGCCTACCTTTTGTGGTCTAGGTTACTTAGGGGTGTATCTTTTCTCTGTAGTCATTCCCTTGGCCACCTCTCCTTGTATAAGGTTTCTTTTCAAACCAGGCTATGAGTAATAGCAGATGCTTGCTTACCTCAGTGGCCTAGCCAGTTAGTCCCCTGCACTATCACAGTAGGAACTGAAGGAAGCTCCCTGCAGGCAGTTTGAGTTTAAGAATACATTTCTGACAACCTTCGCCAAGCCAATGCCTTTGTAATTCCCACCACCTGGCCTGCAAAGTACTAGGTATCTGCTAAACCAAAGTGCAAAGCAGAGGACAGGCTGTGGCCATCGTAGCTGCAATAGCCCCAGGAGATCACCCAAATTCCCATTACAACTCAGCTTTTGGAGAAAAAAAAAATCCCAAACATTTTCTGGGAGAACTTTCACCATTAAAGCAGTTTT
Source organism: Phascolarctos cinereus (assembly GCF_003287225.1). Taxonomy (NCBI): domain Eukaryota; kingdom Metazoa; phylum Chordata; class Mammalia; order Diprotodontia; family Phascolarctidae; genus Phascolarctos; species Phascolarctos cinereus. The sequence goes on along the minus strand of NW_027555736.1, from coordinate 100,033,655 downwards.
TTTTTTTTTGCGAGGCAATCTAGATTAAGTGACTTGCTCAGGGTCACACAGCTAATAAGTGTCCAGTGTATGAGGCCAGATATGAACTCAGGTCCTGATTTCAAGGCCAGTGCTCTATCAACTGTGCCACTTAGTTGCCCCATTAAAGCAATTTCAAAACAGCCCTAGAAACTGTGGAAGGTGCATAAAATAAAAATCTATAACAATGTAAATAATTAGTTTATCCTAGTAGGAAATTAAGTCAGTAGTAGTTCAGAAAAATTTGGGAAGTAAATGTGATAGCCAGGGACAATACCAAGAATATCAGGTCCACCAAATAGATGTTCCCAACATTGTCACCAATCCCCGTCACAGGTCTGGATCACCTGAATTAAAACAGCTGCAAGGTCACAGGCCTTTTGAATGCAGCCCATCTGGGGGCCCAAGTTGATTCTAGGACTCATCTCATACTGTCACCCATTCATTGATCCCAAACCCACCAGCCAAAATCTCTTTTAAGAGGGATAATACTCCCAGACCACCCAGCCAAACCCATAGCTACGGCTCGAGAATAGGTATGTTCATTTTATCTGCTTCATCCTTCAAATGTCTTGCACAAGAGCCGTGCAGCTTACAGCTGAGCCCACTGGAAAGACTTGCCAGGATCCCCACCCCTCAGGATATTCCTAGTCATTGGATTAATAGATTTCGAAGTCCAGTTGCATATATTTTTCTCAAACAGGAAGAACCATCAATAAAGGAAGCAAACTTGTTTTCAAGAGCTGGGTCCACAGATCCAAACTCCTCGTGCTAGGGGAGGTGGGTGAAGCATTCAGACTGAGACTGGAAAGCCTAGCCTCTGGAAATGTCACAGCTTGTTCCTAAAGGCCATTCATGGCTGAGGGGCCCTGGTGTGTGGGACAGAGACCACCCACTCAAAGTAAAAACAAAAGCTTAGATGCCTTGAAAGCAGAAAGGAGTTTATTGCTTTCCCATGAGAAGGGGTACCACCCCTAGTGGCCATTGCTGGCCAGGAGAGTACAAGATGGGAGCCGCACCCTTGGCTTTTGATCCCCTAACGTGATGCCCCCTCCCACTCTCTTACCCCTTTCTCCTTTGACTGGGTACTCAGGGTGTACATTCTAAACTCGGCAGCTAATCCCCAACGGAAGCAAATATGCCCGTCTTTGGACTAGATGCATATGCGTACTAGGAAGTAGGATCAACCAGGCGACTGAGGTCCCCCACCCATGCTGATGTGGTGCTGGAGAAATAGAAACTCATTGGGGAAAATGGAAACTTAACTCAAGGCTTTCTGGAGGAATGAAACTTAGGCCTATGGGAACTGCGCTACAGGCCATCTCTCACACTCAGGTAGAGTGTAGGAGAGAGATAGGAACGTAGCAGGGAGATACTAATGAGGAAACTTCACTGTGAGCCATCCCTCACACTGGCAAACATGATTTTTTTTTAAGGCAGTTGTGGTTAAGTGACTTGCCCAGGGTCACACAGCTAGTAAGTGTCAAGTGTTTGGTCTGAGGCGGCATTTGAACTCAGGTCCTCCTGACTTCAGGGCCAGTGCTCTATCCACTGTGCCACCTAGCTGCCCCATTAAGAGGTTAGAATTTTTTTATTTTTGGTGAGACAGTTGGGGTTAAGTGACTTGTCCAGAGTCACACAACTAGGGAGTGTTATGTGTCTGAGGCTAGATTTGAACTCAGGTTCTTCTGACTCCAGGGCCAGTGCTCTATCCACTGCACAAACATGATCTTTGATGTATCATTTCCATTTGATAGTGGAAGGCTCTTGTGCTCTACCTATTTTGTTAGAGGAGCTATCTTGCGTTACTCACCTAGTGATGGGCAATTCTGGATGAAGGGCAATCATGTAGCCCCCTGTGTCTTCATTTTAGTAGCCATCTGTGCCAGATGACATGAAAACAATTGTTTCTTTAATATTCAGTGGATACTTCTGGGAGTTTAGAGCTCCAGAAGCTTGGTAAACCTGCTACCCCAGATACCTACCATAGACTCCACTAGGCCTGATCCTTATGAACAGAGACTTCCAGGAACACAGGCCCCACAGGATCATAAAGGCCCAGGGGGAGAGACTGATGGACAGTCTGCTTTAAATCTTCCAGGGCTATAGCCTGTTCGAGTCCCCACTCAGAAGAGGCAGTCTTATGCGTAACTCAGGAAAGAAGAGCCATTTTAAAATGTAGATTTTTTAGGCAATTGGGGTTAAGTGACTTGCCCAGGGTCACACAGCTACTAAGTGCCATGTAGATTTTTTAGGCAATTGGGGTTAAGTGACTTGCCCAGGGTCACCCAGCTACTAAGTGCCAAATGTTAGGTCTGAGGCTGGATTTGAACTCGAGTTCTCCTGACTTCAGGGCCAGTGCTCTATCCACTGTGCCACCTAGCGGCCCCTAAAAGTCTAGATGTTGAATATGGGCTCTCTAAAACCAAGTGATCCCAGCAAACCTTTTCTGAGGTTCCTTCTCGATCCGCGGGGGAGCAGGTACTAACAGCTCATTACAGACCACATGTAGGATCTTCTAGGTTCTCCCTGTCTTCTCGGCGCCGACCCCCCGCCCCACGTAGCTAGCATGAGCCGTCGTCTGCTGTCCGGTTTCTGCCGCTGTGCCCTTCACCGGCCCAGTCAGCATGACATTTTTGATGTGATGGTGGACATCTGTGCCCTCAGGAAGTAGAGCCTGTTTAGGCGTCTGCCCACTGAACTGTGACAATAAGAAGGCGGATCCTGGGCGAGGATGAGTGGAAGCAGACTCAGCCACAGGGATAGGGAAAGAAAGGTATTGGTGGGATCCATAACCTCTTCCCATTCACCTGGAGCCTTGCTAACAAGATTAAGGACAGCTGCAACGATAGGCGTGACTCCTTTATTCAACCCCAAGGTGCCAATTCCCCTTCTTCGCTGGCTACATAGGGTTGTCATAAGGAGAATTCATATAACTACTTCAAATCACCTTCATCTTCATTGTTAGGGAGGAGATATTTTACCCCTCCTTTCGGCTTGGAACTTGACCTTTTTTAATATTAAATACAAGGGATGGTTCAGGCCACTCAGAAGGCTTCCATTTTAGTCTCATCCGCAATAACTGGCATAGGATCAGCTAGGTGGCGCAGTGGATAGAGCACCGGCCCTGGCATGAGAAGGACCTGAGTTCTAATCTAGCCTCAGACACATAACACTCACTAGCTGTGTGACTCTGGGCAAGTCACTTAACCCCAGTTGCCTCACTGAAAAAAACAAAACAAAATGCAATAACTAGCACAGAAACTTTTATATGTGCCTGGACAGGAATAGACTACCAAGAACTCATAGTCTCCATGTCTCCGATATGCTTCCTCTGATCAGCCATCACAACTGGGGCACAAATCGGGGATTTTCTACCCACTTTTATCTGAGCATCTTTCCCTTGGTAGTTTATCTTTCAAAATCCCTAATAGAAACAATGATACCCTTAAAAAACCATTGAATGTCCCCTGGTATAATTGTGACTTGGCTACCAGTATCTAGCAGTCAATAATAATAATAATAATAATGATAATTTATTATTATTATATATTTGGTGGCTCCTCCCTTTCTGTGCTGTAGTAACTCAAGTATATGGCTTCCAGTTCTTCCAGAGTCTTTCAGCTAAGATAGCCTGAACTCTATGTGAACCTTGACCTACAGGAATTCATTCCAACAGACCCTCAAATCTAGATACAAAGACTTGTGTGGCTTCAAATAACTAAGTTATGATTGGGGACTTTCAGGGATATTCTGAATTTTGTGGGTCAGAAGGGCCCTTGCAACCTTGGTCCCAGATGTTCTGACATAATTTTACTAAAACCTTTGTAGACTTTATCAGTCATCTTTTTTTTATCCAGTGTTTTAAAAGCCACACCCAAAGTTCAATGTGGGAAAGAATATACTTGTCTTCTGTCTACCTAACATGGACATCATGGGTCAATGGACTTCATGCCTCCTCTCATCATCTTTAGAACATCTGTGTATGTTTATCCAAATAGTTATTGGGGTTGCTTCAATATCCCACTCAAACTTCACCAATTAACCTGCCTAGGCTTGTTTTCTGGTCTGGTGGTGAAGAACTCCAGCTGTGGCCTAATGCCATTTGGGGGCATTGGCAATATAGCTCTTATATAGATGTCAAGAGCCAAACAGTGCTTTTGGTATTTTTGGAATTTTTTTCTAATATGTGTCTTAATAATTCTATTGGATTCATAAGAACCTCCTTATTCCAAAAAAGGAAGTCACTAGGTGTTCTAAAAAAGGTTTTTCCCATTGATGGGGTGTATGTCAGAGAAATATTTCTAACCAGCCAGGGTTCACTTTCTTCCGCAATAACTTTCTCCCAATTAAAAAAATTATTTTAGCCGAAAGGCGATTATAAAAACCAAAACAAACAATGGCAATGACAGGCAAATAAAACGTCTTAGCTCAAGGCACAACCAAACCCTGTGGGGTTTTACACAAAAAGTTATTAAATGGGTCATTTCTTTTGACCTCTTCTAGGCTTATATTCAGAAGAGATCAAAGAAAGAAGAAAAGGTCCTATATTTACGAAAATATATAACAGCTTTGTGTGTGTGTGTGTGTTGACAAAAAAAATAATAAACTGGAAACTAAGGAGCAGTTCATCAGTTGGAGAATGGTTGAACAAACTGTGGTGTATAAATATAATGCAGAAAATACACTTGTGTTGTTAGGAATGAAGAAATAGTTTCAAAGACATTGAAAGACTTGCAGGAACTGAGACTGTGGAGTAAGCAGAACCAAAAGAACAATTTATACTATGCCATCAATATAAGAAAGGACAATTTTAGGGACTTGTATAAACTGACAAAGAGTAAAATGAGCAGAATCAGGAGACTAATTTATACTTATAACAACACTTTAAAGACAAACAATTTTTTTAAAGCTTGAAATAACTCTATTCAATTCAATGACCATCCAATATTCCAAAGAATGGATAGTTAAGCATGTTATCTACCTCTTGACATAGACGTAATGGACTTAGGGTGCAGAATGAGACATAATTTTGGACATAGCCAAAGATTTTGCTTGAATAGGCACCTTTGTTACAACAACTTTGAGGGTTGTTTTGCTTTATTTTTAAATGTGTTGGGGAGGTGGGAGAAAGAAAAAAATAGACATGTTAATTAAAAAATAAAATTTAATTAAAAAAATATTGTGGACTAAACCTAAATTTGACTTAGTTCAAGAGGTTTGTTTTGGTTTGGTTTGATTTTTCCCCCCTAATGCAATGGGCTCTGGGGAACCATAAAATCCAATTACAATGACTTTAATAATTAAAGTTATACTATAGGAATAAAAAGGATATAAAACATAACTCTTCTTCTGTAGCCAGGATCCGAAGGAAGTTCAGATAGTTTCAGCTTAAGGAACCATTTCTGACAATCTTGTCCAACTCCTGGGATGCATCCTTTTATAATTCAAACTACTAGACTGGGGAAGCATGAGTAGGAACTGAGAAAAGGGAGAGGGCAGGCTGTGTCCACAACAGCTGCAATAAATAGGCCTAGGGGCTTGACTAAACTCCCTGAGAATCCTAAGTGAATGTATCATCTCTGACCTATGAAGCTGCAAATACATCAATAACTCTCTCTTTTAAAGCTGAGTCCCAGCCAGAAGTCTCACTCTGGCAGATATAGCTGTTTTCAGTCTGTCTCCACTCCCTGCCATTAGCAATCCTTTCTTCCCTCTCAACTCCCAACTCCCGACAAAGGCTGCATTCAAACAATGGCTCATATAGGTCAGCAATGCAGTTAAGCAACAACTTTATCACATTTGCTGATTAATTGTGACACTAATAGGTAGCTCTCCAATCCTTTGAATGTAAAATAGAGCGAGACCAATGGGATCCTTTTTTTTTTTTGATTGGCATGTAGGAGCATCTGTATGGAAAACTGATTCTATTGCCAAGAACCACAAAGACTCACAAGAGAAACAAATTATAATTGAGAGGTAGAAGAGAGAAATTGGTTAGTCCTTCTAACTGTAGCCAAGCCTTTATTTCCTAACTTTTTGGAGAAATATAAACCAATTAATCAGCTGGAAGACATCTTAGACTATATAACCTGACTTATGAACTTTCTGCCTGATATCTCAATTCCTCACAAGCCTGGTAGCCCCTCCACATAATCACTATCACTATCACTACTCTCCTGCCCTGATACCCTTAATGTTCCTAAGGAGTTCCCTGCAAAATCTGAAGAATCACATTGGCTGTGCCCCACTATTTTCCCAATATTCCTTTTCTCTACTTCTGGGTTTGGGGTAGAGGTCTCCACCTTTGCCCTAGGGCTAGCAACAAGATGTTTTACCTTTTCTCGGACCTGTATGTACTAAAAAATACTTATAGCAGCTCTTTTTGTGGTGGCAAAGAATTGGAAATTGAGGAGATGAATTGAGGATTATATGAACATATTGTGGTATATGGTTGTGATGAGATACTATTGTCCTGTAAGAAATAATGAAAAAGGTGGCTTCAGAAAAACCTGGAAAACATATGTGAACCGATGCAAATTGAAGTGAGCAGAACTGGGAGAACATTGTACACAATAACAGCAACATGGAAAGATAATCAACGTGAAAGACTTAGCTATTCTGATCAATAAAATGATCCATGACAGTTCCTAAAAAGTCATGATGAAAAATGCTATCTACATTCAGAGAGAGAACTGATGAACTCTGAGTATAGATTGAAGCATATATATATATATATATATATATATATATATATATATATATATATATATATATACACACTCACACACACACACACATATGTTTTGTATGACTTCACATATGTAATGGGTTGCTTGCCTTCTCAATGGGTAGGGGAAGGGATAGAGGGAGGGAGAGAATTTGGAACTCAAAATTTAAAAATGAATGTTAAATTTTTTTTAATTAAAAAAGTTTACTTTTATTTCTCTCTCCATGTCCTGAACTAGACTGTCAGTCCTGTAACCACTACCTCCAGAACTTTTCTTCCCACTCCAAGAACATTCCTGTACACCAAGAAGTTTTAATCCTTACTTTAATCATTACTATTCATACCCCTGAATACCCAGTGATCTTTGTAGTTTGACCCAAAGGTTTAAGATCAGGTTGTTGTCATTGTTTTTCAGTCATTTCAGTCGTGTCCAACTCTTTGTGATCCCATTTGGGGTTTCCTTAGTAAAGATATTGGAGTTTGCTGTTTTCTTCTCCAGCTCATTTTACAGATGAGGAAACTGAGACAAATAGTGAAGTGACTTTTCCAGGGTCACACAGCTAGTAAGTGTCCGTGGCTGGATTTGAACTAAGGTTTTCCTGATTCCAGGCCCAGTGTTCTATCCATTTTGCCATCTAACTGCCTGGGAGGACCTAACAAAATCCCTGGAAAAGTTGAACTCATAAATTGTCACCACCCACCTTGGACTGACATTAACTAAGTAATAAAGTGAATCATGCCAAGAGAAATCATGCAGTGCTTGTTTTCAATCTATTGGTAGCCTCCCCAATGATTTAGGTATCACTCAAGTGGGAGTACTTTGGTAAGTGGAAGGCCTTAGTAAAGATTTGTGCTTACTATATGCTGGACTCAGAAAAAAATGCAAACAAATGTGTTTTGCATGCAAAATAAGGGTGAAATTCCTGGAAATTACTTAGAAAAACTAAACTAGTCTTTTAATCATTCTAGAATAATATAAGCAGGTACATCCTTTGAACAGACCAGATCAAGTGTGATATATTTGGAAGACAGGGGTGAAGTGGAGGTTACAATGAGGATGAAGAATAGGTTTAGTAGAAGTGAGATAAAGGGAGAGATGGAAGGATAGGAGACTGTGATTAGAAAGAATTTCAGAGTTTGAGATCATGGAGATGCCACAGTTATGAATGACGGTGATCTCTAAGGTATGACTATCGTAAGGGTAGCTGCAGTGGTGTGAAGATGTAGGTTACGAGATTTGAGCCCGCTGATACCTGGGAGGCCACAGTATTTAAGGGGACGTCATCATGCCTGCAACTCCTCTTTTGTCACCCACCTTAGAGGCATGGCTGTGAAGACCTTGGAGAAAGGAGGAACCTTCCTTACGGTTGGGCAGGCTACCCAGTGGAAAGTAAAGGGCAGATAGATTCCCCTTGAGCCAGTTTGGGAGAGGGAAGAAAGGGGGCACATGAGATAAGGAGTAACCTGAATCGAAGCAAGTGGTCAGAGACAAAATATGTTGAGAGTCATGTTTCCATGAGAATGGGAAAGAATATCAGATTCAAACCCTAATATGAAGGAAAGTGTGTTAACAATATAATAGGTATTGAAGAGGGCACAATGAAATGAAAATAGAAGAAGATATGGGCTGTGGAGGTCCAGGGCTGATGTTGAAGAGAAATAGGAGGATAAAAAGATTTTTCACCCAAACAGGCAGTGACTCAGAATCACAGAGATAAGGAGAATAGCTTCCTCCAGGGTCCTCCGATGGCAAGACAATAGCATCATTTTTGGCAGGGGTGGGGAATGGGGAATGACAGTGATACCAAATTCCATAGCATCCATGGCTTGTCACTCCAAACACTGAGGAACTGGGGGTGGAGGATGGAGGTGTAAGAGAGTTTTGGTCAGGTATCTGGATCACCAGAGAATACCCCCACACTGGAATGAATTCATGCTCAATTTTAGCTGCTTAGCCTCATTCCAAGATGTCAGGAGAAATAAGCACTTGGCCCCTCTTTTTTTTTTAGGCCATTGGGGTTAAGTGACTTGCCCAGGGTCACACAGCTAGTAAGTGTCAAGTGTCTGAGGCTGGATTTGAACTCAGGTCCTCCTGATTCCAGGGCCAGTGCTCTATCCACCTAGCTGCCCTTTGGCTCCTTCTCTTAAGAGTCCCCAGAAGCTCAGTCCCTATAGTACCTTTGACTTCCTAAGGGGTAGAAACTATGGTGTCTTTGACTCCTCTTTAGCACAGACCCTCCAGAATATCTGGTTCCTTGGGGTTTGGATGTTTAATGGTTCTGAAACTTTGGTAGTGACAGAGAATGACTCTGGTGATTGGATCCCCTGGGATCCATTTCCTTAACTTCATCTCAAGATTGTGGGAGGTGGGGGGAGATACTCTCCATATGGGTCAAGCCTTTGGTTCCTGGCCTCAGAATCCCTAGAAATTCAAGTCCTCTCATGCCTCTGCCTCTGTGGCTTACCAACTCTGATGTATCTGAGTTCCCAGTTGTCTCAGCTGAGGCAGTTGGTAGAACTCAAGTCTCAGCACCAGAGTACCCATGAGAAACTACTAGTTTTTCGTAGTGCCATAAACATTGGGGCTGATGGGGTCATGCCCAATATCTTAAAATGTGTGTCTGTGTCCATGTTTCTATCCTAGATTCAGGGTGTGTTCACCTTTGGGCCTTTGGCCTTGCTCACACTCCCTCTGGTTTTACTCCATGAGGTAAATGTTACTATATTTGCCTTTGTAGCCAGGCTGTCGCTCACTTAATAAGATGGGATCCTATGTGGTTTGAAGGGAGAGAAAAATAGAAATCTCTAGCATCTCCTCCTTTCACCCTTTTCTAAGAGAGATTTTGGTTCCTTCGAGGAAGGAAATAGGAGGTTGGGATTGGTAGCCAGCCACTCTACACTCCTCATAGAGAAGTACCAGACTAAAATTATGTCTGTTTCCTTAAATATCATTAGTCTAGGGGATGTAGTTTTGAGGTTCCCGCTAAATTCCTCATTGCTGTTTCTTAATAAGGAAAGAGGACTCCTAGTTTTATATCCAAGGTTTGACTTCTAACCACATGCCAGTTCTGCAATGAATATGCATAGCAAATTGAAAGAAACCCATTGGAAGCAAGGTAACTCAGCTCAACCAAGTGATGGGGAAGAGAGAGAGAGAGAGAGAAATTTACTGAAGTGTCTAGTGTAGCAAGCTAGTGATAGGGACATGATGGAGATTGCTAGCTTCTCTCATGTCAGCTTCTTCTAAGTCTTTTTTTTAATTCAGCAATCTCAAGTGGGACTGGAATCATCCATCTTCTTTCTCAAAACCGGAAGCCAGAAGAAACCAAGGGGACTAAAAAGACTGAATTTTTCTTCTCTCCCACTTCCACCAACACTGTCCTTTATGCAGGTGCCCACTAATCTCCACTAGAGAGTCAGGTCACACCTTCACATAGCATCGAGATATTTTAACTAGATGCATAAAGAAATTGTTTTCATTGATTTTTAGAATAAAAACAGAAGCATTAGAGTAGAATGAGAAGCCTTTTCCTAATTGACTGTTGTCTCTTGAAAGCCTGGAAAACCATAGTTCTACAACCACTGTGAAATTTGGGTGATGTTTGGCCCAGCACAAGAACTTTAGTTTCCATTAATATAGAGACATCTTGTTACCTCTCTGCCTCACACATCTCTCTGTTTATGCTTTGGTGGTGCCAAGCAAAGTAGTGCCAAGCAGAGAAATTAATGAGATGCCCTTAGGAACAGTTTTAATTTGATGATCAGCTGGATTCTCCAGCCAGAATAAGCTAAATGCCCATGTTGTTTGCAGCTGAAAAGCATCATGGCCCAGTATAGGCAGGACTCAGCCATTCAGGAGACAGCCACCAAAGACAGAGCTCAGAATAGTGGTTACTGTTGCTTCTCATTTCTTCCATCTTAGGAGCAGGCTGTGTCCCTTCATCTTTTAGTGCCTCTAACTCTTTATCTGGAATATGTTTATTAACCTCTCTACCAAACAAAGATTTAATGAACAGGAAATAGATGTGCTGATTACAAGAAGCCCACATTGACTTAGATGTCAATGTCAGATGCCTTTACATGACCTCTTGGTGACCAGTTTGTGCCTACTTCAAGAGAAAATAGTGAAGCACCAGTGGGTCTTTTTTTTTTTTAAACTACTTGCATACTTCTGGAGAAAGCAAAACAGGTCTTTCATTAAAAATTCTGTCCCAGTGCTTAAGGAAAGAGATAGTAATGCTGTCGTTCCTCTTGGCAGTCTTAATTATCTTCTCTCTACCTTTCCTCCCACTTTCTTCTTTGTTTTTCTTTTCTTCTTCCTTCCTTTTTATCCTCCTCCCCCCTCCTACTTCTCTTCCTCTAAAGTAAGAAGCAGCTGATAAGGAAGGAGAATAGAATACCAATATCGAATCATAGAAAATCATAGAAGCTGTCACTTTAGACACAATCTAGTTGATTCCTTTTATTTTATAGATGAGGAAACTGAGACTCATAGAAGGCTAGTGACCTGTATAAAGTCATGTAGCTAGTTAACAATAATTCTAGGCAGGCTTTTTGGTCCTACCCTCAAATCCTGTTGTGTTCTCAATCCTTCTAGCCTTTTAGAGGACATAGGCAAAACTTAGGATCATAATTTGGAGTTGAAAGGGACCCTAGAGTAACCTAGTTCACCCCTCCCCCCCATTTTGTTGATTAGAAAATTGAAGCCCATAGTTACTTGCTTAGGTACACATAGGTGGGAAGTGGAAGAACCAAGATTCAAACTCAGTGATTGACCCCAAACCCATCTCTTTTTATATCAGACAATAATGATTCTACCACTGGGCTTTGTTCCCAACTGGAGAAACTGAATTGTTAAGAGGCAAAAGGATTCACTTTTTGTCAGCGGTTAGCAAAAAAGTTCGACATCTTTATCACAAGTGGAAATGAGATTAGTTTGTGAAGATTTGTTCTTGGTGAAACCATATTGACACCTCACAAATCATTTGACAAAACAATAATTTAAAATTTTTGGAAGGGATTGGGTTCATACTCACAAACCTGTAGTATCTGGAATTCATTCTTTTCCCTCTTTTGAAGATCCAAACAATAGTTATAAACCTTCAATTTGGCAACCCTTTAATTCATCATGATTTTCAGCAATAACTTACCTATAGCTGCCTGAAGATCACACCTGAATATTTTTCTAGTACCTGGGAGTTTAATTCATTAGGATCTGGAGGAATTAAAATTATTTAAAGTTGCTAGATGATCTCTTCATTCATTTATACAGTAACCAATCATTAAATATTTATTATTTGCCAGGCGCTTTGCTAAGTGCTGGGTACACAAAGACAAAAATGAGGGAGTTTATGTTATGGGGGGAGGGGGAAGATAATATGTACTCAGATAAATAATTACAAAATATCTAATAAGTAAATGCAAAGCAATTTTGGAGGGCTGTCACCTGGGGATTCAGGATAGATTTTCTGGTAGGAGGTAATGTGTGAGCTGAGCCTTAAAGGAAATTTGGATTCTAAGAAGCACACAGGTGAAAAGGGAATACACTACAGATATGGAAGCACTTATTTTCACTCTATATATCAATTATTCTGCTCTTTAACTTGGGGGTCATTCTTTATCCTAAAGAATCCTTGAACCATAGATTGTCAGTTAGTAGAGAAGATTTTAGAGATGATCTGATCCAATGCCTTCATTTTATAGGTGGCAGAAGCAAAATTGGGATTGAATAGTTTTCCCTTTTTTGGCCTGTGGTGTTCACCAGAGCACCTTTGATTATAGTGATACAGAGTATATTCCTTTATATCATGGATAATGCAGTTGTTGGAGGACTATTGTGGAAATTTCATTTCATTATAAGGAAATGAGTGGGTAGATATATCATAATGGTTTTCCTTTTTTTTTCCTTCTCTTTAAGTCTGTGACATACTTGTGAATATGCTTGGACGTACTGGACAAGGGATAATTTTACTTTCTGGCTATCTATATCCCTAACCTCATTTTATATACATACACACATAATTGGGAAATATTTAACAAAATAATTATAAAAACAAATAATAAAGTCCTACCTTCTATAGGAAGCCTTTCTGAATCCCCCCCTAATTTTAATATCTCCCCTCTATTGATTATTTCTAATTTATTTTGTATATAGCTTGTTTGTATGTAGTTATTTGCATGGTCTCCCCAATTTGGGATTTTAGTTGAGACTTAAAGGAAGCCAGGGAAGGCAGTAGGCAGAGATAAGAAAGAAGAGTCTTCCAGACATAGGGGACAGCCAGTGAAAAGGCACTGGGAAAGGAGATGGAATGTCTTGTTCGTGGAACAGCAAAGAAGGTCAATATCACTGGATCAAAGAGTATATGGTGGGAAGTAAGGTGTAAGAAGCCTGGAAAGGTAGGAGGGGGCTAGATTATGAAGGGCTTTTGAATGTCAAACAGGGGATTTTGTATTTGATCCTGGAGGTGATGGGGCAACTAGGGTTTTTTGAGTAGGAGGGTGACACGATTAGACTTGTGCTTTAGGAAAGTCATTTTCCTAAATGGATAGATAGGATTGGTGAGAGTTGTGAGGCAAGTAAACCCACCAGCAATATCGTCCAAGCATAAAGTGATGAGGACCTGTATCAGAGGGGTGGCATTGTCAGAGGAGAGAAAGCAGCACATCTTAGAGATGTTGCAGAGGTGAAATAGACTGGTCTTGGTAATAGATTGGATATGGGGAACGAGAGATAGTGAGGAGTTGAGGATGACCCTTAGCTTGAGAACCTGAGGAACTGGGAGGATGGTGTTACCCTATATAGTGATTGGGAAGGGGAGGATGTTTAGGGGGAAAGATAATGAGTTTAGTTTGAGATGTTTGAAGGGCAATTAGAGATCCAAGATTAGAGGTCAACAAAGAGGTTGGAGCAGGAAGGTAGATTTGAAAATTGACAACATAGAGATGGTAATTAAAATCCATGGGAACTGATGAGGTCACCAAGTGAAGTAGTATAGAGGAAGAATGGAAAAGGACTCAGGATGGAACCCTGTGGGACACCTATGGTTAGAAGGCGTGATCTGGATGAGGACCCAGCAAAGGAGAGTGAGAAAGAGTAGTCAGATAGGTAGGATAAGAAGTAGGAGAGAGTGATGTCCTGAAAACCTAGAGAGAAGAGAGTATTAAGTAGAAAAGGGTAATCAACAGTGTCTAAGGCTACAGAGAGGTCAAAGAAAATGAAGATTGAGAGAAGGCCATTGGATTTGGCAACTAAGACATTATTAGTAACTTTGGATAGAGCAGTTCCAGTGGAATGATAAGGTTAGAAGCCACATTGCAAGTGGTTTGGAAGAGAGTGAGAGGAGAGAAAATAGAAGCCCTGTTGTAGACAGCCTTTTCCAGGACTTTAGCTACAAAGGCAGAAGAGATAAACGACAACAGTTACACAAATTGTGCTATGTAAACATAATAGAAAATTATTTTGCTATAATAAGATAAATATGAAGAATTCAGAGAAGCATGGGAAGACATACGAACTGATGCAAAGTAAGGTAAGCAGACCAAGAAAAACAATATAAAAGATTACTAGGACAACATAAGTGGAGAGAACAATAACCCTGGTCAAACTGAATGCTATGTAATTATAATGACCAACCTTGGCCCCAAAGCAGAGATGAAAAAAAAATACTCCTCCCTCACTTCCTCCCTCCCTCCCTTATTTCTTCCCTCCCTCCCTGCCTTCCTCTCTCCCTCCCTCCCTCTTTCCTTCTTTCACTCTTTCCCTCTCATACTCCCTCCCTCCCTTTCTTCTTTACCAAGGTGTGGTGCTGTGGGTGTAGAACATTGCTTACTTATACCGTTGGGTAAGGCTAGGTTGATGAGTTGACTGGTTGTATAACTGCTCCCCCCCTCCCTTTTCCCTTTTTTTTTTTTTAATAAGTAATGGCTTTTAAAGGGGATGGGGAAGAAGGAAGGGAGGGATATGTTAAAAAATAAAGGTGGTACAATAAGAAAAGATCAATAAACTTTTTAAAAATATAAGAAAGAATATAACAATAAGTTTAGCAAGGAAGAAGATGGGAAGATATCTTTATTTGTGAGTTTAGCAACATATCTGCAAGTCAAGAACTGAATAAATTTGAAACACTATGATGAGAGGATGATAAATTTGGCAGCCCTTATTATAGTCCCCAGAAGCTAATTCAGGCACTCTGACTTGTACCAATCTTCAGTAACCATACATAATAGTTTTAACAGAGAAGGGGACAAGTCTGGGATTAAGCAAGTAATAGCTTAGAGGAAGCAATGGTTTCCCACTTTTCTTTTCCCACTATTTTTCTTTCTTCCTCTCCCTTTGTAGAGTCAGAAATGCAGAGGAATGACAGATGCTTCTAGCTTGGTGAAGTTTTCAGTTCCAGCTGTGTCTACAGCATAAGCCATTGTAGGAACACACAGTTCCACATGTTCATGTTTGGGTGTGTGGTTTTCTTACCCCGGGATCAAACTCCTGTTTGCAAGGGGCTGCCTAGTAGGCTGGGAGCTAAAGGCAATAGGTTTGTGTGTTTTGTTTAGACTGCCAAGCCTTGAAAAACAAGCGAGCAATTAGCTGTAGTTCTCCGCCCCCCTCCCCCCGCCAATCAATCAAGCCATTCTTGTACTAACAGTGAGTAGCCAAAGGTACATTTTGGTGTTGCCTAACAGGTAGCAATACCTTAACCACAGTGGTAATTCTAGAACAAACAGATTCTTTCCTTTAAATAGCTTTCTTTTATTGCTAAATTACCTACCTAGCTAAGAATTGCAAACAAAATAAACTCCTCCCTCCCAAGAGCCCTCCTCCCCCACTCCTTTTCAGCCAATCTATTAAAAAAGAACAGGCAGTAATATTGCTGCTGACTGAGGCAATTACATTAACTCAATTCTGGGGAAAAAAAATTTCAGGAGCCCTTTCTGGGTCAGTCTTACCTTCTCAGTGCCTTTAAGGGCAATTTGTACAGTGGTTTGGGGAGACAGTCCAGGTTAGTGGATGGAATGCTGGTCTTGTAGTTACAGAGACCTTCATGTCTTGCCTCTGACACATATAAGCTGTGTGCTGGTAGGGAACTTAACTAACTCATCAATGTCCCTAGATAACTCTCTGGAACTGTAAGTTTCAGACAAGTTACTCATCTGCATTGGTGGAGAGAGTTTCACAAAAGGAAGTCCCTGACGGGATGACAGCATTTTCACCTACCTTACCTCATTTGATCCTTATAGCAACCTTGTGAGCTGGGTAGATGAGGATCTTTCCCAATTTACTAAGGAATAAACTGACAAAATTTCCCAATTTACAAAGGTGAAGAGAGATAAAGTGTCTTACCCAAGGCAATACAGTGAGTTGGTAGCAAAGCCTGTTAATGTTCACTCTGAATCAGGATTTGGATTAGGTGATTTTCTCCCTTATATAAATAGCACTTACACAGCCCCCGTAGTACCTTATGTCTAAATAAATGTTTCTTGAATGAATGAAAGAGTGGATCTCTGATGATTCTGTTGAAGATAGGGGAGAGGGAAAGGGCAATATGAAAAGGGTCCCCATAAATATTACCATAGTGTTATAATTTCTCCTCCACATGGAAACACAGCTAGCATTTTTATGGCATTTTAAGGCTTGCAAGGCACTTTATCCTCATGACAGATCTGGGAGATGGGTGCTATTATTCTTTCCATTATATAGTGAAGAAATTGAGGCAGGAAGAGGTCAAAGTGCATTGCCAAGGGTCACATAGATAGTAAATGCCTGAGGCCAGATTTGAACTAGTCTTCCTGACTGGAGTAGTCAGTAAACTTTATTAAGCAATACACGCCAGGCACTGTGCTAAATATTGAGGATACAACTATAAAAAAAAGAAAGTCCTGCCCTCAAGGAGCTTACATTCTAACAGAGGAAGACAATAAATCAAAGAAAGATGAAAAGGGGGAGGAGGTACCCCATGTGGGGGCATGCTGGAGAAACCAAAGAATTCTAAAATGAGTATAGCCAGGTGGGAAATGAGGAAATATCTCCAAATCCATCACTCTGATGGATAGAGTGCTGCCCATCACCATTGGTGCAAGGGAGCATGGTAGGAGAAGAAATCTAGGGCATGGGAAATGCTGGTTCTGGGTTACGTTTTGTCAGTTCTACCCCTTACCTCTTATTCATCCTTTGAGCTTTCCAACTTTTCACCCACATTGTAAAGATTGTACTGTGGAGACCACCAGCTCTGTTCCCTATCACGTATTCAGTCTTTTTTCATCTTGTGCAGAAGGGAAAGAGATAAGCATTTATATGTGCCAGGCACTGTGTTGAGGTACTTTTGCAAATATCTCACTTGAGACTTACAATAGTCCTACAGGGTAGGTGCTCTTAGTGTCCCTATTTTATAGTTGAGGAAACTGGCAAATAGCAATTAGGTAATTTTCCTGTCAACATATAGCTACTAAGTATCTGAGGCTGAATTTGAACTCAGGTCTTCCTGACTCCAGGTCCAGTACTCTATCCACTGTGCCACTAATGGCCTCATGAAGAGGAGAGTAGATGTTATGTAAGTTGCAGTATCTGTTTTTGAGTTCTCAACCCTGTATTAAAAGAATATCATGGGGCAGCTAAGTGGCTGCACCGGCTGTGAAGTCAGGAGGACCTGAGTTCAAATCCAGCCTCAGACCACACACTTGACACTAGTTGAGTGACCCTGGGCAAGTCACTTAACCCCAATTGCCAAAACACACACACACACACACACACACACAAAATAAATTTTAAAAAAAGAATATCACACTGTGGCAAGGGGTTTCTTTGGGGAAATCTTATTTGGGTTTGAGAAGAAATCTATAGAGGCATTGGCTAGCTCCTATCTATCATCTCCATAGGAAGTCTGGAATTATTGGATCATAGATTTAGGGAGGAAAGTGATGTTAGAGGCCATCTAATCCAACCCCGGAATTTTGCAGATGAAGAAACTGAGGCCCAGGAAGGCTAAGTGACCTATCCAATATCATATATGTAGTAAACATCAGAAGTGGGATTGGAACTCAGAGCAAATGCTCTTTCCGTTGTACCGTACTGCCTTTCATGCAGTCATTCAGAAGCTCAGTATGGTTTTTTTTGTTTTCCTCTTTTGAGTGAGTATTCCAATACAGCTCCCTAATGCATTTAAGGTAAATATCAAGCTGTCCTTAGAAATGGAGTGAAGCCACAGAATTGATGACCGTTGGTTAACAGCAAACATTCATCTTCAGGCCACGGAAGCTGACCTAGGTCTTTTCGGGAATGCCTCCCTATCCAGCAGACATTTCTGATTCAGAATCAGTAGATAATAAGCCAGTTCCGGCTATGAAAACTTTCCAGAGGGCAAACAAGGTGTGATTGAGAGTCCTCAAGCTGCTAGATTCTGTGCTCCATACCAAGCTAGTAGGGGTCTTAGCCCTAAAAGTAAACATGATGGGAAGAGAAGCATTCATTCTGGAACTCCTAGTTCTTTGAATGCTTGCTTCATTCTTTTCTGCAGACAGAAGGGCTGTAAATAAGTGAGTTAATGAGACTGTTTGAGAAGCAGGGCTATTGAAGGATATGCATCAGCTAGCAGTAACAATTTTAGGAAAAGGCAAATATGTGTAGCCTGACTGTCTTTATTTTCCTTTATGGATCTGAAATGATAGAAGGGAGAGGACTGGATGCAAATTTCTAATTTTTTTTTTAATCAAAGTCTTGGGTAGGGGTAAGGGAAAGGTGGTAAAGTAATAATTTTAAGTTTCCCAGGCCTTGCTCTCCAGACTTCAGTAAGGTGATGAATCTAAAAATGCCCCTGGCTTTGATTTTTCTTTCAATATTCATGCTCCTGATTGGGTGCCCTTGGTGACTCTCCTGAGTTCTGTGTGGATAAGCAGCATTATGGTTTTCAGTTCAGCCGAGAGAAATGCCCTAGTCCCTTGTATCTGATCAGCCTTACCAAGTGAATCAAAGATTTATCTTGCTGTGGCCAGATTAGTAGAATAGCTTGGAATCAGTCAGAAAATGATGGATGGATGGAGATTCTGAGCACTGTTGGCAGTTCTCTGTGTGTGCTCCAGAGGAGGGTGTTGAAACAGTTCTCAGGATACAAAATGCAGCAGGGGAAATAGTATGTGATGATGAAAATCAGAGCCATTACTAGAATGGGTCAACAAGGACTCTGTACCACAGCAATGAGGTTAGGGGGTGCTCCATTTTGAAGGTACCAAAATTAGACTTATAGCACTTACAGTCCTTCAGCATCGTAAAATTAAAGTACCTAGCTCCTGGTTAGTAAGAATAATTAGTTAAAATAGAAAGCTACCAGAGACTGTTGGTGTTGGTCCTCCCCTCCCCACTTTTGTCTCAGTTGTGCACCAGCCTCCTAACAGTAGCCTTATTCTCCTGTTTCAAGGTTTCATTTTCTCCAAGGAGTAGGGTCCCTTCTGTTTCCTGCCAATTGCCCCAATCATGATTTGTGGTAGAAACTTGGACACAAGAATTCCAAGTTATAGTTCTAATGGAAATGCTGCTGTCTTGTTACTATTTTCTAAATAAACAGTATCTAAGGGACTGAATGGCAAGGAGTATGAGTCAAATAAGATCATGCATATGAAAACACCTTGAAAAATACTCAATGTTAGGCAAATATATGGTTATTATTAATAAATGTCATTGAAGGCATAGACAGGGAGCTCCTGGGTTCTATTATAATCAGTTAGTCAATAAGTATTTCTTAAGTGCCTATTATGTGAAAGGCACTATGGTACTTAGTACTGGGGATAAAAAAAAAAGGCAAAAGACAGTCCCTGCCCTCAAGGAGCTCATAAATTAACGGAGGAGACAGTGAGTAAACAAATATGCACATACTAGCTACGTGCAGCATAAATAGGAAATAATTAAAGGAGAGAAGGCACTAAAATCCAGAAGGGTTGGGAAAAGCTTCCCATGGAAGATGGGATTTTAATTGAGATTTGGAAGAAGCCAGGGAAGCCAGGTGGTAGAGATGAGGAAGGTGAGCATCCCAGGCATGGACTATAGCTAGGTAAAATGCCCAGAGCTGAGATTTGGAGTGTCTTATTTATGGAACAACAACGAGGCCAATGTCACTGGATTGAAGAACATATGGTGGTGTGTAAGGTGTAAAAAGACTGGGAAGGAGTGTGTAGGGTTAGGTTATGAAGGGCATTGGACATCAAATGGTTTTGTATTTGATCCTGGAGGCTATAAGGAGCCACTAGAGTTTATCAAGTAAGAGTCATGACAAGCCAAGGCTTGCACTTTAGGAAAAGCATCTAGATAGCTGAATGGAAAGTGGATTAGAGTGGGGAGAGACTGTGAGGCATTCAGACCCACCAGTAGGCTATTGCAACAGTCCAAGTGTAAGATGATGCAGGTCTGTAGCAGGATGTTAGAAGTGCCAGAGGAGAGAAGGGGGCATATTGGAGAGATGTGGCAAAGGTGAAATCGACAGGACTTGGCAACTGATTGGATATGGAGAGTGAGAAATAGTAAGGAGTCAAGGATGACAACCAGTGAACCTGGGGAACTGTGAGGATGGTAGTACCTTCCATAGCATTAGGAAAGGGAGGGGGAAGGATGGACTAGGGGGAAAACATGGGGAACTACCATAGACTGCATGGGAAGTGATATCCAGAGGTCATTTAATTCAACCTCTAGTCACGAAACAGAACACTGTTCAAACCATGCTAGACAGATTGTTTCAAACCTAATCATCTAGTACTTCAGATTAGAAGATTTCAGAAGCTGCCTTTAGTTTAATAGTCCATCAAAATGAGACACATTTTTCTGTATTTTTAACACCTCTTTCCTCCTGACATCTCATCTCCTCAGATGCCTTAAACTGAGACTTAATCCGTTCATCTGAACAATGTAGATATCACAATGTAAGCAGGAGCTAATGTGATATTTCTGTTGACATTTAACTCTCATGGAAAAAAGTCCCCTTTTCCCTACTTAATATCTCACCATGAATTGTAGACTGTAAGTTCTTAAGGGAAGGGACTATTTCACATTTTTGTCTTCGTGTTCCTAGGTCCTATCCAGCACGGTGTTAGGTACATCATAGGTGTATAATAAATGCTTGTTGATTGTAAATACCTTGCTTCAGTGCCTGGCACATAATTGATACTCAATAAACGTTTGCTGATTGAGTCATTACCCAAGGTCAAGCCATCAGGTTGGAAGTAACCCCCAGGTCCTCTAAATCTAGGACTATTTCCACTGCATCGCAGCCCCCCCCCCGAACTCTAGGTTAGAGTGACCATAAGGGCAGATGTCTTTTGACTTTTATATTTATTTATGCATAAATAACCGCACTATTGGGGGCAAAAGAAAGAAAGAAAAGGAAAGAAGTAGGAAAAAAGACAATGGTTTTCTCCTTTAGGAACTTTGGGTGATTTTGAAATAACACATTCCAATGTTATTTGAAAACGGAAACCCCCTTTCCTTTAAGCAGTTTCGTCCTTATTGAAGGTAGGGAGCTTACTAAAGAGAAGCCCTAGATTACCCATGCTGGGGTTCTCAAGTATCTCCAGAATCCTGTGTATCAAATTGCTTGAGGGTACTCAGCACTGACCCTGAGCCACCAGCAGGTGTCAGTGCGCCCTCGCTCTGTGGGTGAGAGCGCAGACTCCTCGGGGGTTCCAAGGGATTCCGAGACCCCTTCCTGGCCCACTGAATGCGGCTCAATCCCCCCAGCCCTGCGGGGTGGGTTGTTCCTGCCAGTTTTCGCAGCTTCTAATCAGCACTTTCTCCGCGACTCTCTCTTCCCTCGGTCCCTTCCCCAGGCAGGGAAAGCAGAGCAGAGGCAGTGGTCTCGGACCTCCAGACCTCGCCCAGCATCCAACACCCAGTTGCCTGGTCCAGCTTAGGTGGAGATGTCCAGAAGGTGCCTGTTCCAGCCTAGAGGGTACAGGGCACAAGAAAAAGATATAGTCGTGCTGCAACTGCCAAACTGGGTTAGCCTGGCTTCCTCACCTGCCCTCTTTCTTCCCCTGGGGCTGCACCGGGATACTGGCCCCACTTACCACAAGTTGGAGGGGCGTTTCCCTCTTCTCTGACCGCTGGGGATCCTCGGTGCGTGAACAGCCGAGACGCCCTGGATCGAACTGAACACTTCTGGTTTTGCCCAGTGCTGCGGGGCAAAAGAAGAGATCCGTAGAGGGCTTGATTTGGGCCTCGCCTTCCTAGTTATCTAGATTCCTCATTCTCATCCCGTACCTATGCCCTCTCAACGCCTTGGACACCTGTGCATACTCACAGTTCCACAGGAGAACCAGCACTAATTCCTATCTCTCTTCACCTTCACTTTTTCGTCTCCCCTTACCCCAAACAACTCTCCGAAGGTCCGGTCCCCAGCGGGGGTGCAGGGGGTGGGGTGATCCCAAGGGTGTTGGTAACTCTGTGCAGCTAGGAAGCTGGTGTAGAAAAGGTGCTGGGGGGGAGAGGGAGAGAGAGAGAGAGAGAGAGAGAGAGAGAGAGAGAGAGAGAGAGAGAGAGAGAGAGAGAGAGAGAGAGAGAGAGAGAGAGAGAGAGAGAGAGAGAGAGAGAGAGAGAGAGAGAGAGAGAGAGAGAGAGAGAGAGAGAGAGAGAGAGAAGGGGAAGGGGGAAGGGAGAGAGGGAGCGGAGAGAGCAGAGATGGAGAAAGAAGAGAGAGAAGAGACTTGGAGAGGGGAGGGAGTGGGGCGGGGAGGGGGCGGAGGAGGGTCGGGTACCCACGTGGGGACTGACGCTGGCTGCTCAGCAACAGCGGCTTGATCCTGGGGCTATAAAACCAGTCCACAGTGAGGGAAGACAACAGTACTGGTTCCCGTTCTGTTGGAGACGCCAAGAGGCGCGCCACTGTACCGGCTCCCTGGACATCCAGCCTGGATCACTCACTCCTCTTCGATTCAAGTCCGCTTGCCCCAATTCCACCGAGGCCCAATCCGCGTCTAACTTGAGACTCGAGCTAGGGTGCTGTCCAACCAACCTTGGCGCCTGGACTAGGCAGCACCCGGGCGCAGAAAAACGCCCCGGCAACAGCTAACAAAGGATAGTTTTTCTTCACCCGACAATGTGAGGAAGGGGACCACTTCTCGCTCCCCATGTCCCATGCCCAATTTCCACTGCCACTGGGAGTCTTCAAGGTCCACCTGTACAACCCATTGGGGCGCGCAAGTTTGGAGATCTCTAGGCGGGGATCTGAAGAGAAAGAAGCTGACTCGGGCCTTCCCTGCATCGTTGTCCTGTGGAGGAGAGAAATCCAATAACTGTTTAAAGGCTTTTAGAAAGCAGAGAATCAGTTCTCTCTTCTCCCTCAACTCTCTATCTTCCTGGCAACACCGGAGCCCGCAGGCCCCTTTTCTGAGACCTGAGTGGGGGGCGGGGTTCCTATTGAGCAGCCTTCACCACGGTAAGACAGACTTGCTTTCCACTCCAGATTTGAAGTAAAGAGCCATATATTTGTTGCCACCCTTCCAAATAAAAAGGGCACAGATTCTCCTCTTTTTTCTCCCCTCATCTCTTTCCTCTTGGAGAATCAGCATTTCTCCCCCTGCTTGGCCCTGCGTTTGGAAATAAAACTTGGATTTACTGAGTAGGGAGTGGGAGAAAAAGGGAAAGAGAAGCCGCCCGGAGCTTGGGCTTGGTAGCCCACGGTGAGGTTGGGGCTATTGTGATCTTCCCGGTAGCTGCTTCGGGCTAAAAGGAGGACTGAGACCATGGGCAGTTAGCTGTATTCATAGCACTTCTCCAGATTCCCTCCTCTCTTTCCCCACTTTTCTGGATCCCCTTCTCCCAAAAGCAGCTCCTCATGTGAGCCACCAAGAGCTTTCTTGGGGTGGGGGTGGGGGTAAGGGAAGAGAACTGACATCTCGGAGGAGAAAGGAGGACAGAGTTGGGACTGAGTGGAGGGGAGGAGGAGCTTGTTTTCATGTTACACCAGGAGCACCCGCTGGCGGAGGGGAGTTTCGCCCCTATGGGGTCCCTTCAGCCGGACTCTGGCAATGGAAGTTTAAACGGAACTGGGTCCTGGCAGACTCCTTATTCACTGCAGGTGACCCTGACCCTTGTCAGCTTGGCTGGGCTGCTCATGCTGCTAACTGTGTTCGGCAACGTGCTGGTCATCATCGCAGTGTTCACCAGTCGAGCCCTCAAGGCGCCCCAGAACCTATTCTTGGTGTCTCTGGCCTCGGCTGACATCCTTGTGGCCACGCTGGTCATCCCTTTCTCGCTGGCCAACGAGGTGATGGGTTACTGGTACTTCGGCAAGGTGTGGTGTGAAATCTACCTGGCGCTGGACGTACTCTTCTGTACGTCCAGCATTGTTCACCTGTGCGCTATTAGCCTAGACCGCTACTGGTCCATCACCCAAGCGATCGAGTACAACCTGAAGCGGACGCCCCGACGCATCAAGGCCATCATCTTCACCGTGTGGGTCATCTCGGCCGTCATCTCCTTCCCACCCCTCATCTCCATCGAGAAGAAGGGAGGTGGCGAGCAGGTGGAGCCCCGGTGTGTAATCAACGACCAGAAGTGGTATGTTGTCTCCTCCTCCATCGGTTCCTTCTTTGCCCCCTGCCTCATCATGATCCTAGTGTACGTACGTATCTATCAGATTGCCAAGCGTCGCACCCGGGTGCCGCCCAGCCGACGCAGCGACGGCAGCGAGGCTGCTGAGCGCCGTCCCAACGGGCTTCCAGACCGAGGGTGTGGGGAGGGCCAGCCTCTGCCCGCCAAGCTGAACGGGGCGGGAGAGCCAGTCCCACCTGAGCAGGAGGTGAACGGTCTGGACTTGGAGGAAAGCTCCTCATCAGAGCACCCAGAGCAGACCCCGGGCCCCCCTGGTCCCCGGAAAGGGGAGCGGGCCCCCAGGGGAAAGAGCAAGACAAAAATGAGCCAGGTGAAGCCCGGTGACAGCCTGCCCCGGAGAGGGGGTGAAGAAGAGAGGGGCGCCAAAGCGTCTCGCTGGCGAGGGCGCCAGAACCGTGAGAAGCGCTTCACCTTTGTGCTAGCCGTAGTGATCGGGGTCTTCGTGGTCTGTTGGTTTCCCTTCTTCTTCACCTACACGCTCACAGCAGTCTGCTGCTCCGTCCCCCGCACACTCTTCAAGTTCTTCTTCTGGTTTGGTTACTGCAACAGCTCACTCAACCCAATCATCTACACAATCTTCAACCATGACTTCCGCCGGGCCTTCAAGAAAATCCTTTGCCGGGTGGATAGGAAGCGCATCGTGTGAAGTGAAGCTGATACCCCACATGCCTCCACCCCCTCCTCTCCTCACTCAGTCCCTGCAGTGCCCCCAGCCCTGCCCAGCCTTGGCCTCTTGCTTGTCTTTTCCCACCCTAGGGATCACTGGCGAGCTGGGAGGATTCCTGCTTTGAGGGATGAAGCCCTGTCTCCACCCTTGGAATAGAGACCAGGCAGAGAGAGAACACTCTGACCAGGGCAGACTAACGGACAGACGGACTCAAGTAGGCGAAAGATGACACTATGGGAACAGTACTTGCACAGGCACCAGACTCTGTGTAAAGAGACTCATTGTTAACCCAGATGTATAGGGCTCTACAGCCACTAAGGATCCTTCCTGATTCCAAAACTTCGGTGTTCTGCAAAGCCTAGCTTGCCTTCCCAGAAGTGGATAGCATCAGCATTCACTCATTGTGAAGTTCCAGTTGGGAAAACCTTCTTTGCTCCAGATCATTTCAGGCCCCAGTTAGAGACCTACAGCTGACCTTCGGCTGCATGCTACTCCATAGGGCAGTATTGTTTCCAAAAGATATTTCCCTTTAAGGTGTTGCCCCAGACACCAGAAGCTAGGCTCAAATTCCACTTTGTGCTTGGGAAAAGAGAAAGTTGGAATTCTTACAAAGAGTTAATTAATTGGGCAGTCGCAGCCAGGCTTTTTGCCAGGGCTAATTGCCCTTTTCCCTCATGATTGTAAATGTGCACTCTTTAAAAAATAGTAAACATGGGGTTACCTGTATCATGTTGTAACTGATTGGTGTTGATATCGGTGTTTGAATTTCTACCGCTGGACTCATCTGCGAGAAGGAACTATTGTCTCTCCCAGAAAGTAAAGCTCTTTGGCAGTGTAAGGTGGTTGTTACTGGGCTGTTTTTTTTTTTTTTTGGCTCCCTCCCCCTTTTAAAAATCCTCTGGTGTCTTTTTCACCAGCAACTGGTGATTATCCCTGTGGATCTGGATGTGGTTTGATATTTCCTGACAGGGAAATATTTCTGTACATTTTCCCTGTGCCTAACAGCATAATTGCCTTTTCCGATGTAAATATTACAGTAATAAATCAAGGCAGAGTTAAAGGAACTCCTGACTTACCTTGAGCCTCCCCATGACATTATTTCATTCCTAGAATTGCAGCCTCAAAATTTTCATTTGAAAACAGGACTCATCACCCCATTCTTTTCACCATGAAAGCAACTATTTATATACAATATATATATATAAACCCTCACCAGTGGACACTGACTAATGGGGAAGAGGGAGCACTTTAACTCCTGTCTTCAGAGACAGAGGGGTAGAAATTATGTGGGCAAAGCAACCTTGTTACAACCTGCCCAAGGCAAACAATTTGAAAAGACAATTGGACCTGCCTGCCGAATTGTACAGCTACCGACAAAAGAATTTCTCAGCGTCAAAAGTATCGTCCTTTTTCTGCTTTCCTTGTTCAGACCACATTGTTTGTAAACTCAGAAGGTGGGGTGTGGAGGTCTGAGACAAATGTTTACATCAGCATTTCTATACATGTTCTTTCGATATTGAGTCCTCAAGGACTGCTACCATATTTCACCAAATGGGGAAAACAAAGTCATCAGATGTTACTAATAATGAATTTTTTTTAAAAAAATAAAAGTTTACAGATCAAATGTGAAATAAACTAATTAAATGTTCCTGCCTCTTTTCATTTTTTTTAAATGCTTTGAAATTCTAAGCATTAGACATAGCATCCAACCTATTGAACCAGACATTTCCTAAGAGTTTTTGGGGAAAAGAGCATATGTTATTTCCATGAATTTCCATAGTGTGGCCTCTCATATCCTACTTGAATGATCTCAGGTTTATACATGGTTTTTTTTTTTTCCCCTGGGCTTTACAATGAATTTCCCTAAGGTCACAGGATTTACTAGAGCCCCCTCATTAACTTTACAGATGAGGAAACTAAGGCTCAGAAGATTCATAGAGTAATAGAGTTTTACAGTTAGAAGGGCCATAGGATCATGTTTCCAGCTCTCTAGTTCAACCTTCTCATTTTACAGAGGAGGAAACTGAGGTCCAGAGAAATGAAATGACTTGCCCAAGGTCACACAGATAGTAAGTGACAGAGCTGGGAGGAAGTATATTTCATAGAATCATAGAATGTCAGAGCTTCGAGGGCCCTTAAAGCTCATCTAACACAATGCACTCATTTTTACAAATGTGGAAACTGAGGTCCAGAGAAGTAATGTGACTTGCCCAAGCCCACACAGACAGTAGTAGGTGACAGAGCTAGATCTGGAGTCTCTTGCTTCGATGCTTTTTTTCCTACTATATCCTACTACCTAGTCAATTTATTCAGTTGCTGACAGAATGTTCAATAATTTTGTTGAATGCAATTAGGAGTGTCATTGACTAGTGGCAGCAATGAAGTTCATAGCTTGTTAAGGGGGAGGAGGGAGGGGAAAATGATCAAACTGTTGGCAAGGATTTGGGAGGAGGACTTTGAAAATCCATTTGCCTACAAAATTTGCACAAACTGGCTCTGTGTAAGCCTGGGGAGTTTAAATTCCCTCTGTGTGTTTCTTCATCTTTGTTAATTTGTCTGGCCTCAGGAGTGTGAGTATGTGTGTGCAGGAGAAAAGAGTTCAGAGACATGGAGAAGAATAAGGAATGAGAATGTAGTGCAGGGGCAAGACAATTTCTGCCTATTTAGACCAGATAGGAAATTGATATAGAAAGAAATCAGAACTGGGAATCAGAAAACCTTAATTCTAGTCTCTGTTCTGCTACTAACTATGGGATGCTTGGCAAATAGGCTTATAGATTCAGAGCTGGGGAGCACCACTGGACTTCTCTATTCCAAACCCCTCTTTTATAAATGTAGACAGTGAGGCCTAGAGTCACAGGGTTAGCAAGGGACAGAGCCTGGGTCATATCAAAGACTTAGATTCATATAAAGCCTTACTGACATTCACTTATTTGATTCCCTTTGTGAAATATGTGCTACCATTATCCCCATTTTACAGGTGAAGAAAAAGGCTGAAGTAAATTAAGATACTTGCCCACAGTTCTATAGATGGCAAGTGTGGAAAATTAGGATTAGAATACAGGTCTTCCTAACTCCAACTCTTGTACTGAGTACCCCATCCACTTTTACTTCCCTTTACTTCTCTTTTACTTCCCCTCTCAAGGTCTCAGTTTACTAATCTATAAAATGAGGGCCTAATTTATATAATCACCAGGATACTTTTCTGAAATTCTATGATTCTACAACCAGTTAACAAGGAATTATTAAGCACCTAACATGTGCCAGGTGCTATGCTGGCAATGGGGTTACTAAGACAAAAATACTACAAATGACAAATAAAGAAATTGCTTATGGTGAGTTGGAAAGAAATTTTTAAAATTTTTTTTAGTTTTTATTTAGTGTTTTATTTTTCCCCCCTATGAAAAGAAATTTCTGTGGGAGGGGAGATTCAGTGGGAGTTGGGAGAAAAATAAATTATTTAGAATAAGTGTCTAAGAACCAGTTTTAACAAGAAGAAGAAAGAAATTCTGTCCAGTACTCATTCTATCCCACCAAATCAGAGGAACATCTGGAGAAAGAAGGAGGGAAAAATGAATTTGGAAAAAGGAGCCCCAAAAGAGAGACTTGAGCCTGACATCCCACTGTCACTGTGTATGAAGTCCCCAGAACAGGATTCTAAAGCTTTTTTTGTGTCAAGGACTCACGCTGGCAATCTAGTACTTACACTCTTGCTCTCTCTCTGTGTCTCCCTTCCTCTCTTTCCCTAAGGCCTTCCACTCCCTTCACACAACCCCATCCCAAGATACATTTGTGGGGGGAGGGGAGGAGTTGTTCCATGTTTGAGTAGGGAGCTTTTTTGGTGCCTCTGAACAAAGCTAGGATGAGATATTTATTTGAGCATCCTGGGTAAGGTTTGAAAATCTTATCCCCTGTGTTTATTGTCCACTGGAGTCTCCTGAGCCTTTACTGTAATACATGACTTTGAGTTGTCACAAAAATATTTATCTATATGTCATGGAGACCAAAAATCTCTGACTTTAAAAATATGCCCACCTATACAAATTAATGTTAAATGGGGTCCCATTTAGTATGTGCCCCAGGAAACTGACCATCTTGTCTATTCCTTGTGTTAGCTCTGACTTAGAGTCAGAAATACCTGGGATCAAATCCCATCTTAGACACTTACTAGTTGTGTGACCCTGGGGAAGTCACCATCTCTCTGTGCCTTGTTTTCATTTGTAAAATGAAGGGGTTCAATTAGATGTCCTCTAAGGTCCTTTCCAGCTCTAAATCTATGGACCTATGATCTTATGAACTGTAAATTAGAATACTGGGCCTTTAGTTTTCAGTCCAGGAAAAAGTATGGGAATAACCATGGAATAAGTAGAAAGAGTACTAGATTGCCATGAAGAGACCTGGATCCAATTCTAGTCTTAACTCTGTTGCTACCTTATAGTATAACCCTGGGAAAATCAATTTCCCTCTCTGGGTACTAATTTTATCATTAGTAAAGTGAGTAGATAAAACTTGATGATGTAAAAGGTCCCTTCTATCTCTTAAATTCTAGGGTTCTAAGGTTCATACATTCCTTAGATAAAGAGGGCAGAAGATAAGAAGTGTAGAGAGGAACAAACCTTTTTTATTGAAAGATCTTGGCAAGGAAACTCTTTGAAAAGTTAGGAGGCATCTGTACTCCCCTCTTATTTTTCTTCCCTGGTTTGTCTCTACCTGGCACAGGAAGGCTGTGGGTATTTGTTTTTGAGGATATTTTCCCAGTGCATCCCTCTTACTCATTCATTTTTTGGAGATAATCTCAATATAATAAACTCACATTCATGCCCTCTGTCTATATAAACTCCTTCTAACTGTTCTAATAATGATAAAGTTCTTAGAAGTCACAAGTATCATCTTCCATATAAGAATGTAAATAATTTGAACATAAGTCCCTTCTGCTTTCTCTTTTCATGTTTATCTTTTTATGCTTCTCTTGAGTCTTATATTTGAAAGACAAATTTTCTATTCAGCTCTAGTCTTTTCATGAGGAATTCTTGAAAGTCCTCTATTTCATTAAAAGTCCATCCCCCCCCCCAAGGATTATACTCAATTTTGCCAGACAGATTGCTGTTGGTTGTAATACTAGCTTCTCTGCCTTCTGGAATATCATTCCAAGCACTGTGCTCCTTTAGCATGGAAACTGCTAAGTCTTGTGTTATCCTGACTGTGACTCCATGATATTTGAATTATTTCTTTCTGGTTGCTTGCAATATTTTCTTCTTGATCTGGGAGTCATGGAATTTAGCTATATTATTCCTGGGAGTATTCATTTTGAGATCTCTTTCAGGAACTGATTGGTGAATTCTTTTAGTTTCTATTTTGCCCTCTGTTTTTAGAGCACTGATTGGTGAATTCTTTTAGTTTCTATTTTGCCCTCTGTTTTTAGAGCAGTTTTCCTTGATGATTTCTTGAAATATAATATCTAGCTTTTTTTTAATCATGGTTTTCAAGTAGTCCAATAATTATTAAATTATCTCTCCTTAATCTATTTTTAGGTCAGTTGTTTTTTGGAAGAGATATTTCACATTATCTTCTATTTTTCCGTTCTTTTGACTTTGTTTTGTTTTTCCTTGATGTCTTATGGAGTCATCAGATTTCACTTCCCAATTCTTTAATTTTTAAGGAATTATTTTATTCAGTGAGCTTTTATACCCGTTTTTCCATTTGGCCAGTCTGCTTTTTAAGAAGTTCTTTTTTTTCAGTGAATTTTTGTGACTTTTTTTTTTTTACCATTAGGTCAATCCTGTTTGTTAAGGTGCTATTTTCTTCAGTAATTTTTTTGTGCCTCTTTTACCAAGCTGTTAATTCTCTTTTTATAATTTTCTTGAAGTCACTCTAATTTTTTCCCCAAATTTTCCTCTTCCACTCTTATCTCTTTTTTTAAAAAAAAAAAAAAAAACACTTCCAGGAATTCTTGTTGGGCTTGGGTCCAATTAGCATTTTTTTTTGAAGCTTTGCTTGTGTCTTGATCCTCTCTGCCACCATAGTAACCTTTTGTAGACAGGTTATTTTTGTTGTTGTTGTTGTTTGCTCACTTACCCAGCCTTTCTTGACTTTGAACTCTATGTTAAAGTTAGACTCTGTTCACCTTGGGGTGGGGAGGCGTTGTCCCATGCTTCAGGCTTTTCTTGTGCTTCTGTTTGTAGAGCTATTTCTGGAGATTTACAATTTTCAATGCTTCCAAGGTGGTGTGATCTGGGGAGAGGTGTGGTGATTGCTTTCCTGGTCTGTGCTCTGGCCTTTATCAATGAAAGACCCCTGATCCCCTGCAGCTGCGAACACTAGCACTCCTCTTAGTCCTAGAACTGGGACCTGGACTATCCCCTCCTGTACTGTGGCTGCAAGCACCAGTGCTCCTCTCTGCCTTGTGACTGCCACCAGGGCCCCTGATCACTTGTGATTGACCACAAGTACTCCTTTCCACCCTAGAACTTTGACCCAGAAGTGCTTATGGGCAATAGAGTTGCCAATTGGTGCCAGCAAAGTGTAGCCTGTAATCTCTTTCTGACCAGTTGTCCAAACCCGCTTACCATCTCTGGTCTGAGAGTTCCTAAAGCTGTTG
This sequence comes from Phascolarctos cinereus, assembly GCF_003287225.1. Classification (NCBI taxonomy): domain Eukaryota; kingdom Metazoa; phylum Chordata; class Mammalia; order Diprotodontia; family Phascolarctidae; genus Phascolarctos; species Phascolarctos cinereus. The sequence goes on along the minus strand of NW_027555736.1, from coordinate 100,002,058 downwards.
TTGTTGCTGCCCCACAGTCTCCATGGACTGTGTTGGTGCTATTACTGCTGCATGCACATGCTCCAGACAGGCTTTCAACCCTATGTCACATACCTCTCCTGCTGACTTCTTAAGTTGTCTTAGGCTGGATGAATATCTCACCCTGACCTTTTGTTAGCACTGTCACTCCAGAATTCAATTGGAGGCATTATTTTAAAGTTGTTTGAGGGGAATATCGAGAGAGTTCATTTGAGTTTGTACCCCGCTGTCTTGGCTCTGCCCTTCCACATATTATCTCATTTGATCCTCACAAAAAAAAAAATTATGGGAAATATCACTCATACCTAGGAGACAGTGGGCTGTAGGGAGAGACATCATGGAAAGTTTCAAGGAAGAGGTGGTATTTAAGATGGAGCTCAAATGATGGGGAGAATGTGAACAGGTTAAAGTGCAGTGAGGTAGAATACATCATTATAGACATAGAAAATGGCATGAAGTTACAGAAGGAGCAAAGCACAGCATGCTTTTGGGAAACACTATTCTGGTTGAGGCTTAGTATGTGTAAGGAGGAGTAATGTGAGATAAGGATAGGAATGTTGGGGTGAGGAAACATGCAAGGATGTAAAATGAAAGCGACTATAATAACAAAACAAATCCATAACAAATGTTTATTAAATAGAAACGCCACCAGTAAAAGAGGTATTACAAGGCAATATGTGATAAATATAAGGCAATAGATGATAAATAACGAAAGAATGCTGTGGAGCCCATTTGGTGCTGGAAAAATTCACAAGAAGGAGAGAGCTCTTCTTGGCCTGGAAAGTATTTAGGGGAGGCTTCATGGAGAATCTGGACCTTCCCCCATGCCTTGGTGGACAGGCAGAATCCGGATCAAGATAGGGCTCATGAGGAGAGTGGTATGAGTAAACAAGATTGAGGGAGAAAGAATAAGTGTATGGATTGAGTTGCTCTACCAAGTTTGTTTTTCTGCCCTTGGAAAGCTCATTTCATTTTTCTAAGCCTTTTCTTGGTAAAACTAAAGGATAACACCTACCCCAGCTACCTTACTGGCTTATTGTGAGGGTCAGATGCTTAACAGATAGGAAGGTGTTTGAGTGAATAATATGAAGTATTATTACTCACCTGAATTTCTTTTAGTTCACAAAATTGCTTTTCAGTAGGTGGTAGTCCTCTCTCCTCTCTGCTCCACTCCTCCAATGGGATGGAAGTTGGGTTAGAAAGTCAACATGACCATGGTAATGACTAAAGGAGACATAGGAGAGATGAAATCTATTCTTTTTTTCTGCAAAGGTTTCCTGGTGTAAACTGAGACTTAATAAATAGGGCAAGTGTGAAATGCCTACTATGTACCAGGCATTGTGCTAACTGCTAGAGATACAAAGAAAAATGAAAAAAAAATGGTTACTATCTAAAAGGGGAGAGGGAAGACAACTTGCAAACAGCTATATGCAAACAAGATGTATCAGTCCATTGGCATTTATTAAGCACTTACTATGTGTTGGGCACTGGGCTAAGCACTGGGAATACAAAGAAAGGCACCTCTGCCCCCAACATTCTCTATTCTCAAAGAGCTTATAGTCTAATGGGGGAGGCAACATGCAACCAAACAAGATATGCTAGGTAAATTGGAGGTAATCTCAGAGGGAAGGCACCAAGATTAAAGCAGACTGGGAAAGGCTTTTTACCCAGCGTGTGACTTTAGCTGAGAGGAAAGCCAGGAAGTGGAGATGACTAGGGAGAACATAACAGGCATGAGCGGTAGCCAATGAAAATGCTCAGCATTGTGAGATGGACTACTGTGTATGGAGAACAACATGGAGGCCTGTGTCACTGGATTGCAGAGTATGTGGAGGAGAGTGAGGTGGAAAAAAACCTAAAAAGGTAAGAAGGAGGCCAGATAATGAAGACTTTAAAAACCAAACAAATGATTTTAGATTTGATCCTGAAGGTAATAGGGAGTCACTGGAGTTTATTGAATGGGATGGGGTGTGATATGGTCAGGCCTGTGTTTTAGGAAGGTCAGTTTGACAGCTAAGTGGAGGATGGATCGGAGTGGGGAGAGAGCTGAGGCTGAGAGACAAACCAGGAAGCTGTTGCAATAGTCCAGATGTGAGGTAGAGAGCCTTTGCTAGGGTGGTGAGAGTGTCAGGGGAGAGAAGGGGGCACATAAACAAGATGTAAAGAAGGTAGAAAGTCAGAACTTGAGCATGTGGGAAAAATTGTCAGTGCCAGAACAAACTGAAACCAGAACCAGAAAGTTTAGGAACTAATGAGGTTTTTTTGCATTCACCAGCAAGAGAGCCCCACCCACATGGTGAGAGACTCTCCCAAGGAACATAAGGACAAAGATTATATAGGTTTGAATTAGGCAGAAGGTAAACTGGATATAATGTGCCTCTTGATTGGACAGGGCTTTTTAATAGGAGGTTGGGGATAAGACTGGGGGTATGTAACAGGAAAGGCAATTGTTTGGGTTAGCTGTTTCTCATAACCCCACCCTAATAGGTAGGACTCTTCCAAATACTTGCTGTGTCAGCAGAAAGGCAGGTTGCAGGGCAGGGGCTGCAATATAAACAAGGTCAGAGACAAAAATAGATGAACTAGAGACAAAATGGAATTACTTTATTTCCTGGCTACCTACAATTACTAATGAGATTGAATGTGTTGGTGAGAAAGAGAGGAGTCCAGGATAACACCTTGGTTGTGAACCTGGGGGACTGGGAGGAGGGTAGTACTCTTGAAATTAATAGGGAAGTTAGGAAGACGGGAGATTTTTGTGGGAAAGGTAAAGGCTTCCATTTTGGACATATTGATCTTAAGATGTCTATAGGACATCCAGTTCAAGATGTATAATAGGCAGTTGGAGATACAATCCTAGAGGTCAGGAGAGAGATTAGGCCTGGACAAATAGATCTGAAAATCATCTACTTAGAGATGATAATTGAGTCCATGGTGGTTGATGAGGTCATCAAGTAAAGTAGTATTGAGGAAAGAGAAACAAGTCCAGGAAAAAGCCTTGGAGAATCCTCACTGTTAGTGGGTATAACATGGTTGGAGATCCAGCAAAGGCATAGTTAGACAGCTAAGGGGGGAAACAGGAGAAAGAGAGTAGTATCTAAAACAAAAAATAAAACAAAAAAACTAGAGAAAGGAGAGAAGCAAAGAGAAGAGGGTGATAAACAGTTTCAAATACTGCAGAGAGGTCAAGAAAGATGAGGACTGAGAAAAGGCCACAAGAGCTGGCAATTAAGCAAATCATTAGGAGAGAAGTTTCAGCTGAATGATGCAGTCAGAAGTCAGACTGCAGAAATTCAAGAGAAGACTTAAGAGGAAAAACGTGAAGGCACCTATTGTAGATAGCCAGATTAAGCAGGTTAGACACAAAACCAAGGAGAGAGATAGGATGATAACTATTGGGGGTGGATAGATACAGTGAAGGCTTTTCAAGGATGGGAGAGACATGAGCATGTTCATAGATAGTGATTGAAGATTATAAAAGAGTAGGGATGATAAAGAAGATAGTCTGCTGGATGGAATAGGATCACTTATGCAAGGAGAAGGCCCATTTCTTTGTGTGAAATAGGGTTGAAGGAGAGAGAAGCAGAAGACATTTGAGTGGTGTGAGAGAAGGGACAGGGAGGGAATAAATGAGATCTCTCGATGAATGGCCTTAATTTTTTTCAGTGAAATGTGAAGCAATTTTCTTAGCTGAGAGAGTGGGCAGAGGGGCAGCCACAGGAAATTTGAGGAGGGATGAAATACTTTGGAAAAGCTGCTGTAGTCACTAAAAATTTGGGGTTATCTTCCACTTATGGGATGAATTAGAGATAATCACAGAGGGAAGGCCCTAGCATTAAGAGAGACCAGGAAGGGCTTCTTCCAGAAAGTCTTATGTTAGCTTTGAAGTGGGTCATGGCATAGTGAATTCCCCACTGGAGAATATCCCAGGCAGGTAGATGCTTTGAATTTATTCCATATGAGGATTAGTTGGATGAACTAGGAATAGTTTAGCTGGGAGAAGAGTGCATACAAGGCAATTGTCTTCAAGTATTGGAAGGGCTATTATATGGAAGAAGTATTATGCTTGTTTTCATTAGCCCTAGAGGGCAGAACTAGGAGCAGTGAATGAAAGCTGCAAAATTATAAATCTGGAATTGATGTAAATAATCATTTCATCATGATTTGAGGTCTTCAAAGGTTGTCTGGGCTGCCGCAGGAAGGACTAAATTCCTCTTCAAAGGAGGTCTTCAAGCAGAAGCTGGGGAAACACTAGTTTGGCATGTTGTTGAGGGAATTCTCTCAATTCCATCCAATAAGCATGCCTTAAAGATAGCCCAAAGTGAAAAAGACCCTGGCCTTAAGGAGCTTACATGCTACTGGGGTGGAGGTGGGAACAACATGTTCACTGAGAAAGAAATAACCAAATACGTAAAAGTGAAGCTCCAAATAATTTGGGGGTGGTGAAGAGCTTGAAAAACTGAGGGAATCAGGAAAAGCTTCAAGAGGAGGTAGAACCTTCCTAGAAAGGGAAGTGAGGAGGGTGAGCATTCCTAGGATGGGGGAAGCCTGGGCAAGAGCATATCTTGGAGAGATGGAATACTGTGTACAAGGAACAGTGAACTGGCTAATTTGACTAGACTGTAGAGTGTATAAGGGGAAGTATATATTGTTAGTCTGGAAAGATTGTTTTTGGATATTGGCTGGACCTGAATTCAAATGCTACCTCTAACATAAGTCAACTGTGTGATCATAGGCAAATCTCTTAACTTCTCAGTCTTGGTTTCATCCTTCTAATTCATTCTTTTTCCTATAGCTAATAGATGATCTGTCTACATACTGGCAGTTGTAGTGTAGAAGTGACTGCTACATAGGCAATCAGTCTTTTCCTGTCTGTTTAGATATACTTTTAAACCTTAGTGAGAGTGTGGCAGAGGGATAGAAGGCTGGTCTTAGAGTTAGGAAGACCTGGGTCTAAGTCCTGCCTCTGAAACATACTAGTTATGTGATTATGGGCACTGAACCTTTCATTACTTTCCAAGTTACTGACAAGCTTAGCTGATTTGCCTCTGTGGAAGGAAATCATCACACCAGAAGTTCCTTGTTCCCTGGGGACTCTGTTCCAAAAAGACATGTCAGCTCAGCTTGTCTATGCCTTGAAGAGTTCCCTGTTGCAATGAAAGGCAAATACACATACACACAAATCTATATTATGTATGTATGTATGTACGTACATGTGTATTTATGTATGCATGCATCTATCTATCTATCTGTCTGTCTGTCTGTCTGTCTATCTGTCTATCTGTCTGACTATCTCCAGTTTCTATTTTTGTGGTGGTATTTGGTGCTCACTTTGTCTAGGAACTTCTGAATCTCTTTCTTGAGGAAATATTTGTGTTATGCCTTTTGAGTAGTCTTTGGCATTTCTCATTTCTTGATCCTGAATGAATATTTCCCGAAATAGTTTTTTTTGCCATCCTTCCTTGTGCCCATAGTGTTATTGAAATTGCTGAATATTTAGATGGAGGAGACTAAAAGAATTCAGAAACTCTCTCAACCAGCAAACATTTTGATTTCTTTACCAAGAAGAGAGTCATGGCAGCCTAAGGCAGCATTGATTTAAAATATAAACTTATTTGCAAAATATTTCAGAGCAAGATGACAGAAGATTATGAGCATTATTACTTTAAAAAGTAAAAAAAAATAAGCTAGGGAAAAATAAACTGTAAACCCAGTTAAACCAGATCATTCTTAGGGTATTTTAGATGAAAGTAGAAGGACTAACAGATAGATATGAAATGGAACACCTTTTCTTTTGCTTCTAGGTTGAGGCTTCCTCATCAGTGCCCATAGTGGAACCATCACATTTGAATTTTAGCGTCTCAGTAGTCTATGTTCCAGTTGAGGAAGTAGTAGTGGCATTTTAGAAATGAAGTTGGGAAGAATAACTGAATCTCATCATACACATGCAGAAAAGATTTATCCTTTATGTGACACATTTTAAAAAACACATTCATAAATCTTTGTTTAAGATATTTTAAAGAGACAAAGATTCCACATGGATGAAAATTATCACATATTATAGTCTCATTTTTAGAAAGTGAGGGAACTAAGATGACATTAACATCTACTGACATTTATGTCTACTTCTGCTTTTTTCATTTTCAAAAAAGCTCTTTGAGAATGGCCTATGAAAGCATTCAGGGCATCCTTGATGAAAACATTAAAAGGGAGTAGACATACATACTTTTTAAGACAATTTTCTTTAGCATAGCACAGATTCAAAGTTATATAATTCACTGAAGGGCAGAGAACAGAAGAGCCTACTGTTTATTACATATTATTTTTTAACTATTTGATTCAGTAGAACAACAAAATTTAGCTTTCCAGTTTTTTTTTCAAACAAGGCATAGAATCTGATGTGTCTGTTAAAGTCATAAAAGATTCTATGATGGATGATACCAGGGCTATAGTTTTCTTAAATGATCCACTGAGTACCCAAACGAAACAAGTCATATATTCCAGGGAGACATATATACGATCACTTAAGATGTTATGGAGGATAAAATACAGTGTCCACATAGAACAAAGTTTATTTGTCCATGACAACAGTCTCCAAACGTTTCTGTTGCCCAACGATGTTGTGCTCCTTGTATAAACTCTGGGTACTAGGTATCCATTCATACTCACACTCTGATCTCACATTCTCACTTAGTCTTCGTTTACGCTCACCTTACTACCCATTCTTACTACTGAGTGATTTTCTTTTTGAAAGAGACTGCTAGAGGTTTAGGAACATGTCATTCAGAAATAACATCTGGGAAGGATCTGTCATAGCTATATCCAGATAGATGTTGGAATTATTTTCTTGCAGGTCACTAGGACTCAGGTTACACTCAATCTCATGGCCTAGATACACAGGCTAGGCATTCCTGGTCCCCCATCTTTAACTCTAATCTTTACTTTCTTCAAACTCTGTAAATCAAGGTTTACGCTATGAGCAAACAACCCTTTGGACATCTGCACCTGAATAAATGAACAAATTATAGTCCAAGAGGTGAGGTTGGGGGTTGATCAAAGCAGTTGTTTGATGGGTTCAGTGTGATGATCTTGTAGGGTGATGAGCAATTTTGAAGGGTCCTTGATTAGCAACCCCTCATAGAGAGCTTATGCATGACTACCGACACTTTGTTTCATTTATTTGTTTGGACTGGATGTATGGTCTCAACAATGTAGGGTGTAAGGATCTCTTGGCAAGGAATTTCCTTTACCAGTGTAGATTGGCACCATCTTTGTAATTTGTTGTGTAGAGAGATGCCCTGAGGCACAGAGAGATCAAGTGACTTATCCAGAATCACAAAATTAGTTTGTGTCAGAGGGGAGTCTTGAACTCAGGTCTTCCTCTCTCTGAGTCCAGCTCTACTATGCCTCCTCTGTTGCATTTCATGGCACTTTGTTAAGAAGGCAAAAGATAATCGATTAGATCTTAGAGCTTCACCAAGTCATACTGGTTGTTTTGTAGATTCCTCTTTGTATTTTTTGGAGAATGAATTTCAGTAATGAGAGGCGTCCTCAGGATGATATTATTGGTTAGGACTCTTGCTGGAGAAGCCATTCCTCCGTGCTGATCTATAAAAGAGGAGGGAAAGATTGCCTTTAATTAAAAAAAAAATTTTTTTCTCTTGTGCTTCTTTCCTGTCTGACTGAAGTGGAGGTTTTGAGGGGAATTTTTGCTCTACCTCAGATCTGCCAGCTGTTAAAGGATTCCTTTTGCAGAAGTCATGACCTGCATGTACCAACTCAAGTGACCTGAAAGGGGAATTTATGAACAATATTCCTGAATCCTAATCTCCTGTGGGAGGTCTTTGATTTCTTAAGACACATGCTCCCTCTCTTCCTTCTATGTCACAGATTGGCCAATGGCTGTCTAGTCCTTGGAACACATAAAATAAACTACCTGCCTGCTGGCAATAGAAGTGGAGGCATGGGAAACCCAGGGAGAATCTTGCCTCTGACATTTACTACTTGTCTGAACATGGGCAAATCATTTGACTACTTTGGGTCTCAGGTTCACCATCTTCAAAATAAGAAGGTTGGAGTCTATGGCCACTCATGATCCTGTGAGGAAGAAGGGACTCATGAAGGAAAGAGAAGGAAGGAAGGAAGGAAAAGAGAGAGAATTCCCAGGAGTAATGGCAAAGGAAATGAGCACCTGGTTATGAGGACTGCTTAAAGGTTGGGTGTATTCATGTCAGAGACTGCCTATAATGTCCCTCACCTCATTCATCCTTGCCCAATGGTGAACAGTTAAATAGTGGCAGCACCTAGATCTTCTGACTTAAATCCTAGATTTTCTGACTTTCCACCACACCTGTCTGCTTCTGGTATGAAACTGCATGCAGTCATCAAGTGTTAAGTTGTGTACTCTGAACCTTAAGTGCTATCAAGTGGGCTGAGACAGTTGGTGAAAGCTTCCTGGAAGGAGCTGGGCCGTGAAAAAGTGGAAGACTTGGTTTGGTAGAGGAGTGGGGAAGAGGTTTTCTGGGAGGTAAAAATAGAACTGAGTAGTTTTCAAACAAATGGATGTAAAACTGGATCCATCAGAATCTGGTGATTGGCTAGAGGGCAGGACAATAGGGCGTGGGGACAGCCTCTGAGATTTGAGCTTATTATGAGCAGCAAGTAAAGGAGGATGTCATGTTCATCAGAAGACAGCCTGATCCAAACTCTGTAATGACCACAAGAGGAGGTAGGCTGTTCTCTGAGGACCAGAAATAGTTAACTTGCCTAAGTAATTTGTAACCCAATTTCCGGTAATCTTTTGTATGTGGAGCAGCGCCAGCTCTCTAGGGGGTAAGTCAGCTTCCCCACATCTCCCCATTGCCTCCTGAAGGAGAAGCTAAAAGTTCAGGAACTCTGGGTGATGCACTCATTTCCCTCCCCAGGGTTTCCCCATTTTCCTCAGGTTACAATTTGGACAGGTCCAATTTCAGGCAGCATTTTTAGGTTTTGGTACTAACGGGGATAAATAATAATGGGAGGGGTAATGACTGGACTTGTTTTTTCATTAGGATAGGGAATTCCTAGCGTAGGAAAGTCTCTCTACCAAACCCAATATGTAAATCAAGAATTACCAAAGGAATAGGCTGGGTTTTTTTTTGTTTGGTTTGGTTTTGCCCATTTTTGCATGAAACTTTCCCTTGATATCTTTCATTTCCTTGAAGGGATCTCTTAGCTTTCCCATTCTGTCATTTTCTCCTATTTCTTTGCATTGCTCTTTTAAGAAAACCTTCTTATCTCTCCTTGCTATTCTCTGGAATTCTGCACTCAGTTGGGTGTAAACCCAAAGCTCATTCTTGACTCTCTTGGTAAACTCATCATCTGCCATGGATTCATTTATCATTTCTATATAGATAACTCTTAGACCTCTATATTCAGCCTTAATCTCTCTCCCAAACTTTGGTCCTGAATTATCAATCACTTACAGCGTATTTTGAACTGTATATCCTGAAGGCATCTCCAACATAACATGTCCAAAACAGAACTTGTCATCTTTCTCTCCAAATTCACTTTGTCACCATGATATCATCTCACCCTGGAAATTCCCTCAGCAAGTGTGGAATCCCCACCTAAAACATCCATCTGCCTTTGTGGCCTTCTCACCCTGTAATAGCTCTCCATCATGCTGGCCCTCTTCTCCCGTTGGTGAGTACCTCCCTGGACCTCCATTTTGGGAAGGGCAAAACTTCATTTCTCTCTGGACTGTGTCACCATGGCCCTGAGTGGATATCTCCTCACAACTCCCACCCTTCTCCTTTTGTGTGTGTCTCACTTCATTGGAACATATGCTCCGTGAGGGCAGGGATAATATTTCTTTTTCTTGCATTTGTATCCACAGCACTTTAGCATGGTGTTCAGCACATGGTAAACACTTAATAAATGTGTGTTGTCTTCTTGGTCTCCCTGCCACCATTCTATCCCCTTTCTAATCTGGTCTAAAACTGTCACCCTTTTGCTCAAAAAGCTCTAGTCACTCCCTATTACCCCTAGGATCAAATAGGAACTCCTGTTTTTTGGCTTCAGAATCTGGTCCCAGCTTCTTTTCCAGGCAGATTACACCCTACTCTCCCTCATGCATTCTATTTCTAGTAAAACTGGCCCACTTGCATGGTCCCATATATGACACGGCAGATAGGTGGCGCCACAGTGCATAGAGTGCTGGGCCTGGAGTTGGGAAGACTCCTCTTCCTGAGTTCAAATCTGGCCTCAGTGTGACCCTGGGCAAGTCGCTTAGCCCAATTTGCCTCATTTCCTCCTCTGTAAAATGAGATGGAGAAGGAAATGGCAAACCACTCCAGCATCTTTGCTAAGAAAACCCCAAATGGGGTCATGAAGAGGTGAACATGAATGAGGCAATTCAACAAAAACAGCAACAACAAATACATGACATTTGATCTTCCATCTCTGTGCCTTTGCCTAGTATATGCACTCCTACTTCATCTCTACCTCTTAAAATCCCTAGCTTCCCTGAAAGTTCAGCTCGAGTCATTTCTTGCATGAGAGCATTCCATAGCTCCTCTGCTGCTCGTACCTCTACTCCTAAATAAACCGTGTGTTTATTTTTTATTTACTTATATTACCTATGAGGGGGGACTGAATTAGGGTTGAGGTGCCCTCTCTTACAAAGGGTGCCTGGCTCTGGGGTCAGGCAGAACCAGTGCAGTCTTATGAGGAACCTGATTTGTAAAAGAGAAAGAATCAGGCTTTTTTTTTTTTTCATTCTCTGATTCATTATGTCCCTATCCCAGAGTCTCAGGAAAAAAAACTGCCTGTATCCTTTCACCCAGCAATACCGCTACTAGGCCTATTTCCAAAGATTATTAGGGAAAAAAGGAAAAGAACATGTATGTTCTTAAATATTTATAGCAGCTCTCTTTGTGGTGGCAAATAACTGGAAATTGTGGGGATGCCTGTCAATTAAGAAATGGCTGAAGAAGTTGTAGCATATGATTGTAATGGAATACTACTGTACTATAAGAAATGATAAGCTCAATGATCTTAGAAAAACATGGATAGTCTTACATGAATTAATGAAGAGTGAAATGAGTAGAACCAAGAGAATGTTACATACAAAGGATATAGGCATATCAACAGATGCATAAAAAACTTTTGATAAAGTTCAACACTCATTTCTATTAAAACACACTTGAAAATGTAGGTATACATGGATTTTCCCTTAGATTGATAAAACGCATTTATCTAAAACCATCAGCAAGCATTATTTGTTGAGGGAGAAGCTGGAAGCCTTCCTAGTAAGATAGGGTGTGAAACAAGGATACCCATTGTCACCAATGGTATTTAATATTGTCATGGAAATCCTAGTGATAGTAATAAGAGAAGAAAAAGAAATAGAAGGAATCAGAATAGGGAATGAGGCAACAAAACTATCTCTTTTTGCAGATGATATGATGATGTAATTAGAAATCCCAAAGACTCAAGGAAAAAGTTAGTTGAATCAATAATTTTAGCAAAGTAGCAGGATATAAAGTAAATACATATAAATCAGCAGCATTCCTATATATCACAAACAAAATCCTGCAAGAGATAGTAAAAGATACTCAATTTAAAATAGCTCTAGATAGCATAAAATAACTGGGAGTATACCTGCCAAAACAAACCCAGGAACTATATAAACAACATTATAAAAAAAAATTTTATACAAATAAAATCAGGTTTAAATAATTTGAGAAGTATTAATTATCCATGGCTAGGCAGGACCAATATAATAAAAACAACAATTTTAATTAAACTAATTTGAATATTCAACGCTGTCCCAATTAAATTGCTAAAAAATATTTTACTGAATTAGAAAAAATAATAACAAAATTCATTTGGAAGAACAAAAAGTCAAGAATATCAAAGGAAACAATGGAAAAATGTAAAAGAAGGAGGTTTGGCATTATCAGTTCTTAAATTATATCATAAGGCAGTAATTCTCAGAACTATCTAGTACTGGGTAAAAAATAAAAAAGCAGATCAATGGAACAGAGTAGACATACAATTTACAGCAGCAAATAAATATGGCAACTTTGTATTTGACAAATGTAAAGACAAGCTTTTGGGATAAGAATTCATTATTAGTAAAAATCATTGGGAAAAATGGAAAGCAATACGTCACAAATAGGGCATAGACCGATATCTTACACCATTTACCAAGATAAGGTGAAAATGAATAGATAACCTAAATATAAAGAAAGATATTACAAGAAAAGTTGAGGAACATGGAATATATTACTTATTAGACTTACAGACAGTGAATAATTCATGAATAAATAACAGGTAGAGAGCAGAATAAGGTATGAAATGAACAATTTTGATTATATTACATTTAAAAGGTTTTGTACAAATGAAGCAAATATAACCAAGATCAGAAAAGTGGGAAAAAATTTATAGACAGTTTATTAGATAAAAATTCACGTCTCAAATACACAGAGAACTTTGTAAAATTTATAAGAATACGAGTCATTCCCCAATTGATAGTCCAAGGATATGAACATGCAGTTTTCCAATGAGAAAATCAAAACAATTTATAGCTATATGAAGAAATGCTCTAAATCATTATTAGAGAAATGCAAATTAAAAACCTTAAGATATCATTTTATACTTATCAGATTGACTAAATTGATAGAAGGGGAAAGCAACAAATGTTGGAGGGGATGTGGAAAAGTAGGGACACATTCATTGTTGGTGAAATTGTGAACTGATCCAAACATTTTGGAGAGCAATCTGAAATTATACGCAAAGAATTATTAAACTGTCTATATCCTTTGACCCAGCAATACCACTATTAGGCCTATTTCCAAAGTTTATTAGGAAAAAAGGAAAAGAACATATATATTTTTAAATATTTATAACAGCTCTCTTTGTGGTGGCAAATAATTGGAAATTGTGGGGATGCCTGTCGATTAGGGAATGACTGAGCAAGTGGTAGTATATGATTGTAATGGAATACTACTGTACTATAGGAAATGATAAACTCAATGATCTTAGAAAAACATGGATATTCTTACATGAATTAATGAAGAGTGAAATGAGTAGAACCAAGAGACTGTTGCATACAATATAGCTATATTGTTTTAAGAACAATATTGAGCGAATATATCATTTTGACTATTATAAATACCCAAATTAACTACAAAGGATATATGAAGGAAGGATGCTATCTGCATCCAGAGAAAGAACCGACAAATAGAAGTAGGTATAGGGTGATTTATATATGTATATATGTATACATATTTGTGTCTAATGGTAGCCATCTCTAGGGTGGGGGAGGGGGAAGGGAAAAAGGAAAAAAAAGAAAAAGAAATTTACATGATAACTATTATATATTTAGAAATAGCAAGTTGCATATAATAGATTTGCAGTTTCATGTGCAAGCATCTTTTTTTTTTTATTAGACTGTTATGGAAATGCTTGTTTTAGTCCATAAATTAAAAATAAAATTAAAAAGTATTATCTCATTTAATCCTCATAACAAGTCTGAGAGGTAGGTGCTATTATTATCCTCATTTTACATTTGAGAAAACTGAGGAAGACAGAGGGTAAGCCACTTGCCCAGTGTCACATAGGTTGTGTCTGAGGCCACATTTGAACTCAGGTCTTCCTGACTCTAGACCCAACATTCTACCCAGTAAAACTTATAAGTGTTCATAAACACTTATTTAAAACATGAAACTAAAACCCATTCGTGCTGTTATAGTCTCCCAGGAGAAAGAGAAGAATCCAAGGAGACTTGTGGACTTGTTGAATAGGTATTTCATATTTGCTTTGGATCTGTGTTTTCTGAGCAGTAGCTCAAGACCTATGTCTTTTGGTTAGCTAGGTTTTAGCTTGGGTTTTCAGGTTCTAGGGTGATGTAACTGATGGCTATCCTTCCTCAAGAAGTGGCACACTTGTAAGAAATGCCTCCAACTGCCAGTTAGCACCTGGATGCCCAAACTCCCAAATTCTTGAGCATCCATCTCAGGATTGCTGTTGGGTCACCTGTGCTTAGGAAATGAAAAACAGACCAAAAAAGCTAGTTGTGTCTTTGAGATCCAGTCTCAGGTTCATCTGGGCAAATACATGCGTATTCTCTGTCATGTGCATATATAGCCATTGGAAGAGACAGACATATTTCCTTCCCTGAAACTACTGGGAAGTTCACAGGAGGGTTGTCAGCATCCCAGTCCAAATGTTCAGAATGGCATAAGAGAATGGAAATTGTTTCTTTTCAAGAAGATACCTACTAAGTGCAAAACATCCTCCATAATGGAGACCGGGGCAACAATCAGGAGTAAATGATGAAGCACGTATGCATGGTCCCTCCTTCCCCAGAAGGAGCCAGGGAACAGCTCAGCTTCAAGAGAAGTGCTCCAGTCTAGCAGATTGGGAGGGTTCCCTGTGTAACTATCATCCTTCCATCATTCTTATATATATATATATATATATATATATGTGTGTGTGTGTGTGTGTGTGTGTGTGTGTGTGTGTGTGTGTGTGTTTTCACCTGATAGAATGTAAAGTCTATAAGGGAAAAGACTGTCTTATTTTTGTTTCTGGATCTTCCCAGTCCCTGGCACATAGTATAAATATCAACTGAGTGATTGATTCATTGTTTTATTTATTCTGTTTAGCTCAAGTCAGAGCTACCCTGGCACTTACATAATTTTCAGTCTCTTTGTTCAATGAGTCTCAGTGCTTCCTGGTTTTCAATAAGCTTAAAGGGATCTCTGAACTTAGGGCCTATTTGGCTATTGGCATAAACCTACAACCTGGCAGGCTTCCATATATAAGTTCTAGAATGAGTAATATTTAACAGGACTAGAAATTTCCCTCCAACAGTTCATAAGATTGCTTTTCTTCTTTTCCTCTCTGGCTTGGTAGGTGATTGGGAGACTCCCAGTTGTGTGTGCTCACACTCTGGTGTCCTGACTGCTCGGGTGGGTACATGTTTTGTATATTTTGGGAAAGAACAAAAAGATATGTTCTCTGAACACATGATCAGCATTGTAAACCCAACATGAATGCTCAGTTTGTCTCTCATTCAAAGCCTAGAACTATTGCCATTTGGTAACTTACTGGGCAGTTGAAGTTTGTTTGGAACATTTGATTTGGATGGTGTGTGTATGTGTGCGTGCGCGTGTGTGCGCATGTACTTGCATACACACATGTGCCTTAAGCCTTTGAAGTATGCCACTCTGATTCATTTGGCAAAGTGAAATCAGTTGAGCTGAGAGTACATACTGTTTCATCTGTCATGCAGCCAGGTTGCTGTTCCTTAGACTTCTTTATCATCCACCTTCACTACTACATGACCCCTCCAATAACCAACCAATTAAAGGTCAGTTCATTATTTTTTGTGAAGAAACAAAGAGTGAACTATAACTGAATCCATTAACAATTTCTGGGACATCAGTGGTTGTGAGCACTGATGCATTTCATTACCTAGATAGCTTGGAAGAAGCAAATAGGCTCAGAAAATCAATGCTAGGTAGGACTGGCTATCCTATCTGTAAGAGGGAAACCATGATTATCTTGAGCCTGACTTAGAACCTTAGATTTTGAGGGAGCAGATTTCAAATAGTTTGGAGAAAGCATAAGTAGGATACCATGGATTCAAATCCTACAGGGATATTCACTCTGAGAGGGATGGAAAACTCTTGAAGATGAATTCTGAAGACAGAAAGAGAAATAATTCTGGTGAGGAGTAAAAAAGAAAGTTGTGTGAAGACACTTATGTGGGAATCTTACCAAACAATTTTTTAAAGGCGACATTAGGGAAAAGAGGCAGATCAAAGGAGGCTAGGATTGTTGCTCAGAGTGGGTAGGATGCTGCTCATAGCCTGTGGAGCTAAGGAGAGCTGCTCATATTTTATTTTTCTGTGCTTTCTATACCAATAGCATAATAATAGCCAACATTTAAGGTTTGCAATGCCATGAGGTGTACAAAGCACTTCACACGGAGAGGAACGATGAATGGACAGAACAGATCAATGATAGACGATTAGATATCCAAGTCAAGGCCGAAGATAGATGTAAAAGTGCACCTAACCGCCTTGGTGAGTGTGAATCACCTGTCCACATTAATTACATCTTGAGGTATTAAAAGAATAGGCAGGTATGATACTTAGCTTCGGCCAGTGGTATTTGACAGATTATGGGGAGGAAGAGAAAGTTGCTGCAGGATTAGAGGAGGCCAAATGTCCCAATTTTCATAAAAAGTTGAGGACATAGTCTGAAACTAGAGTTTGGTGAATTTCTCTTCAGTTACTGGACTTGATGATTTCTTAGGATTTGTCCAGGGTCAAGATTCTATGATTCCACCAAAAGCATAGATTTTGGGCATTTTTGGGGGCAAATATTTGTTGGCCCCCAAGAAAGTAGCTGGTAATCAGGGAGGAAATCATGTTTGTCCTTTCAACTTCCTCTTCCTCTTTCTTCATGAAGTCAGTCAACTAGTATTTATTTAGTGTCCACTATGTGTCAGGTAAGGGGCAGCTAGATGGCACAGTGATAGCTCACCAGATCTGGAGTCAGGAAGACTCATCTTTGTGAATTCAAATCTGGCTTCAGACTAACTGTGTGACTTTGGGCAGTCCACTTAAACCTGTTTGTCTCAATTTTCTCATCTGTAAAATGAACTGGAGAAGGAAATGGCAAACCACTTCAATATCTTTGCCAGGAAAACCCTCAAATGGGGTCACAGAGAGTCGGGCATGACTGAAATGACTGAACAACAACAAAGATGTGCTAGGTGCTTCCTCTTTGAGGGTTTCCTGGTTTACCTCAGCCCATGTGGATCTTTCCCTTCTCTGAATTCTTGTAAGGCTTATGATCTATACTAGAAGTGCCAGACATGGGGCCCACTGGATATATACTGCTCACAGAATTCCTGAGTGCAAGGGAACCAGATTGAAATATGATTAGGGAATATTTGGCAAAATAAATAAAATATAATAAAACATAGATAACATTATATTTTAAAACTGAGTCAATATGGGACTGCATGGATCTCTATGTATGGTTTAGTCACCCTGTTTCTATTTGAATTGGACATCACTAATTTATATCCCTTGTCTTTCAGTGAATCTCCTTATGACATCTCTTGTACCACTGTCGCATACTCATGTGAACATTAAATGATAATATTTATTATTATATCAACTATTTATTAATGTTTGTTAATAAGCAACATTTATCTAACTTTTAATGTATGTAGAGCCTGCCTGGGTTCCCATTAGATCACAAGGCCCTTAAGGGGGGCCACCCAGTCTTATTCCAGCCTATGTTTCAGCCTTCCCTTCTCTTTCTGTCATGTATGTGGTGTCCCATCCAATATTGGATTGTTGCTGTTTCATCGATGTTTCAACATTTTCCTGCTTCCACACTTGTACTTATATTGTTCCCTACACCTTTCCCTCTCATCTGACCTACCCCCTCGCCCCCAGCTCAAATACAACCTCCCTTCCCCATGTGATTTTTCCTTCCTCTGAACTCCTACATCATACAAAGGTATGTCCTTTATGTCCTTATCTCATCCTGTCTTGTACTGTAGTTATTAATGTACCTGTCATCTCCCCAGTGGATCATAAATACTTTGAGGGCAGGAATTCTGTCTTATTCTTTGTATCTTCTGCAATGCATACCATATTGTAGGAATTCAGGAAATGTTTCAGGATTGTTAAGCTCTGTAGCAATGGCCATTACAGGTACCAGATCTAGGGTCAGGACATGCGCAGAGAAGCAGCCAATCACCATCATGGTGGGATTCCTGGAACATAGAAAGGCCTACTCGAAGCAGAGGGAGGGAGAGCATCATTGCATAAGGCAGGGAAATATTCTCAAGCCTGAAATCCCCCTTTTGGAGTTTAATAATTAGGTTTTCTGTAATATTAAGAAATATTAACATAACAGCATTATCATTAACTCTGTGTCTTTTTCCCTCCAAGACTGTAAGCTTCATGAATATTCTAGGACTGAATCTTTAGCTAAGCTTTATATGTCTTTAGTGCCCACTATAAAGCATAGCTCACTACAGGCACTTAATGCATGTTTGTTGAATAGATGAATTAATGACTGACTGTATGAATCTCAATTAAAATACAATTGTTGTCCTTAGGGGAGACTTATACTGTTATGCTTGGGGTTCTTAATCTTTTTTTGTGTCATGGACACATTTTTGTGTCTTGGCCAAATTTTGGTAGTCTTGAGTAGTTAGTATTTTTAAATGCATAAAATGAAATACATAAGTTTACGAAGGACACAAATTGTCCTGAAATACGGGTATCAAAATATTTTAAAAACAGTTCATGAACCCCAGATTAAGAACCTTTGCTTTGTCACCTGGGTGTGAATGAAGACTTTGAGAGCAGTATATACCTCTGGAAAGCACCAGGTATGGGAAGGTAAGAATGGTGACACCATGGGAGAAAATAGAGGAAGGAGCTCTCAATTTTGCTGACGTAACTCTTTTGCTGACATCACAATTTAACTAAAGCAGTGAGAGCCAATCAGTAGTAATTTAATCTCCTGGCATTAGCCATACCTGGAGATCAAAGTGTGGCAGGGGTGCTGGCTGCAATCAAGTGAATGCAGATTAATGGATGAGATAAAACTGTGGAGGTTAAAAATCAATCCAGAATCTAAAAATAGAAAATCTTCAGCTACTTTGGTAAAGGAGATGAATTGTCCAGATATTCAGAGGCCAGAAGGGAAACTGTGCTAGAGGAGGGAGGCTGAGGCAAAGGAGCCAGCTTGTCTTTCTCTTTCTCCTCATCGCTCTTCAGGGAATTTCTCTTCCTGGCTCTCTGAGGGTGTGGTGCTGAGAAGGAACCCTGCTCTTTGAAGACTTGAGGGTGCAAACTGAGTATCCTGGCCCTGACTTAGGCAGTCTGAAATGGATGTGCTCCCCAGAGTTTTTGAGGCTGCTGGGCCTGTATCAGTCTGACCTGACTTGGCAAAGAGTGAGAAGGTAAGTATGGGGTTACTTGGCTGCCTCTCCTTGCAGAGAGGCAGAGGAATGGAACCTAGGGGCCAGGGAAGGACCTTGCAAATTTATTCTGTGTTAATAGTTTCTCCTAGGTTACAAAAGCTTTGACTCCTTGCTAAGTCTTTGGTTCAAATAATGTTAGAGCTGAAAGGGTCATAGAGATCCCTTAGACCCAGGGGGTTCTTAATCCTTTGTGTCACAGACCCTTAAACTTATGGATGGATGTCTTTTCAGATATAATGCTTTTAAGCGCATGAAATAAAGTACATAGGATTATAAATGAAAACAATTATATGGAAATGTAATTATGAAAATATTTTTAAAAAAACAAGCTTACAGACCCCAGGTTAAGAACCTCGGTTTAATCCAACCCCTTTTTCATATAGATGAAAAAATTGCTACCTTCATCTTTTGAGTCTTCATTTCTTTGTGTGTGTGTGTGTGTGTGTGTGTGAGTGTGTGTGTGTGTATGTGTGTGTACACGTGTGCATGTGCAACCCAAAGGGGCTGGATTAAGTAGAAGTTCTTAACCTCAGGTCTATGAGCTTGTTTCAAAAATTTTTATAACTATATTTTGACATGACTTATTTTGTAATATGTATTTAAAAGTATTATTCTGAAAAGAAATCCATAAGTTTCACCAGGCACTGTGAAGAGGGGTTCATGATGCAAGAGGCAAAGCAAGAAAGCTAATTTGGCTGGATTGTAGAGTGCATAAAGTGGAGGAATGGGTAAACATCCGATAAAGGTAGGTAGAGCAAGGCTGTGAAAAACTTTAAAGGATGATATACTGTTTCCCACAGTATCACACCCTCACATACAGCGGAGTGACTTCCTATCTCCTCCAGATCAAATACAAAATGCTCAGTTTGGCATTTGTAGCCCTCTTCAGTTTTTCCAGTCTTCTTGTTCCTTACTCTCCAACACACACTCGTTGATCCAGTGACACTGGACTCTGTTGTTTCACGACCAAGACGCTCATCTCTAGGCTCCTGCTATTTTGGATTTTGGTCCTATCTCAATCGTTACTTAACTGTCCAAATAGTCTTATTTTTTATTTTTTGCTGTTATTATCCTTGTTTGACATCTAAGGAAGAGCAGGTAAGCTATTTACCCAAGGCCATATAGTTCATCATCACAAAAGAAAACCCAGGTCATCCCACCTTTCTCTAAGGTCCTTCTAGCTTTGTAGTGACCTCATTCGATGATCCATCCATTCATCCACCAGCATTTATTAAACATTTACAGATGTGTGCAGATCGTTGGTAGAGGTATAACAGAATCAGGAAATGGTACAAGATAGAGGAGAAATGGAGTCTAGGGCCCCTTTCTCTGGGAATTCACAGTTTGCATAAAACCAGGGAACAAGTGAGGAATTACAAAGCAAGGTGAGTAGAAACAGAAAACACTGCTATGTACGGTATGCAGAGCCAAGAAACAATGGGGGAGGGATGGCTTGTTCAGAGAAGCTTTCTTGGAGCCAGGAAAAAGACAGTGTTTGGTTTGTTTTTGTTTGGTGATCTATCCCTTTTCTCCAAGGCCCATATAAAAGAGTGAAGTTGCTGGGTGAGTTGTTTGGGGTGTGTGGGGGGGAGGGGGTGTGTTTGACTTATTTAGGGGGCTAATTCCAGGTTGCTGAACACCTTGATTCATCCTGGCCGTGGACAACCCACCACCATCCACCTTTGATTCCTTAATTGAGTGCTTTGGAGCCAATCCTCACATTCCCTGTCCCAGAGCATTGATGACAGGGATCCCAAGGACACTCCATGGCACCAACCCAATACTCTTTTTGAAAGCTTTCCTCTTTCTCTCAGCAAGAAAACCCATTCCTTGGTTTTGTCCTACTGCTTGGCCTCGCCTAAGGATATGATGCGGTGCAGCTAACTAAAAAAAACAAAAAAACCCTCGGCATGACCTAATATAGCCTGGCATTTAAGCCCCAAACAGAACAAGAATGAGGAGTAGTAATCGAAAACACGAGATATCTACCAACTTTTAAGACAGTACGATGAGAGGTTAATTCTCTTTTCCATCTAGGAAGACAAGATGGTGACCTGAATGAGGAGGGAACTTTCTGGTACCCAGGTAATCCAGGCCTTTTACCTACCCCAGCTTGTATGAGAAAGTGCCCAGTAAACCAAGGGCACTTCCCTGCTTAGCTTGGACAGGAGGAACGTAGCTTGTCACCTACTGTGTCTTATAGCTTCTGCTTTCTACATAGATCTCTAGAGATGAGTCCTAACCAATAGATAGGTTTTCTAGGGAGTTTATACTGTCAGGCTGTTGTGGGGGAGGGAACTATAGGCAGAGCACCACAAGAGGTTATAAATTCCATCGCCCTGACCTCTTAAAGTACAGCTTTAGGTTTTTTTTCCGTGTGAATAAAATGGTTTGCTTGGGTTTTGACCCTACAAGGAGTCCCTGAGTGACAGACCCATCCTTGGCTCTTTCTGGACCTCCCAGGCCATAGTGGAGCTGTGAATGACCTTAAGCATGGGTGGAACTTGGGAAAAGCACGAAGGGGTGTGACTCATCTTTTTCCTTTCCCCAGTAGGAGACTTTGGTCTCAAAGAAGAGCCAAGGAGTGAAAGGACTTTGAAGCTATTTTGATACGTAATTTTTTTTTGGGGGGGAGGTCAGGAACAGGAAAGGAAGAAAAGTCAGAGAAAAGGAAACCAGATTTAAGGATAGGGATAATTTTCTAAGATGTCCACTACTACTGCTTTCTAACCTGCTTTACAAGTGGCCTGTTGCCCACTTGTTGAAAACCCAGTAAGTTTTTCCTTGGTGCATATTTCCCGTGGCTAAAGATCAAACTCATGTTCATCTTTATGGAGAATGAGGGAAGGAAAATGAGCACATTTGGTTATTGATGAAGTTCAACTTTCTGTCTTAGGATACTTAACACTTGAAAATATTTGGTGGGCCTAGATTCTTGAAGTGTAAAGCTCATATAAGACATACATACATATGTGTGTGTATATATATGTATGTGTGTATGTATATATGTATAAAACATAAATATATATGTATATATATATAAATATGAATATATATGGATACACACACATATATATAATATATATTATTATATATATACATATATATATATATATATATATATATATATATATTCTGCACATCTTGTCTTCTGTTAATGACATTAGTATGGTACAGCAGAAAAAAATATTGTCTTTAAAGTCAGAGGACCTGACTTTTTTTTTTTCAATCAGCTGCAAAGGCAGAACTGGAGGCATCTTCAAAAAGGTCTGGGATATCCTCAGCCTATTCCCTTCACTTAATTCTCTCACTTTTCTATGGTGGTTTAACTCCTTTACTAAGAGCCTTTAATAGAGATAGTATTCTAACTACCTTCTTCCTTCTGACACACATGGCCTGTGAAATAGATCTCAGTTCTTAGCCTCTCCAGCTGTTCATTTCCATTCTTGATGAAGACATAGGAGCATCCAGTCTTTTGAGTCTCAAAATGTCAAGAGAGAGAATGTCTGGGCTCATCTAGGTTTAAGGCCAGTTCTTATGTTTACTGCCTGTGTGACTTGGGGCAAGTCACTTAAACTGCCTGGGCCTCAGTTTCTAAAATGTCTTTAAAATGAGGGGATTGGACCAGATGACCTCTGAGATTCCTTCCAGCTCTAAATATATGATCCTCTTCTCCTCTTATACAATGGAAGAAGTACTTAATTTGCAATTAGAGGAACAGTGGCCAGACCCAGCTCTACTACTTATCTATGTGATCTTGTGCAAGTCATTTCTCTGTACCTTAGTTTCCTCATCGGTATGTAGTGAATTTACTTTGGTCTCACTTTCCCAGAGTGAGGCCTGTGTGCAGCTGTCCTCAGGGTTCCAAGGATATGCTGAGGATTTGGAGGGGTCTCTTCTCTAATGCAATTGTCTTAAGCACCTGCTAGCTATTTCCCCCTTTATCAGGTGTTGTGGAGTAGCACCCTGATTCTCTTTAACCACTTAATAGCAATTAGCTTTTACAAAGAGATATTTACTTTGAAGATATGCCAAGAACACCCCCAACACCTTGGGGACCCTCTCCTCTATCCCATCTCAATATCTGGGGAGGCTTAAACTTGGCTCAGTTCCTCCTTGACATTGACCCCACAAAGTTCCCATTCAGACTTGGCATGATTGCTGGACAAGTCCTCATTTCAGTTGCTGTTGGGTGGGATCCTGAGGATTATTCCCAAATGCCACTTCTTGCTCCTCTGGGCATTGATGCTGAACTGGCCTTAAACCTAGATGAGCCCAGACATTCTCTCTCTTGACATTTTGAGACTCAAAAGACTGGATGCTCCTATGTCTTCATCAAGAATGGAAATGAACAGCTGGAGAGGCTAAGAACTGAGATCTATTTCACAGGCCATGTGTGTCAGAAGGAAGAAGGTAGTTAGAATACTATCTCTACTAAAGGCTCTTAGTAAAGGAGTTAAACCACCATAGAAAAGTGAGAGAATTAAGTGAAGGGAATAGGCTGAGGATATCCCAGACCTTTTTGAAGATGCCTCCAGTTCTGCCTTTGCAACCAATAGAAAAACAAAACAAAACAAAACTGTGTGGTTAGCAAATGAAACCAGTTATAGAATGTCTGTCTATACATGTTCAAGTCTCTCCAAGATACTTCCATTACATGTCATTACAACACTCTCAAAAGCAGGTTTCCTAGACTCCTTCACATGGGGAAGTTGCATTATTAAGCACCCAGATGCACTCAGTGCATGTTCCAATCCCATGTTATACGTAAAATGGGGTATCAGACTGCATAATTCCTATGGATTCTTCCAGCTCCTAATCTATGATTTTATGGTGCTTTTTTTTTTTATTCTTTATGTTTCTACATTTCACACCCAGGTCTCCTCTTTATTGAAGGATATAACCTATTGTCCTTTTTTTTCTATCTATGACCCAAGTAGGCTACCCAGATTTCAAAAGTAACTATCCTTCCCTACCTTCCCAACCTTTAACTAGTAAGCTGGGCCCTATGATATTATCTCTCCCCACTCCATGAAGTTTCCCTTGTGAAGTCTTTAGGGGATTGATCATTTCCTTTAAGATCTTACTTAGGGGTAGGTTACCACAAATTTGTTATTCTACAGGCCCCTAGAAAATTACTCATTGTTGGTCTAATTCCATTCCTTTCTAGAGATCGAGGTTAGAAGATATCAGAACAATAACAGCTGGTCATATTTCTCCCATATACCTCCTTCTTCAAGCATCTGTTCAAGATGTCCTGGATTTCCTGAGGGTAGAGGAAAAAAAACCCATTTGGGGCTTGGTCAGTATTTTTCATGTTTTGAATAGATCTCTGAACACTTTATTTTCATAACCTGATGGATCTTCTGGCTTAGGGGTTGCTTTTTCCAGTTCTTCCTCATCTTCATGAATCATCACTGGCTTGAGATGGGGATTGTAGCAGCAAGATGCTGGACTCATTTTCACATGATCCGTTTCCACCCTCACCTCTCCATGATGTCATGGCATAGGCTTTGCCTTCAGGGTATAAATGCTCATGTGCCATTCAGTGGTTTTCAAAATTGGCTCATCTGTTTTGACATATGGATTAGCTTTAGAGCCAGTGGAAAAAAATGAGAGATCTACCTTGAAATGGGGAGCTTCATACTATTTTGTGGCAGCAGCCCTCCCATTGGCAGAGTTGTGGTTATTAAAAGGAAAAGAGATATATCCTAATTGAGATCAAATGGTTGGATGAGTTGTGAGTACTTTGTAGGCTGGGTTGGGATGAAGGGTGCAGAGTGGAGACAAAATGGGACATAGGGAAATCCCTTGGGATGCTGGAGTTACAGATGCCAGAGAGAGACACCTCATGGACTAAAAGAGGAAATAGGCAGGAAAAATCTTAAGTTAGATGTGTGAATTTTCATTGACATTTCCAAATCTCAAATCGGATGGACTGGAAGGCAGTTTGCTTTGTACACTCATCTATTACATATTCAGTTGAGTATATCCCTTAGGTCTTCTTAGTTTTTGCTTACTGATTTGTTCACTTTGGGCAGGAAGTATAGAAAGAATGCAGAAATCTTAGTTTGGTCTGGAATATCTGAGATGTTAGAGGTTTAAATTTCTCTTGCTTTTCTTACCCAAACACTTCCAGAATCTGGAGTATATGGTCTCTAGTGGGCTGTTTTAGGAGTTCAGGAAAATTCCAGTGGTGTGAAGTGCTTTCTGGTCAGGACTTGTGCCCAGTTGGGTAAAGAAGTTGGGCATGCCTATCCCATCTGCCTTTCCATCTTTCTCCATGCCCTTCTGTCCTTGGCAGGGACCCTTGATGCTACCCTGACTCCTCAAGCTATGAATTATCTACATAGGTCTGGAGGTGAATAAAAGTCAGAGAATGGTTACCAACAAACAGCTTCCCAACTCCATCAGTTCAATTATTTTGCGTTGGGTTGTATGGAAATGTCATGGGGCCCTTAAATCCCAAGGAAGACGGATCCCATTCCTTTTGTCTTTCCAGGAATCACTTGTTTCAACTTTACTTAAGTTGGGACCTATTAAATCTTGACCAGAGATGAGTTGGTGCCACTTAAACACTTAGTTTTCTGCACACGTACCACCCTAAGGCACAGGAGAGCTCTATAAATGATGGAAACGCATCATAATTGGGGTAAAGACGAAAGGCACACCAACATGCTCACGCAGCAGACCAGTCCTGACCTGGCCAGTGTAACACCTGAGGTTTGAGGCTGGAATGAAATGATACATGCTTGTAACATTTAGCAACTAACAAAGTGAGTTTACTTAGCCATAGCAGGGAAAGGATATTCAGCAAGGATACAGTGTTGATTAAGTTTAACACAACTTTTCTGTGTCTCCGTTGCCCATAATCATGTGTGGCCAGAAGACTAGGGGAGCAGCTGGAAGTTCTCTATGCCCTGGCTCATTTATACTCTGGTATAAGAGTATCAATAAGACATCAATGTCCCAAGCTTTGGTATCCTAAGCCAATGAAATCTTAAGGGCAGTTTTAATGTCTTTCAAGGCAAAACTAACCTAGCCAGTATAGGGCTTATAAGGCATAGCCTTAGGAAAAGCTTACCTGATGGGGCCCAAGAAGATATTATTTCTACTGTGCTTGGGTACTGTGTGAGCCACTGGAGATTTCTTTATAATCCCTGCTTCTGAGAGATGAAGTCCAGTTGTGGTTGCAGATGCACCTGTCTGGAGAAAGGTCCAGGTGGCCTATGGGCTAGCCACATCTAGGTTCAGTTTTCATACGCAGATAATACTTGCCCTTGGCTCCTGGGACCTTCCTTGATCAGTTTCCCTACACTTAGAATAACTGATAGAAATCAGATATTGCCTTCCCCATTTCTATCAGTAACAATGATATGTACCCAGCTACTTCAGATGAATTTTTGTTGTTGTTACTAATGGTAGGAGTCTTCAGCTCACAAGATGGATAGATAGTTTGTGCCACCAGAATCATCCTCATATTAGAAAAGTTTGAAAAGCCCTGAGATGCTAGCAACTATCGTGACCTCTAGTCTACAGAGTGTTTTTTTTTTTCTTTCCCTGAGGTCAGGGACAGGTCTCAGGTGATTATAGATACAAATGATGAAGAGGGCCTGGACTGGTCATCAGCTTCACCCGTTGGAACCTTTTCAGCAACTTCCTTTCTCTGAGGATAGCCCTGGCCTTCTCAGCCTTTGCTTAGCTGCAGGCTCAGAAACCCCAAGGGCCAAGGCTAACTGTACACTGAGGCCTTCAAGGGCACTTGGATGTCTTCTGTAATTTCACACATCAAGAGCTGACTGAGCAATGCCCAGGATAGATTACTTCAGCCACTGGGGCAGGGCTTCTTAACCTGTTTCGGGTGTCATGCATCCCTTTGGCAGTTTGTAGCCCGTGGCCTCCTTCTCAAAATAATGTTTTTTAAATGCGTAAGATAAAAATTCATTGGATTACAGAGGAAACAAATTATGTTGAAATAGTTTATCCATCTACCTACCTACCTACCTACCTATTTGACATCTATGGTTCCAGGCAGAGGGTTAAGAACCCTTTCTCCAGGAGAATGGAAATAGAAGTTTTATTAAATGCAATCAAAGTTTAGGATTCCCAAGAGCACTTGAAGCTCCATCTCTCCTGATTAACAGCCAAACTAAACTTCTAATTACTATAGTAAACTGATATAATTTTTTTGACCTGTGATCATCAGAGTAGGAATTCTTGGTGAGATAACTCTCTTTAGAAATTAAAACGTGCAACTATTTTTCAACCTAGAGTTGGGTGGCAGGGCACTGAAAGGCTAAATGATCTGCTTGGGGTTATATAGCCAGTATGTGTCAGAGGAGAGATTTAAACCCAACTTTTCTTGTTTTTAAGGTTGAACTTCTATGCACTATGTCATAATGCTTTTTTTTACCTTTTATTACTTGGATTCAAACATGGCATTGGTTTGACTATGTCCCTTGCAATATAACTTTTAATGATAAAAGTTGGACTCATCTTAGATCTAGGCCTGTAAGAAAAGAACTTAGAGTCTAATCCTCTCATTTTACAAATCAGAAAACTGAGGCACAGTTAAGGCTGTACGAGATTTGAGTCTACACCAACATGAATCCAGTTTCCTAACACCATTAATATCAATCAACCAATCATTATTTATTGAACACTTACTATGTGCAGGATCCTGTGTTTGGCATTATAGGAAATACTGGTGTGTCTGCAAAAAGGGCCAATGGTCTTTAGGATGCTGTAAGCTAATCAGAAGTAGGATATGCATAAGTTCATAAGGGAGGCATAAACAAGAGTTCTTGAGAAGGAGACAGTTGGCTTCCTGTGAGGTGGACAAGGAGAGGAAGACCTCTTCTGGCTGGGAGAATAAGGGAAGGCATAATGGAAAAGGTGACATTTAAGCTGGGTCATAGGATTTCAACAAGTAGTGATTGGAGGCTGTATTATAAGGGAGTGTTATAACCCTGTTATAAGGGAAGTTTCTTGCTTTTATTTAGAGTTTCTATTCTTTTTCTCTCCTAGGATATCTGGGTTGGAGAGAACTATAGTTCATAATATTTGCTAAGATCATTTCTTTTGGAGAAAATCAGAGAAGGCGGGATACATACTCCCTACTTTCTGTTTGGTATCCCAAGGGAGATCATTTTCCTTGAAGAATGACATTGCTCAGAGAGAATCTGGGAGTAAGGGAGGAGCCACTCCAGAACTTGTCCCAAGTTCCTGTCCTTTCCTCCATGACACTTCTATAAGTATGGCTTGCAAATCTCTTCCCAACTAAAGACCTTGTTGGGGTGAGGTGTGTAGGGGGGAAGGTTCTGGGAGATGGACAGGTAAGGATATCCCCTTTGTGATTGTAACAGGGTTGTTAAGTCAGAGGCCTTAAGTGACTGGCATGGTGTTTTCCTAGGAGTTGGTTTGGCAGTTAAATAGTCCTTGTCCTTTACACCTCCATTCCCTAAGCAGCACTTTGCCACATTTAGTTGCACTGAGTTCTCTTCAGCGTGTACACAACTGAGGCGGAGCCAAGATGGCAGAGTGAAAGCAGTGACTTGCTTGAGCTCTCCCCTAAACCCCTCCAAATACTCATAAAAAATGGCTCTAAACAAATTCTGAAGCAGCAGAACCTACAAAAAAGACAGAGTGAAACAAATTTCCAGCCCAAGACAAACTGTATGATTGATTAGAAAGGTGTATTATGCTGGGCTGGGAGTGCAGCACGGCATGGGCGTGCAGGCTGCAGCGAACCTGGAGTAGGCCTCAGAGGACTGAATCATGGGCAGCTGTGGAGGTTTCCAGACTCCTCAATCTACGCATGCCAAAGACAACTTAGAAGGTCAGTGGGAAAAGTCTGTTTCTGCGGTGCTCAGAGAGGAAGGCGGGATTTCAGCTCCATTCCCCAAAAGTGTGGCCCTGGCAGGGCAGCTGCTTCCTGAGCTTCCAGCCCACAGACTGAGGGGGAATCCAGTGGCTGATCAGAGAGGGATTGCAGGGATCTCTTTGCCTGTGCTGAGGCAGGAATCTCTTGCTTTGCCCATGTTTGGATCTGGGTCGCAGTTCTGGGCGGTGGTGCTGGGGTAAGGAGGAGTGCTGGCTTAGTGGAGCTTGTAGTGGCTGTAGAGAGGAACCCCTCCTCACAGTTACAGGACAGAAAGGAGTACTTGTGGTAACAGGCCAGGAAAGGAGTAAACACCTCACCCCTTATCATACCACCTTGGAAGAATTGAAAATTTACAGGTCCCTACAACTATCTCTGAAAACAGCTATACAAACCCCTGAAGCTTGGGACAGTACGTTCTCCACATTGGAAGTAGACTCTTACCTTAACAAAGAGTTTAAAACTCAAGTAATTGGCCGGGATCATGAGCAAGCAGTGCAAAAAGAGTCAGACTATATTATCTTACTTTGGTGAAAAAGAAGATCAAAATATACAACCAGAAGAAGACAACAAAGTCAAAGCTCCTACATCCAAAGCCTCCAAGAAAAATATGAATCAGTCTCAGTTCTTGGAAGAGCTCAAAAGGGATTTTGAGAAGCAAGTAAGGGAAGAAGAGGAAAAACTGGGAAGAGAAATGAGAGTGATGCAAGAAAATCATGAAAAACAAGTCAACAGCTTGCTAAAGGAGACCCCAAAAAATACTGAAGAAAATAACACCTTAAAAAATAGCCTAACCCAAATGGCAAAAGAGGTCCAAAAAGCCAATGAGGAGAAAAATGCCCTAAAAAGCAAAATTGGCCAAATGGAAAAGGAAGTACAAAAGATTACTGAAGAAAATACTTCCTTAAAAATTAGAATAGAACAATTAGAAGCTAGTGACTTTATGAGAAAAACAAGACACTGTAAAACAAATCCAAAAGAATGAAAAATTAGAAAATAATGTGAAATATATCTCATTGGAAAAACAACTGACCTGGAAAATAGATCCAGGAGAGAGAATTAAAAAATTATTGGACTATCTGAAAGGCGTGATCAAAAAAAGAGACTAGACATCATCTTTCAAGAAATTATCAAGGAAAACAGCGTGTACACAACCACTTTGGATGAGGTTTTATTTTGTTGTTGTTGTTGTTACTACTGGTAGCAGAGGACCATGTTGGAAAAGTGAAGTGGTTCCCATGAAGCCCCCTTGGAAAACTGTGAGATTGTTGCTAGAGATCTTAGAATCCGTAGGCCAACTAAACCTTGTAATTTTAATTGAATAAATAGGTTAGATGAATTTTGTTGCTTCAATCAGACTTTTAGTCCCTGAAAGCTGTACGACAGCCCCAGCCTCCATCTCATTAAATTATTCAGGGTCATAAATAAGCAAACTTTCCTTCTGTGCACTGAATAAATAAGTATGTCTCACACATATACATATTACTACTTTTCAAATATGTGTAGATGCTATTGTAATGAATAAAATTCACATTCATTTGAAAATATGATTGCATTCATAGTAATTTTAGTTAATCATCTATTTTCTCAATCAACAGATGCTATTGTTACATGGGAGTCCGCATTTTTTTTTGTCTCCTGGTACAAATAGGCACTTTTATTGATGGTTGGGATGCAGTTAGACATAGGCAGTAGGGAATCAGAGGGCACACAGACAATCAGGCCCAGGGGAGGACAGAAGTCCCAGAACAGGCACAGGATGTGGAAGGCCCCAAGGTTGGGAAATACTACTTCTTTGGGAAAATGAAATAAAGCCTACTGGATAGGATTTGAGGACATTAAAATACTAGGCTCAGGAAAGCTAATATACACATAAGCGAGTGAAACAAAGCAAGTCTGATTAGCTGAGCTTGGCCTTAGGACCTAAGAGGAGAGATAGAAGGCTCATTTGCCCTGTGCCACCTCCTGATCACCTTTCTTTGCCAGCCTTCCTCCTTTCAAATGAAGAGAATGCCCTTGGGGTCCCAGCCATATCAGCAAAGAGAGAGGAGAGCCTTCCCAGCCTTTCCATCAGTTTTCCATTAAAAGGCTATTAGTTTTCATCCTCCTCCCCAACCTTATATTTCCTATGCCTGCCTCACTCCACCAGGCCCTTGCCTCCTGGATGGGAGAGAAAGACAGAAAACAAAGGGACTCCCACCCCATCACCACTCACTATCTCCCTACAACCAGCTTGAAACATGCCAAAGTCAGGTGTATAGGTGCAATGGAAGGATAGCGCTCTCTGTCTCTGTCTCTCTCTTTCTCACGCTCACACACACACACACACATATGACAGGTCCATCCATGCCCCACACCCAACCTCAGCCTAAGAACAGGAATACATATACAAAGTTCAAGAGATTTTTTGTCACCCACAAGTATGAAATGAGTCAGAAAAATAGACCCTTTTCAGGTAGGGAAACATTGGCCAGAGGAGTAGGTTAAAAAAGTCATCTTTAAAGCAGCAGAATAAGTTATTAACATTCCCCTTCACCCACTCTTGCAAACTGACCTCTTGGGCCAGGTCTATCCCAGGACTGAATCCAGGCAGCTCAGCCTGCCTCCTCAGCCCTTCTCAGGATGAGAGAAAAAGAGTCTGGCCTCAAGCCAAAAGGGCCGACAAGAAGAAAATCTTGACCAGGGAACCAAGAGAAGAGTGAAGAGACATCTTTCTTAGAGATCTCTCAGCACAAGAGTAATTCTCCTCCTCCTCCCTCAAAAAAAAGAGTAAGCCACTGAGGGCCTGTGGGGAGTCCACATTTTTAAAAAATGTTTTAAAAAAGGGGGTCCTATATGAAAAAATATTGGGAATTGCTGATTTAGTGGAAAATATATGGTATTTGAATAAAAGGTTCTGGATTTGAGCCATGGATCAATTACCTGAGAGGTATCATGGTATAGGGGGTAGAATACTTTTCGCGGAGTAATAACGATCTAGGTTCAAATCCTGCTAGGTGTGTGACACTGCACAAGTCACTTAAGTTCTCTGTGCCTCAATTTCCTCATCTGTAAAATGAGAGGGAGGCTACTTGAATGACCTCAGACAAGTTATTTAGCCTCTCTAAGCCTTAAATTTCCTCACCTATCCAAAGGAGATGATAATGTCTGCCATACCTACCTACCTTTAGGAAATTGTGAGGCTTACATAAAATCATGTATGGTAACTCCTCTGGGTTTCCTTCCAAACTTGTCGGTCAGGTTTTTATGTTGGACATCTGAGGATATTCAAAGGGACTTTGTAGATCCATACTTATTTGTTATTGTTTGTCCTTCATTGTTGAAGAAGACCATGAAGTCAGAAAAGTGATGCTGTGATTTGCAAATGAATTGGATTTAAGTGAGGGAGGACTGTGAAGAGTCACCAGCCTCACTCCCTCCTCTGGAGCTGTCTGAGTCCAGTGTCAAGATACAGATCAGGACAATTGGAGATGGACCCTTATATAAAAACTATTGCTCACAAGCCCCAACTTTGTGCTTATTTTTAATAATCTTCCAAGAGACTCAATAACAAAGGGATTTACTAAGATTTCATAGTAAGGATAACAGTTACACAAAATTACTTTTATAAAGGTAAAGTATGGTCTCCGAAAAATACACAAAGCATCAGTGGGAAGAGTGGATATAAACTTCAGGTGAGATACATATGTAGAATATACATGAGTCCAGGAAACCCAAGGATCTCTTACTCCAGGGCCCTCATGTACTTTCTATTCTCATGGTATCCTCATACTGTTTCTCCCTGAGCGTAATGTCTGGGGTGGATCACCCAGATGGGCTTCCTGAATTTGCTTCTCTTTACTGACTGACTTATCCGTCAGGTTAATGTTCTCTGGAATCCACAGTTGGCTCTCTTCTCAGCTGCCAGAGGTTATGTTCCTTAAAT
Source organism: Phascolarctos cinereus (assembly GCF_003287225.1). Taxonomy (NCBI): domain Eukaryota; kingdom Metazoa; phylum Chordata; class Mammalia; order Diprotodontia; family Phascolarctidae; genus Phascolarctos; species Phascolarctos cinereus. The sequence goes on along the minus strand of NW_027555736.1, from coordinate 99,969,223 downwards.
TGCCTCATGCCCTGACTCTGCATCTCTATGTCTCTGACTCTACTTCCTGCTGGATGTGGTATCTTCTACTGGGGATGAGGTGGGGAAGTTAGGGAGGAAGAAGGAGAGAGAAAATCTCCCTTCCCAGTTTTTTCTGCCTTCTGGTAGAAACAGAGGGGGTCATAGTTGACAAAGCTTCCTTGCCTTAATTACTCTTTCAGGCTGGCAGGCTTAGTTTTGAAAAAAACTTGAGGGGTGTAGCTAATCTTCAGCCACCTTGTGTAAAATCAGTCATTAATGCAGATTCCTTCTGAAGTGACTCTATGTTTTAACCTTGCTTAACTTTGGCTACATCCTGAAAGTGCACTAATTGCATCCAGGCAAATCATATCTTCTTAGCCCTAATCCCATCTCCTTTGGAGCTTGAGGCTCTAAAGATTAGGACACACCCTTCCAATGCTCTTTCAAGGATAGAAGTTTCATATGCTATACTCAATTTCATGCTGTAAATTTATTCCTATGGCTTCCATTTGGTAAATGTTATGACTTGATAAAATATTGTCTGTCTGAGATTGCTTGCAGGCATTTTTTTTATATGCAAGCAAGTTTTTATAATGCCATAAATTCCTACAAGCCAGGAAAAAGTTTTCCAACCTTTACTTGTCTGTCTTTATCTCTGCAATCTCCCACCTGGCCAGAGTAGTGAAAGCAGAGACAAAGAAAGAATCTTGAAAGTTTTTCTTCCTTATCTCTCACTGAAAGTCTAATCAAAATTCAGTGAGAGCAAATCCCTGCTTGATATTAGCAAGATCTGGGAGAGTGATTTTGAGGCTTCATTAATTAGTCTTCCTCATACTTTTAAGATCCGTTTTGGTGCTCTCACTGAATTTTTTTTTTGTACTGTAAAAAATTTATTTATTTGAGTTCAGATATTTTTGAAATATAAATTTGGTTGTATTTTTAAGGCTATAATTCTTGTCACATTCTGTGGTTAATTTTATTGTGCTTATTAAAAATGATTATTACTGTTTTGCACTCAGCTGTTTGGAAAATAGTTTATTTGGGAAGGCACCAGCTTCAGCACACTGATTGTAGGGAGTAGACAAATATTTCACACTGGAATAGAAGGCTGTCTTTGTCAAGTACCACAACTCAGTAAAATGACAGCTCATATGTGATTTGTCCCCCTGGAAATAAGGGTCATGCTTGCCACCCACCTCTCCAAAGCGTTGAGGATTAAAGACAGCATTTATAAGGTACTTTGAGCTCCTTCTACATAGTGCTGTGCCAGACACAGACCTTGTCAGATTTGTAATTTTATACTTAGCTGAAGCTTCACAATAATTTCCTCTCCAACTAAAATGGACATGATTCAGTTCTTCTGGCATTCTATTGAACAACATGATACTGAGATTGAGTAACTTTTACAAGCTTTTAACATGGATGTTTTCTGAGTTGCTGCAACAAGTCATGAGCATTGTAGAGAAGATTAAGTAATTTTGTTTAAGTAGTACTTTTAAATTACATCACTGTTCATTTGAATGAAAGCTGATACTCCAGATACTCTGATCTTATACAAAAATTAGATAAGAAAGTGAGAGTCAAAATAAATTTACTCATTAGTAAAGTATCCCCTAAATGACTAATAATGAACTTTTAAAACTGAGGTTTATGATTTATACAACATCCTTTGGAGGGGTACACATTTGAGTCCTCAGTGACTGCCAAATGGCAATTGTTTTCATTGTAGAGATGTTGGAAAAGCTCATTAAAAAGACCCTCCCCCCAAACAAACCCCTAACCTTCCACTTCCCTAAACTTCCTCCCCAATAATACATTCTCCTTCTTTCCCTTTCTTAAGAGGGGGATTTTGGCACTTGGGTAGACTTCAGGCTAAATATTTCCATTCTGGCTCTAAAACTTAAGAGACTTCTGACAGCGTCCAGTCTCATTCTAAAAATCAGAGACCCCTGGCAGAGGAAAAACAGCTGCAAAACTCTCCACTTTGTCTCTGATGGTCTTGATAACACCCTGATACTTTACATCCCCAAAAGTTTCTCCTTGAAGTCTTTTGTGGTGGCCTGGAAACTGAGGTCTTTCTGAATCTGCAGTCAGTTCTATTCCTTAATGAATAAAATGGGCTATTTTGTGGAAATCTTTTTCTAGTAGTCCTCAGGAGGTCAGAGCTGGGGTTCCTCATCTTAGTCCACTAGGTCTTAATGTACCTTTGTCTCCTGGGCAGGTGTTCTTGTAACAAGGAATAGAGTAAGCTTCTAGCACCTTCTCAGTTCTTTCTTCATCTGTGCCTTTGTTGTGTAGGTCCACAAGGATCAAGTGGTTCAGAACCACTTGTCACTATGTGGTAACCCAACTCCATCTTGGCTGCTGACAGGTTTTTGCAGTTGGCAACCACCTGTTGCAGATAAGCCTTAAATTCAGGTGTCAAGGCTTGCTTCAGAGCTATAGCAACTCCTGAAATGGCAGGGTTGTGAGGCCCTCCCTGTAGTCCTGGGAAAACAGCTGAATTAATGAGTGACTCCAGATTTTATGTTGTTTCTTTGTCTGTCTTAGAGTCCACATGGCTCACTCCTTTCCTGTAGAAGATCAGGCCAGGCCAACAACCTTGAAATGTGGGCTATGTCAGCCATGAGATCTTCCCCATTATCATCTGTGATCTTCCACATGCGGGCATAGTCCAGGTTCCTGGAATAGCAGCTGATTCCTGCAGTGATCAGCTTTGGGTGGGAGAGGTGACCATTTTCTTCTAGTTTGTCATAGTCAATACAGCCAGTATTTTGTTTACCTTATAGGGCACAGACTCAAAAAAGATGGAGGTGGCAGAGACTTTCTTCTTATCTGTTATGAACCCATGGGTGAGGTGACCCCCCCCATCAGGCAGGTTTAGAACCATAATCATCCCATGTGGTTCTACCAGGGCTGTGTACACTGCAGAATTCATAGGAGATGCTGAGTATGGCTGAACATTGACCCTCCCCTCAGCTTTGAGCAGGCTATAGCCCTGTGAAGCCCTCTTCTGAAACAGTATCTCCAATTCATCCACAAACTGGGTGCCACCATAATACCTCTGGCCTGGGAATCCTTCTGAATACTTACTATTCAAGCAAGAACCCAAGGCTTCCAGAACTACTCAGCTTGCAAAATTCTCTGAAGCAATCAGTTCCAACCTAGTCTTATGGCAACTATTTTCCTTCTCAATGATTGTATATACCTCTAGATTACTGTCTTTCAATGGCTGTGTCAGCATATTGTTTGGGGGCTTCCCAGAGGCTAACGGTATGGTTCTCTCCATTGACTGTTGGTGCCATACTTTTGGACTAAGGATTCCTGGATGGGTACCAATTAGCAAGTAGCAACAATATACCCAAGCACCATTTTCTGCAGTCCAAGGTGATAGCAATCTCCACTCACTGACATTTTTTATGGGTGATCAAAGTTCTCTTAAGGTAAAAAGACCTTGTGCATGCTAGAGAACTTCTAAAGTGGCAGCTGCCTCAACCTCACCTCACTGCCTGTATTGCCCCCTTCTTGGGGCCTGCCAAAAATCTTTACTTCTTTTCTGGTTTTTTTTTCCCTGCAAAAATAGTTTCTTTTTTTTTCTTCTTTTCTCCTAGACTCTAGTTTTTCAAATCAAGTTTTCAGCATGCACAGTCGACAATAACCAAAGGACCTGTATTTATCCGACCAAATTTGTTTCCCACAATTATAAACCTTGGTTACTGAGTCCAGTCCATGCTGGCAGTTGAACTGGCAGTCCTTTCCTTTTCCCAAGATTTTAACAGCTTGCCTGAGTGGGAGTTGGCAGGAGGCTTACTCTGTGCTGATCCCATATTGGTATTAGTATCCCCTTGATCTTTCTGTTCCTGGGCAAACTAGTGTTGGGTGAGGACCCATACTTACCCTGCATCTTCTTTCATGAAGTTTTTGTTTCTTTGTGCACAAATAAGAACAAAAAAATATATATCAAATTTTGGTTTGAGACCTATTTTCTCCCTGCCCTTCCTGAGGTTGGGGAATTCAGTTCTCTGACCACTTCATGGCTGACTGAACCCTGGGGAAGTCCATTCCAACCTGATTGGACAAAGGTCCCAGTGTCGGGTGTGGAATCAGGGTAGGCTCTGTCTTGGTGTGATAGTCATTCTGTCAAGTGATAGTCATGCAGGCAAAGGGCCCCCAACTCCTGGCTGGCTTGCCAGATTGTTAAAAGAAATCTTCCTTTGGGTCCTCTCTCTGGTTTAATGAGGCAAAATCAGAAAATTAAAAGAATTTTATTCAGTACCTAAGGCAGACAAGCATAGGGTGGGCTAGCTGGTTTGAATCCCTCCTCCCCTTTTTATAGACAGGAGTAGCCCACTCCCATTTCAGTGAGGAGCTAGGTATGGTGTTAAGGAGATGGGGTTAGTTCTTATGAAAAGATAAAATGAGCATGTGCCATGTACTCATTATGAGAAAATAGGATCAGGGCTAAGGAGATAAATTAGCATGTATGTATGCCCTCTCCTTCAGGCTGGCTGTGTAGCCAAAATCAAGCAAAGTTAAAACATGGAGTCACTTCCCCTGCAATAGTGAGTGATTTTACTGAAAGGGCAGAACATTATGTCAGAATTCCCAAGAAGGGGGTAGATCATCAAGGACTAGCTTTTCAGGGGGTGACTTTATGATCAAAGTGAGATTTAAGCTGAATCTTGATGATGATTGGTGAGATTTAAGTGTAAGTCTACCCCCTTTAAACTAGCAAATTTGTGAACATAAAGAGTAAGCATCTCACCTAGACAGTCTTTGCACCTTGTAAAGAGTAAGCCCTTTTCAGCTTTGAGTGGATCATTTTGTACTTACTAAAGTATATTACAAGCTAGAGCATTTGCATATTAAAATCCAGGAAAGTAGCTGAATTGTTGGCAAAAATAAAGAACTTGCTCCTGGGGTGTAGATTGCCTCTGGACCTTTTTCTCACCTACTTATTTGCAGGTAACAACAACAAAAGAGCCTTGGAGTTCAGAGAAAACTGGGAAGGAAGCCTTGCCCTCCAAAGCTGTTTGGTGACTATTGAGCAAATGACCATTACTTGGTTAGGGTTTTCCTGAAGAAGTGAAGATTTGGTAAATGTGCTGGACAATCAGGGCAGCTAGGTGGCTCAGTGGATGGAGCGCTGGCCCTGGATTCAGGAGGACCTGAGTTCAAATCCAGCCTCAGACACATAACACTTACTAGCTGTGTGACCCCGGGCAAGTCACTTAACCCCATTGCCCAGCAAAAAAACCAAACCAAAACCAAAACATAAAAAAAATGTGCTAGACAATCATCATGTCAGTCAGTCAACAAGCATTTACTAAGTGCCTGCTATGTGCCAGGTACTGTGCTAAGCCCTGGGGATATAAAGAAAGGCAAAAAACTTAAACAAAGCAAAAGCCAGTCCCTACTGGAATTCAGTTGCTCATACAGGGCCCTCAAGCTCTGTAAGAGTCAAAAGGAAAGGCTGAGCCTCAAGGGTGTTAGCTTATAGAGTAGAACCTGCTTTTGTACTGCCTTCCTGAGAGATTGCAGATATCAAGAGTCAAGGCCACAAAGGAACAGAAATGGGGAAGCTTCTGTCAGTCCTAATATGAGTCCCTGCTCTTTTTGAAAGAGCAGAGTACCTCTTCATCTAAGGATTGCAGATTAGCCTGAAATTGGAGGTGGCAGAGAATGTAGCTGCCCAGTCAAAAGAAGCTGATGAAATCCAGCAGAACAGCTAAGTGGAGCAACCCCTTTGTTCAATGGGGAACAAAGTGAGCACATCACAACTGGAAAGACAAGAGTCCTGCAGTAATAAAAGTGTGAGTTGCATCGATCACCTGTCTTCCCTATTAGTGTGCCTCACTACCAATGTACTTTTTGTGCCCACTCTTCCCATCAATGCTGTATATTTATGGGAGAGTCTGCCCCGGATTTATGATGGAGGAGGGGAAAATGTTTGGTTCTTAATATCCTATCTCAGTAAAAGCCTTTATGCTGAGCTAATTGTGTCTACTGGCTGGCTATTAAAGGCAAGCCCACCAGTAGGGGCTCATTAACTATAGTTTTTAGGAATGTGGACTCACAGGGCACTCTAGAACTTGGGAATAGCAAGCACACTCTCAGAATTGAGTAGGGAGAGTAGACCAGAGGGGTGCTATTCAAGTTGGCAGAAAGAAGCAGGTGGAGCTTTCTAGAAAAGGGGGACATGAAGACAAAGGCATCAAAGACAGGAATAAGCAGATACATATGTAAGATGGATGGTGAGGTCTCAGTTCTGATTGGGGAAGAGGACATGTTAGATTCCCAGACAGTCTATTTGAGAAAGGAAGAGGGCTTCCCAGGAACCTGGTGCTCAGTTCCTGATGTTATTGGCCTTGTTCCTTTGTGCACATGCCAAGAGCTATTGAAATACTTTATATTCTAGAGATTTCTTAGAGGATCACTAAAGCCACTTGAAAAATTCACTCTATTTTTAGTTCCTTTAGCTTAAGGAAATGCAATCCCAGTTCTCCCCCTCCTCATTGTTTATTTAGCACTTGTGAAACTAATTTTTCCTTTTTAGCTCAGGGCAGGGGCAAACCAATCAACAGTTAGAGGGAGGAGTTCTCCTCCCCATTCCTATTTTGGTACCTCCCCTAGTTGTTCACATGAGAAAAATCAGGACCTTCGAGGACACTGGAATCCTTTGAAACCTGGCTTCTCATTTTAGTGACAGAATTCCTATGTGCCAGGGAGCAGAAGTAGCATAGGATGAAATAACAACAGTGATAAAAATGTGGAAGGACTGAAGTTAGAGTAGGCTGTGATTGACAAAAGCCATTTCCCATTGCTCTCAAAAGATTGAAAGCCTCCCCCTCCCGGCCAATGAAACATCTTCCAAGCTAAGAGACTTAATTCACTGCTGACTTCCATCAAGTGCCCCATCAGGGGAATTCCTTTCAACCTGTTTCACCCTTTTCCCTTTTCTTCCAAAACTAGCTATTGAAGATTAGAGTCCCATTTTCTAGATGAGGAAACTTTAGCCCAGAAAGTTTGTCTTACAGAGAAGCCAGGACTATAACTCAGATCTTCAGACTCCTAGGCCAATACTCTTCACTGAGCTATGCTGCCTTTTAAGTGTATGGAACAATAAATGACTTTACTACTGCCCTATTGTTTGGTAACAAGCATATAAGATTATTGTTTTGGATGTTCTGGTTCAACTAACATAACAACAACAAAGCATTTGTTCAGTACTTACTAAGGGCTAGGCACTGCAAGACAGTGGGTATACAAAGAAATAAATGAGACTATTTCTGGCCTCAGGGAGCCTACATTCTACTCGGGGATGAAACATGCACACAGGTAAGCAAATATAAGATATTTGCAAGACTAGTGCAAAGAAATTTTGGGGGTAGAAGTGGTACTCACAGCTGAGGAAATCAGTAAAAGGCATCTTTTAGGAGCTGGTACTTGAACTCCACCTTGAAGTGAGCCAGGTGTTCCAAGAGGTAGAGGGTGAGGAGGATGAATTTCTAGTCTAGCCTATGCAAAAGCTGGGAAGTGGGAAATTGAATGTCATATAGGGAAATCAGCAAGTAAGCTAGTTTGGTTGGAATGCTGAGGGCGTGAGGGGGACTAATGTCTGGCAAGGTTAGAAAAATGATTGGAACTGGCTGTAAAGGATTGAAATGCCAAACAGAGGAGTTTGTGTTCTAACTGGAGGCAACAGGGAACCACCGAAACTTTTTGAGCAGTGCAGTGATATGATCAGCTCTTAGTAAAGACTCACAGAGTCTTAGACCTCAAAGATCAATGTAATTACTCTCTCTCATATTATGGATGAGGGAACTGAAGTATAGACAGGGTGAAGTAACTTCAATCCCACCAACAATTATGGAATGCTACTTTGCGCTCAGTGCTGAGATTATAAAGATAGATGTTACACAGACCCTTTTCTCAAGGCCCTTATAATATTATAATGGTATATGTGTATCCCTCTGTATGTATATACAATATGTGTTTAGTCATTTTTGGTCACGTCTGACTCATTGTGACCCCTTTTTGGAGTTTTCTTGGCAGAGAAACTTGAGTAGCTTGCCATTTCCTTTTCTAGTTCATTTTATAGATGAGGAAACTGAGGCAGACAGGGTTAAGTGACTTACTTGCCCAGGGTCACACAGCTAATTAAGTGTCTGAGGCCAGATTTTAACTCAGGAAGAGGAGTCTTCCTGACTTCAGGCCCAACATTCTATCCACTGAGCTACCTAGTTTCTCCTACCATGCATATACGTTTGCACGCACACTCACACACACACACATGTACATAAAAACACATATTCACATATGTGTGTATAAAAATAGTTGGAGGGTTTCTCAAGATAATATTGGTCACAGAATGGTTTTTTTCCAGTTTAAACAACTTTTTCTTATAAACTTAAAAACCCTCAATAGAAAAAAAAATGAAAACCCTCAACATGACCATTCAATTGAACTATTTATAATAAAACAATTAACTTTAACAAAACAACTTGTGTTCTGTCTTCCTATTTGCCCCTTGACATCTTTGTATATATTCTTTTATAGTTTAAGGATCCGCATTTTCATCCCTGTGAATATTTCTCCTCCTTGATACAGACTCCAATCCCTGCATGTTTTAAGGGGCTGTATTTTTGAGTTGTTGTGACCAAAATAATTCATTACTTCGAGGATGACTTTGTAATGAGTCTCTCCGTATGTAGCTAGGCTGGTCCTCATGTGACAAGCATATTTAGTCCATCTTCAAGCATATGCTCAAAACCTTTCCGGCGTGGTAGAACTTGTTTGAGCCTGGGTTGTACTGACGTAGCCCTTGAGAATTATCACTAGTTCTCCATAAGGCAAAGAGACATTAGTATGGGACTTTGTTGGGAGCTATACCTGTAAAGCAGAGATTCTTTATCTAGAACCCACAGGGCTCATAGATAGATGTCAGGGGGATTGTGAACTTGAATGGAAAAAAAAGTCTCTCTTTATCTGAAAACTTGCAATTCCTTCAATTAAGAATAATAAGAGGAGAATGTCCTGAAAAGGGTTTGATTGGCTTTATCAGACTACCAAAGGGGTTCACGACACAGGAAGGCTAGGAACTTCTGCTATAAGTTTTTTTTTTAAAGTAATACTAGGGAATCAATATTAATTCTTGGAAGGATTGTCATCTTTATCAGTGGAAGGAGGAGTGATGAAATCCAAAAGGGCTTTTGAAGTACATCAGTATTGTGTTTGCTTGATCTGCTTTCTTCACTTTGCGTTACTTCATATGCATTTCCATATTCATTTGTCACCCTTGTCATGGTACCTTTTGGGTGAACGATTAAGCTTCTAGAGTTTGTGATTCTTAGCTCAGAGATAAGGAAATAGCTGAGACTTGGTACCTTTCCATTGAATTTGGTCAACAAGGCATCTGGGAAACCAAGTGGCATGCTGCTCTTGGTCAATCTCTTTGGGCATCTGTTCAGGGTTAGGACTGCCATTAGAATAGCAGAAGAGAAGGTAGGTTGAGAGGATACATTGTTTCTCAGTATCTTTTCCACTTGGGAGAACTGAACTGCAGCTGTGGTGATCCTCCCAGATTAGCACAAATGCTTTAGGAGGCAACTGAAAGTGGAGCTGATATGTGCAGATTTAGATCCGAGTGGCAGACAGATGGTAAGATACAAGCAAGTGACTGGGTTTTTCAGGTGAGAGGAGGTGGGTGTTTATTATTGGCAAATAATTGGGCAGTGTCTGAGGAGGCTGGCAATGCGAGAAATTCCTTTTCTTTATGAAATGAAAGATGGAAAATTATGTTAGGCCCCAAACTGGGAGCAGGTTCAAGCCTCTCTGGCTAGGCTGGGTAGTGGAAGAGGTCACGGCTTGGGTTTGTTGTAGCTCAGATGAGCTGGGTGTTCTTAGCGATTTCATTATCTGTGTAATGGAGTTAGTAACAACTGTATTTCCTACTTCATAGGGTTGTTGCAAAGATTAAGTAAGGTATGTGGTGCGGCAGATAGAGTGCTGGGCCTGGATCAGGAAGACTCAGTCTTCCTGAGTTCAAATCTGGCCTCAGACACTTCCTAGAGGTGTGACTTTGAGTAAATCACTTCCCTGCTCTTTGCCTCAGTTTCCTCATTTGTAAAATGGAAATAATAATTGCACCTATCTCTCAGAGTTGTGGTAAGGATCAAATGCCATAATTGGAAAGCGCTTAGTATAGTGTCAGGCGCGTGCATAGCAAGTGCTATATGAATGTTAGTTATTATTATTGTCTGTGCAACATATTATAACAATGTAAATGTGAAACGTGATCCCCATCATCATCACTTTTGTTTCAGGAGAGATCTCATGAGCAATGGCTAGTTGATTTAATAGTCAGTCTCCTGACTCCTCCTGGAGGCTCCTAATAACCTTTGTTGTTTTTCTCACCCCTCCCAATGACCTTTCACCACATCATGTTTCTCTGCCGACCGGAAGGTGGACTGGAGTTTAATATTTTACTCCTCTGTGAAAAAAAGAAGCATTGTGGCCAACTGATAAGAGCCACTGTTGGCTTGTGAGTTCTTTCCCCTCCCCCTCCAAACATTTTCCCCACAGGTCTTGGGCACACACACAAAACAGACTCTAATTCTTCACCTTAGGGGATTAGAAAGAAAAGACCCAGGATGGTTTTTGCAGGTTGTCCTACTAATAGTTGGGCACTGAATCACCAAATGGCATTCAGGAATCCTTCGTTATTCTGTAGGGGTCCTCCAGGGTGAGCTTGTAAGGGCTAAGGCCTATTCTTTTGTTTCTGACACATATTAATAATTCACTTTTTAAGAAGCCTGGCCTTGAGGGAGTTGTTGACTGTGAAATTTTTCAGGGCAGTGGGAGTGGCCTAATATTACGACATGACTAACGTGAAAACGGGTTTCATATGAATGTATATGTTGAGCCTTTATTGATTTACCTTCCCTCTTGCGGTGGGGAAGGGAGAGAAGGGGAGAAAATCTGGAACTCAAAATCTTATGGAAGTGAATGTTGAAAACTAAAAGTAAATAAATAACTTTATTGTTATAAATGTAATAATAAAACCCTCCCCCCTAACTGCAACAAAGTACCTAGTCCATAGGATATCAGAACCCCCACAATTACAGATTCATTCCTTTGACTTTTTTCTTGTCCCTCATTACAATTACAATTACATTACAATTCCGCATGGGAATTTTTAACACTTCAGGGCTATTCTTGAGAAAAAAAACTAATAAACTTCATTTTACAAATATGAGTTGTCCCAAAAGTCTTAGTGCAGGTTTTTTTTAAAAAAAGATCTTTGGAAAGTGAATTATTTACATTTCCTTTACATTTATTTATTTTTGTGAATTTTGAATGTCGTTGTTGTTCAGTCGTTTCCCTGGTGTCTGACTCTCTGTGATTTCATTTGGGGTTTTCTTGGCAAAGATATTGAAGTGGTTTGCCATTCCCTTCTCCAGCTCATTTTTATAGATGAGGAAGGAAACTGAGGCAAACAGGGTTAAGTGATTTGCCCATGGTAATATAGCTAGTGAGTGTCTGAGGCTGCATTTGAACTCAGGTCTTCCTGATTCCAGGCCCGTGCTATCTGCTGTGCCATCTAGCTGTCCTAATTTCTTTTTTGAATGGTAAATTTTAAATTTTAACAAGAAGGAGTACCCTGTCATTATGCATTCTTTATGCACAGTTGGTAGATCACTAAATGAGGTTCTTTTGCTTGACCACCTCTGTCACCTGATCGATCTTCATTAGACTTTTTTTCTGTGGGGGTTATGTCAAAACTTTCATGTATATATCAAAACTCTGTCCTTTGATGAGGCTAGGATTACACATGTCATCCTTTTAGTTACTAAGCAGCAGCTCAGCCACTGATGGAAAGTTTTTACAAAGTTTAATAATCGACTAGAGTTCAGACACTTGACACTTACTAGCTGTGTGCCCCTGGGCAAGTCACTCAACCCCATTACCTCAGCCAAAAAAAAAAAGACTAGAGTGATGTAGAGCACAAGATGGTGGTTATGTTGAATTTTTACTAAGAACATTAATATTAAAATGCAAATGTTTAACTTTTCAATTTTTTTTTTGCTAAATTTGCAGTTATGAATAATTTCTGAAGTTATTACAGCTTAAAGCTGCACTAAGACTTTTGTAACATATTGTATTTACAGAAGAGCAATATAGTCCTAGGCAGCTAGGTGGTGCAGTGGATAAGAGGACTGGACCTGGAATCAGGCTGACTTCTCTTCCTAGGTTCAAATCTGGCCTCAGATGCTTCTTAGCTGTGTGACCCTGGGCAAGTCACTTAACCCTGTTTGTTTCAATTTCCTCATCTGAAAAGTAAGCTGGAGGAAGTGGCAAAGCACTCTAGTATCTTTTGCCCAGAAAACCCCAAATGGGGTCATAAGGACTGAAATGAGTCAACAACAATAATATAATACTAGCTCACCTGGGAGGAGCTCTACATCACAGGGTAAAGAAATTAATGGGTTTTTTTTTCTTCTTGAAAGTAAGTTTCCAAAGGTAGAAAGAGGAGAGAGATAGTTGATGGAACTTGGAAATTCGAGACAAGGGGTGCTGGCAGATACACTTGGTTTTCCCTATCACCATACCAAGAGATAGCCCTTCTTCTGTTTGCTAAAAATGAAATTTAATAGTTTTATGTATATATAAACATATGTATGGGTATATCTAGATTGTTTCATTTGTTACTCACAATAATCTTGTGAGATAGTAAGGATAATGCTAGAGATGGGATTTTATTCAAATATAAATTTATGTATAAAATCCTCAGTTTAGCTTTTGAAGCCCTTCATAACCCGGCCCCCTTCTACAGTTCTATCTTTTTACATATTATTCTCTCACCACATGCTCTGCAGTCTGGGGACCTTGGCCTCCTTGCTGCTCCAATCCATCTCTGGACTCCATTGGAGAGCATTTTCACTCTTCCCTCCCCCCCTGCCCCACCCCACCCCAACCTGGAATGCTCTCCATCCTTATCTCTGCCTCCTGGTTTTTCCGGCTTCCTTTGTCCTAGCTCAATCCTACCTTTTACAAGAACCATTTCCCAATCCCCATTAATGCTAGTGACTTATCTCTGCCGAGTACTTCCAATTTTTCCAGTACATATCTTCTTCGTATGTAATTGTTTGTTGTCTCTTCCATTAGATTGCGAGCTCCTTAAAAGTAGTTTTTTGACTTTCTTTGTATCCCCAGTGCTCAGCAGAGTGTCTGGTATATTGCAGATGCTTAATAAAATGCTTGTCAACTGATTGGATTTTGGGCCAGAAACTCCTGTCTGTATGAGGCAACATTTTCTCTCCAACGTACAATTTTTGAGAGTTGCCTAGAATATGGAATAGTTAAGTGATTTTCCTAGGGTAGGACTTGAACCCAGGTTTTTCATGCTTCAAGGCCATCTTGAAGTGGAGTAGTAGAAGAAGTACTGTCATGTTGTTTGATGGATAATTCAGAGAAGTGAAATGATATATATTAAATCATCTAGGCCTTGTGACTCAAGTCCAGTCCCCTTTCCACTGTGCTTTGAGAATTCTTTAAAGGCAGTTCTCAGCTTCCAAATCATTATGGTGAGTTTGCTGTATTAAGTGCAATGGGCAGGTGGTCTTCTGGGTCCTTTGTTCTGCTGGAAGGGGCTATGGGTTAAAGGTTGTAGACATCCTTCTCCCAGGGCCTGTGAGGCAGATCACAAACCTCTCTGGGAGTAGGATGAGTTGCACTCTGCATCAGCTCCAGCCTCTTGATGGAAGTCGGCTCCATGCAGCTGTCAGAGGCATGGCTCCAGCCTGGCCCCCAGGCAAAACTATCTGGGAGAAGAGCAGGCAGTAACTGTGCCTTCTGGTGTTCCCTGGCTGCCAAGTGGTCCTTAAATAACCTGCCAGGGTCTCAGTTGGTTTGAGGAAAGAGGAAGAACAGGAGTGGTGCAGTGGAAAAAAGCATAGTACTGGGAGTCAGGATGCCCAGATTCTAGTCCTGGTTCTGAGCTATCTTTGTGATTTTGAGTTAATCATTCAACTTCTCTTAGGAGGAACTGGAGGATGAAGCCTTAGCTTCCTTAGAAGTCTTAGCTCCCTTCCTCTATGAAGGGATTACATTATCTGTAATGGCCAAGGTCCTTTTCAGTTCAAGCATTCTTTAGCTCTATGATTCTTTGATTGAACAACTCATTCATTGTCTGTGATGTTCCCGGCATATGGGGTAGAGGAAAGAGCATTGGATTTATAGGTAGGTAACTGGGTTCAAATTCCAGCTCATCCATGTGCTACGTATATGACTATGGGAAAGTAATTTACTTTTTCTGGGCTTGTTTCCTCATCTGTAGCGATAACAGCTCACATTTATATGGAGCTTAAAGGTTAGCAAAACACATTACCTTTGTGATTTCATTTTATCTTCAAAACAACCCTAAGAGATTTGATCGTGATGCTCATTTTATAGAAAAGAAGTCTAAAGCACAGAGAAAGTACATGATTTGCCTGAGGTCACACAGCAGCTAAGTATCTCAAGCAGTATTTGAATGCATATCTTTTGGACTCCAAATTCAACATGCTACCTACTATGCTTTGATGCAACAACAGTGCCTGGCACATAGTAGGAGCTTAATACATTTTTGTTGATTTATCAATTTATTAAAAAGCAGTATGCTGATAGTGTCTGCCTGCCAACTTGTCCTTGAATAGCCTATCAGGGTCTCATTTGGCTACAGGAAACAAGAATGGGAAGCAGTGTGGTTTAGTGGAGAGAACATTGCCCTGGGAGTCAGGAGATCTGGATTCTATAATGGCTCTGGCACAAAGATTTTAATCAGTTAACTTCTAAGGGCCTTTTTTAAAATGAGAGGAGCGGAATTAGATGATTTCTAAGTTTCTTTGCATTTCTAAACTCTTTGGGGGAGAGGGAATGATGCTACTACACATTGCAATCTCAGTGGGAGATATCTGGGGCTGTTGACAATGGGACAGTCTGGAGATGTTGCACCTGTTTTCTGAGCCATCATTTGTATTTTATAGAGGCTGACATGGCCCTTTGGCCATTTACACATAAATGTACCCATGGTATAAGAGACAAACACACAGGGCTCTTAGGAGAAATCATGGGTCTTTCCATCCCTATGTGCCTTGGCAGCCTGGGACTCTGTACACAGGAGTAAAGTCAAAGCAATGAAGTGGTAATTTGCAGTAGAGAGCCAAAGTCCAGAACCTGTAGGAGGAAAAAGAGAGCAGGCATAAAGGGAGGAGCAAGCCCAGAAATTTCCCCTGCCCTCATGGCCCAGAAGCAGCAGCATGGGGGAATCTGGAGAAAGGGCTGAAGAAAGCATAATTTCATTTTGGCTTCTTTGGAGGAGCTGTCAGCCAAGGGCAGGGACAAAGCTCAAGGTGGGACACCTGGAGCCAAACCCAATTTTGAATTTTGTTTCACAGAATCTCTGAGCTGGAAGGGACTCCAGACACCATTTGCTCTAACCCATACCTTAACAGATTTGGAATCAGATGACTTGGGTTCCAATCCCAGCTCTCTCACTTACTACTAGTATGACTTCAGACAAAGCATGTCATCTTTTGGCTATAATTTCCTCATCTGTAAAATGTGGGGATTGGACTACAAAGGGCATACATTCTAGTTCTAAATCTATAATCCCATCATGTTTACAACACAAGGTAATTTCCTTTCCCTGCCAGTGGTGCCAGGTAACAGAGTCAGAAGGAAGTATTCTGAAGTAGTGGAAAGGATACAACACAGAAATGGATTCTGGTCCTAGTTCTTGAGTGTGTCTCAATTCTAGTGAATAAATATGAAGCCGCTACTATGAGCAGATCACTGTGCTAGATGCTAGGGGATATGATAATTAGTAATAACTAATTTATATAATGCCTTACATTTATTATCTCATTCAATCCAGATACAAAGATGAATAAGAGATGATGGCTGCCCTTGGTTTCACCATCTGTAAAATTCCAGGCTTAGACTAGATAGTTTCTAAAGTCTTTTCTGACTTAGATGTGATTTGATCACTTGAGCATAAATGCAGACTTCTTTGGCTAAATGTGACCTGTCATTTTAACTTTGGAATTCCTATGACCTGGGCTATAGAGAAGGGTAAAACTGCTCCGTTTTTTGTTGGATTCTGCCCCTCTTTGTATTTTGTTTTCATACTCTCATCAGGCATGGCCTGCTCTCCTTATCTCACTCCCAAATCAACATCTCTGAGAAGCAAACAAAAAACCAACCAGTCACATGGCCAGGACCCCCTTGAAAACAAACAAATAAGCTGGTTTCTTGTTTGCATCTTGTTTACATCCTGACTTTCAGCTCCCTCTGAAAACTAGATCTGAAATTGGAGGGCTAAACCAGGCATCAGCAGCCTTGGAAAATTGCTTCTAATTTCCTAGTACAGGGTAGAGAAAGTGTCAGGTTTATGATGATTGCTGGGCTATTTTGCTACTTGGTGGGGAAATGAATCAGGAGGCCTGGTTTCAGAGAGTTTTCTATGGATTGGGTGCTTGGTTCTCCTCACTTTCAAACTTCTTATTTTTATTTTCAATGCCAATTTCTTAGGAACCTGAAATGAAGCTTTCTTTCCAGGCATTTGAGGCTGTTTTGTTTGAGCTAACATCAACTGGACTCCATGTTCCTTTAGGGAACTGAATTAATGAAATCATCAGCTGGGCTTACCCTTTTGGAGCAACTATTGATCATAGGATCATAGGATTTAACCCTGGAAGAATTTTCAGTGTGCATCTGGTCCAACCTCTTCATTTTACAGATGAAGAAACTGTGGCTCTGATAGAGATTAAGAGATTTGCCCAAGGTCATACAAATAGAGTTACTTTTATACCCACCATGTATAGCACTTTAAGGTTTTGCAAAACCCTTTTTATCTGTTTTCTCTCTCTTTTTTTTTTTTTTTGCAAAGAAAGAGTTCCCCTTTGCTCAAACCTAGGCTTCTTATGGAGGGGCC
This sequence comes from Phascolarctos cinereus, assembly GCF_003287225.1. Classification (NCBI taxonomy): domain Eukaryota; kingdom Metazoa; phylum Chordata; class Mammalia; order Diprotodontia; family Phascolarctidae; genus Phascolarctos; species Phascolarctos cinereus. The sequence goes on along the minus strand of NW_027555736.1, from coordinate 99,952,248 downwards.
ACAGTAGGGTTTGCCATGAGGAATAGTATATATGAGTTGATTGACTGGAAAACTCTAGAACATGTTTCCTTGAGGACCTGAGTTTGATCTTCATTGTGTATCCTGAAATATAACTTTACTCATCCTTAGGATCCCAGAATCTCAGACTTGGAAGAGACCCTAGAGGTGATCTTATCTAACCTGTGATTGAATAGGAATCACAGAGTTTTCGAGTGGGAAGGGACCCCAATGGTTATCTAGACTAATACATGTCTCAAAGGAAGTTCCACTATAATATACCTGTTGTTATTCAGTTGTTTCAGTCATGTCTGACTCTTTGTGACCCCATTTGGGGTTTTCTTGGCAAAGATACTGGAATGGTTTGCCATTTCCTTCTCCAGCTCATTTTACAGATGAGGAAAATGAAGCAAACAGAGTTAAGTGACTTACCCAGGGTCAAACAGGTAGTAACTGTCTTGAGCCTGGATTTGAACTCAGAAAGATATCTTCCTGACTCTAGGTCCTGATTTCTATCCACTGTGCCACTTAGCTGCCCATGCTAAACCTTTTCTGTGCTCAACATTCCCAGTTCCTTCAACTTTTTCTCTTAAGTCATGGACTCAAGGCCCTTTACCATCCTGGTTGGTCTCAACTAGATGTTCTAAAGTTTATTGATGTCCTAAAATTATTGCAGCCAGAACTGAATACAGTACATCAGATGCGGTCTCACAAGGGCAAAGTCCAAAGAAACAAACACCTTCTTACTTTTGGAAGCTATGGTTCACTTATTGTAGCCTAAGTTTGCATTAGTTTTTCTTTCTTTCTTCCTTTCTTCCTTTCTTCCTTCCTTCCTTCCTTCCTTCCTTCCTTCCTTCCTTCCTTCCTTCCTTCCTTCCTTCCTTCCTTCCTTCCTTCCTTTCTTTCTTTTTTCTTTCTTTCTTTCTTAAAGGTGGAGGGTGGAGGAGGTACCATGTCATAGTGCTACTTGTACTGTGCTTATAAGCCATTGAAATTGCTCAGCCCTGTTCCAAACAAACTCCAAATTAACCATGACTTTCCTCATCTTGTACTTGTGAAATTGCTTTTAAATCCAAGTGTAAGATTTTTCTTCTGACCCAACAGAAAAGGGATTTTTAACCTTTTGTGTATCATGAACCCCTTTGGCAGTCTATGGATCACTTCTTAAAACAATGCTTTTAAATGTATAAAACACACTATATAGGATCACAAAAGAAACAAATATTAAAAGACAATTATAAAATTATATATTTAAAAAACAGTTCATGGATCCCAGGTTAACAACCCCTGTATAGAATTTCATTTTATAAAATTAACTCAATGGTCTGCCTGGTGAGAGCTTTTTATTTATTTCCATTATTCAGTGGGTTAGCCATCCTTCCTAGCTTTGTGTCATCTGAAAATTTGATAAGAATTCCATCTCTGCCTTTAACCAGTTCATTGATAAAATTTCCCTCTACCTTGACAAGTGGTCATCTAGGCACTGACGGAAGACTTTTAAGTGGTGGTAACCTCTTGATATCTCACAATTTGGAGAATTCTGGTAGTCAAGAAGTTCTCTTTATATTGAGCCTAAATTTGCCTCTCTACAATTTCTACTTACTTCTCCTTGTTCTGCCCTCTAGAACCAAGTAGGATGAGTCTAACCCTCTTCCACATGACAACTCTAGTTTTTCTACAAGCACTGAAGATAACAATACATACTGGATTAGGGTAGCCTTTATTTTACCTCACAGGAAGAAAACAGAGGATGGTACTTATGGAAGTGAAAGAATGTGAGGGCAAAAAAAGTACCCATAGTAATCAGTATAATCTCTTTCCTTCCATTTAATCCTACTTTCCATCTCAAGGAACTTTATAGGCCTAGAGCCTTATAGTGATACTGTAAGATTTTACAATCTTCTCCAAAAGGGAACCAAAATCTGGAATTATGAGAGAGGAAATCTTTTACATTCTTATGAGTATATGGGTATTTCTTTCCACCCCTGGGACTTATATAGGCCTCTAAACTTATAGTACTATCTTCAGGTTTTGTAAACTTCCCCATGATGGAAGTGAACTTAAATTGGAAGGAGAGGCAATCCTTTTCCTACTGGATCTGCATTGCCCAAACAATTTATGGTTGCAGTGGAGGGCAAAGTCCAGATTTTGCTAACCTGTGTGATTGCTCAGTCTCTTTCGCTCTTCTAAGTGGAGGACCAGGGCTCTATAAACCCTACAAACTTTTGACACACCTTCAGAGGTCCGAGGCTTCCAAAACTTCCATTGCCTAGCGACATGATTCCCTTTTCCACTGCTGCTACCTCTAGGGGTTGATGTTTATCTACTGATTCTCTAATGGTACCCTCTCTGGAGCTGAGATTGGGGTGACCCCTGGTGGGTTATAGGATCATAGATTTAGAGCTGATAGGGACCTCAGAGATGATCTAGTTTAACCTCTTAATTGTACAGACTTTATGGAAAGACAGGTTTCCCCTTTCTGCTTCCTCTGCCCACTTTTTCCCCCTTCTCCTATCCAACTCACCTTTTCTCTGCTCAGCTCACTCTGGATATTCTTCCAAGCATACTCTTACTGGTCTACATCTTTTTATGGCCTAGTGGCTCAAATTCGCAATAGTCTAAAGCAGGCAAATTGATATCAATGCTGACATTCAAACACTTACCCTCAGTGGTATATGAATGTGTAGACAATTGCTATTGCTCAGGTTTCTCTCCGTATTCATCAGTAAGATGTCTTTGGTCGGAGGAAGCATGTTATAGTGCATAGACCACTAGATTTGGAGTCAGAAGACCTGGGCTCTGCCACTGACAATTTGTGTGAAATTAGGCAAATCTCTTCCCTCTTGGCCTCAGTTTCCCCACCTGCAAAATTAGGGGATTGGAATAGATGACCTCTAAGGTCCCTTCTATCTCTAGATCTATGATTTTAAGTTCTTAAGGTGGTGTCAGTGGGTGGGCTCATACTTCCCAAGAGAGATACAAAGTCTTTCACACTTAATCTGTAGGGATGTTCATATCCAGTTCACAACTGCTTTCTCCAAATCCAATGGCCTTTTCTCGTGCCTCTTGACTTCTCTGTAGCCTGTGACACTGTTGATCGTCTTCTTTTCCTTGGTACTCTCTTCTTTCTAGGTTTTGGAAACTCTGCTCTCTTAGTGCTCTTACTTCTCTTACTTCTGCTCAGTCCCCTTTGCTGGATTGTCATCTAAGTCATGCCTGCTAACTGTGGGTTTCCCACAGGGTTCTGTCCTGAGCCCTGTCCTCTATACTATTTCACTTGGTAATCTCATCAACTCGCCTGGATTCAATTACCTCTATGTTGATGGTTCTCAGATCTATTTATCCAGCCCTAACCTCTCTGCTGACTGCCAGTCTCACATCTCCAACTGCCTATTACTGTTGAGGATGCCAACATCTCCCCAGTCCCTCAGGCTTGCAAACTTAGGAGCTGTCTTTTGCTCCTCACTATCGCTCCCTATATACAGTCTGTTGCCATGGCCTGTCAATTTCACCATTGCAATATCTCTCAAATGTACCTCCTCTCCTCTGATACTGCCACTACCCTGGTGAAAGCCCTCAACTTCTTATGCCTGAACTATTGTAATAGCCTTCTGGTTGATTTATCTGCCACAAGTCTCTCTTCAGTCCCATCAGTCTTCCATTTAACTGCCAGCTCAAGTCTGACCACATCCCCTTGCTACTCAATAGTTACCTATCATCTCCAGGATCGATACAAAATCCTTTATTTGGCATTCAAAACCCTTCATAACTTAGCCTTGCACCTTCCCCCTGTCCCCTTCCAATTTTCTTACATAGTATACCCCACCATGTACTCTTTGGTTCAATGACACTGGTTTCCTTGCTGTTTCTTGAACAAGATACTCCATTCTTGGCTCCAGGCATTTTCACTGGCTGCCCCCCCCCCATGTCTGGAATGCCCTCTGTACTTATTGCTACCTTCTACAGGAAGTTTTTCCCAACCCCTCTTAATTCCAGTGCCTTATTTCTGTTGATTCTCTTCTATTTATCATCTAGTTTGATCCTTACATTTTATAGAGAAGGATACTGAAGCCCAGAGAAGGGAAATAAGTGTTTCAAAATCACACATTAGACATAAAGCCAGAGCTAGAACCTGGATCTCTTGACTTCTTGGCTACTATGCTTCTTGCTGTGCTATATTGCCTTTCAACAAGAATATATCTTACCTTAGCACTTTTGAGCAAAGATTGTTCTACCCTCACCTGCATGTAATAGGACTCTGACTTATGGGTTGTTACTGGAACATAAAGCCTAGGGGACAATAGGAGATGGTAGGAGTGATGGTTATGGAAAAAATCTGTATCTCTATCTCAATAGCTATCTATCTATGTATCTATCTAATTTCTCAGTCAGGATATCTTCCACTTAAAAGAACCAGGAACAGAGATAATGGCCTATGTATACACACACGCACATATATGTACATATACATACACTTTATATATGTGCACAAATACACATATACATATATGTACATATGCACACATATAATATATGTGTGTATATATAATATGTATATATTATATATGTGTGTGTGTGTGTATCATATAAACTCTTTTTGTAGTGGCAAAGTTGAAATTAAGGAGATGCCTGTCAATTGGAGAATGATTGAACAAACTATGGTATGTGAGTACAATGGAATACTACTGTGCTGTAAGGAATGATGAAGGGGATGGTTTCAGAAAAAAACTGAGATTTGAAATGATGCAGAACCAGGAGAACAATTTATATAATAACAACATTGTGAATGCAAACAATTTTGAAAAGCTTGAGAACTCTGATCAATGCAATGACCAACTACTATTTCAGAGAACTCATGGTGAAACATATTACCAACCTCCTGTCAGAGATGTGATGGACTCAGGGTACAGATTAAAACATATTTGTTGACATGGCCAAATCAATGAATTGGTTTTACTTGGCTATGCATATTTGTTACAAGGGTTTGATTTAAAAAAAAATTTTTCCCCCATGGTTGGAGGAGGTAGGAGGGAAAATGATTGTCAATTTTAAAAAGTAAAATAAAATAAAAGCTACACAAAAAAGTGTAATGGAATGAACACTGAACTGAGAATTGGAAACCTGGGTTCTAGTAATAATTTTTTTGAACAAAAATTTTTATTGATGCCTTTTGTTTTCACACTGCTTGAATTTCTGAATATATCCTTCTTCCTACCCTACACATTGAGTCATTTCTTGTAATGAAGAATAAAAAGAAAGAAAAAAGAAAACAAGATCAGAAAACTAACCAACACATTAATTTGAGCATATGTGGTGTTCTACACCCATATTCCCCCACTTCTGCAAAGAAGGGAGGGAGGGTAAGTTTTCTTAACTCCTCTCTGTGGCCGAGCTTAGTCATTATAATTTGTGTCCCTAACTGTGACTTGGGAAAAATCACTTTTCTTCTCTTGGCTTCAGTTTTCTCCTTTGTAAAATGGAGTTGGATTAGATGATTTTGATGGTCCCTTCCAGTTCTAACATTCAGTGATCTGTTTGATGTGATATGAAAAGAGGAGGAGGAGGAGGAGGAGGAGGAGGAAGGGGAGTATGTATGCATAGCAGTATTTCAGTGTCTGATGATGCTGTCCTATGATGCCAACTGGCAAGAGGATAAGCCAGCAGACTCCAGCTCTGTTCATTGACCTATTCCATTTACTCTCCGATGCATCTGAGGTGAAGTGACATTGTCCATTCATTAGGGAAGGGTGGCAGTGGAAGACTTGGATAATACTGCATAATGCTACGTCTATGGATTTTTTTAAAAAAATGTGATTGTTAGAACAACATACAGGCTACCACCAAGAGAAAGGAACTCAAGTGGACACTGTGACTCATCTGCCTAACTTGGGAAAGTGATTGGCTCCTCAGCTGAGCACAAGAACAAAGTGTCCTCACTTTATTGACCTTGGGTGTGCCTTTCAGTTTGGCTCTGTCAATAGTAGGGAACTGGTAGAAGGCCCACGTGGGGACCACACATGAATACAGTAGCCAGGGAAGGGATTGTCTGGAGAGTCATAGGTACGTAGAGTTATAATAGGGCAGTCAGTTGAACTATCCTTGCTGGGAACAATGGCAATATTTAGTATTGATTTGATTAGTGAGCTCTGGACAAGAGGTAGAAAGGGTTGGGGAGAAGCAAGAAAAAGAGATGGAAGGTATTCATGTATAGCAAGTCTAGTGTGCTGGTCTGGGTTAGGCATGGTGAACTCATTGGTTTTGTGCTCATTTACACACCAATCAAAATAGCTTGGTCTATGGGACTTTTTTTTTAATTTTTAGGCAATTGGGGTTAAGTGACTTCCCCAGGGTTACACAGCTAGTGAGTGTATGAGGCCAGATTTGAATTCAGGTCTTCCTGACTCCAAGGCTGTTCTATCCACTGTGGTATCTAGCTGCCCCAGCCCATGGGACTTTTAAAGCTTAGTATAGGGGTGGGGAATCTGTGGCCTTGAGGCCACACATGGCACTCTAGCTCCTCAAGTGCAACCCTTTAACTGAATCCAAACTTCACAGAACAAATCTACTTTATAAAGGCATTTGTTCTGTAAAATTTGGACTCAGTCAAAAGGCCACACCCAAGGACCTAGAAGGCCACATGTGGCCTCAAGGCTGCAGGTTCCCTACCTCTAGTAGGTCAGCTCCCTCAAGGGCTAGGAAGATTCTTCTGGCACTTGGATCTTGTAGTGCTCTTCTAGATGGGGAGAAATGATGAAATGTGAATGACAAGATGGTGGAGGTGGAGAGCTGAATAAGATATGATACATTCTCTGGTCTGGTGGCATAAGAGTTTCATTACTAATGAAACCATTAGACATGTCTGTTGCTGTTACCAGTCCTCCCTTCTTTCCTATTGCTGGGAATCCTACTTTATGTCTCTGATGATATTTCTCTTTTAAATTTTCTAAGAGCCTAGTATACCATTATCACCAAGAGGCATGGGGTGAATAATAACGATGACAATAATAATAGTCATTTATATAACATTTGTATATTTTATCTCATTTAAGCCTCATAATCCTATGAAGTAGGCATGATAATGTTATGCCAATTTTGTTTTTCTAAAATTATTTTATTTTTCCAATTAATAAGCATTTATTTCCTCTCCCTTCTACCTCCCTACACACCATTGAAAAAAAAAAAGAAGCAAAACAAAATCCTTATGACAAATATATATGATCAAACAAAACAGATTCCTCTACTGGTCATTTCCAATAATGCATGTCTCATTTTGCATCTTGAGTGAATCACCTCTTTGTTAGGAGTTGGGTAGCATATTCCATCATGAGTCCTCTGGAATCATGATTGGTCATTGCATTGATCAAAATTCTTAAGTCTTTCAAAGGTGTTTGTCTTTGCTATATAAACATTGTTCTCCTGGTTCTGTTTATCTCCTTTTGCCCCAGCTCATTGGAGGTCAGTTTCTCTGAAACCATTTACAGATGAGGACAGTGAAGAATAAAGAGTTCAAGTGCCTTACCTATGATCACAAAGCTAGTGTTTCAGGGTGAGGTGCCATCTTCTCTCTCTCTCTCTCTCTCTCTCTCTCTCTCTCTCTCTCTCTCTGTCACAATACACCTGCTCTCACTTGTTGATTTCATCAGGTTCCATGAGTTTAATGATCATGTCTATGTAGATGATTAGCAAATCTATATATCCAGCCCTAGTCTCTCTTCCTCAGCCATTATCTCCCATCACCAGCGGCTTATTGTACATTTCAAGCTAGATGTCTCATAGGCATTTCAGACTCAATATGTCTCAAGTTCAAATCATTATCTTTTTTTCCTACCCCTTCTCCCTTCTTAACTCCCCTCATGCCCCCCCTCCTTTTTTAATCAAGGGCACCATCTTTCTAGTTGTCCATGTTTACAATCTCAGCTTTATTTGTGATTATTCACTTCACCCTACATATCAATTAGTTGCCAAATCTTGTAATTTCTACCTCTACAACATCTCTTACTTCTGTCTGCTTCTCTCCCATAGTAATTTAAGTTTTCATCACCTTTGTTGAACTATTGCAGTAACTTCCTGTCTTCAGTCTCCCTCCTTTGTGATTCCATCCTCTACATAGCTGTCAAAGAGTGTTTTCCTAAATCATAGATGTGATTATGTCACTTCTCTACTCAGTGAATTTCAATGGCTCCCTGTTGCCTCTAGAATCAAATATCAAGTCTTCCATTTGTTATTCTAAGCACTATGCAACCTGACTGTAACCTACTTTTCCAAACTTATTAAACATTACCCCCATTTTTCTTCACTCTATTGTACAGCTAATCTTGCTGTTTCTCACACATGATTCTCTATCTGCCATCTATGTGCCTTTGTCCTGGCTGTCTTCCATGTATGGATTTGATTTTCTCCTCATCTCTGCCTCACAGTGACCCTTCAACTCAACCCAAGTGCTGTCTTTGATATGAACCCCTTCCTGATTACTCCAGCTGCTAGTCTCCCTCTCCAATGACCTTTTGATTTATATTTGTTCTGTATATACTCATTTATCACAGGTTTGGCTCCACCTACAGACATGTAGGAAAAGCCTTGGAAAAGCTTGGGGGAAACTGTCCAATGGTTGAGCATTTTCTCAACATTTTCCAAATTCCCATTGTGTTTCCTTTTCCTTTGGATGGATTTCTGGAGGAAGAAAAAGCAGCCATTTCAGGAGAAGCCATAGAAAGTTGAAATACAATTGTACTCACACGTGCAGAACAATGTTACCAACAAATCACAAGATGGGAAAAATGGAAATAGTGACATATCCCCCAGGGCAGTGTGTGTCCTTAGCTTGGCTAACAACTCCTTCTTGTTACTACTCTATCTAAGGAGAAGCAGAGTCTCCCATTGCTAGTCAACCCCCTTTTCTCTTTCTCCAATTTTCTGCTTTTTCATTTGCCTTCCTTGTCTTCTAAACTGGTCAGTGATAAATGGTTGGGAGAGTTTCAATTTCTCTAATTATGTGACCTTCTTGTCTATGTTATCTAAAATATTTATATAAAATTTTATGGCCATTAATATTGATCCTGCTTGGTTATTGGTGAGAAAGAGAGAGAGAGAGAGAGAGAGAGAGAGAGAGAGAGAGAGAGAGAGAGAGAGACAGAGACAGAGACAGAGAGAGAGGAGAGAGGAGAGAGGAATTTTTTCTGGTACAGGAAGATTTGCTCTGGCTAAGTTGGGTGCAGAGCTTGCTTGTACCCTTTTCCATAAGCTTTGAGCTATATACATGAGGTACAGAGGTACCTGAGTTCAATAGTTATACCATATAGATGACAAGTATGGGTAGCTGAACAGAAAACAACCCTTTTAGTCAGAGAGGCTTTGGGTTTCTGCTTTCCACAGGCTACAAAACTTAGCTTTAGAGGGGAGGGAGAACTTCCTTTATAGTGGACACTTTGCAGGTCTAGCTCCAAAAGGCTATCGGTGACGGAAGGTATTAGCTCTTGGGGTTGGAGGGCCTCTGCCCTTGCTCAGGAGCTCCTTCTTATGGTGAGACATATATGCACCAGCTGTTTCTGCTGATAGATATGTAAGCATCTGGAGGTCAGGGACTGCTCTATCTATGTTTTTGTATCTCCACTGTTTAACCGAGGGCTAGACACATAGTGAGTGCTTAATACATATTTGTTGATTGATTAGCTGTGATTTGAACCCCAGTCTTCCTGACTCCAATTTTAGCACTCTCCATCTATAGTACCACACCTATCTCTCTTAGAGAAGCTACTGCAGTCTTTTCCCTGAAGGGAATCCCATGAAGTAGGAGGAGCGGTGATAATTAGAAACATGAAGAGAGTATAAATGAGCCACAGGTTGGGCTAAATTTTGGATAAAATAGTGGGGTTACAGGGACAGAAGACCCTTCGCACCCCATGATACTACAGCCTCCAAGACTGAAAAAGGAGGTTGGTTGTAGTTCCTTCCTCCACAGTTCCCTTGGTGCCTCGCAGCCCAGCCCTTAATTTCTTGTGCTTGAACTGTTGAAATAGTTTCTAGGATTGTAGTTTGATTCCCTCCAATCCACTGGGCTAGATGAATCTTCCTCAAACCAAGATTTCATTAGGTTATTCTCTTGACGAATAACGTCTTTATGTCTATTCTATCAAGTCTAAATTCCTCTGTTTGACTTGCAAAATCCTCCATAATTTAACCCACTTAATCTATCCAACTGAATTTTCTATCATTTTTCTTCATGAACTTTCTGTTTTAGTAAGGACATTCAATTTAATAAACATTTATTAAGCACCTACTATGTGCCAAGGCACTGTGCCAAGTGCTGGACATTCTCTCTACTATCCCATAAATGTACCACTGTCACTCCCAACTCTATGTCTTCAATCATCTTGTTCCCCTTGTGCAAAATGCTATGTTCCCTTCCTTCTTTGCAAACCCTATCTATCCTTCATAGCCCAGCTCATCACACCTCCTCCATGAAGTTTTCTTGAATTATTTCTGCCCTCATGAATTGCCCGGTTCTCTAAATTCCTACAGCAGAGTCTGTACTATGGAATATAGTGCTTGATTATGAATATATAAAGATATATTTTATACTATTCACTGGTTTACCTATTCATTCACCAAATGCTATTTTCTGAATAACTCCTCTATGGAAGACACTGTGTTAGGTGTTGATGGAGAGACCAAAAAAAAAATATGAGTTACTTGTGGAGAAGACACATGAAGTATTCTTGGGAATTATCTTTCCATGAGACCCACTTCTGCCAGGCTCCAGCCTTGTGTCTAGATCTCTGATAAGTTAACTGATACAGAAAATACTCAGTCTCACTGTCATCTACATTTCTGATGATCACATAAAGTTTGAAGATATGCTGTCACAGAAAGCTGAACTTGAACACTCAATGGATTAATTACTCATCAGGTACTTCTGTGGACTATATGCCGTCATAGTCACTAAACCTGTCTGATGTATTAGTTAATTGACCAGCAACGCATGCAAGATGCTTAAAGTCCAGTCCATTTGACCATTCTCCAAATTGGCATACTACCCATACCTAAGGAAGGTCGTTCTTGGATGAGGTCCTTCATTTTTGCCTGTGAAGCTAGATGGGCAGTACTTCATTTCTCCTATATAAATCAAGTAATGGGTCATGATGAGTAGTAAGGGCTTTGCACATAGAAATCTGAAGCTTTTGGTTGTCTTTACTGGGACATGATGTTGGCTCATATACTGAGTCACATGCAGTATGTACTCAGGCCAAGGACATTGTGGGGGTGTACAGCAGGCTTGTTGTACCCCTTGCCAATTTTCCACATCCCCATCCCTGAGGGATAGTACAGTTCGATTTTATCACAGACTTCACAGATGCTTAACAAGTACTCATTGATTGATTAATTGAGTGATTGACTCATCTTTATCAAAGGGATATGGTGCCACTTGGGTGGTGTTGGACAATCTGACCAAGATGATCCACTTCCTTCCCTGTATTAAACTTTCCGCTATAGCAAGGTTGCCCATCTCTGCCTAAAGGGGGTTTTCTGACTCTATTGCCTTCCTTCTCACAGTATTGCCAGTTGGAGTCCCCATTTTGTTTCATTTTGCTTCTCAATTTCTGGACCTCACTAACTGTATGGCATATTACCATCACTGGGATAGCAGACAGAGTGTGTAAACTAAACCTTAGAATACTATCTCTGGTGCTATAATTCTTACCAAAAGGATGAATAGGCCATCCTCATTCCCACTTTGGAACTTTTCTCATAAATTAGAGGACATACAAACTATATCTTCCACCCTTGTTTTGTTTTCTTTTTTCCTTGCACTCATCCTGTGCAATTATCATTCTCTTACAAGAAGCCAAAGTGCTATACAGAGCCAACTAACCATAATTGTGCTTCTTGGTACCTGGGGCATGGAGAACCAGGTCTAGTTACTTGATAACCTCTATACCTGTAACATACCTGGTGTCCTGGTTTAGGGTAGCTCAAATCTTGGCAGGTTTGCTGCTGGTCCCATTTGCAGCAGAAGTCAGAAATATCAGTTAGGAGGATGGAGGATAATTACTTTGACCTCTTAGGTTAGCTTTTGTACTGTCTCAGATTTTTTTTTTTTGACAATTCTGAGAAGATCTTGAGAACAAGGTGGGGTTTATAGTCCAACTTCTACACAGCTCCTCTGTGTGTGTGTGTGTGTGTGCTGGTAGAAATATTTGAACTGGGTGTTGGGTTTTGGGGACATAGGATTCTCATAAGTGGTTAATTAGAAACTGCAAGGATTTTATAACCTTAAGATAGGTGGACTTCATGTCAACACAACAATACTATGTCCAAAAAATAGATTTATTCTTAGCTTGGGGGCATTCTGCTTCACTTTTGTTTGGCTGACCCTTAGGTGAGGGTGGGAGCTCATAACCTGGCTATGACTAAAGAGCTATTTGTCTTCCCCTACCAGGAAAAGGTTTTCTAGTTACTGTGGCCTAGAAAATTTGAGCTGAAATAGCTAACAGGTGGCCTTGAAGAGATGAAGCCAAGAAGCTGGTAGCAGAGAATTTTGTTAGCCATTAAAACAGCAGAAGCTGATGCTCTGCACAGACATGTTGGGTCCAGAACAGAGTTGGTGCATCCCATGGAGCATGGAGATCCAATACCCAGCAGAGAGCGGTAGAGAACAATGTAATGCCTCAGTAGAAGAGATTGTCGGTGTGAGAATTGGAGGTGTGTGTTGTCCTGGTCACTTGTATACTGGCCACATACGCCCCCAGAATATGTTTGCTACATATGGTCTTGTTCACATGGGCTGTTGGTATTTTTCTTTACACATGTTTCCTGGCCATATGTATTCTTTTTATGTGTTCCTGTTCACACATTTTCTGTCTATGCTCCTTCACGTATGTGTGCTGACCACATCTACACCTTATATATGTGCTTCTATGTGAGATTCATATGTATAGCTCCTCTTTCTGTTGAGGTGGGTGTATGTATGAGTATTTGTGGAACGGTATGTCTCAAGTTTATGGGAGAGATGTTCAATCATTTCTTATTGTACTATTTCATTAAATGTCTTTGCTTTGAATTAATTGAGTCTTCTGGCTGACTAGTAAAAGTGAAGACATTTGTGGGGGCTTATGAGCTTTAATTTTGATACCCTGGTAGCATTTCTGGGGTATCAGTGTGCTAGAGAGGGGGTACCTAGGTGTTTTGCTAGAAACTGGTAGAAAGGGTGGCAACTTTCTTCCCCATACCTCAAGTATTAACTGGTCAGAGTTACCCTGCTTCATCTATGCCTACCCTCTCTTTTATTAATTTGTAGTTAAATCTTGATCTGAGGGCACTTAGGTGGCACAGTAGATAGAGTGCAGGGCCAAGAGTCAGGAAGACTCATCTTCCTGAGTTCAAATCTAGCCTCAGACACTTACTAGCTATGTGACCCTGGGCAAGTCACATCACCCTGTTTGCCTCAGTTTCCTCACATGTAAAATGAGCTGGAGAAGGAAATTTCAAACTCCTCTAGTATCTTTGCCAAGAAAATGCCAAATGGAGTCGCCAAGAGTCAGACATGACTGATAAACAACTGAACTGAAGGTTTTGACCTGAGCTTTGCCCACTACTACTAATTATGGATTGGCAGGAAGAATATAGTGTTCAGGAAATACCTGACTCATGGAAGTTATGGGGCTTCTTCCAGTATCTAGTGGACCAGTAGAGGTATTGGTCCAAGGAAATGTTACATCTGCCCCAAAATTTATAGGGGTTTTTTACCTCAGAAAACCATGTCCTCAGGGACTAGTGGAAGATATCAGGGACAGGGATAGTATCTGAACCCGTGACTTTATAGGCATGACTGAATCAGGAGAGAGTGGAGGATTTGGTTTATAACCATGCCAGCACATGAATACAGGGCAGGAGACATAAAAGGTCAAAGATTTCAGGAGGCAAGCTGAGTCCAACAAAGTCATTTCTCTGAAACTCTCTGTGTTGTTTCCTGGTTTGGTATTGGCTTTGAAGCTTGCATGCAAAGGACTCAGACTCCTGAAAATGGCTGCCCACTTCCACCTCAGACTTTGAGATAATATTCAAAAATGGTGGTACTTACCTGTCCTGGCCTTTGGCTTTAGGATTGCTTGTATCTCAGTGCAAATATCACTCCTCTTTCTAGGAGGGATTTGGTCCTCTGTCCTAGTGCATTTTCTAATTTCTGGCACTTGCTGATCTTTCCTCCTCTCCATTCCTAAACCTTCTGAAAAGTGAGTTGGGGACTGGTTCTTTCCTCAGGGGTGGGGGTGGAGAGTGGAGAGAGGGGCATTCATGTCTGATTCTAATTGACTGCAAGGGCAGGCAGTGAACCCAGGACGAAGAGCTCTATGCCACTTGCAACCTTGGCACAGTGCCCAGTAGAAGAGCAGAATTCCTGGGACAGCTCAGCAGGGAATGATCTAACCCTTCCTGGGTACAGCTGCTGGTGCTACAAGCAGGGGAATTAGGCAGCAACTCAAGCAATTTTTGCTTCGGGGGTTTTTTGTCAACCATCACACCAAGATTCTTGAACAAAAGACTTGGTAATCAGAAACTACTTTACTTAGGGATGACTTCCTCCATTTCTGACTGCTCTTTTCAGCAGTCCACACTCATTTCACATTATCTGAAGTTGGACTTCATTCTGGTCTTTAGGCATTTCTTTCATTCACTAATATCTCCCAGTCCTCTTTCTTTTCTTCTTCTGTCTCTTCTATGCTCTTCTCAGCCGCCTCAATCTTTCTTCTAAAACTACCCTTTCCTTTCAAGTTGTGTCCCTGAGACACATTAGCTGTGTGACCATGGACAAGTCCCTTAACTTGTGAGAGCCTCAGTTTCCTCACTATAAAATAGAGATCTTAACATTTCCTTTTATGATGGCATAGTAGAAAGAACACTGGATTTGGAGTCATACGACCTGGGTTCAAATCCCTTCTCTGTTACTTACTACTTGTGTGACCTTTAGGGAAGCAACTTAATCTTTCTGGGCTCAGTTTTCTCATCTGTAAAATGAGGTTGATTTAGATGATTCTAAAGGTCCCTTTCAACTCTTAATCTCTGACACTACTCCATAGAGTTGTTATGAGAATTTTGTTGTTGTTTCAGTCGTGTGCAACTTTTTGTGGCCCTATTTTGGGCCCTATATTTCTTGCAAAGAAACTGGAATGGTTTGCCATTTCCTTATCCAGAACATTTTATAGATGAAGAAATGGAGGCAAAAAGGTTAAGTGACTTGGCCAGGGTGACATAGCTAGTAAGTTTCTGAGGCTGGGTTTGAACAGATGAAGATGAATCTTCCTGATTCCAAGTCCAGTGCTCTATCCACTAGGTCACCTAGATGCCTCTGTTACAAGAACAGCACTTTGGAAATCTTAAGCAAAAATTTGAGTTATTATTCTCCTTCCTTCCATATTCTCCCTTTCATTCTTTCCTTTTCTCTTCTCCCCTACACCTTCTTTTTTTTCCTCCTCTCCCTGCCCCCATTCCATAAGGTTGAATTGAGGATATTTGTTCAGCATTTACGGTGGAAAGACAACCCCCAGATTTCCCTAACCACTTAAGAGTAGATGCTTCCAGCAAGTAGCCCATCTCTTCCCACCCCCTGAAAAATGGTCTCATTCTTATTTGTAAACATATTATCACAGTTCAGAAGGCACTCAGAGATCAACTAATTCAAACCCCTCATTTTAGAGATGAGGGAAGCAAAGGCCTAGGAAGGCAAAAATGACCCAATGAAAGTCACATGCTGAGTTGGCGGTCAAGTTGGAAGTGGAACCCAGGCATCCTTGTGTTCTAGTCTAGGGTTCTTTATCTTACATCAGCTTCTGTTGTTGTTTTCAGAAACTCCCACTAGACTTGACAAAAGTTCTGCCTTGTAGATCTTAAGCTCCTAAAAACAAAGAAGAGAGAAATTTATTGTTATTTCCCATTCTACTTTATGGGATTCTGTTCAGAAGAAAGGCAGATATAAATCCAAGTGAATAGAGGAGACATTAATTTCTCTTCTAGAAGGATTCTTTGAAGGGAGGTAGAGGAACAAGCCTTATATCTTCAGTTTCTGTGCAAAATGGGAGGGTGATGGAGAGGACAGCTAGATTCTTCCCAGCTCTGCCCAGAAGGACCCCAGAAGTGATGTATGAAGCATTATTGAACTTGGAGTTAGGAAGACTTGAAGAGTTAGGAAGACTTGAGTTCCAGTCCTGCATCAGACACTTACTAGCTGGGTGACCTTTGGTAAATTCTGTGCCTCAGTTTCCTCAGCTGTAGAATGGGATTATAATAGCATCTACTTCATAAGGTTGTTAAGGAAATCAAATGAGATAACATACGTAAACCTTAAAGTACTGTATAAATGGTAGCTGTTAATGGGGAAATCATTTTGGAAGGGTAAAAATGTAAGTAAATCATGACAGGAGCATGTGTCAGCTGAAGAGTAGGTGTTTCCAAATGCTCCCAAATGCCCTAAGGTAGTAACAAGCCAGTTT
Organism: Phascolarctos cinereus; assembly: GCF_003287225.1. NCBI lineage: Eukaryota > Metazoa > Chordata > Mammalia > Diprotodontia > Phascolarctidae > Phascolarctos > Phascolarctos cinereus. The sequence goes on along the minus strand of NW_027555736.1, from coordinate 99,935,770 downwards.
CTTCTTTACCGATGCTTTCCTGCAACAAGGGTCTGTGTGTGAGTGAGTGACTGAGTGAGTGAATGAGTGTGTGTGTGTGTGTGTGTATTCTTGGTTCGGCTGGGATGATGAATCCTGAGCATGGGAGACAAGCTCCAGCTAAGCATTAACGTGATGGATGCGGTGCCCTGGGAAACGCTTTTGTGTGCCAGCCACAGAGACACAGACAAAGGGACTGACTGCTCCTGCAGGCCTGAGTCTCCATTGCTGAGTAGCCTCTGATGGCTCCCTCTCTAGCTCACTGTGCAATGTATGGTTGGGATCCATGCACACCAATGATGTAAACAAACATCTGGCTCCATTTCAGGCACAGCTGAGCAATTAAATTCTGCCTAATTATATTCTCTGGGCCGATTCGATCACAGGCTGTAGGCCATTCTTCCAAAACTTTGGGCATTCTTCTGGAGCTCAGGGGGATTGTATTTGCTTCTGTATTGCTCCTTGATTTATATCAGTGGCAAGGAGGGATGTAAGGCTCTTCCTCATTCTTTCCTAATCTGTTCTTCATTTTACTACATCACAGTTCATTAACTGTACCTTCTCTTCCTTTGTCCTTCTTTCCCTAAAATAGTGGCTTTCCATCTCTGTGCCCATCCACGATCCCCATAACATTCAGATACCACGCAGTGCAGTTCTATTCAATTCAATATTCATCATCTGAGTGCCTCCTCTTTGTAGATGAGCAGCCTGGTGTAATGCAGAGCTTGGAGAAAGGAAGACCTGAGTTCAGTTTTGTCCTCTGCCACCTTGGAGACAACATGATTTTAAAGGCACTTAGGTGTTCAAATTTTCAAGATGTCTCAAAAAAGTGAAAACTTTTTTTTTTGGCAAGGCAATGGGGTTAAGTGACTTGCCCAGGGTCACACAGCTAGTAAATGTTATGTGTCGGAGGCTGAATCTGAATCCAGGTCCAGTGCTCTATCCATTGTGCCACCTAGCTGCCCCGAACACTTTTTTTTTAAAAAGATCATTTTACCCCCCAAAAGTCCATAAGAAAATGTTTGCAGTTGCCTAGCCATAGGACTACTTTCTGCCCTTCATAAAATCTTGATGAGAGCAATTTATACATGTATCAAATGAAAATATGAGAATGCAACTGACAGGCTTTCACAGATAATTTTCTATAGCAGATCACATCTTTATTATCTGGAAACTATAGAGAATATAAGAGCCTGCTGTGTTTATCATTTGTTGATTTAAAAAATGAATTAAAAAATGTATTTTTAAAGGCCCTTTCAAATAAGGTATCTCCTTCATGTGTTAAGAAAATACAAGATTTGGGGACAGATTTGACAATGGATTTAACATTGTTCAATTACTTGCTGCATGTTCATATCAACTGAGACATAAAATAAGGAGATAAAGGTTTATTGGAGGCATTTGCCAGTGTCATATCTTTTGAAAGCTCTAAACACAAATAATGAGAATCAAAGTAGGGTACTAAAGAGGTGAAGCACAACATGGTCAGGGAACAATGTTGTATCCAAATACTGACAAAAACAATCAAACAACCATTCTATCCTTTCTCCTTCTTTTCAACTATTTTTTTTTTGACTCCCTATCCAGGATTGTACTGTGAGTCCTGGGGACTGTACAGTTCCTAGGCTGGGGATAAGAGGTTCCACTGGAAGAGATAAGATGCTTATTGATTCTCAACAGGCTTGGATTTTAGTCCTTTCTGTATCTTTACTGTATAATTAAAATTGTATTATGTTTAAGAGGTTTGTGAGCCTGAGTACTTATTTTGTTGATATCTTCAGTTTTTAAGTCAACATGACTTTTTGGTTTTGTTTTTAATTACTATGTCCCTCCTACTACTATCTCATTGGATAAATGAGAATAAACCTAAAACTTGAAAGTCATCAATACCTAGCTGCACAGTTCATCAAAACAAATTCTCACATTAGCCACGTCTCAAAATTTGTCTCTTTTGGCATTTTAAGTTCTTCACCTCTCTGTCAGGAGGTAATTGGTATGTTTCAACTTTATTTTTATTTCCAGTTTTGTGGTTTACTATGGCATTGATCAGAGCTCTTAAAGTCTTTCAAAGTTATTTTTTTCATTATGTAAATTATTCTCCTGGTTCTGCTTACTTCCCTTTGTATCAGTGCAGAGGTTCTCCAAGTTTCCTCTAAAATTGTCTATTTCATTATTTCTTATGGCACAGCAGTATTCCATTACATTCAAATACCATGATTTCTCTATTCCCCAATAGGAGGACACTCCCTCAGTTTCCAACTTTTGGCTAATATTGAAAGAGCTGCTATAAATATTTTTGTACATGTGAGTCCTCTTTCAGTTTATTTAGTTTTCTTTGGGGTATAGGCCTGGTAATTAATGGCCTAGCTATTTCAAAGGGTCTGTACATTTTAGAAACTTTTGGGGCATAATTTCTAATTGTTTTCCAGAATGGTTAGACTGTTTCACAGCTATCAGGCATGGGTTCCAGGGAGAAAAAGGAATAGGTTTTTAAAATTCAAAGAGGAGAAAGATATTCTTCAGTCTTCTCCTAGGGTCTAAGACTTACACGGTGAGTTTTCAGTGACAACAGTACCTTATATATCTCCTGACAAAATTTGGGCGTGTCCTATTGAGTAAAGCTGAAGGACTGAGGCTGAACCAGGGCCAGGTGCTTGCCAATATGAAGGCACCACAGTCACTGTCATTACTTCATCTGGCCATATGCATCTTGATATAACTTTTCCAACCCAGCCAATCCTTCTTCACTGCTTCAACCTGCAGTGGTATATCAGTGGTTGGAAATATGCTGTCAGAATAGGTGGTGGTCCATTGCCTCATGTCCATGGAGCTGACCAGTGCACCTCCAAGTGGATAAGGATCAGGAGAAGTTCCTTGTTGAAGATCTCCACATTTTTGGTCCACTTTCTTACTCCATCATAACCCTTGGTAGAGAGTTTGCCATAGAAGAAATGGTTGAAGAAAGAAGACTTCTCTGAAACTGTCCACTACAAGGCTTTCATACATATTCATTGCCTGGTCATGAAGCCAGTTCTTCATATACAATAGTACCTTACTGTATCTTTTTTCCCATGACTACTAATATGTTTTTCATTTTTCTCTTTTGTTATCTCTGCCAGTATGATGGGTATAGGGTTGGAGCCTCATGGTTGCTTTAATTTTCATTTCTCTGATTATTAGTGATTTAAAGTATTTTTGTATATTTGATGGTTTCTTCCTTTGGAAGCTGCCTAAACATATTATATAATCATTTATCTGTTGGTATGCTCTTAGTCTTATAATTTGACTGAATCCTTTACATATCTTAGATATGAGAACTTCATCAGAGAAAGGATACAAACATTACCCCCACCCCCATTAATGGTTTCCCTTCTAAATTTTATGACATTAAATTTTTTAGTGTAGTAAACATTTTTGTGCAAAAAACTTTAAAATTTTATATAACAGTCCATTTTCCATTATCTGGTTTTTCTCTACTACCTGTTTAATCATAAACTCTTCCCTTATCCATAGATTTGAATGGTAATTTCTTCCTTGCTCTTCTAATTTATTTGTGATGTGTCTATTTGGTCATGTATCTATTTGGAACTTATCATGGCTTGTGGTATGAGGTTGTGGACAGAACCTAATTTCTGCCAGGCCTGTTCAATTTTCCAAGTAGTTTTTGGCAGATAGTGATTCCTTCACTCAGTGATTGGAATCTTTGGATTTAGCAAACACCATGCTACTATATTTGTTTGCTTCTGCATATCATGTACCTAACTGTTCCACTGATTGACCATTTTCTTTTTTAATGAGTATCAACTCATTTTAATGATTAGTCCTTTGTAGAACAGTTTGTGATGGGTACTGATTAGACCCATTTCCTTCCCATTTTTTTCATTATTACCTTTGAGATTTTTTTTTTGAGGCAATTGGGGTTAAGTGACTTGCCCCCAGGGTCACACAACTAGTAAGTGTCTGAGGCCATATTTGAACTCAGGTCCTCCTTACTACAGAGCTGCTTCACTCTCCACTCCACTACCTAGCTGCCCTTTACCTTTGAGATTCTTAACCTTTTGTTTCTCTGTATGAATTTGATTGCTACTTTTTTTCCCTAGCCTATAAAATATTCTTTTAGAAGTTTGATTGGTATAGTAGTGAATAAGCAAATTAATTTAAGTAGTGTTATCATTTTTTAATATTAGCTCAACCTGCCCATGAGCGATTAATAATTCTCCAATTATTTGGGTCTGTTTTCTGCAATGAATGCTTTTTAGTTGGATTCATGCAGTCCATGGGTAAATATTGGTAGATACACTGCCAAATATTTTATAGTCTCTGTAGTTATTTTAAATGGAATTTCTCTTTCCAGTTTTTCTTGCTAGGTATTGCTTTGTTGCATAGAGGTAAGTTGATGATTTATGCCGATTTGCTTAATAACCTTAAACTTTGCTAAAGTTATTATTTCAAATAATTTTTATTTAATTCTCTAGGATTCACTAAGGACACCATTATATTTTCTCTGAAAAGCAATTTCTTTTTTTCTTTACTTATGTTTATTTTCTCAATTTCTTTTTCTTATCTTATTGGTATAGCTAGCATCTCTAGCACTATATTAAATAGTAGTAGTGAGAATTGTCATCATTGCATACCCCAAACTTATTGAGCCTGAGTGCTTGTAGGGAGAGGTGATGGTACCCTTAGGGGAGTGCCAGATTTTGAAGCCTTTCATTCTAAGGGGGCACAACAAACCAGCTTAGTAGGAAGTGTCCCAAAATCTACTTACGCCATTAGTGTCAAGAAGAATCCTTTGAAATAAGGGATTATATATATATATATATATGGATGCATCCATCTAGCTATTTCTCCATTTCTCTCTCTTCTCTTGAATGGGTGTTGAAGGTAACCCTGGGCTCAGAAGTGAATAAGAGATTGAACTGAATTGCATTTAGACAAAAATATTTAATGCTTTCAATAATCCCAAATTAATTTCTGCTGCAAAAGCTTCTCTCTGTCACCAACATGTTCCTGTTGATGCAATAAGGCTATGAAAAAGATGTCCAGATTGAAGGTGAATCCCAAAGTGCTTCCAGAAAAAGAAAATCTTGTTTTGAAATTAGGAAGCAACAGAGAGTAAGTGAAATTTAATTATACCACTGTGATTTAAATCAATTGTTTAGGTAAAGTAGAAAAGTAAAACTTGTGTTGAAATCAGTGGAAATGAAAATAAGTTCAAATTTGTACTTTGGTAGGACTATAATAAGTAAAGCTATAGTAAGTTAGGGCAAAAATATTGAATGCAAAATTAAACAAGAATATATTATTATATAGAAAGCATATGAATGAATTAAGTGCATGCATGCCTAATAAAGGGTACTCATACTACAAAAGATCAAATTAAAAGGATTCTATGGCTTATAAAATTAGTATAAAAAACAGGAATTTTGAGAGAACAAAACAGAATCTGCAATTATTTCAAAATGTTTCTTACCTTGTCAATATAAGTTAAAGCATAAGCACATTGATAATATTGGGCCCTAAAACTCGAAATCTTGGTAGTTAATGACCCCTTGTGAAAGTTGAGATTTTAAAATTCTTACTATTAGTAAATATACAACTATATTTCATTTATGTTAATGCAAAGTTAAATTAGTGTGATTGGGATTTCTAATAATGTAAAATATTGAAAAAAACAAATAAGCTAATAACCTATAATATTAGAAAATATCAAAGGAAGAAACAAATAGGAACAAAGATAATTCACAGTCAATAGCACCAAACTGGAAGCTGTTTTTGCATAATACTGCTAAACTGTAAATTGAGAAAGGAAGGCAGTTTAAATGTGGAGGAAACTTAAATAATCTTGCACTTAGAGTGCATAATAAGGTAGGTAGTAAAAAAAAATAACTTGCTGTAGTGAGAAGAATAGCAGATACACTTTAAGGTAGCAATATGTGTAACATTTCTATGCCATAGTTGAGTCCTGTCTGTAAAACAGGAGAATGAATACTTTTCCAGCATAAAAGAGGTTAACTTTTAAAAAGGAGATAGATTCATTCCTTTCCAAGGTCATCAGTGAGGACTTGGAAGGGACCTCAAACTTGGCATTTGTGCTCAGTAAGTTGTATATTTTGCCTGACACTTACAAAAACTATAGGTCTTAAAGAAATTGGAATAAGCTATGCATTTGTAAGCTGTAAGGAACCAAAAAATATGCCACAGTATTGCAATTAGTTGGTTTTGCGTAATAAAACTTGTGCTGAAGTATAAAGTAAATTTAGTGGAGTGAAGATTAAATCTGTATGTTTGGGAAATAGACTAGCAGAACTAGGGAAGTAGAAGAAAGAAAGAAAAGTATTGGATAAGCTAGCAAGAAAGGTCTGGCTTTGAAGGGTTTTTATAAAATGAAAGAAAAGATGACGGTTTAAGCAAATAGGAATGAGGTAAGAATGAGTAGAGAGAATTTAAGGAAAATTAGAGCCTGCATTGATACAGTGTGAATGCAAGGCTTGAAAGAAAAAGCATTGAAATTTTTTTAAAAGGGTTTGGGTAGATTTGGGTAGGCTTTTGAGAAATGCTTTAAAGTATACTGCTAGGGTTAAGTTAGAAAAAGAAAATGGATTTTTTTGCCTCTTTGAGTGATTCAAAGAAATAAAGAAGCACTTGTGGAGGTTGGGGGCATCACCATGGATTTTTTAATTTTTAATATGAGTCAACTAAAAATAATGGACCCTTGTGAAAAATGAGGTTTAGTTATTGCCACTAGAAATTATAAATCAAAAATTGATTGGGTTGAACATTTTGTTCTGAAGTTACATTGTAATTGTAGTTTATTAGATAATTTGATCAGCCTTTGTATGTATAAGGGGATAATAATAATAATGATAATAACAACAATAATAATAATAATAATAATAATAATAATGATAATAGCATCTACCTTCCAGGGTTTTTGGAGGAAATAAATTATTCTAAAGTGCTTGGTATAATGAGCTATGTATAAATGTTGTCTATCGTTATTGGTTTTTGGAGTAAATAACATTTAAGATAATAGCACTGATGTTTTCTAAGAAGAATAAGTTAAGATTTTATCTAACTGAATAGATATTCTTTAGACTGCTGGTTTTCTTGTATTGTGGAATTTGAAAGAATATTAGACATATGATTAGAAATGTGATTTCTCTTTTAATGAGGAAAATATGCTTTTAAAAAAAGTAGTTACATGAAATTTTTCTAAGGTATTGCAAAATGCTCTTAGAGGGGCCACTTCCCTATTGAGTTATTAAAATGAATGTGATACAGTCTTTGGAAAAATTGTATGATAAAGTGCCTTTTGCCTTAAATTCTTATGATTTAATAAGAGCTTTGAAGACCCCTCCAATCAGAGTTGTGATCTGAATTTGTAACTGTGTTTGGGTAAAGTCACTTTGAAATGGACTAAATTGATGTCATTTGGCTCAACTAAGTTTAGTGTCTTATGAATTGGACTGCCAAAAGATAGTAAGATTGTTAGAAAAATTATTAAATATTCAATAGTTATGTTTTCCTCTATGTTACCCTCCTAAAGGGAAGACTTCAGACTTACTATTTATAACTGCCCTATAATTTAAGTTAGCAAGTGATTCAAGTAATAACTGAGACATTAAAAAAACCACACACCACTAAATATTTTAAAGTGTTATAGAAGTAGGCTTCTGAAATCTTTAAAGTAAATTTTGAGAACTAGAAAAAACTTCTGGCATGTATAAACATTATGTAAATGAACTATTGCTACCTCTTTAATTGACTGTAATTACTCTAGACTGGATAACTTTATGCTGGGTTCTAGGTATCATTGGATATGATTAATAAGATACCAAAGGAGATAAGATAGATGATTTTCCCCATTACATAATTTTAAAATGCATTCCACTGAATTATTGTCATCTGACTAGTAAAATGTTTTAAGTTTTAAATACTTGATATTAGGTATGAAAAATCTTATTAATTATTAACAATATTAATAATAATTATTTATCTTATTTTAAAAACTGTTAAGGCAGGGTTACTTTTCCTTTTAATCTGAATGCTATTAGATCATAAATGTATCTGTTATAGAAACTGACAAATATGCTTGAAAACTATTAATATTTAATGAGTATTTTTGTTTTAAATGTAAGAAAATAGTAATAATAGGAAGTGACTTACTACTGGGAGAAAAGCATGGTAAAATCTTCTGGAGAGATCTTTGTGTGTAAGGTTCCTTGGGACCAGTCCTACTGACAGGGTTGTGAAACTCTGTCATGCTGCAGTTTAAAGAAGTAGGCCCTCTCCTTGTGAAGGTAGGGGAATTTATGAGTTAGATTTTAAATAATAAGTGAGTTTCATCTGAGAATATTTAGAAAATCATGAAAGTATATCTGTTAATAATTAGCATGTAGTGAAATTACATTTTTGAACCAACTATGTGTAAACTAATATTCACTGTATTCATGTAAAACTCCAGAATGTAGTATTTGTGCTGCTTGTCCAGCTCATCCAATGTTCAACCAGTTTGCCTCGCCATTATTTCCTGTGGCAGTTGCTCCCTTCAACTTACTCAGGGGGTTACAGCTTTATCTAGAACTCATAATGGTTTTGATATTGGCAAGCAGTATTCTGAAGCTCACCTAAAGTGGCCAGATGTACTTCCCTTTCTTTTATCTTATCCACAGAGCAAACTGGGGTGGCAGATCATTTAAAACCTATCCTTATTTATTTAAATATACTTTATGATATATGCAGATATGGTGAGTTTTACCTCCAATGACTATATTGAATAAATGAAAACTTTATCTGTTAGTGAATGCTGTATGAATTTATACCAATATTGTTAATGATTATTATTTGTTAGGACAGGATACAATTATTATGTTCATATAACAATAATAATTATAATTAATAAATAATTATATCTAATTATATATTATATATAATCATAATTATAAATAATTTTTTTATTGAAGGCAGAATCTTGTGGGACTTTAATTTGATATACTTCTAAGTTTTGACTTCAAGTATAAGTGTCTGACCTCTCATAAGGCCACTAGTTCATCATTTAAGAAAAATGCCAGCAGTTCAATGGGAATGGCATCTGTGAATCTACCACCAATGTATATCTGTCCCTGGGGAATAGTTGGGGTTGGGATAACCTTAGGAAGACCAGGGTAAGGACCCTCTTGACTCAATTTCCCATACAAGACATTTTCCTACCTGGTTAAATCCGAGTCTGCCTGTGACATCCTATTGTACAATTGGCTGTTGACTCATATCTAAAATTAAACGGAACTAATGCTGCTATGTCCCTGCCTTTCTCCTCATATAGCAAATTCCATTAATAAAAGCAAGTGTACAATAATGCCTCATTTTTTCATTGTAACAAACATAAGAGATAAATAAACTCTATTCCTGACTTCTGACTAAGTGATATATGCTAGTATGGTACTACCATAATGAGAAATCATTTTGAATTGTCATTTGAATTATAAATAATAGAGACCATGAGACATTGCAATTTATGGAGTATTTAGTTTATAGAAGATCATATTACAACATTTTTTCATTATGTTACTATGATAATAATAGCCTCATGAGGGGGGAATTAGTGAGAGATGTGACAAATTTTCAAAATTTGATTAAAAATTTTACATGTAGATATTGCATTGATAATTGTGAAGGTGAAATTATTTTCTTGTTTGAAGCATCTATCTAATAATTTTAAGCAAGAGAAAGACTCATTTCCCAATTCAGGCTCTCATGATGTAACAATTGAAATTCTCTGAAATTTCAGGTGAATTATATGATCTTTTTTTTTTTTGTAGGCAATTGGGGTTAAGTGACTTGCCCAGAGGTAAGTGTCAAGTGTTTAGCCTGAGGCCGCATTGGAACTCAGATCCTCCTGACTTCAGGGCCGGTGCTCTGTCCACTGTGCCACCTAGCTGCCCCATTCCTCATTCTTCTTACAGCTCTATTTTGTATTGAGTTTGTATTGTTTTCCTACATGCTTTTGTAAGCTGAAAAGAAAATCTGGAAGGAAGAAGATCCTTTGGAGCTGTCCTAAGAATGTGGCTTGTTCCCGAAATATATATCTGTTGCTTCCTACAATTACTAGGCAGGCTGAAAGAAGTACAGAATAGACCTTTGAACTCTTTCATCTATATCAGGGATTTCCAGTGCATCAGTGGCATTCAACAAAGGACTCTGTTTTCTTTTCCCCATGTGACGGTACTTCTGTACCAAAAGGGACTGCTCCCTGAAATTTTTGTCAATGTGCTGACCATAGGTAATAAGGTTTTAATCTATAGGATAGCCCATTCACTTTCTGAAATTGTATCACTGCCATCAATCCTAGCACTATTGCCCGTAGTCTCATATGACAACTGGGTAATGAATAATGCTGTACCTAGACTTCATAATCAGGTATGATATGTACTGCTCATTGGGATCCATAGATGTTGCATCTGTCACCAGGTCCACCTAACCACATCAAATCACGGGTGCCTACTCCTATCCATATGCTTCTGTGTTAAAAAAATTATGAGTGTGTTATCACCAAATATAATAGGAGAAATTATCCCTCATGTAGCCTAAAAGATGTCTCATAGTAGAAATGGATAGAGCAAAAAGGGTCAGAATAGGACCACTGATTGATATCTTTATTAAAGAGTCCCCTTTATTTGAGGTAGAAGCTACCGCATCTCTTTTCTCTGTTATACAGACTTCTAAAGACTTGTTAGTGGAAATAGGGCTAATCACCCTGACTTTGCAGTCACACTCAGACCTTTTAGGGAAACTGGTTGTTAAAACCAAAGACCACCTGAAGGAGTTTGATTCTCTGCTCAAGTGATTCATAAAGAAATGATTTTCTTTAGCTCAAAGGGGGAAATTGAAAAAGAAATCAGTTAGTTACTTTGATTTATTTTTAATTCAATTTTAGGATTAATCTTCCTTCTTTAGGAAAAACTAGCCCAAACAACTAAACCAGATTAATATAGATAATCTCGTAAGTGTAGCTTATGTATAGATCTAGTGAATAGATAAATTGATAAGATTTTATCACTTAGTACCATTTGCTAGCTTTGCAAATTAAATCATAAATGTTTGGTTCTCAGTTTCTTTTTATTTCAGATAATTAATTTTAATAGCTACACATCATGAAGACACAACACTCTCAGAGGAGTCAATGGAACAGTGGAGGGTAGGCATAAGGATGTCACAGTCTGTTTCCAAAGAAGGCTTATTTTTTGGGAGAAGCATAAAAGACACACTGAGTGCATGTATGATTGGAAAAGATGAGCCAGTCATGTGATAATAGATGGCCAGCCTGAGTACTTCATTGAAACCCTTGAGATGTTAAAAGAACCAGAGGCAGGCTTTCAGTGAACTTGGTACATCCTTCATTAAGTATTAGTAAAAGAACCCACATGAAAATCACACAGGATGCTGACTGTGGTGGTGCATACTTTTAATCCCTGCTGCTGGAAGGCTGAGGCTGATGGACCAGCTGAATTCAGGAATTCTGAGCTGCAGTAGGACAGAGCCAATTGGGTGTCTGCATTAAATTCAGCACCAATAATGAATGCCTGTGGGGAGGGGGACCCAAGAAGCTGCATTAGGAGGGACAAACTAGCCCAGGGCAGAAACAAGTTAAAGGTTCTGTGCCAACAAAAGTGGGATCAGGACCACAAGTTGCTGTTGTACTTCAAGGCAGGGCAGGATAGGGAAAAATAAAGAATTACATCATATTAGAAGACGTAAAATAGTTTGTTATGTGCAATGGTGATTGCATATCTTCAGTGATGACATCACAGATCCTTCAGAGTATCTAAGTACTTGTGAGGTACTGTGATACAAAGATACAAAGATGCTTTATTGAGTTTCTGCTTAACGCCATGACCCTCATCACAGGCATAGATCATTTTATAGTTTATAAATCATGGTATTCTCAACAACATAGTGAGGTAGGTGGTGAAAATATGATCATCTACATTTTACGGGTACGTGAGCTGAGCTTTATAAAGTCTTCATTGGGTAGATAGCAAGGAGGGCTAGTCAATCAGCCAAGGAGCATTTATTAAGCACTTACTATGTACAAAAACTCTGTTAAGATTTCATGGGCTGGTGCTAGGGAGGAATGAATAAAGAAAAAAAACATTCGTTAAGTGCTTACTTTCTATATAGCACTGTCCTTAGTGCTGGGGATAGGAATAGAAAAACAAGATGGTCCCTGCTCTCAAAGAGCTCACGTTCTAATATAGGGAGATAACACATATAGAAGTTTTCAGCTCTAAGTCAGATAGAAAAGCCCTAGAGACCTTAGGATGCAACAGCAAAGCAGATGGTCATGCATCTTTAATGTCATTTTCACTGATACGACCAGATGTACTTCTAATGTTGAATCTGTTGACAGAATCAAGGACTTTGTTGTCAAGAATTTTTCTGTGTTTATAGTAGCTGTTGCTGATGAAGAGTCAGGGGCTGTGGCAACTGCAGAAACAGTTATCTAGTAGCATCACCACCAAGGATTGAGTCCTTGGGTGATAGCCATAAGAGCTTGGGTGAAAGCAGGGCAGATAGTCTGAGGGGAGCTGCTATTTCTGGGGTTCAGGTTCCTGAGCTGTCTCAGTCTGGGACTAACAAGAGCGATGGTCATGGTTTGACTTGCTTGGCACATGCTGCCTCCTGTCTCTAAGGTAGGCTTGTCTAGGCTGGCTTGTCTACACTATTGTGGCAGTTGGTTAGAGTTGGTGGGTTGGCTGACCTTTTCTCCACAGACATTGCTGTATTCAGTAATAGCTATGATACCTGAGCTGGAACCAGGGCCAATGGTTTAGGTGGTGCTACTATTCCCAGTGCCCTTGGACTTAGGATCCTGGGCTGTCTCTAAAGGGGTCTGAGGAGGTCAAGGTGGTAGCAGTAGTATGACTTGTCTAGAACAGGCCACCTCTTCTTTAGGTATAAAGAAATTGTGCGACCTTGGGCAAGTCACTTTTTGCCTTTGAATCTCAGTTGCCTTGTCTATAGAAATAAGGGATTGGATTAGATAATGTCCAAGGTCTCTTCCAGTATGAAATCTTGTGATTTTGTAAATGATATTATGGATAATAATAGACATTGAATCAATAGTCCTGGAAGTATTGGTGGAATCATGAATACCCCTGTTTGGCTAAAGCCTAGTGTTTAAGAAGAGAGGTGGCTAGGTGGTGCAGTGGATAGAACACTCAGCCTGGAGTTAGGAAGACCTGAGTTTACATCTGGCCAAGGACACTAAGTAGCTGTGTGGCCCTGGGTAAGTAATTTAACCTCTGTTTGCTTCAGTTTCCTCAACTATAAAATTGCAAATTATAATAACACCTGCTGCCCAGGGTGGTGAGGATCAAATGAGATAATAATTGTAAAGCACTTGGCACAGTGCCTGCCACATAGTAAGTGCTATATAAATGTTAGCTATCCTAAGTATAGCATAAGATCAGGCTAGAAAGGTGGGTAGGTTGGGCCCACCTTGAGGAGAGCCAGACTACAGAATTTGTACTCCATGATGGAAATGCCTTGGAAATTCCAAGGAGTTGGACATACCAGGGAATTGAGAATTGGTCTGGGGATGGTAGATGGATACAGAGCTCCAGAAGGCTGACACTAGTTTCTTTTCTCTAAGACAATAATGGGTGCTGGAAAATCAATAAATACTCAAACATGCTCCCAGTTTCCCAGGTAGAGAGAGGGAACATTTCTCCCTGGTCTACCTGTTCTTGCCTACCATATAGCAGATGTCAGTGGGGGGTGGGCTGGGCACACTGTTCATGGAGGGTTCATTTGAATTTCGTATATAGAGAGTTTTAAGCTGAACTGCGACTCCCACCCCCAACCTTTTTATTTCAGGATAGGGCTGATATTGTTTGTGCTGTTGGGGCCACACAACTGTGTTTTTCTAAGTCTCAGTAGACAAGAAGGAGCACAAATAACCAGCTTAACCTCAACACACAGAGCAGAAGGAAGGTCTTAGGCATTCAGAGCACCATGGACTTTAGACAGAGTTTTTTCAAAAACACATTCAGGTCCAAATATGTTTTGGGTCTTTGGTGGCACCCACTTTAGGGTTTGCCAGCTGTAAAAGTTATGGGGAAAGAGCTCCAGATGTTCCTTGGCTCCACTATGGGGCAACCTTAGCCATAGACTCTGCCACATGGTCTGGCAGCCCATGTAGGGCTCAGGGAACAGAATTTTCCACACACACACACGTGTGTGTGTGTGTGTGTGTGTGTGTGAGAGAGAGAGAGAGAGAGAGAGAGAAAGAGAGAGAGAAGAGAACCTTGGAAATATATATAATATATATATACATATATATATATATATGTGTATATATGTGTGTGTGTGTGTGTGTATATATAATTTTTTTGTGAGCTTGAAATCTTATGAACTTATAAATGTTATGGGTAATATGAGTGTAGGAATTGAATCAGGAAAGTACTAGAAGTGTTTGTGGAACCATGAGTTGCTCTGTTTGGCTAAATGGTAGTGTGTAGGGGATAAGCATAGGATCAGGCTGAAGAGGTAGGTAGGTGTGACCTACCTTCTGGAGAGATGGGCTACCAAATTTGGGCTCCTTGGTGGAAAAATTATATTGGAAAGCCCATGAAGGAGGGGTGAAGGTCAGGAAGACAACATGTATACATGTAACTATATTCAAAATGAATACAAGACAAATTTTAGGGGCAGTATTAGCAGCTGTAGGTATTAGGAAAGGCCTTATGTAGTAGGTGGTGTCTGAGCTGATCTTGGAAGGAAATGAGCGATTCTAAGAGGCCAGGATGAGGAGGGAGTAAGTACATTCTTGAGGGCAGGGGCCCTAGTTTACAATTCTTCTGTTTCCCAGCAGAACACAGGATTGACCACATAGAGATTGCCTAATAAATAGTTATTCATCTATTCATACATCAGTAAGTCAAGAATCTGTTATATTCTCAGTGGGTGACTTTTCTGCATTGCTGCAGATCACCACCCTTCTAAATCTATGATTCTGTGATCTTAGAGAAGTACTGAAAGTTTAGAAAGTTCAATGAGTTACCTGCAGTCACCCAGCTAGTAAATGTCAAAGGTAGAGTTTGAACTCAGGTCTTACTGATTCCAAGCCCAGTACTCCATCCATTCTGTCAAGTTGCCCTATTTCCCATCTATTCATTCATTAAATATTTATTGATTGCCTTGTTGATTTACTGATTATAAACTTTTATCTGATTTCCACTTGAAAAGACCTCTGCCCTTGGAGTAGAACTTAAGGGCCTGAGGGGACTCCCTGTCAAAAAGTCTGATAGTACTTTGTCCATACTTTGCTTATCCAACTTTCTATCTAGTCTATCTTGTACGTGTGTGTATGTGTGTGTGTGTGTGTGTGTGTGTGTGTGTGTGTGTGTATGTGTGTGTGTATAACTGTTTTATCTCCCTTATTAGATTCTGGTCAACCTTATGTCTCAGCCTTCCTTAGGCAAGCAGAAAGGGCTCTCTCTCCCCTTTAAAGATTTCCCCACATTCTCCCTTTGCCACTTGCCCTAGGGTTTATCTTGGAGAAAACCAGGATGAAGCATCCCCCTTCTGAGTCCATTGCTACTTGCAAAACTGGGCAATACTTTCTTACCATCTATGGTAATAATAATTTAGTACCCATTAAAACTTTCAGCTAGATTTCATAGGGTTCTAAGATTGCTGATTTAGAGCTTAGAAGGGTCTGTAGAGGTCATGTACTCCAACCTCCTCATTTTACTTATGAAGGCATTGAGACCCAAAGAAGATAATTTACATAAGATCACACAGATAATACGTGACAGAGTCAGGATTTGAATCCAGGTCTTCAGACCCCCAAATCTAGTGCTCTTTCTACTGCTACAGTTATCTTTCTTTAGCTACTTTCTGGTTTTGGTAGAAGCATCAGGATTTCCCCTGATGGGAGGGGACTAGCTACTCACAGAGAGACCAGCGACACCTGGGCAGTTGGCCACCCTGGCCCCATTGCACTGAGTTTTGACTCATCTGTCTCTCTTCTGCCTGTTTACCTTCCTTGCTCTTCCATCTTACAATGGAATACTTCCCACAGATAATTAGAATTACAGAGCTGATGGGGACCTTAGACAGCATCTAGTCCAATGAGGTGTGGAAACTAAGGGGAAGTGACTTGGCTTGTCAAAAACAACTAGTTTGGTGTCACCCAACTTGTTAGAGGCCAAATCAGGATGAGAACCTCGGTCACCCGCCTCCCAGCCTAGTGCCCTATTCACTGTACTGTGCTTCCTTTGCATTTTTGAAGCAGATTTAAGCTGAGGCTCTCAATTTCTAGATACATCCCCTTGAATAGCAAAACTCATCCTGAGATATTCTTGTGCTCACTACAGCGCTAGGCACTATTTCCTCTCTCCAGCTCTAAAAGAGGCATTTAACCCTAAGAAGAAGAGAGAGATATGGAAGGAGTTGGCTCCAACATAACCTCTAAGTTCTTTTCCAATTCTTGTATACTGGAATTCTTCAATTTTTTGTAAAAGTAGAACCCCCTACTTTCTTTTTTTTTTTAATTTAATTTTTTTTTTTTAGGCAATTGGGGTTAAGTGACTTGCCCAGGATCACACAGCTAGTAAGTGTCAAGTGTTTGGTCGGAGGCTGGATCCCCTACTTTTCTTAAAAGGGCAATTGTCTTCTAGATTCCCTCTTGGAGTCTCCCTTCTCCTCCTTGCTTTCTCAGTTACTTCGGCTTTTACTCATGAAAATAGTTCTGCTCTCATTATCTCTTTAGAGCAGCTAGGTAGTACAGTGGACACAGCACTGAGCCTAGAGTCAGGAAGCCCTGAATTCAAATCTAGCCTCAGGTACTTACTAGCTGTGTGACCCTGGGCAAGCTACTCAACCTCTACTTGCCTCAGTTTCTTCATCTGAAAAATAGGTGTAATAATAGAACCTGTCTCTCTGATTAAATGAGATAATAATCGTAAAGTGCTTAGCTCAGTGTCTGGAATATAGTTAGTGCTATGTAAATGTTATCTAATAGCTATTCATAACATTGAACCTACAGGAAGTAAAATACTTCACTTGCCATACAGTTGGGGATTCTTTCCAGTCTGGTTTTATTCTCTCTCTCTCTCTCTCTCTCTCTCTCTCTCTCTCTCTCTCTCTCTCTCTCTCTCTCTCTCTCTCTCTCTCTCTCTCTCTCTCTCTCTCTCTCTCTCTCTCTGTCTCTCTCTCTCTGTCTCTGTCTCTCTGTCTGTCTCTTTCTCTTTCTTCTCTCAGAATCACAGGCTTTGGAGGATAGTAGGGACATTGAAAATCACCAAGTCACTTTGCAGAAGAGAAAATAAGGTCTAGAGACTGGAAGTGACTTACTTAGGATTCCGGTAGAGTTTTGAGGCTGACCTGTCTGACTTCAAATCCTTTGCTTTTTGGACTATACTATACTGACTCATAGGGGTGCGTATGTGTGGTGTGTGTGTGTGTGTGTGTATCTGTCTGTCTCCCCAACTAGACTAAACTTCTCGAGGGCAGGGATGATATCTTTTATTTTTTTTCTTTGCCTCACTATGCCTAGCTTCTGGCTACATTAGATTATTCTCCAGTCCCTCCTCCCCACTCCCCCCAATATCTGCAAATTCCTGCAACGTGATTGATGAAGCCTTGCCTGATTCCCACCTCCATGCCTCTCCCTTGCACTCCTCAGCCAGAAGTGATTTCCCCCTCCTATGAACTCCTATAGTACTTTGTTTCTACCTGGCTTGTCAAACTTGTACATTCTAGCTTGTACTAGAATTGTGTGCCGGTCTTGTCTCCCTTATTTGACTTGTATAATAACCGTAAATCGCATTTATAATGCTTCATAGATTGCAAAAAGCTTTCTTCATAGCAACTGTGTCAAGTGTTCAGAAGAGTTGTTATTATGCCCATTTGAAAGGTGAAGCAATTGAGTCTCAGACAGTTTGAATGATTTGAGTCGGGACTCAGATACAACTTTTTAAACTCTCTCATTTGCACCATACTGCCACTCATGTAAGCTCCAATAGCTAGGGCCCGTGGCTCTCTCTCCAGCTAGCTAGAGGTTCTTGAGGCTAGGGCCTCCACTAGGAAGTGCCCATTAATGATTTACTGAATAATTTGAAAAGTGTTTTGTGAGTTAAAAGTAGTTCCAAACTTTTAGTTCTGAAGGTGTTCTCCATCACATGGGGCTTGAACAGGGTGAGACTGAACGTTTCATCCAGGTTAGGAGTATATTGGGAACATTTTAAAAAACAGTGGGAGCCTAGGTTGGGATAGGACTCCTTATCCTTTCTGGATAAGGAGAATGCAGGGGCCCACTATTGCTGGGGCCCCTTTAATGGAGGGAAAGGGAGTTTTGAGATTGGAATTTTCATGCTGAGTCTGATTTGGCTTCTTAGGAGTCAGAGGAGGATGGGCAAAGCAGGATTCTAAGGGCCAGGCCTTCGCAGGTGACTCTGCTTAGAGGGGGCAGGTGCCTGAGTAGGAGGCTCCACCCAGACTTAATCAGCTGCACTTTTGCCATGTTTCTGGGTAAAACTAAATGAAAGCAGAACACGCACTATACTTAATTCTCCCCAGACAGTGGTTTACTGGGAGCCTGAACAGAACATGAAGATGGAACAGCTGGAAAGCAGAAGAGTCACCAAGTGAGTAAATGGATTATGGGTGTGGATAGGAGAATTGAGTAGTAGATTGAAATAATATTGTATTGGTGAATGAAAATAAAATAAGAGGTTCATTTCCATCAATGAAGGAAAAAGTGTTGGCTTCAGAGATCTATTATTCCAAAAAAATTTTTTTTTCCATATGCCTTGCTTGAAGACCAACCACAAATTACCAGGATGGGGGGGGGGATAGAATTAAGTCCCTCTTTGAAAGGGAGATTTGATCTTACCCTCTCTGTTAGTAAGATTCGATGATATTCTTCCACTTTTGCTTTGTTTTCAGAGGTGTCTTCATGCTCCTGGGGTGGGAGATGGTTATAGTAAGTTGTAGAATCGGGATTAGAATGTAAATCTGTTGCGAATTTGCAAGTAGGGATTGTTGTCATTCTTTGTACTTGCATCGCCAGTGTCTGGCATATAGTAGACACTTGCTAGATAATTGTTTGATTTGAACCAAGGTCCTCTGATTTCAAATCGACCATATTTTCCTCCTCATACCATGCCTAAGGAGAAATAGTTTAATTACATAAAACAGCATATCAAAATAAGGTCAAGTAGGACAATAGTGGGCAAATGAAGCTGGAGATAGTATGGGTTATGGCCATGCTGGTGTGCCAGGATGAAGAGTGTGGCTTCATCCAGTAAGATTTTGTAGTCTGTATTAATGCTATCAATGTTTCATTTTCTACCTTATGTTGTGTGGAAAATCAAATTGTCTTTTATGAAATACTTTCAGGACTTTTTCCTTAATCATTCAATCATGTATACCTCTTTTTTTTTTTGGGTTAGGCAATGGGGTTAAGTGACTTGCCCAGGGTCACACAGCTAGTAAGTGTTATGTTTCTGAGGCCGGATTTGAACTCAGGTCCTCCTGACTTCAAGGCCAGTGCTCTATCCACTGCGCCACCTATCTGTCCCCATGTCTACCTTTTTGTGACCCCATTTGGGGTTTTCTTGACAAAGATGCTAGAGTGATTTGCCATTTCCTTCTCCAGCTCATTTTACAGATGAGGAAACTGAGGCAAACAGGGTTAAGTGATTTTGCCAGGGTCACATAGCTAGTAAGTGTCTGAGGCCAGATTTGGGCTCAGGAAAATGAGTCTTTCTGACTCTAGGCACCACACTCTATCTGCTGCACCACTTATTTACCCTTCTCTTTAGTCCTTTCCTGAAGGGAAGGGGGAGTTGTAAGGTTTATATGAAGCAGCATCTAGCATGACATTATTCAAAAAATAATAATGACAGGTAGCAATTATTCCAAAATGCTTTACATAGGTCACCTCATTTGATCCTCACAACAGCCCTGTGAGGCAGGTGCTATTCTTCTTCTTATTTTATAGATGACGAAGTTGAGGCTGAGAGATGTTAAGTAATCTACCCACAGCCCTTTTTTGCATTGTCTTTCCTATTAGAATGGAGGCTCCTGAAGGATAGGTTGTCTTTCTTTCCTCCTCCATGTCTGGCACATAAGCACTTAATAAATGCTTGATCCATTATGCA
Source organism: Phascolarctos cinereus (assembly GCF_003287225.1). NCBI lineage: Eukaryota > Metazoa > Chordata > Mammalia > Diprotodontia > Phascolarctidae > Phascolarctos > Phascolarctos cinereus. The sequence goes on along the minus strand of NW_027555736.1, from coordinate 99,915,581 downwards.
ATGAGGAAGTATCTGAGGTAGGATTCAAACTCAGGTCTTCCTGAATACCGAATCCAATAGTCAATATTACAATTTAAGTGTAGCTTGAGCATGACTCTGATTTCAATCTTTTTTTCTTTTTTTTGGCTCTTGCTGTCTCTTCCTGGGCTAGAGCTGGCTGTCTTACCTCACCTATACCCAATCTGGCAGGTGAGGGTGGAGTCTCCAGAAGGGTGGCTTTGAGGCTACAATTCATTCTCAAGGTCCTAGAGATAACCTTAGTGTGGGAGGAAATATACTTTTACTAGTCAGTACAGCTACTGAGCCCCCACTGGTGTGTTTCCAATTTATACAGCATCAGTCACTATGATACAAGTGATTCTTAAACATGAAACATTTATTAAATGATAAATCAGAAATAAGAATAATCAGAACATAGTGGTATACCCATAAACCTGGGTCATACTTTCTCACCAAATGCACTGGGGCACCCACTTATAGAAATCTGTCAGTGAGGCACCTGAGTAGGCACCCATGTACCTTGGACAACTCATAACTCTGGACTGGTAGGCCTGGGTATTGGTTTCTTTTAGGGAAGAATTTGCAACCTTTATCACCTGCTCTTCTCAATCCTTCTACTCTCTTGCTGGATGAAGCTGCTTCTTTACTACTCTAAGGCTGCTGATGCAGTGTTAAGATCTTTTATTAATAGCAGCACTGAACTCTTTCAGTGAGCAGCACCCCTAAGCCTGAGGTCTGTCATTTTCTAGGTCTACTCCCTCAGCTGGATGCCAAAGCAGTATCAAAGCTAATTCAGTGATAAGCAGTTTCTTTAAACTCAGTAACTACAAAGCTCCTCACATCTGCTTTCTGGGGCTCTGAGGATCTTCTCTTCCCCCTCTCTCTGTCCCCCTCTCCCCCTGTCCCCCTCTCTCCCTCTCTCCGTCTTGGTCTGTCTGTCTGCCTCTGTCTTTGTCTCTGTCTCTCTCCAAAGTGGGTAGTAGAGGCCAATGCAGTTAAGCCCTTAAGACATTGCATTTCTTTCACGCTGAAGATGATGTTAAAGGGCACTAACCTCAACCAGCACCTCACACAGCAGGAGGATTCTATTTCCTTCCAAGAGCCCCTGGCAGCTGCAGAACCCACTGGGCTTCAGTGAGTGCTGTCAGTTGACTCCATCTGAAGCAGCTGCTTGTATCTTCTGATGTTCCTCTGCTTTGCCTGTTTGAAGCATCAGGAGCAGTATGTGTCATCAGTTACCGTCTTCACATGGCTGCTGTGTCTTCCTCTTCTGATCTCTGGCTTCCCACCTTATCTCCTCGTCTCCTCTCCTCTGGTTTCTAATAATCAAACAAGAGCTTCCTCATGCGTGAGTGGTGATCCTCTCTGATTTAGCTTTAGAAATGACACTTCAATATATAGTTTTCCATAGTTCCCAAAGAGTTCTTAGACTTAGAGCTTCTCAGCCAGGTTCTTTGAAACAGTCATGCAAGCTAGCATGACAAGGTCCAGCTAGCACCAATGTCTTGAATCCATCTTTTTTTAGTAGTGTTGCCTCAGCTGCCTTCAGATGGTTCTCTCAGTACATTTATTTGAAGAGTTATTTCAGGTCCTCAGAATTATCTAAAACTACTTTTCTCACATGAGCGTCCCTTTTCTGCCCCTTTCAGTATCTAAAATGTTCACATAGGAAAGGGGAACCACATTAAGTTAGAAAGGACTTTCTAATAGCTAGGACAATTAAAATGGAATGGGTTATCTTGGGAGGTTATGTTTCCATTCAATGGAGGCATATAAAGACTAGGCCGTTACTTCTCAGGGATTCTGTAGGGTGGATTCATGCTTTAGGTAGGAATTGGACTAGGCTGGTAGGTGGTGCAATGGATAGAATGCTAAACCTGGAGTCAGGAAGACCTGAGCTAAAATCCTGCTTTGGACTTTTACTGTGTGACCCCGGGCAAGTCACTTAAACCTTTCTTAGCCTGAGTTTCCTCATCCATAAAACAGTGATAATAATAGCATCTACCTTTCAGGATGGTTAGGATACAATGAGATAATATTTGTGAAGTATTTTGCAAAACTTAAAGTGCTGCATAAATGTACTCTTATTATGATTATTACTATTGTATCTCTAAGATTTTTACTAAAAACAACATAAAAGTTTATGATTAATTCTACAACCCTCTAAAGGCAGGGCTAGAGGTAATGGTGGGGGTTCCAAAAGACTCAGTCTTTGCTTGCCTCACCTTTGAGTCTGGCCTTTCCTTGTCCTCTGATCATCAGTGGACATCAATCTGATGCCTACCGGGCTTTGTCCCCCTCCCTGGGCTGTGTGCTTTCCACACAGGATACCTGGCTCAGGTGGTCACTGGTAACCAAAGCTATTTATTTATTTTAAGAGGAAAAAAAATCCAACCAAATCATGAGTCCAGGATGTAAGTTCCTTTCAGCTGCTGATCTATTAAGTCAATATATTCAATGAGCTTTGGGTGGGGTCAGTCACAATGGACTGTACATACCAGGGAAAGAGCTGAAATTTTTAACACTTGGGCTCATGGCTAAGCAGGAATAGCAATGACCTTTGAACAAAGTTTAGTCTCGTGTGTGTGTGTGTGTGTGTGTGTGTGTGTGTGTGTGTGTGTGTGTGTGTACCCTGGACTTACAGCTTGGTAGTAAATATCTTTAGATTTTTCTTGATCTTGTTCTCTGTGCAATTCAATAGGCTAGAGGACCTAGTAATGTGGCAGTCTAGGTGGTCACGGGGGAGGTTGCACAGATTCTATTACCTTGTGGTTCCTGCTCTGATGCTGCTTTGCTGAGTGAGGTAACTGGGTCCCCTTAACACTCCCCTTCCAACAAACAAACCAAAAAAACCTCAGTGATTGATTGGGATTCTGTCCAGGGCCAACCATTTGGAGGAGAGAGATTGCAGAAACCGTTGCTGGTGCTGAGAGAAGTCATTTCCGTGCATCTGCAGTTCTTTTATGCTGAACAGTCACTGGGAGAATCAAAGATGATGTACAGAGGAAGCTATTGCTTTAACGTGATCTACCTTGCTCATATTCCTCATCTCTCTCCTCCTCAGCTCTCTTCTTTCTGGGCACTTAATCTTTGATGAAAAGATTTCTCCTTTTCTCTTGTTCTCCTCTAATCTCTGATTATCTATATACCTGAGTCAGAAGATGGAAAAGTAGAGTTGGAAAGGCCTTCTGAGATGGTCCAGATACAGGAATTCTGTGCTCTGGGACCCCAGAAATAGTTAGAGGATATATAAAAATGCAAATAACAGGGGATAGTGTAGGGAAAAACACTTCTACTTGGGGCCCAAGTACTCCTGAATGGGGCCAGCCTTTCTCCCCACCCCACCCCCACCCCTATCTGTTAAGTCACCCTGAAGTTATAAGCTTTTCTAGAGATTATCTAGCTACCCCCCGACTGTAAATATAAAGTAACTGAGGCCCAGCGATAGGATCACTTTCTGGAAGTCATACAGTGAACTAGATATAGAGGCAGCCTAGAACCCAATTCAAGAAACACTTATTAACCATCTACTATGTTCAAAACCGCTCTGAGGATAAAAAGCCAAAGTAAAAGTCTCTTCATCCTATAGAATTTGCATTCTGCTGGGAGATTCAACATATACAAAGTGTCCCAAAAGTCCTAGTGCAGTTTTAAGCTTTACTAGCTTAAGATTTTGGGAATATCCTATTTATATTCTAAGCTTTAAACCTTAAGATGTTGAGACACCCTGTATACAAACAAGAACATTAATAACTGAGGGGGAAGTATCATTTGAGTTGGGACTTACAGGAAGGCAAGGATTTTGAGAGATGGAAATGAGGAGGGATGACATTTCAAGTATGGGGAATAGCATGTGTGAACACATGGAGTATGAGAACATCCCACTCAGGAAAGGACTAACATTCCAATATGTCTGGAATATAGTTAATGAAGGGAAGTAGTATTAGAATATTGTGGGGAAGAATATTGTGGAGAGCTTCAAATACCAGACATTTCCTTGTACAGGCAATGGGGAACCACCAATAGTTTTTGAGTAAGGGTTATAGGAATTTATGAGATCTCCAAGTGAGTACATGTAGAGAGTGAGAAAAGAAGAGCAACCAGGGCAAAGCCATGGGGAACTCTCCTGCTAAGAGGACAGGAGAGGTACAGTGATTGAATTACAGATACTGAAGAGTGATCAGATCAGTGATCAGAGGAGAGCCAGGAGAAAGCAGTGTCACAGAAACCATGGGAAGAGTATCCAGGAGTAGGGTGCCAAAGGGAGGATGAGAAATGAGACAAGGCCAGAAGATCTAGCAGTGAAGATTGAATAGGTATCATTAGAGTGAGCAGTTTTAGTTGAATAATTTGGCTAGAACTCAGGTTGCAAGGAATCAGTAAGAGTTTGGGTGATGAGGAAGTGGAGGGAATTAAATACAGACAATCCTTTCTAGTAGTTTGGTAGTGAAAGGTAAGAAAGAGAGGTAATAGCTTGAAGGAATGGCAGGCTTAAGTTAGTGTTTTTAAAAGATGGAGGTGATATGAGCATGTTTGCAGGAAACAGAAAAAATAACAATATATAAGAAGAGAATGAAGGTGAGAGTGAGAATGATTGATGAGTCAAGCTCCTGGAAGAAATGGGAAGGAATAATAATAATGGATAACATTTATTTAGTGCTTCAAGATTTTCAGAGTGTTTTGTATTATCCCATTTGATCCTCACCACAACCCTCAGAGGTAGGTGTTATTGTCCCCATTTTACAGATGAAGAAACTGAGGTGGACAGAGGTTAACTGACTTGCCCAGGGTCATGCAGTTACTAAGTGTCAAAGACAAGATTCAAACTCAGGTCTTCCCCACTTCAAATCTAGCACTCTATCTACTGAAGCACCTAGTTAGGATGAGATTGAGGGCACAGGTAGAGAGGGTTATGCTTGATAAAGGGAAGGGTAACTCTTTATGTGGGATAGCTAGGTGGTACGATGGATAGAGTGTGGTGCCTGGAGTCAGGAAGACTTACCTTCCTGAGCTCAAGTCCGGCCTCAGATGCTTACTTAGCTGTGTTGACTCTGTTTACCTCAGTTTCCTCATCAGTAAAATGAGCTGGAGAAGGAAATGGCAAACCACTCTAGTATCTTTGCTAAGAAAACCCCAAATGGGTCATGAAGAGTCCAACATGACTGAAAAATAATTGAACAATAACAAATTCATTTGTGTAGACTCGAGAATAAAGATGAAGACAATGGACACAAGTATGGTGGAGTTTTGAGTCAAAGAGAGAGAAAAGAGAGTTCATGGTGGATGGTCTCCATTTTCTTAGTAAAGGAAGAAGCAGGGATATTTGCTGAGATGTGGGGGTAGAGAAGGCATTGGGGGTTATCTACACTCTCAGTTCCATGTTTCTTCTTTTGTTCCACATTGTTCTTAACAAGGCTGTTCTTTAACTTCTCCAGCTTTGATTTTAGTATAAAAATATGGTTGGAGGGCAGCAGAGGGTAGACAGGTAGGCCTGCAAAGTAAGGGAGCAGACTCTACTGTAGTGGATAAATGAGCCAGCTCCTCCATTTGGCAATCAACAGGAAAAAAAACCTCTACAAAACACAAATTAATATAACAGAGCTCTATTTTTCTTCCTTTTTTTCCATGCTTTGACAGATTTACTTTCAGAAGCTATGGGAGGCTAATGGAATCACTTAAATTTCCCTGATAACAGATTATTCCCAAGCGCAATAATTAAACATCACCCAGCAAATGACTCCCTTTATCCATAACTCAACTCAACTTATAGCCTTTTCTTAACTTTACAATCTCCCCACCCCACAGGCTAGGAACCATGTATTCTGTCCACTTTCTTGTCCGCACCAGAAGATACTGATAACTGGAATCCAGGTTTGGCTATTTCTACTGAGTCTATTTTTTTGCTTTCTGTATTTTTGGGATGCTGCCTTGTGATAATAACTAACATTTATATATTGCTTTAAGGTTTGCAAAGCACTTTGCATGTTACCTCATTTCATCCTTACAAGTCTATGAAGCATGTGCTATTATCCCCATTTTACAGATAAGTAAACTAAAGTGTGGCAGAGGTTAAATGATTTGCCTGTTGTTAAATATCCAGCAGGTAACTGAAGAAGAATTGGAACTTGGGTCTTCCTGACTCTGAGTATTCTATCTACCAGGCTCCCTGGCTGTATACAGAGTGAGTATTGTCCTGGGAGTCAAAGGTTCCAGATGCCAGTCTATCCTGAACTCATCATATAGCCTTAATGAAGTGTCTTCACCTTTCTGGGGTTCAGTTTCCTGAATGTAGGATGACCATACTGGTAGAGACTTGGGCACTATGAGATTGTGGAAGCTTGATCTCTGGATGAACTCTTGACTGTATTGGTTATCTGACATTCTAGGTCTCATGACATGGAAAAGAGGGATAACATGGACTTAGGAGCATGTCTTAATGGCCTTGTACTTTGAAGCTAGACACCCTGTCTGTGTTGGTGGGTGAGATTTGGAAGGAAATACTGCACTTTTCCTTTTAATACATGATTAAGGTATAATTAACCACAGAATACACAGCTGCTGGATATTATCAAGGCAACTCAGCAAAACTAAGGAAACAGGTGGATATGAATATTAGTCACTCATGTTAGAATGTTGCACAAAAATTGGTACACCCCCTCTCCCTCCTTCATCAAAAGGAAAAAAAGCAAATAACTAGAGACTAAGGGAGTGCCTGTCCAGTGCAGACTGGCCAAACAAATTGTGGTATAGGAATATAATGGAATCCTTTTCCTTGGTAAGAAATGATGAAAGATTTGACTTCAGATAATCCTGTATAGTATGAAATGGATGCAAAGGGAAGTGGTCAGAACCAGGAAAACAATTTATGCCAGGAACGCAGCACTGTACAGGAAAAAAAAGACTGAAAGACATTACTGATAATGGCTCCAGCAGACCTATGACCCATTTCTTGATCAAGATGGGATGTAGGTATAGAAAGAGACATAAATATTTGCACATGGTCACGAAATAGATTCAGTTTGCCTATGTTGTTTGTTACAAGGTGATTTTTTTCTTTTTTTCCCTTCTAATTGGGTGGTTTTGGGTGAGATAAGCAATAATGATGCCCCTTGTCTTCTCCCCTTCCCCCCATTGTAACATTTTAAAAAATGCACAGAAGGAAAAAAGAAAGAACTTTAGAGGGAAACAGGCAAGCAGGATATTTTTAAAAGTGACATGTGGAATTTATTATTATTATTATCATTTGGAAAAAAATACCAAATTGAGAGTCATGGTTTCGTATACCCATGAAACAATATTTTGTATTCATATTCCCTTTTATAGTCTTTGTTCATGGAAACACTATTCAGGGGTGTGTTTAAGTTCAGAATAAAATTTAATTTAAAAATTTGTCAACCTCTCCCTATCCTGCTTGTTTCAGTCTTGTGCACCCAGGTCTAGTATTTTTCACAGTCTAGAGCTGCAATTCAAAACCTTCTCAAGGGCAAAGAACATCTCTTATTTCTGATTCTCCCTCAGCACCTAGAACCACAGTCTGCACTTAGAACCATAGATTTAGAGCCAGAAGGGCCATTGGAGATCAATGACTCCAACTCCCTCATTTTACAGTAGAGTAATCTGAGGTGCACAAACGTTAATGTAACTTGACAGAAGTCACACAGGTAGTAAGTGGCAGAGCCTGACAAACATTTGGTGAAGGGCACAGTATTGAATTGAAAACATCCTTGTCTGTTTTAGCAACATAATATAGTTGGCAACTTTTAAACTTGGTTTGCCTCTTTTAGAAGGGGGTGAGGTTAGGTCAGGTATTCTTTACTCTTATGATTGGTTCATTATGACTTGGTTATTCATATGGGGAGAATTTTGGGGGAGACCCTCCTTTTGAGATTGCTCTCAGTGGTTAGAGCTGCAGGTGATGAAATAAATTGAGTGGTGATTTGGCCTGATTCGTTTCCCATTGAGGGAAGGACATGGAAGGGACTGGTGATGGAATGAAAGGAAGAATGTGGCAATAGTAGGTCATTAGAAGTTCTTTCTTTCTTTTTTTCTCTTCATGCCCTCCTCCCTGCCCTCTTCCCTCCCTTCTTTCCTCCCTTCCTTCTTTCCTCTTTTCCTCTCCCCCTTTCTCTTTCTTTTCCTCTCTCTTCTTTCTCTTTCTCTCCTTTCTTTATTTCCTTCTTTCCTTCCTTCCTTTCTCCTCCACTCCCTTCCTCCTTTTCTCTTGCCTTTTTTTGTTTCCTCCCTCCCTCCCCCTTCCTCCCTCCTTCCTTCCCTCCCTTCTTCCCCTCTCTTCCTCCCTCCTTCCTTCCCTCCCTTCTTCCCTTTCTTCCTTCCCTCCTCCCTCCCTCCCTTTCTTCCTTCCCTCCTCCCTCCTCCCTCCCTCCCTCCCTCCCTCCTCCCTCCTCCTCCCTCCTCCTTCCTTCCTTCCTTCCTTCCTTCCTTCCTTCCTTCCTTCCTTCCTTCCTTCCTTCCTTCCTTCCTTCCTTCCTTCCTTCTTTCCATCCTTCCTTTTTCTTTTTTTTCCTTTTCTTCCTTTCTCCAAAGAGTCTATGTGGTTAATTGCCAAGGTATCTTTTATCTTTGGTCAAGGAATTTTTTTTCAAATGATGACAAGCTGGTTTCAACCAGTAAGAAACACCAAATCAACTAGCAGAGCATCTTTTACTTTAGTCATTAGCAATGGATGGGGAGATATAGAATGAATAAGATGTAGTTGAATTAAGAGAAATGTGGGAAGGTTTATATGAAGTACATAATATATTCTTATTAATTGATGACTGATGTAAAGCAAGTTGAAGGGAAATGGTATTTAAAATGTCTACGTAAGTTAAATGGAAAGAATGTGAGTATGAAGCCAAACACTATGTAATTATAATGATTAATCTTGACACCAGAGAAAAGATGAGGAATTTAAACTTTTTTATTTTTGTGAGAAAGTTGGTATACTATGGGAGCGACATGTTGCATAAACAGATAGCCTGTCAATCTTGCCACAAATGGGGAATCATGGCAGGGGTGGGAATTTTCTGAAGTGACTATGAGGTTAAAACAAAAGGCATTTGGGGCCAAAGGACCTAGGTTCAATTCTTGGCTCTATTACTTGCTACCTTGCCTGTGGACAACCTCTCTGGGATCAGTTTCCCTAACCTGTAAGAGGAGGGAGTTGGATTAAATATTTTCTAAAATCTTTAAAATCTTTAAAATAAAAAATTCTGAACTTAATAGAAATGATATAATATGAAATGATATTTTCCACATACTCATAGAACAGAAGAAGAGGATCATACATGAAACCATGAATATTATGTACATCTTGCTGTTAAGTATATAATGTACTCAACATGTAAATTTCAAAACTGTACAGCTTGCTTATGTTTCTGACTGTCCTGTTCTTTTCATTGTATTGAAAAAAATGCTTGTGACCCTTTTTTTCTTTTTCCTTTTCTGTGACTCTATTCCTAGCCTCCCATCCTAATGAAAAAAGAAAACAAAATTGTGGTATCTAGCCCTAAACCTGTAAAACTGTGATCAATTGAAGGGGTTAGGGATGTTTTGCCTAGACAAGAGAAGACTCAGAGGGAATAAAAAAAATAATTTGGAAAGCATACGGAAAAAAGATTAGCCTTATTCTTTTTTTCCATATTAGCTATGTTGCAAAAGAAAACAGACAAAATAAAAAAAGAAAAATAGAGGAAGTAAAAAAAATGTTTCAATCTCCATTCAGAGTTCATCAATTCTCTCTCTGGAGGTGGATAGCATTTTAAAAAAAGCAATCATGGATTCTTTGGAATTGTCTTGGATCATTGTCTTAATTAAAGTAGCCATGTCTTTCATAGTTGACCACCCTTATAATATTGCTGTTACTATGTAAAATGTTTTGGTTCTGCATTTTGCATGAGTTCATATAAGTCTTCCCAGGTTTTTCTGAAACCATTCTGCTTGTCATTTCTTATGGCACAATAGTATTCCATCACAATCATATACTACAACTTCTTCAGCCATTCCCCAATTGATAAGCATCCCCTCAATTTCCAATTCTTCACCACAAAAAGAACTGGGTTACTTTTGTTCTTGATTAAATAGGGAAGAACTAGGATTAGTAGGTGGAAGCTGCAGAGAATACTGCTTAATAATGGGAGTTTCCAAAAGGGAAATGAGTTTCCTTAGGTAGTAGTGAGCTCTCCCTCAGTAGAGAGTTTCAAGTGAAAATTGAAATATCCTTATCAAGGATTTTATAGAAAGGATTGGGTTGGAGTAGATCAGGGTTTTTAAACTTAGATAGGGATGTGTGAATTAAAAAATGTTTTGATAACTACATTTTTAGCATGATTGACTTCCTTTGTAATTCTATGTATTTTATTTTTATTCACGTATAAACATTCTGAGAAGTGGACCCTAGGCTTTACCAGACTGCCAAAGGGCGTCCATGACACAAACAAAGTTGGGAAATCCTCTATTAGATGATAGCTAAGGTTCCTTCCAGTCCTGAGATTCTGTGATCCTGTGAAGAATCCAGCCTAAAAATTGTTTAACTATCATTGCAGTTTGAGACTGACCAGAGATGTTACAAAGAATTGTCTTAGACTTTAAGGAAATCCCTTTGAAACTCATGAATTATATAGTAAGGCAATGCCATAAAATCTTCCTAAGCAGTTCCTGTCTAGACCATTATCCTTCCTGTGTGCCACTTCAAACCCCTAAGTCTTGTGTCCCTTCAAATGTCCATTTCTCATCTAAGAAGGCTTTTAAATTTAAAATGTTCTTAGTTGTCATCTTGAAATGATCTTAGTCTTTACTGTTAATTTTGACTAAATCTGTTTCTTCCCCTGTAAAATGAAAAGGTTGGCCAATTCAGGCCTAGAGCCTTTCTAGCCTAGACTCTGGCCGGGCGAATTTTCTTAATTAATGTTGAAAGTATTGGGTTATTCCTCTCGGATTTCATATAATTAATACAAGATCTGGCTACCTACAGGGAACTTTTAATTCTACCATTTCAGACTAAGGATAATGAGTTCATCTACAACTAGCCTACACACACACACACATATATAATATATATGTATGTATCTAGTATGTGTATGTGGGGTGTACTGGGGGCAATGGAGAGGCTTCATCATTTTCCATTGGAGCCGGGCTTGGAGATAGGAAGTTAAGGCAACAAGATTGTGGCTAAAAAAGAACGTGAGTGTGGCCTGGTGAGTCATAGAGATGGCTTCATGGTTCTGGCAGCCAGTAATGAGAACATGGCTCTGGAAGCTGGTTCAGGATCAATTCACAGAGGTCCCTTCACTGACTTAAAAGACCTGGCTCTAATGCATCCAGGGGAGACTAAACCCTTTAGCTGATCCTCTGATGAATAATTTCCCCAACTCTAAATGCATTAAGGGACATATTCTGCTGGTGCTCGCCGCGCCTTATGTCAGACATGGTTGCAGTTTAAGTGAATGATGTGGGTGCTGGTCTGTCACATCACATTGCTCTGTGAAGCCAACATGATAGGCTTAGCCTACAAGGTTTTATTTTTTTATTTTTGTGGGTACTGTAATCAGATTTAAAGCATAATGTCCTAGTCCTCCTTCCCCTCCGCCCTCCTTCTCTTTCATGCAATTTCTTATTGATAACCTTGTTCCCCTTACTCATAGAATGGGTTTGTTTTTAAAAATTCCACAAACACCTATTAAGTGCCTCCTATGGAGAGATAATATGATGTAGTTGAAAGATCCCTGGACCCGAAGTCAGGAAGAACTGGGTTCACATTTTCCTCTGGCATTTTACTATTTGTATGACTCTGGGCCAGTTATTTTTACTCTCTGAGCCCCAATTTTCTCCTCTGCAGAATGGGGATAAAAATCTAACAGGATTGTTGTGGGTCTGAAGTAAAATAAGGGATATAGAGTGTTTTGGACACCTTAGAGCACTAAAAAAATGCCAGATTTTACTGTAGTTTTTATTATGTTGTGCAGGGCACTATACTAGGTAAATGGGGAAAGACAAAGAAGAAATCAGAATAGTACCTGCCTACAATAAGCTTGTAAGGAGAGGTTGCTAGGTGGCACAGTGGATGAGAGTATTGGGCCTGGAGTCAGAAAGACTTGAATTCAAATCTGACCTCAGACACTAACTGTGTCATCCTGGGTAAGTCCCTTAACCTGTCTGCCTCAGTTTCTTCAACTGTAAAATAAGACTCATAATAGCATCTATTTAAACAGAAGATCAAAAGAAATATTTTAGAGGCAGCTTATGGCATGGTGGAGTTCAAATCTTGCCTCAGGCACTCACTAGCTGTGTGATTCCAGGCAAGTTAGTTAAACCTCTGTTTGTCTCAGTTTTCTTGGATGTAAAATGGGGATAATAATAGCACCTACCTCTCAGATTTGTTGTGAGGATCAAATGAGGTATTTGTAAAAGTGATTAGAACAGTGCCTGGCACATATAGATGTTGTGTAAATGCTTATTTCTTTTCCTTTTCTCCCCCCCTTTAAGCCATGTGCTATAATATATATGTATATATTTAATATATGTAACTATAATACAAATTAGGCATTAGGTTGTTAGGGAGTGATCAGTATAAAGTGGTATGAGAAAAATTAGGTGGGAAAGATAACTTTCAGAAGTGAGGTAGGGGATGGAGGGGGTAGACCTTGAGGCAGACTTTAAGGGAAAATCCCATCAGTCTTTTGTTTCCTATACTCTCCATTATACTGAGTCTGAGCCATTCTAAGCTAGATATCTCAGTGGGTAGAAAGCTGGATTTGAAGTTAGGAAGACCCTAGTCCAAATTCTGCCTCAAACACTTGCTAGCTGTGTGACCCTGGGCAAGTCACTTAATCCCTTTCAGCCTCAGTAACTTCGTCTCTGATATGGAGATAATAATAGTAGCACTTGTTTCCCAGAGTTATTGTGAGAGTTGAGAAAACATTTATAAAGTATTTTTTAAGAATGTCTTATAAATTCTAGCTATTGAATTTTATGACTACAGGGGAATGGCTGAAAACAGAGAGACCTTGCTTATCAGGTCTGTAGATGACACAGACAACTCACCCTCATGCTGAGTGGTTATTGAGATTTAAGAAACACTGAAAGCCTGGAGCAAAAGTCTGGAAATGTTAAATAGGGAGCATTACAAAGGCTCATTGTGGGTTAAAAATCAGTCATGTTAAGGATAGGCTTGGGGAGCCCAGTCTTGATAACAAGTTTTTGAGGAAGAGGTGGGTGGGAAATTTGGCCACAAGCTCAGTGTGAGCTAATAGCATCATCTGGCTGCTAAAGAAAAGCTCTAAAAAGTACCACCCTCCTGCACTGCCCCACCCTCCCCAACCTGTGTGCAAGCATAGGCAGCATTCTTAAAACCATAGCATCTAGAACAACATCACTCCCACTTATCTTTCCAATCTTATTTCACATTACAGCCAGTTCTACTCTAATGTTGCATATGTGTTTCCCAAAGCACCAAGCTATGCAAAATCCTGCAATCCACAGAGATTATGGAGGAAATGGGCTTAGGGACACAACACTAAGAAACTTCACTGGGGACACATTAAAAAAAGAAGGTAAGAACCTAATAAAAATGGTAGCAATAAATTCTGTTGAAGTTCATGGTCTTGGAATGCTGCTCAATCTGTGCTGGGGTTCCTACTGAGGCGGGGCTAACAAAGTCTCATGAAAGTTGGGTGGGCCAAAACTCAGGCCCTGATTAGGAGAAGACTTAGGGAGAGCATGATTGCTATCTTTGAAAGTCTGAAATACTGTCAGAAGGATAAAATTTATTCTGAATAGCTCTATGGGGGTAAAACTAGTCTTGAAACAGAGGGTGGAAGTAACAAGGAAACATTTTGGCTTAATATAAGGAGGAACGTCCCAACACTTCGAGCAATGTAACAATGGAACAGCCTGTCTCACGAACCGGTGAAGACCTTCCACTCTTCTTCCTTCTCCTTACCCACTTCATTGTTTCAGCAGATGTTAGAGAATCACCTGTCAAGGAGACTGCATAGGGGATTCCCGGAGTAGGTATGAGATTGGACTAGATGCCAGGACTAGATGCCAGTTCGGGTCCTTTCTAAATCAGAATCTAGAATCGTAGATCAGTTTTTAGAAAATTTTGGTCTTCAGTTCTGTATTGAAGATTGAACTGTTAAACAGTATATGCTCAATGCTCTTCTGTCATGTGTGCTATATCACCAATCACTTAGACATTTATTGGGAGGTGGGGGTGGGGGGAAAGCAGCAAGCTTAATCTGTCAACCAGCAAATATTTATTGAATGCTTGTACTGTTGGGGATTACAGAACAATATAAGCCTTTATCCTTGGGGACATTGGAGTGCAAGATGTATATACATACATACACACACGAAATTTAATCAGTAACATTAGAAAGTGTGTGTTAAATACTGAATGAGTATATAGACAGAATAGCCTAACATTAATAGCTAAAAAAGGCCTTAGCCATTGCTTCATTTTATATGTGAGAAAACTAAGGTCTAGGGAGAGGAAGTCACTTCAGAGTCACACAAGGCATACATTGCAGAGTCGTGTTTTTTCTTTCTCTTCATTTAAAAAATAGATTAGTGTCCCCCTATAAGGTATATGTTTCTCCTATTCACTCTTTTTTTCCAACCACCATCACTTTCTTAGATGCCTTGATTAGAGAAGTACAGATCAGGGTAAGATCTCACTATCTGACAAAAACTGTTTGGAAAACTGGAGATCTATCTGGCAGAAACTTGGTACAGACCAACATCTCATACCATATGCCAAGATAGTTTCAAAATGGATACATGGTATAGACATCATGAGTAGCATCATAAACAATTCAGACAAGCAAGAAAAACAATTTTTACTTTTCAGATCTATAAGGGAAGAAATCATGACCAAATAAGGAATAGAAAGAGTCACAGAAGATAAAATGGACTTTTTTATTCTGTAAAGTTAAAAAAAGGTTTTGTATAAAGAAAACCAGTGTAGCTAAGAATGAAAAGGAAAGATAACTGGGGAAACATCTTTGCTTAAGAGTCTTGTTTCTAGAACTTCTCTGTTTGCCTCTTTACTCATTTGTAATATTGGGTTAATAAGAGACTGATTTAAACTTACAAGACTAAGTGACATTTTCTATTTAATAAATAACCAAAGGATATGAAGACAATTTTCTAAAGAAAAAAAATCTAAGCTGTCATTAGCCATTTGAAAAATACATGCTCCAAGCCATGAATAATTGGAGAAATGCAAATTACAACAACTTGGAGGTTCCACCTTCTACCTTTCAGTTAGACAAAGTTGATAAAAAAGGAAAATAACAAATACTGGAAAGCTGATGGGAAAACAGGTACATTCGTACACTGTGGTTGAGCTGTGAGTTGTTCCAGTCGTAATGAAAAACAGTGCTCCCAAAGTTACTAAACCATACATACCCTTTGACTTAGCAATACCATCACTAAGCTTATATCCCAAAGAGATCAAAGAAAGAGGAAAAATCCCACAGATATAAAAATATTTATAGAAACTCTTTTTGTAGTGGCAAAAATCTGGAAACCAAGTGGATCTCCATCAGTTTGAGAATATGGCATGTCAATGTTATAAAATTCTATTGGGCTATAAGAAGTAAAGAAGAGGATAGTTTAAGAGAAATCTGAAGTCTTGTATGAGCTGACATGAGCAGAAGTGAGCAGAAACAGGAGAACAATTTATTGAATAACGACAACATTGCAAAGACAAACAGCCTTGAAGGGCTTAAGGACTTTGATCAATACAATGACCAATTATGATTCCAGAGGAAACATGATGAAACTTGCCACCTATATCTTGACAGAGAGATGATAGTCTCAGGGTAGATACACACACACACACACACACACACACACACACACACACACACATTAGACAATGTAGGGATTTGTTTTGCTTGACTATATTTGTTACATGTCCCCTTCCAACTTGTCCATGTGGATGACATAGGCGGGAGAGAAAATAGATATGTGTTAATTAAAAAAATTAAGAAAAAAAAAGAAGCATATACTGGGGTATATGCCCAGAAACAGAGAATTATGAGAAAGAACAAAGGGCAATGACCACAAAGTCCTTGTTTGAAAAATATTGATTTCAGGACCATGTGCCCTGAGAGAGAGGTCCACAGCGTGGCAGGACCTCAAAAGCAATTGATTCTTAAACACGCACCCACACAGCTCTCTATGTTAGAGGGAACTCGGTGGTACAGTGGATAGAGGGCTGACCCTGGAGTCAGGAAGACAAGTTCAAAGCTGCCCTTGGATACTTACTAGCTGGGCAAAACTGGGAAAATCACATGATCTCTCTTTGCCTCTGCTTGTCTGTAACATGGGTTAATAATAACACCTACCTAATTGGGGTATTTTGAAGATACAATGCAATATTTGTAAATCACATTGCAAACCTTGAAGTGCTATATAAATGCCATTAAATAGCCATTTCAATAGCTCACTTTATTTTCAGTTATCCAGTTGGCTTTTCTGAATGTTTATACAAAATTGAAAAGGATTTGATAGGAGGGCTTGTCACTGGCTTGTTTCATTCTGCAAGGTTTTGAATGGGCTGCTTTTATTGTTTTTTTTTTTCTCTCTACCCAGGTGGGAGTAGGTTTAGGTGAGGAGGAAAGGAAAGAAAACATTAAAACACATTATTGTGAAGTTTACAAAGAATTGTTAGGCTATCTGTTGATATTTACAATATTAATAACTAATATAATGATTATATAATTGTTATTATAATGTCACAATATTCTAATTATTAATAATAATAATTATATTCTGATTCCCTGAGAGAGTTTGGATCCATTTTTACAGTTATTCTTCTTTTCCCAATAATACCAGTAGTATTATCTAGAGGATAGTTTCTGCTTATAGATTTATGTAAACCCTCCTCTTACGGTTCAGGCATTCCCAAAAATGCTTTCAGAGGCATGGGTCATAAAGTCACCGTGGGTGTGGCCACAGGTCTCCCCAAGTACTGGTGGTGTTGCATTAGGGAACACACTCTTGGAAAGGATGCTGGGATACTGCCTACTCTCTTAACAAAGTGCTAGGAGGAAATTCTAACTTCTCTAATGATTGCAAACCAATATCAACTAGTAGGGACATAGGTTTAAATGTTCTTATAAAACTGGGAGAAGTTTCTCTGGGCCGTAGTTATAAGAGAAGAAATGCCTTTGAAAACAGGCTTGATAAAACCATTGTTCATGTACTCAGAACTTTGTTTTGACCTTATCAATACTGATGGGTTCTCCAAAGGAAAACTTCTCAGAGTAAAGGTATTCTCTTCTCAAACTACTTAATACTTGCAAAGAGAAAAAAGAATGCATGTTCCCCTTCAAAAATATAGCAGAGGAGTGTGTTGTACATATGTCAGACATACACAAGTGTGTATGTGTGTATATAACATTGAAGTTTCCTTATATTTATTTTTATACTGAGGATTTGTTAATATTTAAAAGTTCTGATATGCAATAAACTCCTTGTCATCTTCAAAGGGTTGAAAGGAGAAAATGTCCCAATAGCTCTTACACAAACACACAGTGTTTTACTATTATAAAAAGCTTTGATGTTGATTATCATATTTGAGCCTTTCAACAATTCTGTAAGATAAGCATAGTGTATATTGTTTTCCCCATTTTAAAGAGGAAGAAGTAAAGGCTTCAAATAGTGATGGGATCAAAATTCAAATGAATGTCTTCTAACTTCAAGTTCAGGGCCCTTTCCACTTTACCACATTGCCTCTTGTGGATGGCAATATATTGGGGGTATTAATTTAATTCTTCTAGTGACCCAGCAACTTCATACCCAAGGCCTCTGCCCTCCAATCAAACTATCAAAACCACCGAAGAGAAGAATAGAAAGGGGATGTTGGAATGTTTGGTGGCAGGGGAGGGAGAGACTGGGCATGTGGAGAAAGGAGAAAAGTTGGTCTATGGTAGAGGATATTTGACTAAGGGATATTTGTTAGCCCTCCATGCATCTAGTGACAGGAGTTCTCCCCTACCCTTGATCTTGAAAGTACAGAAATGTATAAAAAGTCATTAAACAACAGAGGGCAAATTAGAGGTCATATAGAAAGTTACTGGTAGAGTACTTCTGGTTGGGATTGCCAGACATATTCATTCATGTAGAACCATGTTTAGACACCAGGAAACACTAACTAATGGTTTTCTCATCTCCTAAATGACAAGGCTTTACTGGGTAAAAGTGAAGCCTGTCAATGGTGGCAGAGTCAAATGATGGCAGACTTGAGTATCTGTTGAGTTATTTCTACATCTGTTAGCTGGTTTGTGAAGTGAAATAGGAAAGTGACGCATCTTGTCACTTTCCATCTGTTCCTATTTCCCCCTTCCCCTCAGGTATTTTTGGAGGAACAGTTAATGTGGCGACCTTTTAAAAATATGTGTGTATTAAATCATCCATGTCACCAAGAGCATGCCTCATAGTTGCATCTAAATCTGGATTTGAGAAATGGGAAAAAATTTTTTTTCTTGTCATATTTTTCCTCCAATGAAAAAAGTGCAGGCTTCCATAGGGAAGTTAGCAGTCACTTTTCTGAGTCTCTGTTACCAAAATCTAAGCAATGTGGTCTAGTAAAAGGGATATGAAATGTTGGAGTTACAAGTCCTAGGTCTGAATTCCAGTTTGGTCACTAGTAGCGTTGGATAAGTCACTTGGTAACTTCCTACTTTGGGTCTCATTTTTCTTGTCTATTAAATAAGGAAGTCAGATTAGAGGATTTCTGAGGTCCATTCCAGCCTTGACATCCTAGGATTCCAGAGATATAATTAATACAGGTATTAAGTGGGGCTTTGCCTCAAAGAACCAACTTATAGTGGGTGGGTGGGAGGGACATGCTTTCCCTCCATGGCAAGCAGTATCCTTGAACCTACCTCACCAGCCTCCAGCAGCATGTGGAATGCCTACTCCTGGGCCTCCTCTCCCAAGATCCCATTGCGTGGATGCTCTTCTATTTGCTCCTGCCTCCCTCTTTTCTCCCAAGATCCTGCTAGGGTAAGAGCAAGCAAGACTCTGGGGGACTGATAGATCCCTCTGCACCCATGGTCAAATTGTCTCTGTGAATCTCCAACTCACCCCTACTGAATTTGTCTCAGGCACAATTGTGTCTATCTATTGCTCTGGGTGATCCTATACAATCTTCTTGTGTTTTCCTGCTGAAGAGTTTTTGCCTAGGTTTGACAGGTCACATCATGCTGAACCTTTTATAGGTAGAAAAGTCAATCACAATCAGTGTGAGTCTGTTGTTTCTAATATGACTATTGTTCTAAACCGTTAACCTCTCATCTTCACTCTAGTTGATAGGTATAGGCATATTGCTCAGGTCCCATGTTTATTTAGCCTCTTTGTTGGTCATGCAGCTGGAGGGGATGGAGTTGAAGACTGGCGGCTTTGACTTGAAGTTGAATGGTTATTAGTGAGAAAATTCTCTTTGTCCTTCCAAGGGTGCAGAACCTAGGATTCCCTATAACTTATTTTTGCTGGCACAGGCTCCTGAGGATTTATTTCCAAACACACAAAGCCAGTTATAAAAGAAAAATGATTCCATAGCATCAACAGAAGCTTAGATACAAACTCTGGGTTTCTGGGGCAGCGGGGGTGGGGACTTAGCATGTACCCAGGAGCCAAAGCATACAGGGGCATCACTCATGAAATTAGGGCCTTCTTGCTGATGGGGGTTTATTCTAGCCCTCCAAAGTAGATGCCCCTTGGGGAGGGGGAAATTGAATGAAGTGTTCTGTCTTTTGGACTTTAAGGGGACTTTGAATAATTGCCTTGAGGGGCCAAGTGTCTGGTTTGAAAAGCTGGGATCCTTTCCCCATGGGAAAAAGGGCATGATGGATGAGATAACTGCTAATGATGTTTCTGCTTACTTCAGTGGAAATGAACAAATGTTGGCCTTGGTCTCTGAGGGGAAGAGGTGCTGGGCTTGGTGACAGCAAGATCTGAAGTGAGATCCTGCCCCTGACACTCAATAGCTATGTGATCCTGGGCAAGTTGCTGAACCTTTCTCAATCCTTTGTAGCACCTACTTCACAGGTTTGTTGAGCATCAAATGCAGTAATGTATGGAAAGTGCTTTGTAAACGATCATATTCAATTATATTATTATTATTATACCATTAGCAAGTGAGTGACTATGAATGTCAGTCAAAAATTATTGATAGTCATTAGGGGAACCAGTCGAGAATGCATGCTTAGAGGACAGTAGTAAAAATTAGACATGGTCCTTGCCTTCAAAGAGATTATAATCTAGCTCTCTTGGATCCAACTACTCGCCTACTTGGGGTTGAATCCAAACCAATCCAAACTCTGTCACTCACTAGTTGTGTGGCTTTGGGCAAGTCAGCCTCCCCTGCTTCCCTTTCAGGTGCCTGATTTCCTTATCTATAAGATAAGAAATTTTTATCTTGGTAATCTCAGGTGCTTTGCTAGTCTGAATCTGTGATTCTTTGATGAATCTGTAGTTCATGTTTGAAGAAGCAGATGACCTTTCCCCAGAAAAAGGACTGAATTTCCATGAAAAGTCTCTGAATGGAGAGTGCAAAACTGGAGCACCACCAAAACTGGGCTTCCAGGGAAATGTTTATTAAGCACCTACACCTGCTGAACACCAGGCCCTGAACTAAGTGTTGGGAATACAAATGAAAAAAAAATAGGTTTAGTCTCTGCTCTCACAGAACTAAGATTCTATTGGGAGAGAAGAGGAAGAGTGGAAAGGAGCATTTATTAGGTATCTACCACTACATGCCAGGCACTGTGCTAAGCAGTATGTAATATGTATGCATACAAGCGTGTATGTATAGGGATATATATGGAATAAATATGAAACAAATATGTAGGATACGGAAGTTACAGGAGACACTGTGTAGAAGGTAGCACTTGAATTAAATCTTTGAGGATGTAAGGAATTCTATGTAGATGGTGAGAAAGTATTCTAGGCATGGGGGACAACTAGGACAAAGACACAGAAATGGGAGAATATTTGTTTGAGGAACAGAGAGAAGGCCACTTTGGTTGGATCTGCTAAGGTAGGCAGAGGCCAGGTGGTAAAGAGCTTGAAAAGCCAAACAAGGGAATTTATATTTGATCCTAGAGGCAGTGGGGAGTCTATTTTGGACATGTTGAACTTGATATGATCACATAATCTTCAGGGCTGCATATATAGTTTCTTGAACAGCATAGCAACATGGTCAGACCTGTGCTTAAGGAGCATCACTTTGGCAGCAGTGTGGAGGATGGAGGAGAGCAGGGAAAGGCTTGAGGCAGGGAGGTTAATGAGAAGGCCCTTGCCATAGTACAGGGGAGAGGCAATGAGGGCCTGAACTTAAGTGTGGATGTGTGGATAGTGGAAAGGGGACAGATGAGAGAGACATTGTGAAGGTAGAAATGGTAAGATTTGGCAATGGCTTGGATGTGTGGGGTTGAGGGAAACTGAGGATCTAAAAGCCAAAGTTGCAAATGTGGGGGACTAAAAGAATGGTGGTGCTGCTGTTAGAAATAGGAAGTTTGGAAGAGTGGAGTGGGGAAGATAAAGAGTTCTGTTTTGGACATATTGAACTTGAGATGGTAACGTGATCTTCAGGGCGGCATATATAGATTTGGGAGTTACCTGAGCAAAGATGAAAATTAAATCCAAAGGAGCTGGTGAGATCACCAAGTGAGAAAGCGTAGGAGTAAAAGAGAGTCTAGGACAGTGCCCCCATAGTTAGGAAGTGTGACATGGATGATGAGTTAGCAAAGGAGATGGAGAATGGATGGTCAGACAGGAAAAATCTGAGTGAAGTTTGCAGCAGGAAAGGCGGAGTGTCATTCCCTCAAAACTTCTCCTTTCCCTCAGGCAAATGACCTATATCCACCTTACTTTCAGTTCCCCTTTTTTAACCTTTACCTTTTCCTGGTCAAGGTGAATTTGCTTCTAGATAAAACCCAATAGGGGTGAAACCAGAAGGTTTAGGCTTGTCTCAATACCCCAGAAGAGGATCAGAGCTTTCCTTCATTCAGTCCTAGGCCAAAGGTCTGGCATGCTGGAAGTTAAGGTTCCTTATCTTTTTGCCTGCTTCAGGAGCAGCTAAATCATATGCTAATGGTCACTGAATTGGAAATATAATTATGTGATTATTAATCAAATGTATTTTCTCCAGATTGAAGAAACAACTGACATAGTCCATTGGGAGCCATTTCCTGTTAAGGCAATTAGAAAAGGATATGAGATTCTTACTTAGATGGGAGGATTGACTTTGTGCAAGTCTCTTAGGGATGCAAGGGGAGGGTAGTCTTTTTATTTTTTTAAGATCGGAATCTTCTATTTCCTACAGAGACCTTAATTAATTTTCTGCGCAGTGAGCTGTGCTTCATTGCAAACGTGGAATGCCGATCAGATTTTCGATGTCTGGCCAGGCTGAGCAGTCTCTGTAAATCAACATCTACCCTGACATTCTGTAGACTGACATGCTGACAGTCCAAGTGTAGCCAGTAAATCTCTTTTCCATTAGTCGCAAATTGTACAATTGTATACCAGGGTAATTACCCTGTGATTCTCACACTATAACTCTTATCAGGGAATTTGGAAGCAGTGGTTAAAGCTGGGAGAACAATTTTAAGTACAGAGTAAATTCTGGATGTAAAGGACATCAGGTTTGTATACCCATGTCATTCAACCCTGCTGTAAATGTAGGCATTTAGGCTCTAGAGAGCTGTAAGCTCATAATATGAATTGACAGAATGCTTTTCTTCTGTCAATCCTCTGACTTAGGGAATGCATGCATGATCTCCATCTTACAGATGAGGATACTAAGGCTCAAAGAGTTAAGTGACTTGTATATGGTCACAAAGCTAAATGCCATCCTAACTTCAAGTCCTTTCTACTGAAGCAACAGAGAAGGATTTGATTTCAACCCTCTTTTTTGCACAGAGTAAAATATTTGTTTTTTTTCAGATTACGGATAGTTCCTCTGGAGAGTAATATGCCAAGCTGGTAGGGATAAATTATAGCTTTTATGGTCTGTACCACAAAATTTAACAATTAATTGTATAGTATCTGGTATTATTAAATTGTTTCATGTGGGTCTGGCTCCTCTCCCTAACTAAAGCCAGAGTTTCTTAATAGCAGCAACTGTCTCTTTAATATCTATGTATCTCTCAAAGCACCTAGCATGAGGTTGAACACGTAATAGACACTAAGTAAATATTTATTGATTGGTTGATAAACCATGGGAAGTTCCCATGAGATATTGAGAGCAGGAAGAAAAGTGATTGATGAACTGTAACCTGGACATATGTGAAGTAAGGGGATATGTGTGTAGGAGAATCTAAGTCATATTTTTCAGATTTTGATTTCAGTTGAAGTTAACAAGAATTTATTTGGCACCTACTACATGCCAGAAAGAAGCCCTTATTCTTAAGAAGCTCACATTTTACTGGGTTCTTTGAATTATCAATTATGAGAAAGGAAAGGAATCCAGGTATCATTCTGATTAGGATTCATTTTCTTTATTATTATCAAATCCAGATTCTTTAGCATGGGTTGCTCGGGGTCTTCCATTAAAAGTCAGCATTGATTTAACAAGGAAAAGTCATGCCAGAAGAGTACTTAAAAAACAGGTATAGAAGAGAGGTAGATGCTAAGAATGCCATAGATAGATATAATATAACTGAATTTCACCAAGGCATGTGGCAAAGCCTCTCACGACATTCCTGAAAAAAAAATGATATAGCCAAAGACAGTGTAGTAGATTCAGAGCTATCTGAACATCTAGACCTAAAGAATGTTGATCAATGCACTGATATCACCTTGAAGTTACCCCCTCTTGCCTGGACTATTGCAATAGCATTCTAGTTTGACTCCCTGTATCTAGCACCTTCCCACTCCAGTCTACCTTCCACACAGCTGCCAAGGCGATTTTCACTCCTTCTCCCCTAATAAACTCTAATGGCTTGTCACCTCAACTGCTCTGATTGGCATTTAAAGCCCTTCACAGCTTGGCCCCTTCCTACCTTTCCATTATTTTTACATATTACACTCTTCTACAATCCAGTCTTATTGAGTTACTTGCTGTTCTTCATAAAGGACACTCTACCCTCTGTCTCTATGCTTTTGCATTGGTTGTCCCTCATGCCTGGCATCTTGTTGAATCCTTTATCTTGTTGAATCTCTGATTTCTTTTAAGATTTCTTTAAGCTCAGATGCCTCTGCCTGCAGGAGGCCTTTCTTGATCACTCCATCTGCTAGTTTTTCCCCTCTAAGACTACTTTCAGTCTTATTTATCTTTATGCACTAAATTTGTGTCTATGTAGTATCCCCCACAAGAATATTAGTTCCAGGAGTTGTTTTGGCTCTTTTTTTTTAATCTTCAGTACCTGTCCAGTGCCTGGTTCTTAGTAAATTCTTTTTTTTTTTTGGCTAGGCAATGGGGTTAAGTGACTTGCCAGGGTCACACAGCTAGTATTAGTAAATTCTTAATAAATGTTTATTGATTGATTGATCAGTGTCTCTATTATAGTATTATAAAGCTCTGTCCTTGACCTTGTTCTGTAAAACATTTCTTATCAATCACTGGCTTTGAAGATATAGATGGCGTGCTTGTCAAATTTGCCGATGAAGTAATGCTGGAATGGAGAATTAATATATCATATGACAGAAAAGCATACAAAAAAGGTTTTGACAGGTTGGAATGATGAGCCAAATCTAATGAGATGAAACTTAATAGCAATGAATATAAAGTCTTCCATTAAAGTCCTCCCCTAATGTCTCATTGTGCCGTCATAGTGATGCCTACTAGTATAGAATAGCTTTGGCAGGTCTTACCAAGCTGGAAAAGCTTAGCGTTTGGGCTAGGACTACGTGATGGCTATTGACTAAGAACAAGCCTAACTAAGTTTGGAGAGATTCCTTATTAGGTTGGCTGGAGGGTAATGTGGTTTTGGGGCAGAAACACTTGAAAACTACTTCCTCAATTATAGAGAAGTTAGGAGATGCATCAGCTTATGGCATACCCACAGTGATGACATTACAAATGGTGGACATCTCGAACGATACTTGGCTTCAAAATACCAATAGCTCAAGTATGAAATGGGATGGAGATGACAGAACAGGAACAACAACAAAAACCACAAAATAACAACAACCAAAGCACTTGGGGTTGGAGCAGACTGAAGGCTCGTAGTAAGAGTCAGTGGGGACACAAGGGCAGCCCCAAGAGCTCATGTGTGCTCAGGCTTCATTAAGGGCAGCCTTTCTCAGAGTAAGGGAGTTGATAGTTCCACTAGGCTCTCTTTGGTCAGGACAAAACTATGGTATGGCATTCATTTCTAGTTGCTGCGCTTTATGAAGGACGTTGACAAAATAGTTGGAGAGTGTTCTGGGGAAAGTGTCAAAGATAATGGGGGAACTCAAAACTTTTTGTTAGATAGGGATCGGTTGAAGGAAGTGGGAACGTTTAGCCACTAGAAGGGAAGGCTTGTGAGGGACATACTAGCTTTCTTCAGGTGTATGAAGAGTTATATGTAAAAGGCCTTAGCATTCTGTAGCGTGATCCCAGAGGTTAGAATTGTGACCAATTAGGTGGAATTTGCAGAAAGGGAGATTTTGGCTCAAGAAAAGGAAACATTTAACAATTAGAGCTGTTCAGAAGTGAGTTTCTTGGAGATGGTGAGTTTCTCATTCTTAAAGGTCATTCAAGCATAAGCTAGACGACTTCTTCTTGGGCATAAGGTAGAGAGAATTCTTATTCCAGGAAGGATTGGAATATATAACTGCTGAGTTTCCTTCCAACCCTAATTCTATGCTTCTATACTTCATCACATGAGCCTTTCATTATAAATGAATTGATCTCACTGTCCTACCAACATTTCTTGGACTCTTCCATTTTATTACCTTTGCTTGTGCTCTTTCCTCTGTCTAGAATGACCTCTACTAACTGCCCCTATTTCTACCTACAGCCTTATCGCCAAACATTCCCCGTCACACACTTCTTCTCTAGTCAGTCTGGTCTCCCCTCTGTTTCCTAAAAATGCCATGTTATGTTCATTCCTACCTCAGGACCTTTGCTCATACTGTTCTGCCCTCTTTATTCTTTCGGTAACAGTGCTTAGCACAGTGCTGGCACACAGTAGGTACCGTATAAATGTTAAGCTATTAAGTTAGAAACCCCACAAGACCTAACTGAAGCCCCACACCCTCCGCAAAGCCTGACCTCACTGATCTGTCTCTGCCTTTTCTGAACTCTTAATACTTAATCTGTATCCCGCAGTTCCACACTTCATTTTCTACTGTCTTCTATGTGTATAGTTTCCTGTGTGTGAACTGTTTGCCCAGCAAGATTGTAAGCTGTGCAGCGATTGCATCTTCTCTTTCTTTTATATCCTGCAGTGTGTGTATAATAAGCACAAAATAAATTTGCCATGCTTAGTTTTGCCTGGGAGGAGAGCCTGGCTGTCTTGACACAATGCCTCATCTGTCACTCATTAGCAGGAGCCATGGATGAGCAAGGCCTCAGGTTAATGTGGCATAGAGAAGGTGCCTTAAGAGGCCTGTTTCTACCACCTTGCACAAATGTTTGTTTCCCATGACTTTAGAGGGCCATGGCCTCTCCTTATTTAATAGTGAAACTGCCCTTTTTGGTGATAGTAAGCTTCCCCACGGGCCTTTCCTGACCATCCCCAGAATTTTCTTAGTTTGTGCCGATGGCATGGTGCACTGACCTTTGGAGCCTCCTTCCTGTTTTGCTGGCTAATTGCAAACTAGATGAAGAAGCCTGTATTTATTGAGTCTTGTACATTAGAAGTTAAAAAGGTAGCACAGTCCTGTGGTAACCGTGGCAACCTCAATAGGCCAGGATGACCTAGCATGAACCTGAGCTCCTTGAGAAATATGTTTCTGACAGTTGGAGGAAGGGAAGGAGGTGATTATCTGCTAGGTAGGGTACAGTCATTTCACTTCTTAGCCTCAGTTTCCTCTTTAAAATGACAGGGTTAGACTTGGTTATCTTTAAGTTTCCAGCTCTGACACCACTTTGAGTTTTGATGTTGTCTCTCATAAAATAAAGGAGAAAGTACAAGACTTTAGGTTTGGAGCTGAGGAGGGAATAGAGACATTGGTTTTCTGAGGAATGTTACAAAACTTTGAAATCTCATCCTTTATCATTGAATTTAGCACTGGTCTTTACTATATTTGTTTTATAGCACAAAACCTTTTTAATTTAATGTAATCAAAATTATCCATTTTACATCTAACTTTGCTCTCTTTATTCATAAATTGTTCTTCTTTCCACATATGTTGCATGTTCTAATTTTCTTGTAATCTCTCTTTTTATATTTAGGTCATGTATTCATTTTGAACGTGTTAGAATGGACCTGGGAGGTCATCCAGTTTAATTTACCAAAATGGAAACTGAGGGTCAGAGAAAATGAAGGGGCTTGCCCAAAGATGTACCAGTAGTAAATAAATGGTGGAGCCAGGATTTTTATTCTGTGTTCTGGCTTTATCTTTGGAGTATTGAATGTGAGCAGCTCTTATAATGTACCACCCTATCTGTTCTAAACATGTAATAAATGTATAATATATGATGTATATTTTTTGTATATATCTATGTCTATGTTTATACACACATGCACAAATCACAACCTGACTGGGGAGGAATTAAAGTAAATGAAGATTTCAGCATGTTACTGATGCTTGCTTGGACATTAGAATCAAAGTAAAAAAAAGACTTGTTGAGAACATATATGATTGGAAAAGGTGGTGGACAGATCATATTGTGAAATGAAAGACCACAGGCAAAGAGCCAAGAGTTATCTTGGTGCCTCCAAGATACTAGAACACCAAAGAAAAGCCACTAACACATTGACTTAGATCAGCTATGGAAGATCTATGGTAAGAACTGCACAGGACTAGAAGGTAAGGAGAGGTTGTAATCTTATTCTCCAACTAAACCTCGAAATAGTGGCCTACTTGATAGTCCTAAAATACAGATTTCACCATGTCACACCCTGATGCATCTATCTTCAGTGGTTCTCCTTTCCTTCTAGAATACAATCTAAAGTCCTTGGCCTAATATTTATAGCACTTCATATTCTGGCTCCTACTTTTCCAGTCGTATTTCATATTCCCTTCACATACTTCCTATTCCAGTTAAACTGACCTACTAGTTGTACTCTCCCCCTTCCCCTGCAACATTCCATCTCTTACTTTTTTGTGTTTGCATAAGAATTCATTTCCTCCTCATCTGTACCTGAGAGAAACCTTAGCTTTCTTCAGAGGATAGATCGTGTGCCATCTCCAACATGAGACCTTTCCTGATTTCCTTGAAGTTATTAATTTTTGCTCTTGAAATTATTGTGTATTTACTTGTATACATGCAGTAGGGGCAGTGAGGTGGCACGGTGGCTGGCGTGCTGGGCCTGGAGTCAGGAAGACTCATCTTCCTGAGTTCAAATCTTGCCTCAGACACTTACTAGCTGTGTGACCCTGGGCAAACCCTGTCTGTCTCAGTTTCCTTATCTGTAAAATGAGCAGGAGAAGGAAATGGCAAACCACTCTAGCATCTTTACCAAGAAAAACTCAAATGGGGTCATGAAGAGTCCGACGTGACTGAACAACAATGACATACATTGCAGTACCCCTCTAGGAGAATGAAAACTCCTTGAGGGTAGCGACTGTTATATTTTTGTCTTTGAATCACAAGTGCCTAGCTCAGTGCCTAGCACAGTGCCCTGCACATAGTACTTCCTTAATAAAAGTTTGTTCAATTGAATTGGTGAAGGGTATACTCACACTGATCAAATCAGTGAATCATTTAAAGCACCAATGTTTGTGAATCCTAATGCCTTTGTGAAATTCTGTTGGTCACTGCATGCAAAGTTTGGCATACACATATTGCCCTGGCTTTCATTCTGTTTGTCTTTCCTCCTAATTGTGTATAAAGATAACTCATGTTTATATAGCAATTTATGAATACAAAGTGCTTTCCACTCATTATCTGGTTTGATATTTCCAACAAACCTGTGAGGTAAGCTGAGCAAATCTTATTCCTACTTTACAGAGGAGGAAACTGAGGGCTAGTGGGGTGAAATGACTTCATATGAGTAGTCACATATAGGTTAGTCATATAAGCAGTGGCATGGTTGGGAATGAACCATGTCTCCTAATTCTTGTCCTGTGCTCTTTTCCTCTGTGTCTTCCCAGAGATACAAAGAGGGCTTGAGATTAGAACAAGCCGGTGCTGCCACGTTTTATTTTGTACGCACTTAGACTGATTAACAGCTTCACCAGGTCCTTGTTGTGAGGTAGCAGAGGGAGGTTGGCAGGACGGCAGGACTGGCCTTTAACTCTTCATTAAAAGATTAGGTTGAAGTCTGCAGTCTCTGAGAAATGGGTTTTTCTTGGCAGCTTCTCCTCTTCTAACAACCCCTTTCTTCTTTTTTCCACTTTTTAATTACATGGTTGGGTTATAGAGAAGTGATCTCTAGGCACCAGAAGTTAGAGAAATCTTGCTTCCAAAGCAGTAGGAAACCAGTGATGGGTGAGAGAAATACAAAGACAGGTGGGCAGTCCTTTCCTTAATAACATTTTCCAAACTTTCTATAGGTTGGATAAATGATAAAGGAGTGGTACGGCCTTTGTTGAAAAGCAGGGAAATGTATTTGTGGTTTTTTTTAGAGACTTCTTTCTTTTTTAAAAAATTTATTCAGATAAATGTTTATTTTATTCATTATCCTTAAATCTTTTTGGAACTTTAATTTTTAATTAATTAATTAATTTTTAAAATTAATCAATTTTAAATTATCAACAATCACTTCCGTAAGCTTTTGAGTTTTAAATTTTTCTCTCCCTTCCTCCCCACCTCCCTTCCCAAGACGGCACCCAAGCTGGTATAGCTATACATATACATTCCTATTAAACATATTTTCACATTAGTGATGTTGTAAGTAAGAATTAGAACCAATAGGAGGAACCACTAGGAAGAGGAAACAAAACACAACAGAAGAAAAAGAATAGCAAATAGTATGCTTTGATCTTCATTCAAACTCCATAGTCCTTTCTTTGGATGTGGATAGCATTTTCCATCATGAGGCCTTTGGAGATGTCTTAGGTCCTTCTATTGCTGGGAAGGGTTAAGTTTATCAGTATTAGTCATTGCACAATGTGGCTGTTACTGTGTACAACATTCTCCTGGTTCTGCTCACTTCACTCAGCCTCAGATCATACAAGTCTTTCCAGGTTTTTCTGCAGTCAGACTGTTCATCGTTTCTTATAGCACAACAGTATTCCATTCCATTCACAGCTTGTTCAGCTGTTCCCCAATTGATGGGCATCCTCTCAATTTCCAATTCTTTGCCACCACAAAAAGAGCTGCTATAAATATTTTTGTACATGTGGGTCCTTTTCCCATTTGTATGATCTCTTTGGGATACAGCCCTAGAAGTGCTATTGCTAGGTCAAAGGGTAAGGTATATTCTTTAAAGGTTCTAATTGACTCCCACTGGCCCTTTTTTGATCTAGAGGTCTAGAGAGAGGGTAAAACCCCAATTTAGAGACTTCTATCTATCCATTTATTTATTTCTGAGGAGGAAGTGGTAGGCAATGAGGGTGGATGTTGAGAAGCAGTCCCCAGAGTCATGGGCTGAGTAAGATTTGTATTGAGTTGAACTTTAAGAGGAAGATGCAAAGATGAGGAGGGAGTGCCTTGTAGGCATGCATAAGTCTGGCAACTAGAGAGGTAATGTAGGGTAAGAAGAGAACCTGCAAGAAAGCCAGTTTGGCAAGCCTTGAGAGTACATGAAAGGGAGTAAATGTATAAAGACCTGAAAAGGTAGGCTGGAACCAGGTTGTGTAGGGCTTTAAATGACAGGGGAGTTTGTATTTGACCGCTGAGGCAATGGGAAATTAATGAGAAACTTTGCGTGAAAGTTAGGCTAGAAGGGGCAGAGACTTGAGCCAGGGAGACAAATCAGGAGGCAATTACAGCAGTCTAGGTGATAAGTGCTGCAGCCCTGAACCAGAGTGGTAGCTCGGTGAGTGGAAAGAAGGGAATGGATTAATACAAGAGAATTTCTGGAAACAAGTGGCAGGACTTGGCAACTGCGCGGATATGTGGAGTGAGGGAAAAGGAATATTTGGGATGACTCCAAGGTTGAAAATATGAGTGATCAGAATATTAGTGCAGAGTGCAGGAGGGGTCTTAGAGATCATCTAGTTCTATCCCCCTTCTTTTTTTTTTAAATAGGAAAATATTTAGGTGCAGAGAAGGGGAATAGTTTTGCCCAAGGTAACAGCTGGGAAGTGGCAAGGCTCAGGTTCAAACCCAGGTCTTCTGATCCTGTCCCCAAAGCCATTCTAGACCACTGCTAATGCATGATATGCTCTATTACCTGGGAGAATCCAGTTTCACAGGCAATTCCATCGGTGATTATATGAAGTGCCTTTTTCTCCATTGTAGTTTGAGGAGAATCAAAGTTGTCAAATATTAAAGAACCTAATGATCAATCTCAGTAGCTAGGTGGCACAGTGGATAGAGCACTGGGCTTCGAATCAAGCAGACTCATCTTCATGAGTTCAAATATGGCCTCAGATACTTCCTAGCTGTGTAACCTTGGGCAAGTCCCTTAACCCTGTTTGCCTCACATGTAAAAGGAGCTGGAGTTAGAAATGGCAAAGAAACCACTCCAGCGTCTTTGCCAAGAAAATCCCAAATGGGGTCACAAAGAGCTGGACAACACTGAAACAACGGAACATCAATGGTCACTCAATAAGCAAATGCAACTGGATAGGCAAAGAATGCTGGCGCCACAATATTTAGAGAAAGGGGTTTACACCGGAGGATTTCTGGAGAGCTTTGCAGCCTGAAGATTCTGTGATCGTTAGCCAACATCCTATCATCCCGGGTAGAATATCAGGATTACCTGGCATACTAACTCAGTGGGTACTTTGGGCAGTTTTGTCAAGCACATTCTTCCTGGTCTCAGGCAGTAGGGTACACAGTGTAATGTACTTAGCTACACTTAGAACTTTTGAGAAGCAGAGGAAATCCAATTTCACTTGGAAGAGACTCAGTGTTTTGATAGCTCTGTGGGTACCTTCTCCATCTTCCAGACCCTCTCTGCCCATTTCCATCCAATCACAGGTTTTACTCCCAATCAACAGAGTGAGTTTCTTCTCACTGAGAGCCCGCTGCACTAAGCCACTACCCAGCAGTTACTCAAACAGCTGCGTCGCTGGTGATGAGCCCTTCAGGTTCCAAGAACGCTAATGACTCTTCACCCTGGGATCTTGTGTCACCGCCTCAGACAGGCTTTATTGCTGATGTCCCTTGCTGAGGCCAGTGCTAAGAGCTTCCGTCTTTCAGTCCCTGCCCAAATCATCATCTTCACAAGGCGGTTTAGAGTGCTCGGCTGGGTGTCTCTTCCCCCTCCCTCGCCTTCATTCTTTCAAAAATAATCTCTACTTCTGTGCTGTTCTAGTGTGACTTAGACTTATACCATCAAGAACTTTTTCTGTTCAGCACAGAAGCTGAATTGTTGGCTCCTGAGACTAGTTTATTCGGAAAGGTTTTTGCCTTGTCCCTAGTGAGTTTCAGATTCCTTTTGCTCCAAGGAGCTCTTGGTGATTTTTTGGAACCTTTTCATCCCAAGGGGCACATCAGAATTCTCCGTGTGCTAACAGGGTTACATTCCCGGTCATATTTATAGTATTTAAAATGTACTTAAGGGATTTTATTTCGCAGTCAAGGAATTTTTTTTCCCCTAAGTCAGAGTGGTAGATGAATCGTTGTCGTGATGGTGGCAGTGATGCGTCCTTTGTGATCTGAGGCAGCCATGAAAATTATCATAAACTCTAGGTTTGAAAGAAATCAGGTGCGGTAAAAAGAAAAAAAATCAGCAGTAATTTCCTTCTTTCCTGACAAGAATGTCTTCCCTGAATTCTCTATCTACACAGAGAATATCTGTTCTTTAAGGTCCTATTGAAACACTACTTCCTCTGTAAAACCTTTCCTGATTCTCCCTACCCCCAAAGCCCTCCCACACAACTCAATTGCTATTTCATTTAGTGCCTTATGTACTAGTTGTGCTTTCAGGTGGGCATACCCTGTACCTTCTACCAGCATATAAGCTTCTTGTGGACATGAATCCACAAATGATTGCTACAGTTCTTTGCACAGTGATGGTCACATAACAGGTGTTCAGCAATTCCAAGATAATGTGTCAGATTTTTTTCAAAACTAATACCCTGTTTCATATATTTTTTTCTTCTTCCAATTAATGTAGATTACATATAAGAATCATTAAAAAAAAAGGTCTATGCACCTTTTAGATCTTTGACTCCTTTAAAGATGGTCCCTTCCCCTGTTCGGGGATGACCCAATTTGGGTGCATAAAATACTTATCTCGTTTCTTTTGAGAATAATTCTAGTTAGACTGTGTTTCAGGGGTTAGCTATGAAGTAATGGAACTGACTTTTTAAACAGTCATACATAGCATTATTCTCTGAAGCTATTATACACTTGATGATGATAGTGATGGTACTGTAAGAAGACTTTTAAAGCAATTAATGCTTATCTCAATGTACACTTGGGGAATTATTAAATAGACCATAATTCATTTGTAAAGTATACTAATAAAAAATCACACAGTATTAACAAAAGAGAGATCACATCATCTTCAGGCAGCTATAGAAAATTGAGCACTTCCACCCTAGAAAAGAGGAAGAGGATTGATAGACATTCCTAGAACACATGACAAATCCACATCCTACAGCAATACTTTTGTAATAAGCAGATATCACTTCACTGAGAAATAATGAAAATTGGTACATGTTATTGGATTTGTCAAGTGAAACACAAAATGGTTCATCTATAGATGGATCCTATGAAATAACCAGGGTTCAAGAATGGAATCATTGCAACACCAATGCATTGTTGGTGGAATTATGAAATGATCAACCATTTTGGAGAGCAATTTGGAACTATGCCCAAAGGGCTATAAAAATGTGCATACCTTTTGACCTAGAAATAGCATTTTTAGGGCTATATCCCAAAGAGATCATACAAATGGGAGAAGGACCCACATGTACAAAAATATTTATAGCAGCTCTTTTTGTGGTGGCAAAGAATTGGAAATTGAGAAGATGCCCATCAATTGGAGAATAGCTGAACAAGTTGTGAATGGAATGGAATACTGTTGTGCTATAAGAAATGATGAACAGGTTGACTTAAGAAGAACCTGGAAAGACTTGTATGGTCTGATGCAGAATGAAGTGAGCAGAACCAGGAGAACATTATACACAATAACAGCCACATTGTGTGATGACTAATATTGATAAATGTAACCCTTCCCAGCAATACAAGGATCTAAGACATCCCCAAAGGACTCGTGATGGAAAATGCTATCCACATCCAAAGAAAGGACTATGGAGTTTGAATGCAGATCGAAGCAAAATATTTGTTATTTTTTTTTCTGTTGAATTTTGTTTCCTCTTTCTGGTGGTTCTTCCTATTGGTTCTAAGTTTTACAACATCACTAATGTGAAAATATGTTTAATAGGAATGCAAATGAATAGTCTATATCAGATTGTGAGCCATCTTGGGGAGGTTGGGGGGAGTGAGGGGGAGAAAAATTTTAAACTCAAAAACATATAGAAGTGATTGTTGATAAATCAAAATAAATTAATTAAAAAATAAAAAATCTAAAAAAGAGAATGGAATCAAAAGGCATTTCAAGGTTGCTATCAACATGAACTCAGTTGGCAAGCATGTCAACAAAGGAGTGTCAAACAGATATTGGCTTCATGTAGATTAGCTCATAGAAATGGAAGGGTTTATGTTGACAATTCAGGACCAGCTCAAGGTCACCAGTAACTATGGAAAGGTTGTTCATAAGAAGTCTAGACATAGTGGTAGAAATAGATAATGCAGGGAAATTAATCAGACCTACCATCATGAATGATTGTTGGAAGTGGGAGATAACCCAGGGGAAAAGTTATATATTCAACTATAAATCACAATAATTTTATCCACCTGTGCAATAGTCCATGGTACATTAAATATTGAAGAATCATAGCAGGGGAGTGAATTTTTCCAGGTCATTTTCATTTGAATCCCACTGGGAAAAAAAGATGAGAAGAATGTGATACAAATGATTACTGTAATTATCATCACATTTTTTTGTGTGTGAAATACTAACTTTATTTCCCTTAATCCTATCCTGTCCCCCAATTTATTCTATTCTTTCTTTTGACCCTGTCCCTCCTCAGAAGTATTTGCTTCTGACTACCCCCTTTCCCAATCTGCCCTCCTCTCTATCATCCCCTTGCTCTCTTGTCCCTTCCCCCCCATTTTCCTGTAGGGTAAGACATATTTCCATACCCCATTGAGTGTGTATGTTATTCACTCCTTAAGCCAAATTCTATAAGTATAAGATTCACTCATTCCCTCTCACCTTCCTCCATTTCCCCTCTACTGTAAGAGCCTTTTCTTTTCTGTTTTTTTTGTGAGATAATTTACCCCCTTCTACCACTCCCTTTTTCCTTCTTCTAGTATAATCCTCTCTCATCCCTTGATTTTATTCTCCAGATATGACCCCTTCATCTTCAACTTGCCCTGTGCCCTCTATCTATCTATCTATCTATCTATCTATCTATCTATCTATCTATCTATCTATAATTTTTTCCCTCCAACCACCCTAATACTGACAAAGGTCTCATGAGTTATAAATATCATCTTTCAATGCAGGAATGTAAACAATTCAACTTTAATAAGTCTCTTATGATTTCGCTTTCCTGTTTACTTCTTCATGTTCCATTTGAGTCTTGTATTTGAAAGTCAAATTTTCTATTCAGCTCTGGCCTTTTCATCAAGAATGCTTGAAAGTCCTCTATTTCACTGAATGACCAATTTTTCCCCTGAAGGATTATATTCAGTTTTGCTGGGTAGGTGATTCTTGTTTGTAATCCTATCTCCTTTGCCCTCCTGAATATTATATTCCATGCCCTGCAGTCCTTTAATATAGAAGCTCTAAATCTTGTGTTATCCTGATTGTGTTTCCACAGTACTTGAAGTGTTTCTTTCTGGCAGCTTGTAATATTTTCTCTTTGACCTGGGAACTCTGGAATTTGGCTACAATATTCCTAGGAGTTTTCCTTTGGGGATCTCTTTCAGGAGGAGATCGGTAGATTCTTTCAATTTCTATTTTGCCCTCTGAAATATCAAGGCAGTTTTCCTTGACAATTTCTTCTTCTTCTTCTTCTTCTTCTTCTTCTTTTTTTTTTTTTTTTGCTAGGCAAAGGGATTAAGTGACTTGCCCAGGTAAGTGTTATGTGTCTGAGGCTGGATTTGAACTCAGGTCCTCCTGAATCCAGGGCTGGTGCTTTATCCACTGCACCACCTAGCTGCCCCACCCTTGACAATTTCTTGAAAGATGATGTCTAGGCTTTTTTTTGATCATGGCTTTCAGATAGTCCAATAATTTTTAAATTCTCTCTCCTGGATCTATTTTCCAGGTCAGTTGTTTTTCCAATGAGATATTTCACATTGTTTTCTAATTTTTCATTCTTTTGGATTTGTTTTACAGTGTCTTGATTTCTCATAAAGTCACTAGCTTCCAATTGCTCTATTCTAATTTTTAAGGAAGTATTTTTCTTCAGTAATCTTTTGGACTTCCTTTTCCATTTGGCCAGTTTTGCTTTTTAGGGCATTCTTCTCCGCATTGGCTTTTTTGACCTCTTTTGCCATTTGGGTTAGGCTATTTTTTAAGGTGTTATTTTCTTCAGTATTTTTTTTTTGGGTCTCCTTAAGCAAGCTGTTGACTTGTTTTTCATGATTTTCTTGCATCACTCTCATTTCTCTTCCCAGTTTTTCCTCTGCTTCTCTTACTTGCTTCTCAAAATCCCTTGTGAGCTCTTCCAAGGCCTGGGACTCATTCATATTTTTCCTGGAGGCTTTGGATGCAGGAGCTTTGGCTTCGTTTTCTTCTGGTAGTATGTTTTGATCTTCTTTGTCACCAAAGTAAGATAATATAGTCTGACTCTTTTTGTGAGGTTTGCTCATGATCCTGGCCTATTACTTGAGTTTTAAATTCTTTGTTAAGGTAAGAGTCTGCTTCCAATGTGGAGAATATATCGTCCCAAGCTTCAGGGCTTTGTACAACTGTTTTCGGAGATACTTGTAGGGACCTGTAAATTTTCTGTTCTTCGAAGGTGGTATGATAAGGGGTGAGGTGTTTACTCCTTTCCTGGCCTGTGCTCTGGTCTGTGAGTGACCACAAGCAGTCTTTTCTGTCTTGGAACCATGAGGAGAATGTCCTCTCTCCAGCCACTACAAGCTCCACCACGCCAGCGCTCCTCCTTGACTCAGGACTGCCACCTAGAACTGTGACCCAGATCCAAACACGGGCAAAGCAAGAGATTCTTGCCTCAGAACTGGCAAAGAGATCCCTGCAATCTCCCTCTGATCAGACATTCAATTCCCCCTCAATTTGTGGGGTGGAAGCTCAGGACACAGACACCACCCCTGGCCCACGCTCCCTCAGGAACTGAGGCTGAGACCTAGCTCCTCTCTCACTGAAGAAACAGACTTTTCCCATTGACCTTCTAAGTTTCTTTGGTGTTCTGGGGTTGAGAAGTCTGGAATCTGCCACAGCTGCCCACGATTCAGTTCTCTGAGGCCTGTTCCAGGTTCGCTGTGGCCTGCGCACCCATGCCACACTGTGCTCCTCTACCAGCCAGTGAAATATACCTTTCTGATCAACCATCCAGACTGTCTTGGGCTGAAAATTTGCTTCACTCTGTCTTTTTGTGAGTTCTGCTGCTTTAGAATTTGTTTAGAGCCATTTTTTTTACAGGTATTTGAAGGGGCTTGGGGGAGAGCTCAAGCAAGTCACTGCTTTCACTCTACCATCTTGGCTCTGCCACAATTATCATCACTTATATAGTACAGGCATACCTTTGAGATATTGCAGGTTTGGTTCCAGACTACTGCAATACAGTGAATATCACTATAAAACAAGTCACACGAGTTTTTTTTTTTTGGTTTCTCAGTACATATAAAAATTATGTTTACACTATACTATAATCTATTAAATGTGCAATAGTATTATGTGTAAAAAATAATGTCCATGATTTGGTTAAAAAATACTTTATTACTAAAAAGTGATAACTATCATATAAGTCTTTACAGAATCAATCCTTTTGCCAGTGGAGGGCCTGGCCTCTTTGTTGATGGCTGCTGACTGATCAGGGTGGTGGTTGCTGAAGGCTGGGGCAGCTGCAGCAAATTCTTAAAACAACAATGAAGTTTGCCATATTGACTATT
This sequence comes from Phascolarctos cinereus, assembly GCF_003287225.1. NCBI lineage: Eukaryota > Metazoa > Chordata > Mammalia > Diprotodontia > Phascolarctidae > Phascolarctos > Phascolarctos cinereus. Next base: position 99,877,258 of record NW_027555736.1, on the reverse strand, counting down.
TCTTTCACATAAACACTTAGAAGCCATCGTAGGGTTAGTAACTGGCTTAATTTCAATATTGTTATGTCTTAGGGAATAGGGATGCCCAAGGAGAGGGAGAAAGACAGGGTAACAGCTGGTTGGTGGAGCAGTCAGAATATACACAACATTTACCAATTAAGTTCCCTATCTTGTGTGGGTGTGGTTCATGGTGCCCGGAGACAATTACAATAGTAACATTGAAGATCACTGATCACAGATCACCATAACAGATAGAATAATAATGAAAAAATTTGATATATTGTGAGAATTATGACACAGACACATGATGTGAGCGCATGCCATTGGAAAGATGGTGCTGATTAGACTTCTGAAGGTTAAAGCAAGCAAGGTGTCCAGGTCTGTCTCTATCTGGGGCAGACGTCTCAGAACAGCAGAACCAAATAGTGGAGGAAGGACATAGCATTAGAGACCATGACTAGAGATCAAGTAAGCCTTTGATTGGTTAGGAGCCTGGAAAGAGAGGCAAGAAAAAGAAATCAGTATGAAGTACCAGAAATCAGGAGACAAATCTGACCTTGGTACCAAGGTAAGGTTATAGCCTAGTCATGTACTTTTATACTTCTTGCCAGGACAGGAACTAATCTTAAGCTTGACAGCTAGGAGTCTACAAGTCAGAGCAGAGAAATAAATGAGAAGGGCTGGGAAGATTCAGAGCTCTACACACAATGGGTGTGTGATAAATGTTGAAATGAATTGACTTGACTTCCCTTAGAAAGGGGATATGAGGTGGTAGAGGTTGAAAATGGATGAAAATGTTATTTGTGCTATTTATTCAGTTAGCAAGCATTTGAGAAACTCTCGGGTACAACACATTGTGGTAGGCTTTGTGGATTGCTAGAAAAGATACTGAAGACACAATTTCCTTCCTTGAGGCCACTGTGTACTCACTCTCACATACATACACTGCTGCAAGGCAGCATCGCCATGAAGTACAAAATGAAATATTGCAAATAAGTTATTGACTCAATGGCAACTCAAGAATTACCGTCTCTGGGAGAATCTGACTCATTAAGTGCCATTTCAGGCTAGACAAGACAGTGAACATTTGAAAAATAGATGGTCTTGGGAAGACAGAGAGGGTCAATTCAAGTTTTTGTAAAGTACCCAAATGGTACTGGTTTCCCTCTCAGCTTGAACAGGGCAAAGCTTTAAATCAGAGGTCCGGTTTGGTGACTTAGGGAGAAATCTCATTCTCTTCCAGTTAGCTTCCAAATATACTTTATTTTTGCCCCTCCAATTACATGTTAAAACAATTTTTTAACATTTGTTTTTTTAAAGTTTTGAGTTCCAAATTCTATACCTCCCTGCCTCCCTAGGATGGTAAGCAATCAGAAAAGGTTATACCTGTGCAATCATGAAAAACATTTCCATATTAGTCATTTTATACAAAAAGACTTGAAAAGAGAATGAAAGAAAGAAAGTGAAAAATAGTATGTTTTAGTCTGTATTCAAACAATATCAGTTCTTTTTCTGGAGGCAGACAGTACGTTTCATCTTTAGTCCTTTGGGATTTTCTTGGATCATTGTATTGCTCAGAGTATCTAGGTCCTTTGCAGTTCTTCATCAAACAATATTGCTGTTACAATGCATAACATTCTCCTGGTTCTGTTCACCTCCCTTTGCATCAGTTTATATAAGCCTTTCCAGGTTTTTCTGAAATCATCCTGCTTGACATTTCTTATAGCACAATCATATTCTGTGCATATGCCATAGCTTGTTAAACCATTCCCCAGTTGAAAGGCATCCCTTTGATTTCTAATTCTTAGCCACCACAAAAAGAGGTGCTATGAATATTTTTGTACAAATAGGTCCTTTTCCCTTTTTTTGGAATGTCTTTGGGATATAGACCAAGCAGTGGTTTTGCTGGATCAAAGGGTATACACAATTTTATAGCCCTTTGGGTATAGTTTCAAATTGCTCTCCAGAATGGTTGGATCGGTTCACAACTCCACCAACAGTGAATTAGTGTCCCAGCTTTCCCACATCCTCTCCAATGTCCATCATTTTCCTTTTTTGGCATATTAGTCAATCTGATAGTTGTGAGGTGATACCTCGGAGTTGTTTTAATTTGCATTTTTCTAATCAGTAGTGATTTAGGACATTTTTTTCACGCTACAGATAGCTTTGATTTCTTTATCAGAAAACTGCCTGTTCCTATCCTTTGACCATTTATCAATTGGGGAATAACTTGTATTTTTATAAATTAGAGTCAGTTCTCTATATATTTCAGAAATGAGGCCTTTATCAGAGATACTTGTTGCAAATTCTCCCTCCCCCCAAGTTTTCAGCTTTCCTTATAATTTTGGTTGCAGTGATTTTTGTTTGTGCAAAAACTCTTAAATTTTATGTAACCAAAATTCCCTATTTTATATTTGTAAAGCTCTCTATCTCTGGTAATAAATTCTTCTGCTAACCATAGATCTGACAGATAAAACTAATGCTTATCATATCACCCTTTATGTGTAAGTGACGTACCCATTTTGACCTTATCTTGGTATATGGTGTGAGATGTTGGTCTGTAGCTAGTTTCTGCCATACTATTTTCCCTCCTAATATTTTCGATCATGTACCTCATCAATAAAACATTTTTGAGCACTCTTATATGTCTATTTAAACTTTTATACATGATAAAACATTCAAAGTAGTAATCAAGGAAGAGAAAGGTGAAAAGCAAAACTTTGAATGTTAATACAAAAAACCTTTCAGCTCACTAAAATATCATTGTTAATGTGAATATTTTTAGTGGGAGCAATATGATTGATTGAATATACATCATCTTTTTTGGAAAATCTTTGTTTAACATTTTGTGATGTAGCAACTTGAAGGTCTGGCTTTAAGTTCAGTTTATTTTAGACTTGGTTTTTATGGCTGTCATAGCTGAAAAGGATACCTCCAAATGATACATAGATCCAAATGGGAAAAAAAATGCATTATTGGCTGTGCTTACTGAATCACGATCCTCATTCTTCAGTCCCATCCTGCAATTATGCCAGGTTTTTATTGAAAGTCAGATATTAAATTTCCATTTTCCCTGATGACTATCAATTCCTTCAAACTTTGTGTTGAATTTTTATGTTTTTAACAAATGAGTTCAAACCCATTGAAACTCTTCATTTGGAAGATTTTTAAACATATTAGAAAATTAGGTTTCTAAGTGTTTAATGTGTGCAAAATTAGAGTTTTCAAATGATATGCTTACATCACTTTTTGGCAACAAAAGCTTGGTTTTTAAATGACTTGCTAATCTTGATGGCTTCCTGTGCTCATTGGCTAATGTATCAAGATTCAGTATACGCTTGGGCAAGGTTCATCACTAATGATAATGGAGGCAAATCCATATTTTACATAATCTTCTTGATCATTTTGAATTTTGGGTGATAACTTCTTGTCAGATCTTATTAGATTTTTGCTAATTTTTACCTTATAATGTGACTCCTGAGGAAGATGAAAAGAAAAACAGTTAGCCTGGCCATCCCCTTGTCCTCATAGTATTAATATTATCTTTTGTTCTCGGTTTCCTTTTAGGAATCATTTTAGCCACCTGTCCATTTTGTGAGGATTCCTTTAGTTAATACTTTATGTAAGTCCACATAACCTGGCACATGAGATGCAGTATGCCAAAAGGGAATGAATGAGTGAGGGTGCCACTGTTTACCCCTTTAAGTTACAAAATTCCTATCCTTTGTTGACAATACTTCACTTGCTGTGTGGTTATGCATGACCATATAATAGAAAGACCAAGTGAGGGAGCCAGGGTCAATCTGTATATACTATTAAAGCTTAATTTCTTAAAAAAAAAATAAACAGGTTTAATATTTTCTTCCCATAAAGCAATGGATTGGTTTTACACACTCCCTGGAGGGAATGCATCCCACTTGGGAGATCGCTGCTCTATGCCAGGGCTTCTTAAGCTTTTTCTACTCATGACCCCTTTTTGCTTTTTGGCAGTTTCATTGGTTTTCTGTGGCCTGACGGCACGCACAGTGTGAAGTGTGCATGCTTTGTGTTCAGAAGCAAATCTGCAGTGAAGTTGTGTGATGCATTGCAGGCAACTGCTGCCAGAAACACCTCAGATTCATTATGCATTTGATTTTTAATTAATTTTTGGTCATTGCACATTCAGAAACCTTTTATGTTGCCAAATTTTTCGCAACCCTGTACGGGGTAGTGACCCACAATTGCTCTATGCTTCATCACTTGTGGCACTGCAGCCAATCAGAGACTTTCATTGGAAACTTTAGGATTTTTATTTTGCAATTTCTAGCATATAGCATCATCATGGCAGCTAGGTGGCCCAGTGGATAGAGTGCCAGGGCTAGAGTCAGGAAGACCTGAGTTCAAATCTGGCCTTACTAGTTGTGTGGCCCTGGACAAGTCACTTAACCCTGTTTGTCTCAGTTTCCTCATCTGTGAAATGAGCTATAGAAGGAAATAGCAAACCACTTAGGTATATTTGCCAAGAAAACCCCAAATGGGTCACGATGAAATCAGTTGAAATGACTGAACAACAACCAAGGATCATCAGATTTTAGAGTCTGAAGATGAACTAGATGTCTCTAAGTTTGTCCTTATAAATTTACTGGAATAGATGTGATACAATTACAGCCCCCCCAAATCTCAATGCTGTCCCCCCAATAGTTTTCCCAATTGCTTGCCAAAGTGCCTGAAATGCTTCCCATGGTCCCTTGGAAGTCTTACAGACAAGTACATTTTAATTCCGCTAAGATATTTTGTGCTGACAAGTTAAAAGGGATTAGTTAATCAGATGAAAGTCCATTGTCACTTGAGGCCTAGGAGGCCAAGAAGAATATATACATATATTGTTTGATGTTTTATTGATACTTTTTGTTTTTTATTCCACAGTTGTTTCTCTCTAGGCCTCCCACCAGCCAGCCTTGCCTTTTAACAAAGAAAAATTGTTGAGCAAAACCTTCTCTCCTCATAGAGTAGCAAAGACAAATTCTGAGTCTATGACCTCCAACTTTTCTACCAAGGGTTGTTTCATTTTCTGCTCTCTGGGGCAAAAATTGATCCTGGCAATTTATTTGAGTTGGGTTGGCCTTCATTCATATATATTTTCCTGGGATGTTGAATTTAGGCAATCAATTGGCATTTATTAAGCACTTCCTGTGTGCTAGGCACTCTGCTAGGTTCTGGGATTGCAAAGATGAAAATTAAATAGTCCCTGCCTTGAGAAACAATGAGCACATGGACAATTACATACAAAGTCTATCCAAAGTAAATCCAAAGTAATTGGTAGCATTAGGGACCAAGGATCTAGATAGGTCTCTTGGAGGTGGTACTTGGTCTTGAAGGAAACTGAGGTTCTTATGAAGAGGAGGTGAGAAGTGAGCACATTCTAGGCATGGGGGCAGGCAGAGGGGTATCCCACACGCAAAGGCAGGTGACTGGAGATGAAATAGCTTGTATAAGCAAGGAGTCTGATTTGGCTGAAAGTAGGGTTCATGAAAAGAGGGAGATGTACATTAAGCCTAGAAAGGTAGTTTGGAGCCGCAGTATGGGGTGCTATAAATACCAAGCAGAGTAATTTGTATTTCATCCTCGAAGCAATCAAGAGTAACTGGAGGAGTTTTTTTGAGCTGGGTGGTAACACAGTCAGCTCTGTAATTTAGGAATATCAATCACCTTGGTAGCTAGGCAGAGTCATATGTCTATTTCCTGTGGGCTATTTTCAACTGGATATGCTATATTTCAAACTCAACATGTCCAAAAGAGCTTATTATCTTTGTCTTTCTCCCTAAACTCTACCCTCTTTTGAGCTTCCCTGGTACTGTTGATGTCCCCCTGCAGTTAGCTGCCAAATCTTGACTTTACTGTCACAATGCCTTTTGTGTAATTGAGTCTCTCCACTCACGCAGCTGTGAGCTTTGCAAATTCTTTCACCAGAAGGGGAAATGTTGATGTTGGGAAAGAAATCCAGATGGGTCCTGAGCACGGAGAACCTCATAGTTATGTTGGTGTGGGCTATTCTGGTCAGCTAGAGGCACAGTGAGAGTGGTGGATTCCTGAACGGAGGAAGGGAAGACATTATGAAGGGGCACAGAAAATAAATTTAGCCAACTTTGCATTTTGGCCTCTGATTGGCCTTTCATGCTTTTCTTTGCAGCCTAGCAAACACAAGCCATCTTTACTATCAAATAACTAACTAACTAACTAACTAAATAAATGTTGTGTAAGGGGATGTTTCAACTCAATTGCTGGAAGGTCTAAGTAATCGACACAGTTTTTCCAGTACTTCAAGGATCTGTAATTTTGTTGATGTGTGTGTGTGTGTGTGTGTGTGTGTGTGTGTGTGTGTGTATGTGTGTGTGTACATGTGTATGTGTGGTGGAATACTTCCATCAGCATTGGTCAATCCCTATACAATCTAGTAGATGGACTTTGAGAATTTCTATGGCCAAAAAAAATAAGCATTTTGTGGCCAACTTGGCAATGAACTCACAATTTAGCTAGAATGATCTTGGAGTAACATATGTGGCCTATCACTGGTGTTCCAACTTGGTAGGTTCTGCCAGCAGTCACAAGCCTTCTTGTCAAAGGCTGGGAGAAGCCAGAGTTACCTCCATGCTTTAATGAAGACTTAGAGTGTGATGTCAAACTCAAAAACAAATGGGGTCACTGAACTATAGGTAAGGATCCCTGCAGGTTTCATATTGACTTAGAAAACCATATATCAATATTATTGAGGTTTTATTGTCTTTGATTGATTTTGTTAAATATTTCCCAATATCATTTAACCTGGTTCAGGTAGCACTCAAGTATTGTGGGCAGCCCAAAGGCCACAAGTTTGACCCCTCTGAATTAGAGCAGAGATAAAGGGGAGGTCATTTATGTATGCAAACAACACAAATTACAATATTAATACCTAAGAGAGAGGAATACTAAGCATTGTGAAATCTTCTAAAGGATGGATCACTTCTAGCTGGGGAGATGGGTGGTGGTGGGGAATTATGGGAGGCTTCACGTGGGAGGTGACATTTAAATTCTGCCTTAAAGGTTGAATAGCTTTTTTTCACCTAAATAGAACTGTATGTACCATATTAGGGGGCAGGTAAAAGGTAGTTGGGTTAGGGTGGAAAGCCTCAAGCCTCTCTTGGCCTATAACAGCTCTTCTTTCCTATTCCTTCTCTTCTTTGTTGTCAAACTAGGAAATAGCAATAGGAGATTTCTTTCAAAGTCATTAAAATAAGCCTCCTCCCCTCCTTGTTGATGGCAGGAAGACTTGTAGCCACGTGAGGTCTGTCCTTATCTCACTAATTATCAGCATCCACTGCCCCCAGCAGGGTTTCTGCTAACTTAAACAAAACCTGTTATGTCAACTGACCTGTCCTTTCAATGTGGGCTGCCAGGTGCAGTGACCAGGGAGAACTGTGTCAGCTACACATAGATTAGGCTGATAGGAGTAATTATAGAATATTTTGTGTTTGGGGTTACAGTCAATTAGGCTGTAGGTGTCTTCAAAAAAGGGTTTTCTTTCACCAATATCACATGCAGCAGCCAGGTGGTTGCCATTGTAAGAGTGTTTTTTTTTTAAACAATTAGAGCTATAAAAAAATGCCCCAAAGGTTATCCTAAAAAGGTCATCTTGGCTTTAATTTGTACTGATGATCAAATTGCTTTTGTTTGAGCCAAATGTTTGTGCAATAGCCATGGGGAGCAATATAAGAAAGAGGTCTTTTAGGACTCCCACATGTCAAGATGATTAAGTGTGCTTTTAATGGGAGTAAGTCCTCACCAGAGTTGTAAAGCATCGATGAAGAAGAAAGTGCATTAGGCTGGACACCAGGACACCTCAGTTAATTTCCTGCCTGCAGCATTAATTTTCTCTGCGACTTTAAACAAGTCACTTCACCTTTCTGTGCCTTGGTTTCCCCTTTTGTAAAATGGGGAAGAGGATGATCTCTATGTCTCTAATTATCATGCAATTAAATGAAATTTATCTTTGTCCTATTCCTCACTTCCATTTTTAGGAGATCTTCTTTCCTCTCATCTCCCTCCCTTTCCTCCTTTCATTTCCTTTAGAGGAGAATCCAATTTCTTAGGGCCATAGCTGTAGAGCTAGAAGGGACCAAGGAGGGCAGCTAATCTGATCCCTTCATTTTACAACTAAAGAAACTGAGGTCACATTGGTAGCAAGTGGAAGAGCTGGGATTTGAGCTCAGGTTGTCACTCTAAGTACTTTTCATTATATCACACTGACTCACTCTTCTCTTCCTCCTTTTTTTCCTCATTCACCTCCTCCTCTTTTGTTTTCCTCCTCCTCCTCCTCCTCCTCCTTTTCCTACTGCTTCTTCTTTTCCTCCTCTTCCTCTTCCTCATTCTGCTTTTTCTTTTCTTCCTCCTCCTCCTTCTTTCCCTTCTCCTCTTCTTACTTTCCCCTTTTTCTCCTCCTCTTTCTCCTCCCCCTCTTCCTCTTCCTCCATCTTCCTTTTTGCCTGAGTAAATTTAGAGAGGTGATTATGAGTTTAGGGGTACAGGTTAAGTGAGGAGATAAAGCTTATTCCCTGAATACCTGGTTTTCATGGGAGGGCTAGGCCTGGGTTGCTTCTGAGGGATCTAATGATATTGCAAAAAGAACATTATTCTTGGCAGGTGGCAGAAGACCTATCAGCTACACAAGTATGTGACCTTGGGTAAAGGACTTCATATCTTTGAATCTCAGTTTCCTCAGTTGTAAAATGAGGATGATGAAACATTCACTACCTACCTCATTGACTCAGTCTAGGTAATGGATAAGAAAATGCTGTTACCACTCTGGCATCTGAGACCTTCAAGCCTAACGAACTACACAAATGTAGAGAGGCAGGCAAGGTATCTTTTTCTTCTTCACCCCTTATAAAGCTCTGGATGTGCCATTTTGTGGTCACTTGCTCTATCTGTATCCCAATACTTTGAACTATCTGATAAACTTGGATTCTCGGTGCTTGCTTCCCAAATGCTCCTATGAAGCCATTTTCAGAAGGAAAGCAAAAATGGAGCAGATGGTGAGAGCTGGCTGGCATGTGGGTGATTGACACACTGGCATACTTTAATCCTCTCACTGATGCCAAAGAGAGGGATCTCAGGCACACCAGGAAGTGTTAACCATGTACTTTGGAGAGCTCAGCTACGGCACCTGGGGAGAGAAGGGTATTTGAATCTTCTTGGGCCTAGATTGGGAGTGGATGATTTTCTTCTTGAGTAGCTAGTAGACTTTGTTTCAAGGCTTAGTTGCTTTTGAAAGGCTAAATGGAGAAGTGGAAAGAGAGCAGACTGGGCAGGAGAACTGGAGAACTGAGTCTTGCCTCTGCTATCAACTTGCTACATGTCCTTGGGCAAATTGGCATTGTTGATTCAGGCCTCAGAGAAGATGTTTTCCAAGGTGCCGAAGGAATTGTTGAAAGAATATTTCTAGTACTCTGAGTCTAATTCCTAACTGGAGCCAGATCCGTATGTTCTTGCTCTATCACACAGATTTGGGAACACAGGGTCCTTTGGCTGGAACTTTTTTAGTTCTAAAGAAAGTCAAAAGAAGGACTCCTATTTAGTTAGGTTCAGTTTAGGATACCGGGTGGCATCTAAAACTCAAGACTAAGGTCATCTCTCAAGAAGGAAATTGTTGTGTTTTGGCACCTTCTTAATCTTCCTGGTCTGCACTGAAGTTATATAAAGATGAGATATATTGAAATAAAACAGAAAACTGAATATCCCAGCACAATAAAAGAAAAATGACTCTAGGGTAGTTGAATCTCTAACATCTAGAGAAATTCAGGACACTGCCAACTATAGTCAACCATTTATGTTTTAACCAAATCTCTCTTCCATGGGAAGCATGGATGGATGGAGATAGTGGGATGTAACTGAAAGAACACTGTACTTGATGTCAGGAGGCACCGTGTTAGAATGCTACTTCCAATATTTCTGATGCTCCGTGATCCTGGACAAATGGCTTAACCTCTTTAGGTGTCAATTTCCTCATCTCTACGATGAGGATAAGATAATAACTTTGTTGTTCAGTCGTTTTCAGTCATATCCAACTCTTTGTGACCCCATTTGGAGTTTTCTTGGCAAAGATACTGGAGTGGCTTACCATTTCCTTCTCTAGTTCATTTTATAGATGAGGAAACTGAGGCAAGCAGGATTAAGTGACTTGCTCAGGGTCACACAGCTAGCAAGTGTCTGGCGCCAGATTTGAACTCAGGAGGATGAGTGTTTCTGACTCCAGGCCCAGGATTTTTCCCACTGTGTCACCTACCTACCCTGAGGATGACAATAGTAACTGCTTGAGCATCCAGGGAGATAATTTATGTAAAACACTCTATAAAGATTTATGTGCTATGTAAAGGTATGACTTTTCTCCTCTGATTCCCTAGTGGGAATTAATTGGAGGCAATGATCAGATTACTAGATGTGCATATGAAGCTGGTCATTTGGTTGTATGACTGGAGTTTATTGTGATTCAGAATCCTCTATGCTGAAGTTTATGCTCAATGTTTATTTGTTCTTAATGTCCTGATCCATTTACATCTTTATGTTTTACATGGAGAGATTCAGCATGGTACAGTAGAAAGTGCACTGAATTTGGAGTCAGAGGACCTGAGTTCAAATCCTTGCTTGGCCACCTATATGATTGCGGGCAGGTCATTTTAATCTTTCTGGGTCTCAGATTCCTTATTTTCAAAATGAGGGGTTTGGATTAAATGAACAAATGGATAAAAAAGTACTTAGTAAAAGTGTTCAGTATGTGCTGAGCACTTTGCTAAGTGTTGGGGATACAGGTAGAAAAGTAGAATAGTCTCTGTTATTAAGGAATCCTCATTCTAAAAGAGGAAGACACCACATATAGGAAGGAGGGGCTGCAGGACAATGGAAAGACCCAGTAGTCCTGAAGAGGGAGTGATTTAGGGTGATGATACATGTTCTTTGGTGACATTGCTATTGATAAAACTTATCCATTTTTTATGTAAGAACACTTGACAATGCCAAGGTTTTTGGTGGTGAGGATTTTCCCTTCTGGGTCTTTAGTAGCTTTAGCTATTGAAGAGGTGGGGGTCATAGCACAGGGAGTGGCTAAGTAGGGGGTCTTCAGATATTTCAACCGTAGATGATGGCTAGGGGGTGGCTAGCTGGAAGCAGGGCTGGTGGCCTGGAGAGGGGATCGTGGTGATAGTGTTGCTGCTATTCCTAGGGCTTGTAGATATAGGTTCCTGGATTATCTGTACACTGATCTGAGGGAAGGCAGTAGTTGAGGAGGTAACAGTGGTTTCAACTGACCACTAACATCCTTCTACCTTGAAGTCTCTGAGCCTGTAATTCCATGTCCTTCCCACATTCGCCCCAGTAGCAATTGTCTTTGGGAGTTTAGAGCCTTCATTAAATGCAGTATAGGTTTCTGTTTCCAAATATTTTTAGTGGATAGACTGGTTGGTGGCTTGGATGCTTTTCTAATATGTGACATGACATGACATGACATGACATGACATGACAAGAAAACTCTGAATGTCTTTAAAGCTATTCATTTAAAAATAATTTAAAAGAGAAAGAATGTTTGTTTCATCCCGAGAGAGCAAAGTAAGGGCTCAGAGCAGTGGTTCCCGCCCTCTGCTGGACCAAGTTCAGCACAATAAAGTCGGGCAATCCAGCCACCAGTGTATTTATGGTTCTGCATTGGCAGTCATCAGGCAGCCTCCCAGGGGAAGTGAAATGAGGGGCCAAGATTCAGTTTGGCTGATGAAGTTGCTAGGGTTTTGACTTTGAAGGGGGAGAATGACAACTGTTCCTGCCTCAACTTCCCACTGAGGAGTTCAGTCTTTGCAGCCTCTTCTCTTGGTGGTAGTGGAGTGTGTGTATGTGTGTGTGTGTGTGTGTGTGTGTGTGTGTGTGTGTGTGTGTGTGTGTGTGTGTTTCTTAGATTTTTTTCCTTTAAATAAATGTTTTTATTATTAACTAGATGGTCATCAATAGTCACAAACATTTCCACATACAAAGTACAGAAAAAGAGGATTGTGCACAAAACTGTGAATCTATCATATATGGTTTAAAAAAATTATACTTCAAATTAAACATAATAGTACCAAGACTGTGCTTCCTGTCTGTGTCCATCAGAAAACATTTATTAAGCAACTGCTATATTCTAGGCATGATGCTAGATGCTGGGGATACAAATATAATACAAATACAAAAATTAAGTGGTTCTTATTTATATTCATTTCTGATCTTTGATTGTCCTCTTTTTTCTTCTTTTTTTTTTGTATCACTATCACTGCTCCTTCTTCCCTCTCCCCCTAAAACATTTCCCTAACTCCCCAGATAAAGACTTCTCTTACAATAAATACATGTAGCTAAGTAAATAACCTTGTTTTATATTGGTCATGTCAGAAAATGTTCCCTAGTTCTTAATGGCTGAGGATACTGTATTCTTGACCTTGGGCTGATAGAATAGAATGGCTTCAACACCACCATCTTACATTATTACAGCATTTTATAATTGGCAAAGTACCCTCATGTAGTCTATCTTATTTGGCCCTCAAAATAGTTCTATGAGATAGACAGAGAAGGTATTATTTTAGGACTGGGGATAGGAGGCAAATTAGGTTTTTTTTACAACTGCTTTTTAATAACTAAATGCGGTTATATGTAGTTATGCTTAGAATTACATGGCTTGTAGGCATTTATTTTGTGATGTCATATATTTTATAGTGAAAATTTAGCATCTCTGCTGTACAGAAAACTTCAGGTGACACAACCTTCAAATATAGGGTTCTACAATTTTCAAATCTCCCCTAGGGTATGCAAATATCTTCTCTTGACTCAGAACTATACCCACTTGACAGATTTGGAAATTGAGGCTTAGGCAACTTGTCAGTAACATAAGCATTTATTAAGCATTTACTATGTACCATACATTATGCTGAGGCCTTGAGATATAAAAAAGACAAAAAATGTATCCCTGGACTCAAGTTCACTTTCAAATGTGGAAGACAGCATACAAATAACTATGTACATACAGGATATGCACATATAGACATGCATATATGTATATATTTGTATATGCATACATACATGGAAGATAATGGGTGGGGCAGGCCAAGGGTAGGAAAAGCCTGCTGGAGAAGGTGGAATTTGAGCTGAGTATTGAAGAAAGCCCAGGAAGCAAGGAGTCAGAGGTGAGGAGAAAGAACATTCCAGGCCTAGGAGATAGCCAGGGCATATACACAACAGAGGATTTTAGTTGATTCTGGAAATTAGAGCAAATTGCTGGAATTTATTGAGTTAGGGGTGGTTTGAGATGGTCAGATCTGCACTTCAGAAAAATCCCTCTGGTAGCTGAGTGGAGGATCTATTAGAATGATTAGGAGTAGAAGCTAGAGTAGCTGAATTAGACATCAGAATGGGAGACCAATTGGAAAGATTTTACAGTAGTCCAGGAAAGAGTTGATTAGAGCCTGAACTAGGGTGGTGGCTGTGTGAGTGGAGAGAACAGTAGGTGTGAAAGAGATGTTAGGGGAAAAAGAAGTTTTAACAACAGTTTGTTTACATAGGGTGTGAACCCATGGAGAAGTTCAGGATGATACTGAAGTTATGAACCTAGGTGACTGGGAGGATGCTGGTACCCTAACCAGTAAGAGGGAAGTTAGGAAGAGGAGAGTTTTGGGGGGAAAGATAACTAGTTCAGTTTTGGACATGCTGAGTTTGAGATATCTATAGGACATCCAATTAGAAATGTCCAAGAGGCAGCTGGTGATGTGGTGGACTCATTACTCAAGCTTAGGAGAGAAATAATAATCGAACCTGTGGAAGCTCCTGAGATCAGTCACTAAGTGAGATAGTATAAACAGGCACTTTGGCCTTGGAAGATACCCATGGTCGGTGTGTATGATGTATGTAGATGCAGAATAAAAGAGTCCAGGAAGAAGAAGTCTGATAAGAAGAGAACCAGGAGAAGAGAGAGCAGAGTCACAAAAACCTAGAGAAAACATGATATCCAGGAGAGAAGAGGCTGAATGACACTGTCAAAGCTATAGAGAAGTCAAATAGGATGAGTATTGAGAAGAGGACATTAGATCTGCCAATTAAGATGACATTGACAACTTTGGAAAAAGCATTTGCATTTGAATAATGACGTAGGAAGCCAAATCGCAAAATGGCAAGAAGTGAGAGGAAGTGGAGACATCAAATGTAGACAACTTCTTCAAAAAGTTTAGTCATGAGAGGGAGGACAGATATAGAATTAGAGTTAGAAGGGACGATTGGATCAAGTGAGGGATTTTAAAGAGTTGGGAGCATTTGTGGCAGCAGGTAAGGTGCCAGTAGATTTGGAGAGATTGAATGTTGGAGAGAGAGTGGGGATGATAGTAGGGGCCAATCTGCTGGAGAAAATGGGAAGAGATTGTACCCACAGAGCAAATAGAGGAGTTAGTCTTGGCAAGGAGAAGGACCACCTCTTTATATGAGATGGAGAAAGAGGGAGATAATGGGGAAAGATGTCAAGTGATACATCTAAGTTCACACTGCCAGTAATTTGCAGAAAAGCTCTTTCTCAGTTCAGCATGCTTTCCATGACACTGTACCACTCTTTCAGTCACCAAGCTGCTGTCTCATTCTACAGATGCATGTTCAGGAACATAATCATCACGATCTGTAACTCCTACCTGGAATATGTCAGATGCTATTCTCCCACACTTTCTTTAGGAGACACTGTCTTCCCCTCTTTTCATCAGAGGTGCTGTACTTTGCTGCCATGACTTAATTGGCGTTTGACTGATAATGTTATTTCTTGTTTCTTTTTCATGTGAGTGTTGGTCCTTCCTTTCCAATTAGAATACATGTTTCCTGAGTGTAGGAGCCATGTATGACTCATGTTTGTACCACTCTCTTCCTCCCCCACTTCCATAGAACCTGGTACAGTGCCCCGTATACAATAGGAGTCAGCAAAAGTGGGATGAAAAGATGAATCTCTATTTAAAAAGTAACCAGAAGGTAAATCCTTTTGTAAAGTGAATAGCAGAACAACCATTCTCCTCCTTCTCTCTTCCCCCTTTCCTACCCCAGGAAGAATATAAAAATTTAAAAAAATTATCTTTTTGTGTGTCATTTTTTAAAGGGGGGCTTGGCTATAAGCACACGTTGAACAAGGCAACCTCTCCATTCCAACCTGATAACTTTTAGTTGAATATGTTGAACTAGATATGAAACATGAGGCCGACTGCCTCTTCTGAGGGCATTACATTTCTGTACTCAGGCCAAAGGTAATGGGCAGAGTTCTAGACTAAGGGCAATGTTTCTAAATGTCTGCCCTTTTCTTTCAGACCTTTGCTCTCTTTTGCAAAGTTTAGAATATGATGGCAACAATAATAGTAGGTAATATTTTTATAGTACTTTCTTTGCAAAATGATTTCCAGAAATCTCAACTGAACTTCACAACAACCATGTGGAATAGGTGCTATTTATTATTCCTAATTTGTAGATGGAGAAACTGAAGATAAGAGGTTAAATGATTGCCCAAAGCCACAAAGCTAGTAAATATATGGGCAAAATTTGAATTCAGGTCTTCTCACTCTACTCAGCCAATATAGAGTATTATAAAAATTTTTCCTCTTGATGAAGTCATGGGCTGGGGATGATATGGGATCTTTTCCCTCTAAATCAAGAGTTCTGAACCTAGGGTCTACAGATCTCCCTATGTTTGGAGTCGGAGTCTTTGGATAGATTTTAGGAGTCTTTGGATAGATTTTAGGACATCTGTTTGGATGAGAAAATATTACATCTTTATTGTCACCAAACTGTAACTGAAATTTAGTATTTTTACGTATGTATGTATGTATTTTTTAAAAAGATTATTCTGATAAGGGATCCATAGGCCTCACTAGTCTTCCAAAGGGGTCCATGACACAAAAAAGGTAAAGAACTCTTGCTCTAAATATTTTGGAAATCAGCTCTGTATAATATGTGAAAAATGGAGAGATGTGATTTTGAAACTTGTTAAATAGGCAGGCTAAAAGAGTAGTCATTTAGGGTTCAATGACAACTTGGAAAGTGATTTCTAGGCATATGCTCCTGAGATCTGTGCTCGGCCCTGCGCTATTAACATACTTACCTCTCTTGGTTATAGATAGAGGTGAAATGATAATCAAACTAGCAAATCACATAACAACTTCACATAAAGATGGGCAGGGTAATTGGCACATTGGATAACACAGTCAAGATAAAAAAGTTTTGAAAAACTAGAACATTGGACTGAATATAATAAATTGAAATCCAATAGTAATAGATGTATGCTTGTGTGGAAAAAAATAACTTCCACAGTGTAAGCTGAGGGAGGCCTCTGATGGGAGGGTTGCTTATTTGTGGACATTGTTAGAGCCTGTGTACTTTGAACCTTATTTATGTCCCCTATCTCTAACTAAACTTATTCCTGTTTTGAACTTTGTGAGCTTATGTCCTTGTAAGGGGAGATGATGATTATATTTTCACAGTATGTGTCAGATAATGAGGTTTCTAGTTTATTGATTTAGGAGTATTGAGCTAAAGAAGCTAGACATCCCTTACTGTATACTCTGGCCTTTCATGTTAGGTAGGAAAAATCTCTTAAGTAGAGGAAGGCAGAATAGCAAAATGGGAAGTGTTAGATTTAATGTCAGATTGACTAGGGTTTCAATTTCTGACCCTGTTACTTGCTACCTGTGTGACCTTGGGCAAGTCACTTTACTTTCCTAGGTGTCAGTTTCCTCATCTATAAAATGAGGGGAGCAGGACTGGATGAATTACTTGGTATATAGCAGATGCTTAATAAATGTGCTGATTGATTTCTAAGTTTCCTTCTGGGTTTCAATTCTGTATTTCAGGGTTATACTTCTTAGAAGCTGAAAGGGCTTAAGACCAACATCCTTCCACATAGAAATCTCCTTTATCACAGCCGTGATGCCTTCTATTTGAATGCTTACACTGATAGGGAACTCAATGCCTAAAGATCCAGGCAGATTGGGAAGGTTTGTAGGAAAGTATTGTTTCCAAGGACAGAGCCAAGATGGTGGAATACAGGCATACAGAATTCTTCCAACATTCTTCCTCAGACAACTTTAAAATTACTCCTCAAATCAAAATTTGGAGAGGTAGAGCCAACAAGAGGTCAGAGTGAGATATTTTTCCAGCCTAAGACAACTTAGGAGGTCAGTACGAGAGGTCTGTGACACTGGGGTAGGAGTTGGTCCAGAGCATAGCACCAGCACCAGCACCAGCACCAGCAGCAGCCAACTTTGGGAGCTTTCAGCTCAGAGATACTAAGGAGGGGTTGGACAATTGGTCATAAAAAGATTACAGGGGACCTTTGCTGGCACTGGGTATAGGGCCTGGCACTGATTGGCAACTCTCTTGCCCAGAACTGCTGTTCTGATTCACAGTTCCAAGGTGGAGAGAAGTGCTTCTCATCAGTCACAAGGCATCAGGGGCCCTGGTTGTAGTTCTAAGGCCAAGAGTGGCACTAATGCTTGTGACTGTAGTAGAGCAAGGAACCTGGTCATAATTCCAGGGCCAAGAGAAGAGTTAGCACTTGTAGCTGGAGGAGAGAAGAAGCCCTTCATTGACAAGAGCAGATCAGGAAAGCAGTGAACACACCTCTCCCTGGATCATATTTTCTTGGAAGCACCAAAATCTCGCAGACCCCTAGAACAAGTTCTAAATATAATAGCACAAAAAAGCCTGAAGGTTGGAACAGTGCCTCCCCAATCCCAGGTGAGCAGAGCCCAACTTTAACATTAAGTTCAAAATCAAGAAATAGGCTGGAAAAATGAGTAAACAATGAAAAAGAACTTGAGCACAAAAAGCTGGTAGGTAGCAGGGAAGACCAAAACATGAACTCAGAAGACAATAATATAAAAATAGCTAGAAACAAAGCCTCAAAGAAAAATTCTAATTGGACCCAAAGCCAACAAGAATTCCTAGAAGAGTTAACGAAAGAGATAAGAGCGGTAGAGGAAAAATTGGGAAAAGAAATGAGAATGATGCAAAAAAAAATATGAAAAGAGAATTAAATGCTTGGTAAAAGAGGCAAAAAAATCTGAAGAAAATAACACTGTAAAAATAGAATTGGCTTACTGGCAAAAGAGGCACAAAAATTCACTGAAGAAGAGAACTCCTTAAAAAGCAGAATTGGCCAAATGGAAAGAGAGGTACAAAAGCTCACTGAAGAAAATAATTCCTTAAAAATTAGAATTGGGCAAGTAGAAACTAAGAACTCCATGAGAAATCAAGAAAAAATTAAGGTCAAAAGAATGAAAAAAAAAAAATAGAAGAAAATGTGAAATATCTTATTGGAAAAAAACTGACCTGGAAAATGGATTGAGGAGAAAGAATTTGAGAATTATTGGATTACCTGAAAGCCATGATCTAAAGAAGAGCCTAGATATCATATTGCAAGAAATTATAAAGGAAAGCCACCCTGATAATTTTGATCCAGAGGGTAAAATAGAAATGGAAAGTTTCCTTTGATCACCAACTGAAAGAGATACCAAAATGAAAACTCCCAGAAATACTATAGCTAAATTCCAGAGCTCCCAGGTCAAGGACAAAATATTGCAAGAATCATAAAGAAATAATTCAGATATTGTGGAACCACGGTCAGGATGACACAAGATTTAGCAGTTTCCATGTTAAAGAGCAGAAGGCTTGGAATATGATACTTTGAAAGGCAAAGGAGCTAGTATTACAACTAAGAATGACCTATCCAGCAAGGCTGAGTGGAATCCTTCAGGGGGAAAAATGGATATTTAATGAAATATAGGACTTTCAAACATCCCTGATGAAAAGACCAGAGCCAAACAGACAATTTAACATTCAAACACAAGACTCAAGAGAAGCATAAAAAAGTAAACATGAAAGAGTAATCATAAAGGACTCAATGAAGTTAAAGTATTTGCATTCCTATATGGGAAAATGAACATGTAACTCCTAACAACTTTATCATTATTAGGATAGCTAGAAGGAGTCTACATAGAAAGAAGGCCTGGATGTGAGTCAATTACGTTGGGATGATTTCCAAAAAAATTTGAAGAGGTGAAAGAGAGGGATGTATAGGGAGAAAGGCAAAGGGAGAGGTAGAATGGGGAAATTTTTCTCACATAAAAGAGGTGTGCAAGGATGAGCTTTTATAGTGGAGGGAGACATGGAATGGGGTGGTTGGCAATGCTTGAATCTCACTCTCATGGGAATTGATTCAAAGAGAATATATATATATATATACATACTCAGCTGGGTATAGAAATCTATCTTATCCAATAGAGAAATATTAGGGGGAGGAGATAAAAGATGGGAGGGGTGATTTAAGGGAGGGTAGGTTAAGGAAAGCAGTGGTTAGAAGCAAAACAGACTTTTGAGGAGAGACAGGATAAAAAGAGAGAAGGATAAACTGAAGAAAAAAGAATGGAGGGATATGCACAGTGAATAATCATAACTCTGAATGTGAATGGGATGAGCTCACCCATAAAATGGAAATGAATAGCAGAGTGGATTAGAAACCTGTAGCAGATACCAGCATCCACTACGATGGTTAATCTCCAGTGAGGCGAAAAAGAGAGAGAGAGAGAGAGAGAGAGAGAAATCATGGAGAGAGAGAGAGAGAGAGAAATCATGCGGACCAGGGGGTAGCAAGTTATGAACAAGCTCCGTTTATTGATCTGAGAGTTAAGACTTTTATACCCCACTCATGGGAACGGTAACTGGGGGGAGTTCCCCCGGAGTCATCTCCTCGCTTCCCAGTTATCTTTCAAGGTCCTTCTGTTCTCAAGGGAAAGGCAGTGCAGGGGAGGGGTCAAAGAGCCTACTTTCTGACTTAGGTGGCTCTTAGATTTTAGAACAGGCTGGATGTAAATCCCAGCCTGGCCTATATCCTCAAACCCATCAGTGCAAGCCCTCAACAGAAACCAGAATCCAACAATTTGTTGGATTTCAAGAAACTTGAAAGAGAAACACATACACAGAGTTAAAAATAAAGGGCTGAAGCCATATCTGTTAAACTGCTGCTGAAATAAAAAATCAGAGATAGTAATCATGATCTTGGATAAAGAAAAATCAAAAAAGATACCTAATTAAGAGATAATCAGGGGAACTACATCTTGCTGAAAGGTATCATAGACAATGAAGTAATATAAATTTTTTTTACATCAGGTTTCTTGATAAAGGCCTAATTTCTTAAATATATAAGAAACCAAGTGAAATTTATGGAAATAAGAACCATTCCCCAATTGATAAATGGTTAAAGGATAGGAACAGTCAGTTTTTAGAAGAAGAAATCAATCCCATCTATAGTAATGTGGAAAAATGCTCTAAATCACTATTGATTAGAGAAATGTAAATTAAAACAACTCTGGAATACCACCTCACATCTGTTATAAATGACAAATTTCTGAAGGGGATGAGGGAAAATAGGCACATTAATAAACTGTTGGTGGAATTGTGAACTGGTCAAAACGTTGTGGGAAACAATTTGGAACTATGCCCAAAGGGCTATGAAACTATGCATCTTTTGGGCCAGCAATACCACTACTAGGTCTGTACCCCAAAGAGATCATTAAAAAAAAGGGAAAAGGGCCTATGTGTACAAAATATTTATAGCAGCTATTTTTGGAGTGGCAAAGAACTGGAAATTGAGGGGATTCTTATCAATTGGGGAATGACTAAAGTTGTAGCATATGATGTGATGGATTACTATTGTGCTATAATAAATGACAAAGGCAATGATTTCAAAAATATGGCAAGGTCTCTATGAATAATTGCAAAGTGGATTGACAGGAACCAGGAGAGCATTGTGCATAGCAATGTTGTAATGATGATCAACTGTGAAAGATGTGGCTACTCTTGCACAATTCCAAACGACTCATGAAAAAATGTTATCCACCTCCAAAGAGAGAATGCACATTGAAGTATAACTTCCTTGCTTTCTTTCCTTTTTTTCCTTTTTTTTTGGGGGGGTGTATGTGATAGGGCTAATATGGAAATATGTTCTGCATGGTTTCCCACGTATAATTGATATCAGTTGTTTGCCTTCTCAGTGGGTGTGGGAGGGGTGGAGAGAGAGAGAGAGAGAGAGAGAATTTGGAACTCAAAATTTAAAAAGAAAAGAATGTTAAAGATAAATGATAAGTTTATTAAAAGAAGAAGATAGTTGTGGTTGTGAGGAGATAGTGGAAGAAAAATAAACAGGTTAAGAATAATTAATTACAGAATGGCAAACAGCCACACTCTTCTTTTTGGGGAGGTGAAGTTTCTTTCCACATCCTGGCTCAGAGATGGCCAATTAGCCTTGATTCATTCCTAAGTGGCAGGAAAGTAATGGGAGGGGTTCAGTGGTGGGACATACCACGCATGTAGGAGTTACCATTAGTTCTATATTCTGGCAGGAAATGAAGGCTTTCTACCTCTGCTTGGAAAGGCTTTATAAACATGTATTGATGTCAAAGCTGGAAAAAAAAAATGGCAGTTCGCATGCTTAACGCACATCTGGAATGGCTATAAGCATTTCATGATTTTCATTTTCTGGATTTTGAGGTAGATTGTTATCTTGAGAAGAAATGTGGAAAAGCTTTAGTTTCAAACCATACGTTCCAGAAATTAGTGGAAAATGTACTATTGCTATTCCCTTGCAGATGTAAAAAGGTCACTTTGCTATTCTTTGGGAACATGGCACAGAGGATAGAGAGGTGGCCTCAAAGCCAGAAAGACATGGGTTCCAGCATGACCTCTTAAATGTACAGACTGTGTAACTCTAGGCCAGCCACCTAACTTCTTAGTACCATAGGAAGTGCTAATGCTATGTTACAGAGAAGGTATAAAGATCTTCATTGGTAGAGGTACTTTTCTCACCTGAGATGAAATGAAATCATAATGAAAAATTACAAAAAAAAATCAGAATGAAATCACAGGTCCATTCTCTATCTCTATTTCTATTCATTGGAAAAGTCAAGTTGAGCCTGGGCAGGAAAATATTTAGTATTTGGAAATGTTGGCCTTAAATGAAAAAAAAATCTAGACAATTTTTAGCTCCTCACCCCCCCCTTCCAAATCAAGATATTTTATCATAATCATCATCAGCTGCTCATGTATATAGCAATTCCTTCCTATTATCTCAGGCCCCCTGAGTCCTAGTTCCTCTGATGCTTCTTGATCGGATGGACATTACTCTAGGTTCTAGAACCTACAGTTGTAGAGGAAAATTAGGGCCTATCCATATGGGAAAAAGTTAAACTACTGCCTATAATACACTATTTGTCATCTAAGGACCAGCCAAGCTAAGTTTTTGCTCCTCACTAAACAAAGTTGGTCACAGCGCATGAATTTGTCAGCAACTGTAGCTCCTGAAGACTTCTACTAAGTCAGAGAGGGTGATGATCTGAAGTAGGAGAGGGAGTCTCCACATTGAAAAATCACTTATCCTTTACTTAGGGAAGCATGTGGCATCTTTACAAAACACTTTCTTCACAACTTTCCCTGCAGAGTGCTAGAATCATTATCCCCATTGTACAGATGAGCAAACTGAATCTCAGTGAAACTAAGCCACTTTACCCATGTGGCTAGTATGTGGCAGAGCAAGGACTTGAACCTTGGTCTTCTGACTCTAAAAAGAGTGCTCTTTTAAGTTATGTTGATTCTTTCCTTTATATTCATTCCATGGGGCAGTGATTAAAAATATATCTCAGTTGTTCTTGGAAAATTGAACTTATGATAAGAATAAGGAAATCAACTTCCAAGGAATCCCCAAGACCTCAAGATTAGCATATCCTAAAGGTACTACTATGCTCCTTCTGGTTATTGGGTTTTAGGGATTAAAAAGGGCCACTGGACCTATTCTTCTATTTTCATTTCCCTCTACTGCTATCTCTCAGGAACATATTATGTGAAATTCATATTATACAAATTTATCAGCAGCTCTAGATTTTTGTGGCTGTTGCCTGTCAATCCCTAGGACATTCTTCTTCCCTCCTCAATGAGTTCAGTACCTGGCTTATTGTCATTCTTGTCCTCATACCAGGAGGCCTTAAAGTATATAGTGGTACTCTCTCAAAGACCCTGACTTCACAGTTCCTCATTTATTCAGTTCCCATGACTTACTCATCTACTTCATCTCAGCTACATACAGATGGTCACAACTTTGATCTTTTCATTGCCCACAGCTACTCTACTTTCATATTTATGAACACCAAGAATTCCTTTATCAGATCATGTTTTATCAGTCTATCTTTCTGTGTGCCTTATGACCCCTAGCCTTGTTCTTCATCCTTATTATGACCTCCATTTCTTCTACCCGCCAATTCTTTCCAAAGCCATTACTCTGGCTTTGGCTACACTCACCTCCCTTTCCTGTCTTGACCTCTTGGTGAACCAATTTAATTTTACACTATCTTCTTCTCTTAAATCCCCAGAAACCCTTATCCTATTGCTGATCGTGTCTTGCCAGACTCCAATCCTGCATTACTTCCACCATTTGCCTCCCTTGTTCCCATTTGCATGCTGCTAACCAGAACTATAGAAAATCATGAAACTGCTAATTGGCTCTTATACAAATTTACGTTACACAATCTTACCTGGTCCCTCATAGCAGCAAAAAAATCCTTTTATACCTCCCTAAACAATTTGCTCAGGAGACCCAACCCTCCCTAGCAGCTACTCCAAACTTTTCATCTCTTCTCCAGCCTCTCATGACATCCCCTCCCTTCACTCTCTCAACTGAGGATCTTAGCTCATATTTTTTGAAAAATGAGGCTATTCTGTGAGTGTTCCCTTTTCTTTACCTCATTTCATTCAAACATCTTCCTTGACTATCTTTCACTTCACTTCTGTCTATGATGAAGATGTAAACCTTCTTGCCAAGGGCAGTCTTTGTCTATATACCCTTGATCCTATCTCCTCCTAACTTCTCCAGTAGATTGTCTTTATAATCATCTCTGCTCTCTCTCTAATTTTTAATCTTGTCCTATTTATTGGCTCATTCCTTGCTGCTTACACACATGCCCATAGCTGTCCCATCCTTAAAAAAAGTCCTTAAATGATCCAACTGTCCCTTCTGGCCCTCATCTGATATCTCCTTTCCCTTTGTTGGCTAAACTCTTCAAAGAAGCTGTCTACATTTCATTTCTCTGCTCACTTCAAAATCCTCTGCAATATGGCTTTGACTTCATCAGTCAACTGAAAATTGACCCCAGTTATCATCTTTCTTGACTTCTCTATAGCCTTTGAACACTGCTGATCATCATCTCTTCCTGGAAAGTCTCTTTTCTATGTTTTTGTGATACTGCTCCCTCTAGGTTCTTTTCTTACCTGTTAGACTGCTTCTTCTGAATCCTTTGCTGGATCTTCATATATGTCAAGCCCATGAACCATGGATGTGTCCTAAGACTCTGTCTTGGGCTTTCTTCTTTTGCCTTTCTATCATATCTCATTTGGCAATCATATTAATTCCCATAGGTTCAGTTATCTTATCTATGTAGGTGATTCTTAGATTTAATAACCAATCTTAATTTCTCTCCTGAATTCTAGTTCCCTACATCACTGTCTTTGGAACACTTTGAACTGAAGATCTTTTAGGCATCTCAGACTTAATACATGCAAAACATGTCCATTAACTTTCCTCTGAAACCCTCTCCTCTTTTCAATTTCCCTTTTACTACTGAATGCCATCCTCCCAGTCATGCAGGTTCCTAACCTTGTTGTCATCCTCAATTCCTGTCTTTTTCCCATTCCACATATTTAATCTTTTATAAAATCTTATCTTTGTTTTCTTTATAATTCTTCTCCACTTAGCACCATTTTTATCACCTTACCCTTGGACTATCACAGTAGCCTTCTAATAGTTCTTCCTACCTCAAATCTCTTTCCACTCCAATCTCTCCTTCATTTAGTTATTAAAGTGATTTTGACTAAAGCACAGGTCTGACCACATCATTCCCCACCCCTCCTCCTTCTCCAAGTCAATAAATTCTAGTGGCTCTCTTTTACTTCCATAGTAAAATATAAAATCTTCTCTTGGGATTTAAAGCCCTTAAAAACCTGGCCACTTGCTACATTTGTAGTCTTCTTACACTTTTCTCCCCTCCATGTACCCTACAATCTGGCTATACTGCTTTACTCGCATCATTTCCTATCTCTGTACTTTTATACTGATTCTACCCCCCCCCCCACCCCAAACATGGAATGCTTTCCCTCACTCTGCCTCTTCAATTTCCTGGCTTCTTTCAACACTCAGCTCAAATCCTACCTTCTACAAGGGCCTTTTTCCTGGACTAGTATTTTCCTGTGTGGGGTGTATGGGGTGTACAGAGAGGACTAGCACCTCTGGCATGATGGCTTACTGGGCCCTTTTCAGTGCTGCTCATCCACCTTTGGCTTCCACTTCTCACTCAACTCTCACCTGTGGCTCTTAGAAGCTGTAGCATGTGCAGAGACCAGTAAAACCATCTCAGTAGACAGGCTAAACCAGGGTAACTGTCAGGCCTCAAACCTGTTGGTGAGGTAATGGGATTACTACCTCAAGCATAAGAAGACTTCCCTCTCCAGAATGGGTGGATTAATACAATTTATTCCAACAGCTATGAAGGAGGCTGAAGCAGGCACTGTGGAGCACTTAGAGCATGGTCAGACGTCAAAGATGTCAAGGTCATCTACTGCATCCTGGCCATTGCCAGTGGTCTTGACTTTTGTCTTGCCACTGGACTTTGTCACTCTGGGAGAGAGAGGCTGACGACTTTATTCAACTCCATCTCACTTAAATCTACCCACTAGTCAAGACATCACACTGTGATGTCATTGGTCCTCTTCAAAAACAAAGGACAAACAACAATTCTCTCTCTCTCTCTCTCTCTCTCTCTTTCTGTCTGAGAGTTATTATGAAGATCAAATGAAATAATCTATATAAAATACTCCATGAACTTTTAAGCACAATAAAAATTCTAGCTAACAATAATGATAAATCTTGAATGTACTTAGTTATTTACATATTATATCCTTTATTAGAATGTAAGGTGCTAGTGAAGAGGACAGCTTCAGAAAAACCTGAGAAGACCTGTATGAACTGATACAAAATGAAGTGAACAGAACCAGGGGAACAATTTATACAATAACAACAATGTTGTAAAGGCAATCAACTTTGAAAGACTTGGGAACTCTGATTAACACAATGATCCACCACAGTTCCAAAGGACTCATGATGAAATATGCTATTTCCAAATAGAGACCGGATGGACTCAGAGTACAGATTGAAGCATCTCTCTCTCTCTCTCTCTCTCTCTCTCTCTCTCTCTCTCTCTCTCTCTCTCTCTCTCTCTCTCTCTCTCTCTCTCTCTCTCTCTCTCTCTCTCTCTCTCTCTCTCTCTCTCTCTCTCTCTCTCTCTCTCTCTCTCTCTCTCTCTCTCTCTCTCTCTCTCTCTCTCTCTCTCTCTCTCTCTCTCTCTCTCTCTCTCTGGAAGGGGGAGGGTAGAACATGGTTAATGTGGAAATTTATTTTGCTTGACCTTGGATATTGGCTTGACATGACCATGCATATCGATATACATATTTATTTTTCTTGCCTTGTCTTTGGGGGAGGGGAAGGGAGAAGGGAGAGAATTTAGAACTGAAAAAAAAAAGGAATAAAAAGTCTGTGTTTAATAAATAAATGATTAAATAAATGAAATAAAAGGAACATGAATTCTGAGGCCAGGGACTATGTTTTTCCTTTTTTGGGGGGTGGGGTATCCTCAGCACTTAGCATAGTGCTCGACACATAGTAAATGCTTAACAAATGCTTTTTGCCTGCCTGACAACGGGATAGCCACACCCAGGAGTCAGATATCTGGGATCTATATTTCTTGATAATCCATTCTGGTTTTTTGTCAGACCTTACTTATTGTCACTTAGTTCTTAATATTGAACCTAATCTGACCCACAACTGGTCACTCTATTCTTCTGAGTTAATTTTGCTGACCTTTTCTTTCTGGATCTAATTTCTCACATTTTACAAATCCTCTCATAAAATTTCACACTCCTTTCTTCCTAAGCCTAGCTTTGGCTCCTTTTCTGGTATTCTGATATCTCTTTATTTCCATAAATTGAATCTTTAACCATAACTTCTACAGCTAGATATTCTAGTGAACAAAGTGATGGACCTGGAGTCAGGAACACTTGAATTCCCATCTAGCCTTATAGCCTGTCAGAACCAGGGCAAGTCATATAGCCTTAGTTTCCTCACCTGTAAAACAGAGATTTAATAGTCCTACTTTCCAGGGTAATTCTGAGGATTAAATAAGATAATATTATAAAGTACTTTGTAAATATGAAAGAGCCATATAAATGCTATTAATAATAGCTGTGTTCATATAGTGTTTAATATGTGCTGGGTACTATAAAAATCATTTTACAATTATTATTTCATTTGACACTCACAACAACCCTAGGAGTTAGGTGGTACTATTATCCCTATTTTACAGATGAAGAAACTGAGATAGAGAGAGGTTAAGTGACTTGTCCAGGGTCACACAGCTAGTAAGTGCCTGAGTCTGCATTTGAACTTAGGTCTTCCTAACATTAGGCCTAGTGTTATTATTATAATTATTCTCATTTTTTCTTTAATTATTATTTTATTTTCACTTATACTGCCACAATATTAGATGATCATCTAGTCTAATGTTTTCATTTTATAGAGGAAGAAATGGAGACTCAAGAGGAAAAGTGACCTGAAAATTAGGATGAAAAATGAAATCTGTGATTCTCAGGCCAGTATTTTTCCTGCTACCTCTGTGGGGAGGCAGTGGTATACAGTGCAAAGGGCTGTAGCATTTGGATTCAGGGGAAGGAGGCTCAAACCCCAGCTCTGCCACTTGGGGCCTTTGTCTAGCTCTGTCACTTTCTGTTGGATGCCCCTTAATTCCGCTGGGTTTTAATTTTCCCCTCTTTCAAATGAAGGGGCTGGACTTGACTCTAAGGGTCTTTCTTCTTGCTCTCTAAATCCAAAGGTCCCACTACACCATCCTAATCTTTTGGAGTTTCTTTTTTAAGATCTATTTTTAAACAAAGAATTTGGGAAATTCTGCTTTTTGAGAAAACACTTTAAATTTTCCCTTAGGGGAAAACAAGTTGATCTTTTTTTTTTTCCTTAAAGGATCACATGGTTTCCCAGAAATGTTAGAATAGCTCTAGAAAGCCCTGGCTAATAGTCTCTTTACTCCTTTTCTTATCATCTTGGGTTAGACAATGAAGGGAGAGGGAAATATGAATAAGGCAATTAGAAACAATAACAATAGCAACAGCGTTAATTAGGTGCTTGCTATCTACTAGGTACTGGGCTAAGTATATCTATATTTTGTCCCTACCCAATTTCCCATAAAATCCCCTTGCTATTTGCATCATGATCAAAAACATATTTGGTTCTTTAATCCGCTGAATAGGTTTCCTCTCTTTTAAGACCATCTCTATTTGTAGCAGCAATTTAACCCATATGTTGCTGATTTATTTACAATTAGCCTGTTACTATGTGGGTCTAGGTGCTATTTAAAGGTTTAAGAGCCTACTAAACCTTTTACTTTTTCCCATTTTTCTTTTGTGAAATTAAACAGCTATTAAGCACCTACTGTGGTATAGATTCAAAGGGAGATATGAAGCTTAAATCAGACAGGGCCCCTGCTGTCACAAAACCTCTGAGCCTTGTTAAAGAAAAGCAGTGCTGGGTTGATCCTGGAGGCAGGAAGTTGCATTGGCTGATGTAACAAATTGTGGGCCCCAAAGGCCAGAGCTGGACTTGAGATTCACATTTGCAGAGCTTTGAGAGAGTTCTGGACTTGGCAAAATGCTTCCTATTCCTCATTACCATTAAATGAAACAAAGTGAGACTCATACATCTCAACCTGGACATACATTTTAAGCTACATCTAATGAACCCTCTTCCAATCTGCCTTTGACTAAGGCAGGGAAATGGCTTACTCCATTGGACTCTTCCAAACTAGGCAATTGGTTAGAGGAAATGCTTTTGGCAAATTAGATGGAGAAAAGTTGGAGAGAAAGCAGCCTACTGTGGTCGATATCGATTTTTTGCAGGCACTTTGGACAAGTTCTAATTTTTTTCTCTCTGGGATCTCTTTGGCTAGAGGACAGGTCAAGAGTGGGATGAAGATGCCTCCTGTTTTAATGCAGGTTGTTTTATAGAACAGACATATGGTTAGGAATTTGGGAAGGCTGACTCCAGCTCCCTTCTATTACCTAACTTGCTGGATGATGACTACATTTCTTAGTTTCGACATCTGTATAATGGGAACTAACTCCTTTGAGGTGATTTTCATGAAGGTATAGTGAAAAGAGCATGGGAAACCTGGTTTTCTGACCCCAAGCTATAAAAATGAGAAAGGACCTTTTTAAGAGTCTTTCCAGCTTTAAAGTTTGATGATGGAATATCACGAAGGAATGAAATAGAATAAGCAAAAAAATAATAGTTCACATTTATATAAAACCTTAAGGGTTACAGAGCACTTTCCTTACAACAGACTGGAGGAGTATATAGTGTAGGTGTTATCACTCTCATTTTACAGATGAAGAAACTGAGACTCAGAGAGGGGGAGAGACCTACATTCACAAAGCCTGGAAGTGTGAAAACTGAGACTCAAACCTAGGTTCAAGCCTCCTGCTAAGTGTCTAATACTCTTTCCACCTTGTCTTTGTCATGAGGTCAATTCCTTCAAGTTGTTCTAATGGCACACCCAAGTTCTGTGTTCATTTCCGTTCTTCTCCGGAAGAATGGTACCACCATACTCAGTTTTTCCTTTATAGGAATAGTACCATCACATACTGCCTAATGCCTGGGGTTCTTAACCTGGTGTTCTCAGACCATAAAAAAGTCCTTGAATTTGGGTGGGAAAATTTATATCTTTATTTTCACTGACTTCAAACTTAAACTTCACATTTACTTTGTTTATGCATTTAAAAAAAAGAAAGCAACATTATTCTGAGAAGGGGTTCAGAGGCTTTGCTAGGCTGATTCACCAGTCTGTGATAAACAAGATTCAGAACTCCTATCCTAATGGCTCATCATACATACTAACCCCACATTAGTGGCTCTGACAACAGCAGTGGGGTGTGGAGCTTTCCATACACATGGAGCAAAATAGGACCTGGCACCTTGGTATTCCTGTCACCTCTTTGTGATATCCCAATTTCTTATACTGTGCCACCATCATCAAAGGCTATGAAGAGAGTGAGGTAGCTTCATTTCATAGACTGCATCCTTGGGATGACAATCTTTGCTTGGTGGAAGCATCATGAATCATAAGATCATGGATTTAGAGCCAGGAGGGATCTTGGAGGTCATTTAGTTCAGTCCCTTCATTTTATGTAATGAGTAAACTGAAGCAGAGAAAGGAGAGAAATGACTTTCCCAACTAAGGTAGGAAGTAGCATAGTTGCATGTCAAACTCAGGTCATATGACTACAGGCTTAGCATTCTTTATAATTCATTATTCCGTAGACATTAACTCACAATTCTGACTTTGACCCTGGTTCAATACACAACACTCTTAGACAGAAATATAGAATCTCATAATTCGGGACAATGAAAGACTTTTTATTACTTATGATAACTTAAACCTATGATGATTATAGCTTCCAAAAGGGTTATGAGAGAGCTAATTGAAGAGATAATACAAGCTTGTAATGATCAAATGCCAAATGAAAGGTGCAGACAGTGATTTCCAGAGGAGTTTGGTGGAGGGAGGGATCATAGCTAGCTGGAGTGGTCAGAGAAATCTATGAAACAATTGTGAGGTCCTGTAGAATTGGAGCAAATTTTGCTTGTGCCCCCTATTACTTTGGACTGTCCCAGAACTATGTGGAAAGTTGTAGATAGTGACAGAAGATTTGGTTTTCTGCTTCTTTTTCCTTAATACCAAAAATCTCTTTTTCTGATTTGTTTTTCCTTGTATTGTCTCAGAATAGTCATAAATCTGGAGAACGGATTGGAGAATGTGGATAGCACTGAAATGCAGAGAACATAGATTGTTACAGCTGGAAGGGACTAGAATTCATCCCAGCTGTAAGTCAGGTGGGGCATCCAGGTTGTTGTACAAGGGAGCTCAATTTAAAGGGCGCCCATAGCACTTGATGGCCTTTAGTAGCATAGAAATAACTGTGGAGCACTTAAGGAACAAGAACAATGTATAAAAATAGAAAGATTCCAGTGAGCTGGGATGACTTCTTTTCTGTCTTCTCTGTCACCCTTCCCTTCCTGCCATCCTGCTCCCAGAAGCAGCCTCAAGGCGGTATCCTATGGTCTCCTCTCCCTGCCTACTCTTTTCTATGGAGTGGTGCCCTGCTCTCCTTCCTCCTCTCCCCCTCCCCCCTCCCCCCTCCATTGAAGGCATACTTTGTGCTGCTTGCCCTAGTGAAAAAAGATCACTAGTTATGGTTCTGGGGCTCATCTCATTCAACCTTTCTGGTTTCTTTCTTGCTGTGGTTAATAACAACATTTTAAAAGGCATCCTTAAAAGAAAATTAATGCTAGTTCCCTAAATTAATTTGTTATGAAAATAAAGTCTCCTCATTCTCCAGATTCTTTCAAATAGTTGATCTTTCCTCTAGTTTTCTGATCTTTGTTCTTTATGACGCATCTGTTTTCTGGGAACTATTTCCTGGCTTAGAATCCCAGCTATGCTCTATCTAAAGAAAGAAAGAAAGAAAGGACTTTGCCCACTCAGAGCTGCTCCCCTCACCTCAGAGAAATCAATGGAATGATAAATTCAGCCAGATTTCTTGGTTGGGAGGAGTATTGGGGTGGTGGTAGACAGTAAGTGTCCTTAGGGGATCAATTCTCTTTCTTAATAAAGCCATCTTAAAATATCCTTTTTTTTTTAATAGAGCCAAACGTTAAAGGAGGCACTTAAGTAGTTCAAGGAAACCAAAGTAAAAAAAAAAAATACACATGCGTATATGTATGTGTGTGTGACCCAATGAGGTCTTAGTAGTTTGCCAGGTTACTTTCTGAGAGGAGAGGTTGGGGAAGTGAGAGCTCAGTCTTCCTAAAACTTCATCTTTATGGTCTTCTCTCCTCCCTCCAACCAGGTGTGAGTCAGAGTAGATATCCTATATATGTATCTCTGGCTAGGCTGGGGCCCTTGTGTTTTGGACATGTTCACACTCTGGACTATCACATCTCCTTCCATATCCCTTGGTTGGTTTGCCATCTCTTTGGGGCAAGGTGCCAGCAGCCCTGGCTTAGAGCTGAATATCTTCTGAGAGTAAGGGGGAAGCCACAGGAAATCTGAGTGAGGTGAGTCAGCTTTGTAAATAGGTTCCCAAAATTGTTTGGCTTCAAGGAGTCCTTTCAGACCAGAGTGGGCTTCTTTTCTTTGGTGCTAGCTCCCTCACCCTTCCTGGGGTTTGGCTTCCTGAATGCTCTTTGTCTTGCAGGGCTAAAACAAATACCCAGACCTTGAGGGTCTGCCCTTAGACCGCATATTGAGTTCTTTCATCCGTTTGGGTTACTACAACAAAGACAATAGGAAGGACAGTCTGAGAGAGCCTGAAGTTTTGACAATAGCTATGTCTGTACATCTTACAACCTATCTAGATTATCATTGGCTCTTGAGGTCAGTGACAATTCTTTATATTTATCTGTCTCTTAAAGTCTAGAATAGTGCATTGCCTCTGACTCTATTTTATATTTGTCAAATTAATTAGAATGAAAGTTGCTTGGATTCATAGGCTTTTGAGGACTAGGAGGGACCTTAGAGATTTTGCTAAACCTTCACTGGTTTTTCTGTAGATAATGAATTATGCCATTCTCTTGGAGCCTGTCTCCTCTGAAACAGTGTTTGTTGACTTGGTTAACAAGTCACCGGTCCTTTGGCTCCAAATCTAAGACTATTTCTATTACAATCCGTTTCTTAACATCTATTTCATGTTGTTGACTCTGAACTTAGAAACAATACTAGGCCACAAGTACAGAAATCTGAATTCAAGTCAAGAGCTATGTCAGTTCCCCTCTCTGAACCTCAGTTTCCTCATCTTTAAGATGGAGGTGATGGGCTAGATGTTCCCTAAGGTCCCTTATAGAGCTAATGTTGGATGCTGTTGTGCTTAACTCTGTAAGTACTGCCTAACCTGCTGTCCAACTCCACTTGTCAGGAGAAATTCTCTTGACCCTGAGTCAGACAGTCGCTCTTAAGCACTGTGACTGCCTGAGAACATTGTGACAAATGCCATATTTTCATTGTCAATACTGCAAAATTTTAGTCGTCACCCTAAGGAGGGAAGAAAAAAGAAGGAAAAGAACAGAATCTCAGAAGGGTCCTAGGAGGTCAGCTAGACCAGCTGTTTTCTACCCAATGCATGACTTCTCTCTGGAAGGAAGTTGGGAGAAAATTCACAGCTGAAGGAGACCTGGGAGGGTACAAGAGATGATGCTGATGTTGTTGGAAACAATCCGGGAATAATAAAGACAGCTTTTCTACCAAATGAACATCAATCTCAAGTCTTAATATGTAACTTCAGGAAAGAAAAACAAAGGCCTCTAGCCTTTCTGCCTTTCTAGGCAGTGGATTTCAGATTCTTTCTCAAATTTCTGCATAACTTGGATGGAGACAAAGTTTACTTTCTGGTTTCTCCTTAGTCTTTGTCTTCAGTATGACTTTTCTTCTTGAAAAATCTCTCTCCTTATATCCAGTGATCCAGTGAATTTTTATATCTCATTTCTAAAAAGTTTTGTTCTCAGCACATGTTATGGTGTTAAGGTGGTTGTATGTTCTTGGACAAATCACTTTACCTCTATGGGCCTCTTTTTCCACACTGGTGAAAAGGTGGTAATTATGCTTGCCTTGATTACCTGTTTGGAAATATAAAGTACTGTTCAAATGTAAATTTTTTACTTATTGACTGAACTAGATAGTCACTTTGAAGCACTGTAGCAACCTAACTCTATAATTTAGAAAATGTCCTATGTAGATTCAATTCCCATGACCAAGGAGGCTCAAGCTCAATCTAAGTGAGCAGTATGGTGTGATGCTAGGTGGTGTAGTGGATAGAGTGCCAGGCCTGGAGTTTAGAAGACTTATCTTCCTGAGTTTCAATCTGGCCTCAGACACTTACTAGCTGTGTGTCCCTAGACAAGTCACTTAACTCTATTTGCTTCAGTTTCCTCATCTGTAAAATGAGCTTGAGAAGGAAATGGAAAACCATTCTAGTATCTTTGTCAAGACTGAGATGGACATGACTGAAAGGACTGAATAACAAACAACAAATGATATGATAGAGGAGAGTACTAGATCTGAGTCAAAGTCCAGTTTTATCCCTTGGACAAGTTTCTTCTGATTTTAAGCTCCTTGAATTTAGGGATTGTCTTTTACTTCTTTTTGTGTCTTTAGCACTTAGCAGAGTGGTTGACACACAGTTAAGTGCTTAATAAATGTTGATTAATTGGACTTTACTTTCTTTAATTGTAAAATGAGGAGGATGAACCAGAGGGACTCTGAGGACCCTTCCAACTCTAAAGCTAAGATTTAAAGAGCCACATTTCAACTTCCTATGTCAAAAAAGATCCTAAGAATCAGGGAGGAAACTTGACTGTGCTTGGCACTGTGCTTAAGCACTTTACAAATATTATCTCATTTAATCTTCATAACAACCCTGGGAGGTAGGTGCTATTATTATTCTCATTTTACAATTGATGAAGTTGAGGCAAATAGAAGTTAGGTGACTTGCCCAGGGTCATATAGCTGATAAGTGTCTGAGGCTGATTTTGAACTAAAGTCTTCTAGATTCTAGGCTCATCATTCTTATCCACTGTGCCACTTCACTGTCTCAATTAGAGTTATCCACAAGTGAAATGTACTACTTCTGGAGCAAGTGGGTTCTACCTACTTGGAGGTCTTCAAGTGGAACCTGCATGACCACTTGATGCCTGGGTTTTAGTGCTCATTTTGGAGTATGGTTTGACTTAGATGGTCCATGAGGTCCCTTCTATCTCTAAAAATCCATGATTCCCCAAATTAAGATCCTAAGAGCATAAATGTAGAATTGAAAGGGCCTTAGCAATCATCTAGTCCAATCTTCTCATTTGACAGGTTTTTTTGATGCCCTGAATAACCTTTTCTATTGCTCAAACTTTCTTTTAGGAAAGGCTCTGTTTTTAGTAATTTATCAGTCAGTGTGAATGTCCTTGTGTTCCTTCTTTTTTTTGAAGGATTTTCACTTCAAACCTTATGATTGTAGAATTATAGGATTATTTCTAGGTGAAGACACTTTCCCAATTTTTAAAATTTTTATTTAAAGTTTTGAGTTCCAAATTCTATACATCCCTTTCTCCCTCCCTCCTTTGTTCCCCTCCCTCTTCCCTAAGACAGTAAGCAATCAGATATAGGTTATACATGTGCAATTATGTAAAACATTTCCCTATTAGTCATTTTGTACAAGACCACTTGAATAAAAGAAAAAAAAGAAAGTGAAAAATAGATTGTTTCAGTCTGCATTCAATCAATATCAGTTCTTTCTCTGGAGGGTTATCATTAGTCCTTTGGGATTGACTTGGATCATTGTATTGCTGAGAATAGCTAAGTCATTCACAATCCTTCATCAAACATTATTGCTTTGACTATGTACAGTGTTCTTCTGGTTTTGTTCACTTCACTATGCATCAGTTCATATAAGTCTTCCAGGTTTTTCTGAAATCATCCTGCTTGTCATTTCTTTTAGCACAATAATACTCCATTGCAATCACATACTATAGCTTGTTTAGCCATTTCCCCAATGGTTGGCCATCATTTTGATTTCCAATTCTTAGCCACCACGAAAAGAGTTGCTATAAATATTTTTGAACAAATAGGTCCTTTTCCCTTTTTTTTTTGGATGTTATGGCACACTTCTAAGTTTAATCTTCATTATTAACATTTTATCCATCATGTTCTTAAGTCTAGACAATCAACAAAACAATAAATCACACTCTGATCTGTGCAGTTACTGATTTCTAAAGGTGTACATGCTTACACTTAAAATTTGACAACCAGCTCTTAAGTCAGTTAAAGTTGGCTCTGGCACAGATCTGTGCCTCAGAGGGGAATTTTGTTCTGTCAGGATGGTGGTGGTGGGGTAGAACAATGTAACACAGAGGAAGAAGGGAAAAGGCATTACTGAACACTGGATCTAAGAAACAAATCTGAGACTCCTTCTGAAGAGAGGAAGGGTATAGACTTGAGGAAGAGTCAGCTTTTTGTCATTTAACAAATGAGCTTTGTGTATCAAAGAGTACTGTGAGGTGGGAGATCATCTAATAGGGCCTGAAAAGAAGAGACAAGTACCTGGTGGGTGATGATTCCTTGCCAAGGATAACTGAGGCATTTATTTTTAATCAACCAACTCCTACTATATGCCAGACACTGTGCTAAGTACTAAGGATACAAAAAGAAGCAAAAGACAGTCTCTCTGCCCTCGAGGAACTCACAATTTGTTGACCTGATGAAAGCAATACAGAGATCTCTTTTCTGGGGCATGAATTCAAAGTATAAGAAAGAACTTCCCTTGTCAAATCAGACAACTATCCAGTTCTAGTGATCCATTTGTCCAAAAATGATATTGAAAGAGATAATGAAATCTTGGATAAAGAAATTACAGAAATTAAAGATGATTTTTTTTGTCACTGTTTTTCATTGAAGACAAGGCATATTGAAGAAAAATGTTGATTTGAGGTGAGATTTAAGAAAAGCATGTCTGAGAATGGGACTGGTATTTCTGGACTATGGTTTAAAACTTAGGAATGGCATTTTCCTGACTGAAATGTACCTAACGAAGGCAAGAAGAATGTATTTGAGTGATGTCTTGCAACTCTAATTTGAATACTGATGATGATGATAAATGGCATTTATATAGCACCTACCATGGACCCGGCACTGTGCTAAATGCTTTAGAAATATTATCTCATTTGACTCTCACAACAATCCTAGGAGGTAGATGCTGTTATTGTCTCCATTCAACAGTTGATGAAATTGAGGGAAACAGAGGTTAAGTGACTTGCCCAAGGTCACATCGCTAGTGAGACACAGAACTGGAATGGGGCTATGTAATGGTGAGGCAGTTATTAAGGAGCTGGCCCAAGAGGAGAGAGTGAAGGAAAACATGTGGAAGGCTTTCCTGAAATGATGTTTGGATAGTTCCCAATCAGGAGGAGAGTGCACCCCAGAGAAGTTCCTCTAGGTGATGGTCTCTGGTGTGAGTTGTGAGGTAGTTGGTGAGGAAGAGATGGCCAGTGAGTCAATAAGCATTTCTGAGTCAATCATTTTTTAAGCACTTACTGTGTGCCAGGGAGGAGAGGTGGACATGAGATTTAAGCTCAGGTCCTGGCTGATCCCAATTCTAACTCTGGTTGTTTATCATTACACTCAAGGAGATTTAAATGCATATATAGAACCATTTACCCATTTTAATGTAAAAAGCTGTTGGTTCCAATGGCCTCTTCTACCAGAATTTGGCTCTTAATGATGATAATAATCTTTTGTGTTTATGAAATGTTTTGTGATTTTCTAAGTGCTTTCACACATTTACCTCTTAAATGTTCATAATATCCTTGAGAAGAAAGTAGGACAGGATCTCATTAGTCCATTTGCACAGGTAGAGAAAATCAAGGCCCAAAGATGTGAAATGACTTGCCTAGAGTCATTCAGTGATCCTGAAAGAACTGGGACAGAAACCAGGTGCCCTGAGTCCTGGTCATGTTTTCTTTTCACAACCATATTGATATTCCTTTTTCTAGTCTATAGTTTCCTTCAGACTGTGGATCTAAGAAGAGAGATATTTGTTGAAGCTTTAGAACTCTTTGTTGGAAGGCTTAGCACCTAAATTTAGTGGAAGGGAAGGAAAAACAAGGTAATTTGAGGGAATGAGGCAGAAAATGAACTCATTCAAGGGGTTGATTTGGGGGACCTTGTCCATTCCTACTGGGAGAAGTGCTTGGTTTCATGAAGCTATGCTTTACTAACCAGTCTGTTCCTCTTAAAATGGTTTTTCTTTTGGGGACTGTTCTGAGTTAGGGCATTTGACATTTGGATGCCTTTTATCTAACAAGAGTGGAATGCAACTAAGCATGAGAGGAAGATTTCTTAGAAGGAGACTTCCTATGATTCTGAAGTAAGTCTCACTGGCTTTCCATCTGCATGGTAGGATGACCATGTTTAGAGCTGAAAGGATCTTGGAGATCCTGTAGTCAGGGGCTCCTAACCCTTTCTTTTGTTGTTGCTGCTGGTCCTTTGTTCTTGAAGAACAGATGTCATCCCAAAAGTGATGTTGTGATTTGTGTTGAATTGGATTTAAGTGAGGAAGAGCAGTGCAAAGTCATCAACTTCATGCTCTTTTCCAGAGTCTTTGGAGTCCAGTGGGAAGACAAAAGTCTTGGTCGAGGATTGGCCTTTCCAAGGTCTCAGTTTGTCTGAGACAATACCCATTCAATGACTTAGGGCTCGGTAAGAATTGAGAAAAAAGATGTGCTAATTTGCCATCACAAAAATATCAATCCGGGAGAGGAAGACCCCCAAAGTTTCTGGCCAGAACAAAAAACAATTTATTTACCCTCATTCTAACTCAGTGTTTGGGAGGCTCCAAAGAAAAGTATGGGAGAGAAGAGGTTTTGAGCTGCATACCAAACTGAAGGTCTACAGAGCTGTGCTACATTGGCTGACTTCATTGTTGTATGCCTGTGAAACCTGGTTAGTCTACCAGCAACATGCCAGTAAGCTAAATTGCTTCCATTTGAATCGTCTTAGAAAGATTCTGAAGATCACCTGACAAAATAAGGTACTGTACACGGATATCCTTTCTTGAGCTAAACTGCCAAGCATTTAAACTCTATTACAGAGAGTGCAACTCCAATGGGCTGGCCATGTTGTTTGAATGCCTAATGTATGTTTGCCTAAAAGACTTTTACGGAGAACTCATGCAAAGCAGGCATTCGCATGGTGGTCAGAAGAAACACTTCAAGGACACTCTCAAGGATTCTCTGAAGAACTTTGGAATTGATTGTGAGACATGAGAGACACTGGTAAAACACTGCCCAGCATAGCATGCCCAAATCAAAGGAGGCACTGTGCTCTATGAGTAAGCAGAATTGCAATTGCTCAAAAGAAATGTGAAATGCACAGATTTAGAGACATTTCTACTCCAAATATTCATATGGACTATTTGTGCCTGACCTGTGGTAGAGCATTCTGAGCTCATATTGGTCTGATCAGCTTCAGTCGGACACATTGTACCTTGATTCCAACATAGTGATGTCATTTTGGTCCTTTTCAAGAAAGAAGGATAACAACCAACAAATCAAGCCATCAAAACTAAACAATGAACCACCGAGGCTTGGGCTGCGGGCTATTATTGCCCTGGTTTAAAGGCTAGTCAAGTAGCTCCATTTGAAACACAATGGGCTTTTTAAAAGCCTGTTTTTTCCAGAGTTATATTTCAAGAAATCATAAATGAAAACTGCACAGGACAAAAAATAAATCATCTTAGCTTAAAAAAAAAAGTCTGTTGAAGGCTATGAATTCCTTCTCAGAATAACATTTTTAACTGCATAAAATAAAACATAAAATTACAAAGGAAACCAATTATATTGAAATAAAGATGCAATTTTTTTTCATATCAAGCTAATAGATGCTTTGAAATCTGTCCACAGACCCACTGGGGGGTCCCCAATGGCCTTCAAATTAAGAACCCCCATTTAGTCCAAACCTCTCATTTTACTGAGGGGTGGAAATGGGGACTAAAGAGAGGAAATGACTTGCTGAACATCACTCAGGTAATAATCAATGATATAAGTTGGAAGGAGGTAGTGTGGTATAGGAGAAAGACCACTGGCTCTCTGGTCAGATCCAATCTTTGATGCTTTCTTACCAGCATGGTCTTGGGCAAATCACTTAACCTCCATAGATCTTAAGATACAGATTTGGGAATAATTCACATAATTGTATCTATGGGAATACATGAGATCATGCAAGGAAGAGAGTGTAGATATAGAAGAGAAGGGGAGCTAAGATAAGACTTTGGGGGTATGGCCATTTCCCCCCATCCAATTTAATTTATTATTTTTCAACAAAGAAAAAAAAAGCTATTTTCTCTACTTCCTTCTCCTTCCCCCACTGGGAAAAATGGAAAGCAAAATCCTTGTAAAAATATGCACTGTCAAACAAAACAGATTCTTGCATTTGTAATGCCACACTTAAGGGACAGGACAATTGGGCTCTAGGAAAAAAATGGCAAGAGAAGAAGGAGAGCCTGGTCTCTGGAATGTCATTCTAGCCAAGAGAGAAGAAGGAATCAAGGAGGGGTTGGTCAGCAATATGCAAAAATAAATCAATGAGATTAAAGAGGATAATGACAGAAAATTACAAACCATTGGATTTGGTAATAAGGAGCTCTATTAGCAATCTTAATGGAGAGGAAAATGGTAAATTGATCCAATATCTTTGCCGAGAAAACCCCACAGACAGTATGGTCCATGGGGTCTTGAAGTTGGACATAACTGAACAACTGAACAACAAAGTGATCTTAGAGAAATTTCAGTTGAATGGTAGGGTTGAGAGATGGATTTCAGGGAGCTGAGGAGAGTGTGGGTGATGAGTGACTATTGATTATTCTTTCTAGGAGTTTTGCAGTAAAAGGAAAGGAAAGAGCTACAGCTTGAGGTTTTTTTTTGTTTTTTTTTAGGATTGAGGGGATCTGGGTAAGTTTGTAGGCTTAAGGGGAAGTAGAGAAAGTAGATTGAAGATTCATGAGCAAGAAGAGATGATTGATGGAACAATCATAGAAGAGATGGGATTGTGGAAACATGTAGAAAGGAGGCATGGTCACCATTTCCTGAGACAGGAGGGGAGAAGATCAGTGGACATTGTAAAAGGACTAAATGATCCTTTTCATCATAAGCAAAATAATGTATAATGAGTTATTCTCATCAAATAAAAAAAGCATAAGATGAGGTTTATTTAAATTAAACAGGTGGGTTAAACACATTGCTATTGAAAGAATACAGTAGCTTTAGTCTCAACTGTTGCTTCCTTAAGCATGTGACCTCAGGCAGATAATGTCTTTGCTTTGGACCTCAGTTTCTTTGTAAAGAAATCTGTAAAATGGGTTAAGAATCCTTGCCCTGAGTACCTTACCAATTTGTTGTGAAGACAAAATGATAAAATGGATTGGAAAGGTCTTTTCTTTTAAATTGCAAGAGGCTACACAAATCTAAAGGTGGTAATTTTATCATGATGCTGTGTGGCATAGGAGATAGAATGTTGGACTCAGAATTAGGAAGACATAGGTTCAAATCCTGTCTCAGATACTTAACTAGCTATGTGACTCTGGGCAAGTCATAAGATCAGAGAGTTAGAGTTGCAGGCACTTTAGAAATCATTTAGTCCATACCACTCATTTTACAGTTGAGGAAACATTTTTCATTTATAAAATGGGAATAATATTTTTCTTTCTCCTAAGATTGTTGGAAGGATCCAATAAAATGAAGTTCTTCGCATGCCTTAAAGTATTATAGAAATATAAGCTACTATTCTTGTAAAGAATAAGGACAGTATGTCTTTATTAAGCTGCTTTTCAACTTTTGTTAGTGCCTGTAATAGAATTCATTGATATTGGCTTGACTTTCATGCTGGAAAACCCTTCCTGGTGACTTGCTCCCCAACAGCTTACCCTGTTGGAGGGGCATGTTTCCAAACACCCTCCTGGGAGACATGGCAGCTGGTTCTCTGAGTTTGTGGAAATGTACTTACAGAGCCCTCTGGTGTTGTCTCAGGAGCTGAGAATGAGAAGGCAGATTTAAGCTAATGAGCCTAGGAATTGGTTGAAATGTTAGGAAGGTTGTCTTCATTAAACCAGAGCTCTTGATTTGGGGCTTCCTCACTGGAGATTTTGTGTACAAATTGTAAGATTTATTTTAGCCCTTTCACGATATGCCTGGAAGCTGAACCACTGAGCTGATGCTTTTTTGAGCGGCTGTCTTCACTTTCTGCACTAGGGACGGCCCCCTCTAACTCTGCCTTAACCCCCTCCATGGGCAACTTCCCCTTAGGAAACTGAATTATGCACTAACAGTAGTAGCCTGACTTGTAAGATTTCTCCTTTCCTCTCCTTCAGTGTCATCCCTCTTCAGCTTCTTTTTTCCTTCCCTCTTCTACCAAGTGTCTCCAGCCTAGCTTCCTTCCTCCTTCCTTTCTCCCACCATTCGACTCTCATTCAGGTCTTTTCTCTTGCCTCAAAGGGTCCAACAAAGATCATGTTCACATCTCCTTTTTTTCCTCTTTAGAAAGCTATAAATCTTGCCTTTGAAGTTACTCACATTTCTCCCAGGACCATCTACCCCCTTTCCCCTTATTGGCAGATATTATAAAAGCTATGGGGAAATTTTTTTAAGTGAGGATATCTGAACAGAGAGTTATGGAAGGTCATAGGGAGAGCATCAATATCACCATTCTGAGGCAGGCTCTCTACCCCATCAGTGGCTAGTACTTTAGAAGCACAGAAAGCTTGAGGTGTCCTAAGGTATAGTTCCATTTCCCTTCTCCAATAATCATACTCTTCCTGATTTCCCCCAAACTCCACTACTCCACTCCCACTCCAGATGCAAATATGGCCAACCAAAGCTTTGATCATAGGGACAAGGACCATACTCTGGACTGTTTGAGTTTCCACTTTTAGCAGAAGTTGGGCCAGAGAAGGCTGCAAATAAAACATCCCATTTCTCCACTTCTGATTTGTGACTTATTGCCTGATAGATGCCTGCCTCTTCCTGTCAAGGAGAAAAAGAGACACACGGTCATGTAGAAATGAGTGGGTGGAAGACAAGAAAACTGGTGGAATAGCTGACTAACTGACTAGCTGACTAACCCTGGTGTCCATTCTTTGTAAGTAGAATTTTACCTGCTCTGAATACCAGGTGGTTTGTATCTGGCACGAATGCTTCTATGAGTGTGTGCACAGTGAGGCTTTTGGAGGTTTTGGCAAGTTTTGAAGTTGAATATGGCTGATGAAGCCCTATCCAGATGGTTTTCCTGTATCTGAATTTTCAGGGTTTGGGTGCCAGGGTTTCAATGGTCTCTACATGAAGCATGTTCTTAAAAACTTTGCTGTTCTGGGGGATCTTATATGCTGTAAAGAGAAACAACTCTGCTCAGCAGAAGTGCTTTTATGAAATATACAATGTGACCTGATCTTATAAACCTTCGTCCCAGAGGAGCAGAACCTATCCATTTTTTTTTGATATGGCTCCATTCTAGGGAGATGGATAGAGAAGAAACCAACAAACTGGCTATTTTTAAATCACGTACATTAATATTGACCTTGAGGACATTGTGTTGGTTGCTAGTGTTTGACTCAAGAAGCTGGAGACCATATGCTCTGTTACTATAAAATGAGCAACTATTCTATAGATCAGTCATCTGCCCCTTTCTGTCATCTCCTACTCTTTACCCTCCAATTCTTCCCCAACCCTCCACAACAAAAGCCAAGTGAAAACACATGAAAAATATGAATCTGGGGCTAGCTTTGGTGCTGGCTGGAACATCTGCCACCCCTCAATATTGGCTGCTTGCCTTGAAAAGCTAACTGATGCCAAGTTCTTTAGGCAAGTGTGTCCCCTGGTTACTGCTAGGATTTTATTTATTTTTTTATTATTTAAAAATGGCACACACATTGAGAAGGCTTGGCCATATTGTTTAAATACTATCATAGACTCTCCCTGGTGACTGTGGTGATGAGAGCTGATGTTACATAAGCAGGCTTGCCTGGTTGCTTCTTAGGAAGCTTTCACTCTTATGAGCATTATTCTATGACCTTCTAGAGCTCTTTCATGTCAAGTTTGGAGAATCTGTTGAGTTTCTTGGTATTTACAATGCAATTAGAGTGTCTATACTAAAGATAGCTTAATGGGGATCCATTGTCAAGTTACCCTGGGAACAGCAGTAGACTATCTTCATATGTTCATTACAAGATTTTCTGAGTG
The DNA here is from genome assembly GCF_003287225.1 of Phascolarctos cinereus. Lineage (NCBI taxonomy): Eukaryota > Metazoa > Chordata > Mammalia > Diprotodontia > Phascolarctidae > Phascolarctos > Phascolarctos cinereus. Next base: position 99,833,244 of record NW_027555736.1, on the reverse strand, counting down.
CTTATTATGTGCAAGGTCATATGGCCAGCTATGAGTGAGATTCCCATGAGTTAGTCATGGTCCCTTCCCTTAAGGACCTTATAGTCTAATTGGGAAGATAAGACACAGGCACCAATAATGAATACAAGACAATGTGTGGTAAGTGTATGAAATAGGAGCACATAGTTTTGAAGAGAGGTAATTTCAAAGTAGAGTGGAAATCAGGAAGAAGCAATGATATATCCTCTGTAAGGTCAAGGGGTTAGACTAGTTAGGGATTCTTAACGTGGGGTCCACGAACTTGTTTAAAGAATTGATAACTATTTTAATAGAGTTGTTTTCCTTTGCAATCCTATGCATTTATTTTATGCATTTAAAAAGTGTAAGAAGGGATCCCTAGACTCCATCAAATCGCCAAAGGGGTCCATAGAAGTATAAAAGGTTAAAAACTCCAGGTGTCCAAGGGCCCTTCCAGTTCTAAATCCTGTGAGGAGAAAGGGTTGTAATTGTGAATGGAGCCTGTGCCCATGGACAACATAGACATTCTCCAGCCAGCAGACAGAGCCAGCCACTATCTCTTTCTGTCTCATGACTTGCCTGGCAGATGCTATGTTTCTTTTTTATTCATTTGACCACTTTAATAATCTACTTTTTCCTTCAAAGAGTAACAGGATCTCAGAGGTGCAAAGAACCTCAAAGGGAATTTAGTCCCACCTGTATCTGGATAAGAATCCTCCATATAACATACCCAACAAGGAGTCATCTCTTCAGGGAAAACCCTCTAATTGCAAAAATAACTCATTTCACTTTTAGATAGCTTTAATCCTTTCTTCCCCTTCTATCCATTAGCTTCAAGGGGCAGATATAAGCCTCTCTTCCACGTAACTGCTCTTGAAATATTTAATTAATCAAACAAAAGTTAGTTATCAAGTTCTTACCATGTGTTAGATATTACGTCAAGTTCTGAGGATTGAAAGACAAAAATGGAATGGTCCCTGCCCTCAGGGACATTCTATAAGGAGGGGTGACATGTTCATATATAAATAAATATGGTAAAAAAATCCTGGCATAATAATGACCAGAATGATGGTAATGTGCTCGTATGCAAAATACATGGATTCTGATGATATTTTGTTTTTTTGTCTATGAGGTCCATTCCAACTACAGAACTATGATCTTAAGTTCTTGGGGCAGAATTACTAGTAACTAGGGCCATCAGGAAAGGTCTCATGTAAGAGGTAGCTTTTAAGGAAGTTAGAGGAGATTAAGAAAAGTTAAAAAGGGAGTATATTCCAGGCATGGGGGGTAGCCAGTATAAAAGGCACAAAGGTGGAACATGGAAAAACATGTATGAGGAGCAGCAAGAAAGTCAATATAGCTGGATCAAAGAAAGAGTGTGTAAAGAGCAGTAATGTCTAAGGCTGGAAAGGCAGATTGGAGCCAGGCTGGGAAGGGCTTTACATACCAAATGGAGGAGTATGTATTTGATCCTAAAGGTAATGAGAGGCCAGTGGAATTTATTGATGTGGGTAGTGACAGGCCAGATCTATGCTTTAGTGATATTGATTTTGTATAAGTGTGGAGGATGAATTGGAGAGAGGAGAGACTTGAATCAGGGAGATCAATTGGCTATTGCAATAGTCCAAGTGAGTGATGCTGATGGTCTGAATGGGAATAGTGGCCATGAAGAGAATAGAAAGGAACATATGTGAAATATATTGTGGAGGTACAATTAACAAGGTCTGACAACTAATTGTATATATGAGGTGACGGGGGATGAGGACTATGACCCAGGTTCAGAACCTGGGTCAAAGGGAGAGTGGTGGTACTCTCAACAGAAATTGGGAAGCTTGGAAGTAGAAAGGCTTCAGAGAGTGGGACTATGTCTAATAGGCAGTTAGTGATGCAGAATTGGAGCTCAGGGGAAAGCCTCAGGCTAGATATACAGATCTGGGAATTATCTAAATGGAGAAGACAGCTATGATGTCCTTGATAAGTCTCCTTTTCTGCAGTCTAAACATTGGTAATTCCTTCAATAAATCCCTACGTGACAGGGTGTCAAGGCCCATCATCATTTTGTTTGCCCTCATCTGGATGTTCTCCAACTTGTTAATGCATCACTTAGATGAATCACTTAAAAGATGATTTTTTGAACCTAAGTGTAAAATTTTACATTTATTTATCCCTATTTAAATTGTGCCTTCTTATATCCAGCTCATCATTCCAGTTTGTCAAAGTCATTTTAGACTGACTTTCTCTCTTGACCCTCTTTGCTTTGGGCTTCTCATTAACTCCTACAGTCTCAGCTGTCACCACTATACAGATAATTTCCAAATTAAAAAATCTAACTCACCACTTTCTGGAGTTCCAATTGCATACCTTGAACTGCCTTTGGACCTTCATGTCTGGTTAAATCAATTAGCAAGTCAACATTTATTAAGTGCATATGTGCCAGGCACTATGCAAAGTGCTGGTAATATAAGAAGAGGTAAAAGACAGTTTCCACCCTCAAGGAGCTTACAATCTACTGGAGGAGACAACATGCCAACAAATATATATGAAGCAAGCTATATACATGATGCATGGGAAATAATTAATAGAGAGAAGGCACTGGAATTAAGAGGAGTTGAGGAAGTCTTCTTATAGAAGGTGAGATTTTAGTTGGTACTTAAAAGAAGCCAGGGAGGTTGGTAGTTGGAGCAGAGGAGGGATATTGTTCTAGGCATTGGGGACAGCCAGAGAGAATGCCAGAAGCTGAGAGATGAAGTATCTTGTATGTGGAACAGCCAAGAGGCCAGTGCCACTGAATTGAATAGTATGTATCTGGGAGTAAAGTATAAGAAGACTGGAATATGATAGGAGGGGACTAGTTTATGAAAGGCTTTGAATACCACACAGAGCATTTTGTATTTGAACAGGGAGATGATAGAGAGCCAGTGGAGGTTATTAAGTATGGGGGTGACATAAACAGTCCAATCTGTGCTTTTGGAAAATCACTTTGGCAGCTGGAGGGTGAATTGGAGTGGAGAAAAGACTTGAGGCACACAGAACTACCAGCAAGTTACTGCAGTTGTCCAAGCTTGAAGTCTGCACCAGGGTGGTGGCAGCATGAAAGGAAGGAAGAGAGCATATTCAAGAGATGATGCAAAAGTGAAATCTATAGGCCTTGACAACAGATATGGAGGGTGAGGTATAGTGGGGAGTCCAGGATGACTCCTAGGTTTAGGAGTTGTGAGCCTGAGGGACTGGGAGGATGATGTTGCCCTCTACAGTAATAGGAAAGGTAGGAGCGGGGAAGGGCTTAGGGGGAAAGATAATGAGTTCTGTTTTGGACATATTGAGATTAAGATGTCTACTGGCCATTCACTTTAAAAGGAGGTTAGAGATGTGAGGTTGGAGGTCAGTAGAGAGATTGGAGTAGAAAAGGCAGATCTGAGAGTGATCAGCATAGAAATGGTAAATTCATAACAGCTGATAATATCACCAAGTGAAGTAATGTGTAGAGAGGAAGGGCCCCAGGACAGAACCCATGTCCCAAACAGAGCTTTGTTATCTTTGTCCTTCTCCTGTCCACTCCATTCTTCCTGTATGCTTCTCCTTAGGACTTGACTATTTCTTTAGGTGCCATTACCTTGTCCTCCATATTTAAAAATTTGTCCTTATTTTTGACTTTTCTTTCACCCTTAATTTTCATATCTACTTATCAAGGCCAATAAATTTTATTTCTGCAATATATCTTGCTTCTTCACAGATTCTCTTTACCACCTGCCCAAATTACTACAATACTCTTCTAACGGGTATTATCATTTTAACTTCTCCCTTATCTAATCCCCTTTACCTTTCAGCATGGGTCAGGTCATGTTACTCTTTTCCTCAAGAATCTTTAATGGCTCCCTGTTACCTGAGTAAAACTCATTTGCTTAGCATTCATGGACCTCTACTATCTGGAAACATATTGTCTTTCATTTCTATTTTACCAGTTGGTAATGAACTACCTGTCTGCCTTCCCTCATGCAGGCCAATATAGCAGTAAGGGTCCAAGAGAAACTCAAAGTTTGGTGTGATTGGCTAATTACTTCACTTTGCTACCATGCCATATATGTTCAAAAATTTTGCAGTGATGCATGAAGTGGGTGGGGTCAACCATGGCTTAAGCCCAATGAGTGGTGGTGATTGTGGAATTGCTGTAGGAAATTAAAGGACAGGTGTAGTCATAGTCTTTTTTTTTTTTGCTACTCTTAGTGATAATAATAGGAGATGACACATTGACACCTCCCTCCTTATCCTTCTAGAATCCTCTGCTAAGCTCTGTGGCCATCCAGATCCAAAAAGTCCAGTAAAGCTGATCCTTTCTTGCTTTTGCTCCCCTAATCTATCTATACTTAAAGGAGATGCCCCATATTCTCCAAATAGCTGAATCTGGTCACTTAAGTGTATTGGATTATGCTACTGGCCAGTAGCTCCATTTGAAGTCGATTTGGGAAGTTCCTTAGAGCAGAGGTATCAAACTAATGCCTGTGCTGGTGATGGGAAACATTTAGCAAAATTAAAAAAAACACAATATAACATAGATAATGCTAATTTGTGCTTTTCTAAATCAGTATTTGGCCATCAGGAATCCATTTCTTTATTTTTCATTTTTTTTAAATTGAAAATTATTATTATTTTCTAACATCCATTAAACATTTTTTGAATTCTGAATTCTCCCCCTCTTTACCACTCCCCCACTCATTGTGAAGGCAAGAAATGTGATAACAATTATACATGTGAAATCATGCAAAACACATTTTCTTGTTAGCTATGTTGCACAAAGCAAAACAAAACACCCAAGAAATTCAAGAACTCAAGAAAAATGAAGTAAGAAAATGATGCTTCAGTCTGTATTCAGACTCCTTTAATTCTTTATTTTAAGGTAGATAGCATTTTTCATAATAAATCCTTTGGAATTATCTTAGATCATGTATTGATCAGGATAGCTAAGTCATTCACAGTTGATCATCTTTACAATGTTGCTGTTACTGTGTACAGTGATTTCCTGATTCTGTTCACTTTACTTTGCATCAGTTCATATAGTTATTCCTATGCTTCTTCTGGAACCCCTCACCACACCCAATCATTAGTTTTAGTGCAATGATATTTCATCATAATCATATACCACAGCTTGTTTGGCCATTCCCCAATTGATAGGCAACCCCCCAGTTTCCAATTCTTTGCTATCACTAAAAGATGCTATAAATATTTTTGTACATGTAGGTTTTTTCCTTTTTCTTTGATCTCTTTAGTATACAAGCCTAGTAGTGGTATTGCTGGGTCAAAGGACACACACAGTTTTATAGTCCTTTGGGCATAGTTCTGAATTGCTCTTCACAATAGATGGATCAGTTCACAACTCCACCAACAGTGCATTAGTGTTCCAATTTTTTTCACATTCCCTCCAACATTTGTCATTAGCCAATATGATAAGTGTGAGGTGGTACTTCAGAGTGATTTTAATTTGCATTTCTCTAATCAATAGCAAGTTAGAGCATTTTTTCATATGACTATAGATAGTTTTGATTTCTTTGTTAGAAAATTGCTTATTTATATCCTTTGACCATTTATCAATTGAAGAATGACTCATATTCTTATAGATTTGACTCAGTTCTCTACATAGTTGAGAAATGAGGCCTTTATCAGGGAAACTTGTAAAATTCCCCTTCTCCGGTTTTCTGCTTTACTTCTAATCTTGGCAGCATTGACTTTGTTTGTGCAAAACATTTTTTAATATGATGTAATCAAATTATTCATTTTATATCCCATAATTCTCTCTATCTCTTTTTTGGTCATGAATTCTTCCATTATCCATAGATTTGACAGGTAAAGTATTCCATGCTCCCCTAATTTGCTTGTGATATCATCTTTTATGTCTAAATCATTTATCCATTTTGACCTTATTGTGGTGTATATTATATGAGATGTTAGTCTCTGCCTAGTTTCTGCCAACCTGCTTTCTGGTTTTTCCCATCAATTTTTGTCAAATAGTGAGTTATTGTCTACAAGGCTTGGTTCTTCAAGTTTATCAAACACCACATTACTATGGTCGTTTACTACTGTGTATTGTGTACCTAATCTATTTTATTGACCCACCACTCTATTTCTTAGCCAGTACCAGATTGTTTTGATGAGTGCCACCTTGTAATACAGTTTGAGATCAGTTGGGATCCATTTCTATTTGTTTGACAATGCTTTCCATCTAGGCTAAATCCTCATGCAAACTGATGCTACTGAATCCGGTTATTTAACAAGCTTTTGTTGGGTGTCTACTCAGCACTGTACAAAGCACTATGGTGGATATAAGAGATGTATAAGATATGATCATTGTCTTTGAGGAGTCCTTATGTTACTGGGTAGACTAGACACACATGGGTAGGAGTCAGGGAACAATTAAGAGTTTCATTTATTTGAATCAGAATAGAAGTGCTGGAGGAGCTCAGAGAAGAGAGAGATGAGTGTGGCCTGTAGGGGAAGCAGAGAATTTTTTAGAGAAGGTAAATTGGCCTTGAAGAATGGAAAGATTTAGATAGGTAGAGAGAGCATGAGCAAAGCCAGGGTTGGAAATTTTCTATGTCTCCTTGTTCAATTTTTCTTCCCATCCCTTGAGATGCTTCAGGGATTATCCAATAGTTCCTCAGAGCTGGCAGATGGTCATGATCAACCCTCAGATCTCAGTTATTCTTTGCTGGTTGAGGTCAGAATGACCAGAAGATGACCCAGGCAGGCAATCAAATATCCCTAGAGAACTGTATTCATTAATATTCTTTTCTCAGTTCTTTGACTTTGTGTTGAGGAGAGCTGGGGAGGAGGGACTCAGAAATGTTTTCTCTCCCCACCTCCTTCTCTATTCTTCTTCTTTCAACACCTCCCCCTTCCCACCCTGCTATGCCTTTTCTTCATATCTCCACCACTAACAGGCTTTCTTTGACCTGCTAAATATGCCTGCAAGCTCTCAATACAATGAAATTGAATTTCAAGGCTCTTTTCTATGACATGGGCCATTTGATCCCAGGGAGAACTGGTCAGTGAAATCCTAGGAGACTAAATATCTTTTTATCCTAATCCTTAAATGTTTCTTATTTTTTGATCACATAACTTCTCAATGTCAGTCCTTTTATTCTTATCATGATCGTAATTATTATTAATTTTATTTTCAGCTCCAGATTTTCCTCCTTCTTGTCCTTAAGTATTTCAATAGGCCTGAAAGGGCTATTAAGGACTTTTGAGATCATCTACATATAAAGAAACTCAGGCCCAGAAAGGAAAAGTAACTTGCCCAAGGTCATACCACTAATTAGTAGCAGAACTAGGACTAGAAACCTAGAAACTAGGACTAAAACCTTATGACTCCTAGCTTTATGCTTTTTCCATGATACCATGCAATCCTTAGTTAAGGGGGTTACATCTGAGTCTTTCTTTCTCCATGTAGCCTTTCCTGATCACTTGGGCCCATGGAGTTCTCTCCCTTCTGTGTATTGATCACACAGCTTGAACAGAGGAGTTTATAATCAATTTGCTGAGACTCCCAAATAATCTGGAAAATATAGGGTTTGAGCCTTTGATTAGACACTTGAGGGGCATCTCCCCATGGAGTTTCCAACTTCCCTCTGCTGTCTTACTGAGAAGGTGCAGGTAAAAGTGAGCAAACAGACCAGACTGCACTTATTTGCTCTCCCTTCTGTCTTCTTGAAACATGTGGGAGAATGTAATTACATTCTGGTGGCGGTGTTGGGGATGGAAACTGCACCCTTGTGGAGTTTCCTCTGAGGAGCAGTTGATGGCAACATGTAGCAGAAGCATATGGCAGAGAAAGGTGAGCTTGCACATTGCCTGAGAGTGGATTCTTCCAGATCAACAGACGGTGGCACCTGGAACACTGATAGAATTCCTATAGAAAGCACATGGTTGAGGCAGACACATGCATGCCCATTAAGCCTGAGAGGATGGTTCATGTATACTGTTTGTGTGCCCAGAAATCCTGCATGGAGAAGAAGGATTTTAAATTCCATAGGTAGGGTGATTTGAGAATCTGATCTTCTAATCAGAGATGGGAGATTTCCTGGATAGCACCAATTTTGGAAACTGTCTCAAGTCTACAGACGAGATCCAGAGAAAAAAGATTTTCTTACACAGAGTGTTCCGTGGAGAATCATCTCTATAATTCCTACACAATGTCTTACATGGACAACAAAGTCAATGAATTGCTTGATGGTCACATGGAAGGAGGTTATTTTTTTCAATAGTCACTTAAGTATGTTCATTTGCTAGGTGAGAGTCTAAATCCCTGGGTGGCACTACAAATCTGGAGACCAGGTAAGAAGGACCCTATTAGAAAGAGAGATTCAGTTAATGGTGGAATGTCAAAGGGTTTTCCCAGAAAACAAAGCCAAATTGAATTCCATTTTGGAGCCAGAGGATCTGAAGGGCTTTGAGTTCTTCATCTGTTATATATAACTGTTTATGAACATCTATGAATCATTATCTCTTTTGTATTTTTATGTCATAAAATAAAGATTGTCTCATCCCAAACTTGTCTGTGTTACTGAGTACTTGTACTGGGACCCTTTTTGCCTATATTTGAGGAAACCTAGACAAGAATAATACCTAAACTTCACTTTGGAGATTTTCTGGAATGAAATTAGCTCCCAAGATCAGTCATGAGATGGTATGAGCTTAGTGACTCAGTGATTCTGGGCCTATGGGTTACATATATGTAGATATATAGAGGGTACCTCTATCACTCATTTGACATTCTATTCTATTTGCCTTGTGAGAATTTTAAAAATTATTTTTGTTGAATTCCATGTATATGTATGAATATTGCTTCCCCACCTAGACTATAAGAGGTCAGGGACTAACTTTTATATATCAACTTTTATATATCAATATATATATGTTATATATCAACCTTGCCTAGTGTTGGGTACATATTAGGTACTCAATAACTAATTGTCAAAAGAAGGAACTTACAGAAATCAAAAGAAGAATAATTAACATTTATATAGCATTCTACACACCTTATCTCATTTGACATAACAAACTTGTGAGGTAAGTACTGTAGGTCATTTGCTCCCCCACTTTTAATATTATTATTATTATTTTTAACAAATAAGGAAACATAGGCTTTGAGTATCAGGGGAAGGAGGGACTTGAATCCAAGGTCTTTCTTGATTCTAAGCCCAGAGATTTCCACTACACCCAAATGAGAGAGCCTCATAAGGGTGAAGGAGGGAGGGGGGGGTACGGAGGTGTGGGGGAGGGAGTTGGGGAGGGGAAAATGGGTTGAGAAGGAAAGAGAAGAGGAGGAAAGAGGTATTTGATCTATTAGTGAAGCAAGTGATTTTGGTTCTGCCTACCCAGCTGAAGATTCTTTTTCAGCAAGTTATTTTAAGCTCAAAAAACTGATGCTCCAAGTTTCCATGTAATGTGATTAAACAATTAAGGCACCTTAATCATTGAACCAAAAGCACTTGGGAGCAACCATCCTCTACTTTGATTTACCCGGATAAATAATGAGACGTGTTCAAGCTCAATGCCATGAACCGAGAGCAATGAAAATCAGATTAAATAAAGATTTTTTAAGTGTGGCAAGATACGGGGAAGTTTCCCCATTTCCTCTATTGGCATGTTGTACTAGTAATATATCAATTGAATGTTCAAGTCCAACCAGTGTTTTAGGTCATGGATTGATTCCATGGGGCAAATGTTACCTGCTAGCTAGGTTTGTCAGCATGGGGGTCCTGTAACAGGGCCATTTTTCCTAACATGAAAAGTTACTCTCCTTAGTTGGCATCCTGTAGTCCAAAGCCATACTTGCCTTCTATTGCCCTTTGGGAGTCTATTTTGCTTCTTCATTTAATCTCTGCTCTACACCCTCTCCCCGCAAACCTTTTCTTAGCAGTGGTTATGACACGGCATTCATTGGAAAGGGTGACCAAAAGGAAAAGTGGGTTGATCCTTAGCTAAACCCAAGGATAGACAGTCTACATGCTTCAATGGTATTCATTCAATGTCAAGCAATCAGGAGTAAAGCCCTAGCAAAGTAGATGGACTCTCCATAATGGATTTACAAGAGGATATGGACAAGTCACAGGCATGGATGGGTTGTGATGGGCATGACTGGTGGAAATGTTCATATTGGTGACATCAAAAATTTTTTTAATGAACTACACACCATTCAAGGAAGAATAAATCAGTGGATTCTTGGGGAATTTTTATCCAAGGAATTTTAATAAAGGGGAGAAATGAGCCTAGATAGTGCCTCATGATCTATCCCTTCTGTCCATATAAAGAAGATAAGAAAAAACATTTTAAAAGGCTGGGATCATCTAGCTACGATCTTGCTTGATGGCAGGGGGATGGATTGAACTTCTAGAATCTGTGAGTCTCTGATATATATGGAGAATGGTTGTAATTCCTGAGCCATGTTCAGTCATGGTTCTAAGGTGGCTAGATGAAGGCTTCTGTAAAACCACAGAGTTTGAGTGCTGGAAACAAAGACTGAAATGAATACATAAAACGTCATTTATTAAGCACTATGGGCCAAACACCATGCTAAATGCTGGAGATGAAAATAGAAAAAGTGAGCAGCCCTGTTCTCAAGACATTCATGCTCAAACCAGGGCAAAAAACACATAGATTAATATTCAACTGAGCAGATGGAAAGACTGAGAAGTCCTATGGATGCAATGGGAAGCAGATGGTAAGGCCAGGGGTTCCTTAGGTTACATTAGTAGGTCAGTTGAAAGTGCTGGGGGTTTGCAGCGATTGGATTCAGTCCAACCTCCCTCATTTTACAGGTGTGGAAAAAGGTCCCAAGAAATATTAGTTCTAGAGATAGGACTTGAATACAAATGTTCTGACATAAATTGACTTAAAGGCATCCAAAATGATCACAAGACTTAGAGACAAGATTCAGGTAAGGAAAAACTAAAAACCAAGTTTTAAAACAAAAATACTTAGTGCTCTTCAATCTGGGAAGATTGAGAGGGACAGCAGATGTGCTTGAAACAAACCAAAATCATGGAGGACAGAGAAAGGGTAAACCTGGGATTTATCCAAGAAAAAAACAACACCTCTGTTTGGGTTATTAAAAAACCACCCCCTTTAACATCAGGTAGTAATAGGTCAGGCTTTTAAAAAAAATATGATTCCCTCATATTTCTATTACTAATCTCTGTTCTTCAAATTAGTTCAACATTTTATGATGCAGAAGATTCAACAACTATGATCATTCTTTGGCTCTGGTTCCCTGAAATGAGATACTATAGGCCACCCATATTGTAAACATACCATTAAGCCAGTTACAGAGAGTAGAGGTGAAGTAGGAATTAGATATGTCCTGGAAGAAATTCTGAGCATGACCTCCCGCTGGGAAGAGATGGATTAGGGGAATCATATATCCTTCACTGGCCTGGGGCAACATTGGTCTTATTGCCTGGTTTAATCATAGATATACAAAGGTAAAACTGAAGTGGAGAAGAAACTGAATGTTTGATATTAGAAAAGCCTGTCTTTGCTTGAGGTGGCAGGTTTATGTTCTTTGGATGATTTGAATTCTGCTGTCCTCTTTCATTTTCTTTTCCCCTGTTTTCCTCCCCCTTCTCTTTCCCTTTCCTCAAAGCCTGAAAGGTCTGGATTAGGATTGGTGTGGTGGTAGGATATTAGGGTGGAAAGAATACTGGGATGGATGACTAGAGATCCGGGTTCTAGACCTGGCTAGTTTCTAGACATGGTAGTTCTATCACCATCTTTGTGTGTAACTTTATTCAATTAATTAATCAAGTAGTAGTCCTGGAATCAGGAAGACTTGAGTTTAAATTTGCCCTCAGATTCTTACTAACTGTGTGACCCTGGACAAGTCACTTAAACCTCTGTCTGCTTCAGTTTCCCTCATCTGTAAAATGGGGATAACAACAGTCTCTACTTTACATGATAGTGGTGAAGATAAAATCAGATAATATTTGTAAAGTGCTGAGCACAGTACACATGTGCTATGGAAATGTTAGCTATTGTTATTCTTATTATTACCAACAAGAATTTATTCAGTGCCTATTCTGTTCCATGAAGCCTTCTAGGAACCGAGGGTACAAAGACAAAAATGAAACAGTCCTTAAGGAACTTGTGTGGGTGTATCTGTGTGTGAGTGTGTGCAAAGGAAATGACATGTGCACAAACAAGTATATGCAAGTCCACACCTCAGTTTTCTCATCTCTAATGTAAGATGGCTGGATGAGATGATTTCAAAGGTTCATGCCATGTGAGGATTAGTTGAAAGTATTAGGGAGCTTTAGCCTGGAGAAGGGAAAACTTGGAGATCTGATAACTGGTTCTGAATATTTAAAGGGCTGTTGTGCAGGAGAGGGATTACACTTGTCGTATTTGTTCCTGGAGGATAAAACTAGGAGTAATAATTGGATGTCGCAAAGAGGCTAATTTAAGATTGATTCTGGGAAGAACTTCTAATATTTAGAGCTATTTACAATCAGTGCCCTGCTTTAGGAGGTAGTGGGCTTCCCCTCACTGGACTCTAAGCAAGGGGTGAGAAAACAGCTGCCTGGAATGTTGTTCAGTTCTGAGCTGGATGAGATGGCTCCACTGAAGTTCTGTGACTCAGTGTCTTCGTGTGGGGGCGGGGGCTTTGGTTGGCTTTTCTTTACTCACTACCTCAAGCCCTCCATGTTTCAATTCATTCCTTCCAAAGAGGAGCAAACATCCATTCACAATCAGAGGAGTGAAGGCCCAAGGTAAATGAAAAACTCCTCACATCCCTAGCAGCAGAATGGCTTCATTAGCCTTTCATGTACTTTCTTGCCCTTTCTCTGATCATTGGAACGACAGAGTTTCCTGAAAATGCAGCCTGCTAGGTGAGAAAACTCAAAACACATTAAGGGAGTCAAGAAGGATGGCATTTTTATTCTCCCACAGCTCCATCTCAGACTTTTCTATAAAGGATGATGGTACTTACTGAAGCAGGGCTTCCGTTAATCAACTGAGTCCTGCAAATGCCTCTACGGGTGACGATGTTTGTTCTCCTTCTCTCCCTGAATGGCCAGCACCCTGACCTTTCAATCTCAGGTACCCATGGTGCCCTATATAGCCTTTGCTGACTTTCATTAGGCTGCTACGGCAGTCTGGCTAATCACTGGCCTTGCCTACAGGCGCATAGCCAGCATGTCAAGTGCTGAAATTGGTCAATTTATTTACCGGTAGAGAGATTCAATGCGTGTAACTGGTAGGCCACTTGGACCCCAGTGAATCGTTGCTCAGCAGGATCAGGGGCTGAGTGAGAAGGTTGACTTGCTTTGTTTGACTTTAATAGCTTATTGGAATTAAATGTGGCTGAAGAGTCCAATTTTAAAAACAAACAAACAAACATAAAAATGCTTATTAGAAAGACATACTGGAAATATTACTAATTCACTCCAACAGTATAGAGACCTACTGAGCAGCACCACATAGTATTGGTTATCAAGAAAAGAAAAAAAAATATGATCAAAATTCATCTCAAAATGGGGCTGTGAAGAAACATATGGAGTTCCCTGGGGAGGAACCGTGAGCCCTGTAAGGGATGTGATCCTAGTATCTTAGCAGCTTTTTTCATCTTCTGCTCCTTCCCATTGCCTTCCTACTCATAGAAAAAAAAAATCAGCTTCTTTTGCCTTCTGGTCAACTGTAAACCTATACCTACTTTATCTTGTTGGGAAAAACAAAACCCAACAGACTCTGGCTTATGGAATCATTGCAAATAATATGATCCCATAGCCTTTTGAAGCATTAGGCTCCAGCAATTGTGTTGTGAGAGCAGAGTCTGAGTTAATTCTGGATACACGGCTAGCTTCTCCAGTGAAGAGTGGCATCATGGGCATACTGTTCTGTCTGCATTGCCTACAGCTTTTCCTAGTGTGAATTTGCAGCTCAGTTTCTCCCTCCTTCATGAAGTCTCCCCTGACTATGCTCTCTTTAGAGCTCCTATAGTGCTTAATATCCTAACCATTTATTGGATACTATGGTTTTCTACTTTTTTCATTTTATCTTCCATACTAGAGTATAAGTCCCCATTGGTAGGGTCAGTATCTTATTCTTATTGCCCCTCCCCAAACAGCTTTGTGCCGTAAGAAGAGGAGGCAGTATGGGGAATAATTAGTGATCCTAAAGTCAGGGTCCCATTCCCTCAAAGTGCTCATGGCTCCTTATAACATAGTTCCATACATTTGCTCATTGTAATATTTGAAGATAAGTTTTGATCGTGTGAGAAGCAGTATGGCATAGTGGATAGAGAGTTGGCATTATGACCAGGAATAACTTGGTTCAAGTTCCATTTCTGATCCATGGTGGCTGTGTGACCCTGGGCAGGTTACTTCAGTTCTCTGGGCCCCAGGCAGCTATCAAGATTATTAAAGTGCAAAGAAGGTGCTGACCTACGTTGGTGGAGGGAGTTCCTTACCAGCAAAATCACAGGTTTGGTCCCTATCCCTTTGAACAGATAGAGGGCCCTGCATCTAGAAACCCCTGGGTTCTGATCTAGCATTTCTAAATGAAGTAAATGCTGCAAGCATGTAAGTTTCTAGGAATCTAATCCATGTTGTTCCCCTTACACCTTTTTCTTTAAGAGTGCTGCTATTGTAGAAAAGCATTGAGGTCTTCAGGGATGTCCTTCTATAGAAAATCTGGAAACCTGGGTTTCATTAAAGAGAGGAGAAATGCTGGAAATGAAGATGAACCTGATTTCATTTTCATCCCCTCTCTGGACACCTTGGATCTCACTGAGTTGAGATTTCAAAGGAGAGAAAAGAGAAGCAGCTACTGCTTCTTAGTTGGATTTTGTGGTTATGGGGAAGAGAGTATTGTCTTGGGATGTGAGAAAAAGACCAGATCTCTAAGTGAGGCTGAATTCTGTGTGTCCTATCACTTCACCTGCAGGTATGTGGTATAATGGATAGAACACTGGGTCTGGAGTCAGGAAGGCCAGAGTTCAAATTTGGCCCTTCCAGATACTTCCTTACTCTGTGACTCTGGGCAAGTCATTTAACTTTTGTCTGCCTCAGTTTCCTCATCTATAAGATGAAGATAATAATACCCCTATCTTAAAGAGTTGTTACCACGATCAAATCATATAATTGTAAACACTTAGCATAGCATGTGACACACAATAGACATTTAATAAATCTTTTGTTCCTTCCTTTGTTTCTTCTTTCATTCCTTCTTTCCTTCTTCCTTCCTTCCTTCTGATATATAGGAACGTGACTGGTATTTTAATGCCACAGTTTTGGGGTCCTACCTAGAGAAAAATGCACTTTTTCTTAAATGCAACTTTTACTGTCCAGCCCACTAGACAGTTTAGTAAACTGATGTTGTCTTGTTTCTATGCTAGGTATGCCCCAAGTCACTCTGTTACGGTCAGTTTAGGTATGAATATCCAGCTTGGGAATTATTTGGGTCTGGGCAATAATCATACAGATCTTCCTCATGTGATTAATGGTCAATCTATTTTGCCCTCCAGGGTATTCGTTTCTTTTCGTTGGTTGGTCTTGATGAAGCCACTTGGATAGCAAAGGGAATTCCCTCATAGGATCTATCTCAGACACGGAAGAGAATTCAGAGGCCATCTGGTCCATTCTTTACCTGAGGAATGGTCCTTTCTACAATATCTCTGGTAAGTGACCATCTTTCTGGTGCTAGAAGGCCTCCAGTGATGGGGGAATGTTTTACCTTTGAAACAGCCCATTTCACTGTTGGACAGCTCTAGTTGATCCTTCTAGTGAGCTGAAACTTGCATCTTATTTAAAACTGGAAGGGACCTTAGATAACATGTAATTTAATCCCTTCATTTTATGGGTGACAAAATAGAAACCCAGAGTGCTTGGCTGGCTGACCTAAAGTCAAACAACTTAGCAAGGAGTAGACGTTGAGTTTGAACTAAGGCCTTTTGGCATTAGGTTTCATTCCATGACTCCATGTTACCTCAGTTCCACTGTCCTCTGGAAACGAGCACAGTAATTCAATGCATCTTTCCTAGTTCCCCAGTGCTAATGTCTTCCTCTCTATAGTTACCTTTTCTCTATTCCGTAGTTAAGTTTGGCCAGACATAGAAGATGTCAAGGTCATCCACTGCATTCTGGCCTATTGCCTGTCATTCTCACTTTTGTCTTGCCACTGGACTTCAACGACTGTGGAAGAGAGAATGAGATTGATGACTTGCTGCAACTCTGCTTCACTTGAATCCATTGCATGCATGAGTCAAGATATCACCCTGTGATGTCGTTGGTCCTCTTTGAAAACAAAGGGCAAACGACAACATTCTGTAATTACTCTACCTATACTGATTATGAATGTACCATCTCTCCCATTAGAATATAAGCCACTTGAGGGCAGAAACTGGTTTTTTTTTTTTGCTTTTGCTTCATACCCCAGCACTTGGTACAGTGTCTTGTACATAGTATTGTTGTTGTTTAGTCATTTTCAGTCATGTCCAACACTCTGTGACCCCATTTAGAATTTTCTTGGCAAAGATACTGGAGTTGTTTGCCAGTTCCTTCTTCAACTCATTTAACAGATGAGGAAAGTGAGGCAAATAGGGTTAAGTGACTTGCCCAGGGTCACACAGCTACTAAGTGTCTGAGGCCAGATTTGAACTCAGGAAGATGAGTCTCCCTGACTCTAGACCCCACACTCTATTCACTGTGCCACCTAGCTGCCCCCTTGTACATCATAAGCCTTTCATAAATGTTTGCTGATTAATTTTAAGTATATGAAGATAGCTGTTGTGTGACATCTTAGGATTTTTTTTTTTTACCATGCTAACATCCCTAGTTTCCTTAATGGATTCTCTTAGGGAATCTTGAAATTCATCTTGAAGTCCTTCACAAAGTCCTTCACCATACTGGTTACCTTCATCGGGGTGCATTTCAGTTTAGCAATGTCATTCCTAAAAATGCATTGCCTAGAATGTTTTTCAGAAAGAACAAAGTAGAATACTCCAGAGGTGGTCTGATAGGGCATTTTATGGAACTGTAATTTGGCTTATTTTTGACACTGCCATTTTCTTAATGCAGTCTAAGATTACATTAGTTGGGTTTTTTTTAGGGGGGGAGATGGAGCTGCCACATTACACTGTTGACTCATTTGGAGCTTGCAATCTCTTCAATCTCCTCAATACCCTCTATTATAGGGTAAATTATCATCTAGCCATCTCTCCCCCATCCTGTGCTTGTGCAGAAGATTTTTTTTTTAAACTCAAAAACAGGACATTACACTCTTCCCTAGTAAAATTTCATCTTACTGGATTTGGCCCACCATTCTAATCCAATGTCATCTTTTTGGATCCAAATTCTACTATTCTATATATTACATTCCCCATTCATTTCATATGATCTATAATGTGGATGAGAATGTACCCCTTAATTAAAAAAAATAAGGAAATTTAAAATCATGATGTTTCTAAAAATTATAATTAATCAGCTCGTCCTGAGGGTCATCAGCCAAGTCACTAACGAAAATGTTGAACAGAATGTATACAAAGATAGGGATATTTTTCATTGTCTTTGAAGTCTGAATTGAACATGTACACAATCCAATGCAAACAAGCACTTATTAAGTACTCACTATGTACAAGGGGCTATGCTAGTTACTGGACATACAAACATAAAACAAAAAACACCCTTCATCCTTTGAGGACTTAACCTTTACCTGGTTTAATAAAACAAGTGAAGTAAAGTCACCAGCCATTTATTAAGTGCCCTTTTATGCCAGGCACTGTGGTGAGTGCTAAGAAGGTACAAAGAAAGGACAAAAAAGTCTTTGACCTCAACAAGCTTAAGATTGAATTGGGTAGAGAATGTGAAACACTATGTACAAACAAGATATACAGGTCAAACTGGAGATAAGCAAAGGGAGAAGGCACTAGCATTAACAGGAACCCGCAAAAGCTTTTTACGGAAGGTGGTATTTTGTTGTTGTTGTTTGTTCTTTACTCTCGAAGAGGACCGCGACAGCAGGAAGATGATGCCATGACTTGAGGCAAAGTCAGCCGTCTCACTTTCTCCTCCATAGCCATCTGGGTCCAGTGGAAAGATATATATCAGCACAACTGGAGATGGCCACCAGTGAAATTTTAGAGGAGAGCTGAAGGAAACCAAGAGGCTGAGACAAAGAAGGAGATAATTTTAGGCTGGGGGACAGCCAGTGAAAATTCACAGAGCTGGGAGATGGAGTGTCTTGTTTGAGGAACAGTATGGCAGTCAATAAACATTATTAAGTACCTAATATGTGCTAGGCATTGTGCTAAGCACTGTAGATACAAAGAAAGAGAAAAGACAGTTCCTGTTTTCAAGCTCACAGTCTTACATAAAAAAATGCTATGTACAAACTGGCTGTATACAGGATAAAAAGAAAGGCCTACAAATTAAGGAGGATTGGGAAAGGCTTCTTTTCTTTTTGAGAGTTTTTTTTTTTGGTGAGGCAATTGGGGTTAAGTGATTTGCCTAGGGTCATACAGCTAGTGAGTATCATGTGTATGAGGCCAGATTTGAACTCAGGTCCTCTTGACTCCAGGACTGGTGCTCTAGAAAGGCTTCTTTCTCTTTTATTAATTTCTTTTGATTTATCAATAATCACTTCCATATGCTTTTGAGTTTAAAATTTTTCTCCCCCTTCCTCCCCACCACCTTCCCCAAGACAGCACACAATCTGATATAGGCTATACATATACATTCCTATTAAACATATTTTCACATCAGTGATGTTATAAGTAATAATTAGAACCAATAGGAAGAACCACCAGAAAGAGGAAACAAAATTCAACGGAAGAAAAAAAAATAGCAAATATTATGCTTCGATCTGCATTCAAACTCCATAGTTCTTTCTTTGGATGTGGATAGCATTTTTCATCACAAGGCCTTTGGAGATGTCTTAGATCCTTGTATTGCTGGGAAGGGTTAAGTTTATCAATTAGTCATCTCACAATGTGGCTGTTATTGTGTGCAACATTCTCTTGGTTCTGCTCACTTCATTCAGCATCAGACCATACAAGTAAAAGGCTTCTTTTTTTTTAAGGTGGGATTTTAGCTGAGACTTGAGGGAAGTCAAGAGGTAGAGATGAGGAGAGAGAGCATTCCAGGTATGGGGGAAAGACAACGAAAATGCCCAAAGTCAAGAGATGGAGTTTCTTATTTGAGAAACAGTAAGAATACTAGTGTCACTGGAGCACAGATTACATGGAGGAGAGAGTAGTCTAAGAAGAATGGAAAACAGGGAAGGGACCAGGTTATGAAGGGCTTTAAAAGATAAGCAGAGGATTTTATATTTGATCCTAGAGGCAATTGGGAGCCACTGGAGTTAATTGAATGGGAGGGAGGTGATGTGGTCAGGCTTGTTCTTTTAGGAAAATTACTTTGGCAGTTGAGTAGAAAATGGATTGGAGAGAAAATGGGGAGAGACTTGAGGCATGGAGTCCAACCATGGGATTACTGAAGTAGTCAAGGCCTGCATTAATAAGGACCTGCACCAGGGTGATGGCAGTGTCAGAAAAGAGAAAATAGATGTACGTGGGATGTTACCAAGGTAGAAACAATAGGACTTGTACAATTCTACAGCAAACAGATTCCATATGGGGTGGTGGTGGAACAGTAAGGAGCTGAGGATGACACCTAGGGTTTGAGCCTGGGTGACTAGGGGGTGGGGAAAGAAGTGCCCATGACAATGATAGGGAAGCTAGGAAGAGGGGAGGGCTTGGGTAGGTTAAGATAATGAATTCAGTTCAGGCATATTTAGTTTAAGATATGTTGTCTGTGCGACTAGTTTGACATGTCCAATAGTCATTTCGAGATATGAGACAAGAGATTAGGAAATAAGTTATGGTGGAATAAATAAATATAAATCATCTGCATAGAGATGATAGTTGAATCAATGGAAGTTGATGGATCATCAAGTGGAATTGTAGAGAAGGAGAAGAGAAAAGGGATAGAGACAGGGCAAGGGGTGGCGGTAACCCATGGTTACTGGCCATGACTTGGAGGAAGATGCAGCAAAGTAGACTGAGGAACCATTAGGTAGCAGGTGTGAACCAGGATGGAGTGTTGTCATGAAAACCTTGAAAGAAAACCGTATCAAGAAGATGGTGATCAACAGTGTCAAAGGCTGCACTGAGGTCAAGAAGGACCAGGGCTGAAAAAAGCTCATGACAATTAAAAGATCATCGGTAGCTTTGGAAAGAGCAGGTTCAGTTGAATGATAAGGCCAAAAACAAGACTTCAAAGAATTAAGAAAAGAGTAGGAGGAAAGGAAGTAGAGACACCAATTGTAGATGGCCTTCTCAGGATGTTTAGTCATAAAAGGGAGGTAAGATAGAAGATGAGAGCTAGTGAGAATGGATGGATCAAGTGAGGGTTCTTGAGGATGGCAGAGACATGGGCATTTTTGTAGGTAGTTGGGATGCAGCCAGTAGACAACAATAGATTGAAGAGTGCAGAAAGTGTAGAGATGTAAAATTATTCTATACATACTTCTTTTTATCAGTTCTTTCTCTAGATGCAGATAGTGTCTTTCTTCATATAACCTTGGTGGGGGGGGAGGAAGAACAAAAAGGAAATAAAAGAAATGGACACAATAATTTTGTTTTATATTTGAAAGGGAAACAAGTTGTGTATAATAGATTTGCAGTTTCACATACAATCACCTTTTGTATTGTACTATGTTATGGAAATGCTTATTTTATTCCATAAATTAAAAACAAAATAAAAAAGCTATAGTATAAGGCAGAATGTGATAAATATTTTAATAGACTACAGAGCTCTGAGCAGGTATGGGTTAAGAAAAGCTTCATGGAGAAGATGGCTTCTGAATGGGACCATGAAATAGGAACAAAATTTTGGCAGGCAGAGTTTGAGGGAGTTGGGGAAATCAGTCTGATGCATAGTAACTTCTCTTTAAGGCATTTTCATTTAGTGCTGAAAGGTTCAGAAAAAATTATTTTTGAGTAAAGAAAAATAATTATATTACCTGGTAAAAGATGCAAAGTATTGCTGCTCTTATAGAGTAATATCTTAATGCTCAGTAAGAGTGAGAAAAAAGATTTTGGTTTAATATAAACTGCTAAAATATGTGTGTAAAGAAACAGAGATGTTAGTTAAGATTTTAGCAGTTTGGTACAGAAAATGAACTGTGAGATAAATAATAAAATTAAAGACAAATCTTGTGAAAGATGTAGGATGATACCTTTTTGTATATAAATAATTTATTGGCTTCAAGGTGGGAGAGAAAGAAATGTATTAATTTATAACAGGAAAAATATGAATATGAATAAACAGTTTCAAGGACAAAAAAATGAGATAGTATACCATGTCGGCAATTTAGAACTATAGGGCATTATGCAGCTCATTTGAACATAATTGTTTTAAGACAAATGGGGTAAAACTAAAAAAAAAAAGAAATCATATAAATGTTTGGAGTCTGGTATAATGAAAAAAAGGACTATTGATTTCATAGAGGAAATTTGGTGAAAGATGACTCATTGAGTGACAAGAAGTTCTGATTTAAGGCACTGAAAGGTAAGGGAAATATAGGATGTAAGAGATTGAATCTGAGGTAAGAGAAAACTGAAGAGTCAGCAGGGTTTGGGAAATCAGCTTTGTCAAACTGACGAGGCTAGCCGTAGGAATAATCAGCTAGCAGAAGGCTCCAGCTACATGTTTCCTGATTGTTTGGAGAGAGGCTCAGCATCCTTGGACAAGAGATAATTGCTCTTCAGCCATTTCTAGGGCTTGTGAGGGGGAGCCTTTCAGAAATGCCTATTGGCCTTTGCTTTCCCTTCTGATTTGAGAAGAGAAAGCAGAAATGGGAAAGAATTTTCTTTTTTTTTCCATTCCTTTGCTTTTGCTCAAATTTTATTGGATGGCACAGAATCCTGTTGCCTGAAGAACTATCTAGGCTTGTTCTCTGTTCTCAGAAAGTCAACCTAAGCTATGAGCTCTGTTTTGATTGGACTACCTAACATCCAGGTAAGCGAATGACTCACTACTCTTATTCTGTTGTGAAGAGAATGATTATCCAAATTAAGAGGTAACACTTTCTCCATATCCATTGAAGGGTAATTATAAGTTGAAAGTGCTTGTCAATTTTACCTCATTTCAAATATAGAAGAGAAGAGAACTTGTCCAAATCAAGAGTGGTCAGAATGAGCAGACAAGCAGTTAGGAAAGAAGTGGTTTTGCACGGTTCAGATGTTCCTGAATGACACGATGGCATCAAAGTCTTCAGTCTAAGGTTGCGAGCTACTCCAAGCACATGGATTTTCCTCCTTTGTGTGCTTCTCTGTCAGGTTTATGTAAGTGTGTGCCTACTCTGCCCAATATATAATGAGTGCATTGGTGAGAGAGTGGGGTCTAGTTTATGTATGGATTGTGGTGTATTTTATTATGCATGCACTGCCTTTAGTAAATGAATTGTCTGACTTTTTTTTTTCCTTATTGCTAAGTAAATGGTTATGTTTGAAATCTAAAAGTATCATTATTATGAGTGACTGATTTGTGTAAATGGAAATGTATTGGTTGGGGCTTAAGCACTAAAGTGGTGAATAGGGGAGTGTTTCTTTCCTCAACAGGATTACCCCTATTACTCTGAGATAATTTGAATATGACAACTCAATCGTATTTTATCTCTGGGAACCTAGATCTGACAGTGTAAGAACAAGTTGGATTGAGTGAGCTCAGACGGTGAATAGATATCCACATTCCTGGATGAAAGGTATAAGGTCCAACTGTATAAGTTACCATCTGACAGCCTGTGACACTAAGAAGTGGGCACATTATCTACCAAGATATGAAGATGAAAATATGCTATGTATGCTTAATGACCAGGAGTTCATTTTTTTTTTCTGTAGAAAGTATTGTGAAGCAAGGACAGCGGTATAGTTGGAACAATATTATGGTGGGCTAGACTAGATAGTTAGACTTTATTCTGTAAGTTCTGGGGAACCATTGCAAGTTTTGGATCTAGGATTAGTCTGGAAAAATGTACAGGATGGATTGGAGGGAAGCAGAGAGATAAATTAGGAATTTATTACAATAGCTGAAATGATGAGAGTCTGAACTCAGGGGGAGCAGTGAAGGGAGCAAAGAGGAAGGTGGAGGGTAGATTTGAGAGGTATTTTTGGAGGTAGAATCAACAGAAGTTGGTGGGTAATTGGGTATAGGCAATGAAAGATATTTAGGGATGCTAGAAAAGAGGTTCCTGTTTGGGCTGAACTTGATGCCCTCTGAGGTTGTTTCCACCGTTTACATTTTGTAATTCTGTGAGGAGGCAGCCAGGTGGCACAGTAAATAGAACACCAGGCCTGGAGTCAGGAAGACTCCTCTTCCTGAGTTCAAATCTGGCCCCAGACACTTACTAGCTGTGTGACTCTGGTCAGGTCACTTAACCTTGTTTGCCTCAGTTTCCTCATCTGTAAAATGAGCTAGAGAAAGAAGAGGCAAACCACTCCAGTATCTTTGCCAAGAAAACCCCAAATGGGGTCATGAAGAGTCAGACATGACTGAAATGACTTAACGACAGCAAATTCCATGAGAAGAATGGATGGGGGTGGAGATGACCAGGGATATTTAAGCTTGATTAACAAGAGGATGGTGATATCATTGAGAGAATTAGGGAAGTCAGGTGGTGGAGGGAATTAGTAGTGGTAGTGGTGGGGAAAAAGGTGAATTTGGTTTGGGACATATTGAGAAGTAGAGGAAATTAGTGCTATGTCCTGCCCAACATTTCCTTTCCCATTCTGGGCTGTGGCCAATGCCCAGGCTGCCTCCATTGTTCTTCACAACTGTTTCTCTCTCTAAATGTAAGCTCTTTCCTCTGAAGGGAGTAGAAGAGGTGGGCATGGTACTGAGGAAAATTTCAATATAGTAGGCATGAAAAATAAATGAACTTGCTGGTGAAACTGCTGACTTGGACAGAAGCTGGACTGCTTTCAGGGCTGGATCTCAGAATTTTAGGATATTGAAAAAAGTGCATTCAAAGTGTACATCTGTGAACTGGGAGCCAGGTCAGCTCTTAGGGAAGGAATTACTTTCTCATCACAGTCATGATAAGTCTGAGCTCCTGGGATGAGCATGAGAAGCTGAGAACTGTTCTTTGGAGGGATACCTCCTTTCCAAACATTAGGTCAAACAGAATGGAAGCAGCAGTATTCTTTAAGAACCCAAAAAGCAAGAGCTCCTGAGCCAAAGAAAGAGCTCCCATCCTGGGACACTGGGGCTTACTGGGCTGGGAGCCTGTCCATTTTCTGAGAAATGTTCCACGTTTTCTATTCTGAAGTTGGTTTTACCTGAGACCTAAAGATTGTTTTTTGATGTAAAAAAGGCGAGCCTCTCTGTGGTAGCCTATCTGGACAGCTAAGTAGGGGACAGGCAGAAAGGGGGAGGGAGAAAAGGGAATAAATATATATTAAGTACTTACTGTGCCAGGCACCATATTAAGCACTCTACAGATATTATCTCATTTCATCCTCACAACCCTCTGAGCTAGGCTGTGGTACAGTGGGTGGAATGCTAGGCTTGGAATTAAGAAGATCTGAGTTTATGCTCCTGGGCAAGTCTGCCTCAGTTTCCTCATCTGTAAAATCAGGATAATAATAGCACCATACTTCTCAAAGTTGTTGTGAAGATCAAGTGAGATAATAATTGTAAAGTGCTTAACACATAGTAGGTACTATATAAAATTTAGCCACGATGACGATGATTACTGTTATTATTGTGGATATGACTGACATCCATTTCTGAGGTCTCCCCCCCCCTTTTTATTGTTGTTGTTCAGTTGCTTTTCAGTCTTGTCTGACTCTTCATGACCACATTTTTGGGTTTTCTTGGTAAAGATACTGGAGTGCTTCGCCATTTCCTTCTCCAGCTCATTTTACAGATGAGGAAAATGAGGCAAACAAGGTTAGGTGACTTGCTCAGGGTCACACAGCTAGTAAGTGTCTGAGGCCAGATTTGAACTCAGGAAAAAGACTCTTCTTGACTCCAGACCCAGCACTCTTTCTGTTGTGCCACCTAACTGCTCTCCCTATTTTAGGAGGATGCAATAGGCATTTGTTAGTTTCAGTCACATGTTCACTAATGCCTAGACTTAACTGGTCTTTAAGATTTCCTAGCATCTAGCTCAGTGCCTGACACATAGTGGGTGCTTAATAAATGTTTAAAGCATTGATTTTTTTTTTACAAAGCAGTGCAAGACAATCATGCTTTTCTAGCTATCAGGTGAAGTGAGTTTCTGAGTTAGAAGATAAGGAACATTTCTTGGAAAATGGCCAAGGTTGCAGCCCAGTGAGCCTGAGCTCCCAAGCATGGGGGCTCCCACTTTGTCCTGATGACTCTTGTTTTTCAGGTCCTGAAAGAATCCAAGCATTAGATCTAGTCTGGAGAGAAAGGATTAAAAAACTATAATGATGAATAGTGAGTAAAGATGGAGTGACTTCTGTTGCAAATTTAATTGGAACCTGAAGTCTTAGTTATCTGCATGACTTCAATCCTGATTAAGGATGCCATTATTCTTGGGGAGGATGAAGAAGCTAAGAACCAGAGTTTGATGCAGCCCACAAAAAAGCTCAGCATCTGTTTTGAGAGAAGGCATTTAGGCATTTACATAGATGGGGAAGAGAGTGCATCTTAGAAAAGCCTTTCCTAAAAGTGTAGAGCCTTCTGGTTCTAGAATAAAATTTCTTCTGTGGATTTTGGTTCTTGAGGAAAATCACAGGAAGCAAAGAAAGGAATCTTTCCCTTGGCATTTGGACTGGCCTTGTGTTTGGTAAATGATGGATGTTTTCACCAAGATTGAAGAAGAATATAGGAGTTGGAAGGTACAAGTCCAGAATTACCAACAATGCAGATGAAATTAGAAAGTGATCAGAATGTACAAATCCAGTGAACAGCAATCCCCAGGATGCCAGCAACCTGCCAACAGTTTTGACTGGGATGGACAAGGACGCTAGCATTTTAGCTGGTATCTCTTAGTTGTAATCACTCCTGGGCCAAAGTTAGCCATTAAACCATGAGAAAACTACTTGTGTGTCTGAGGCAGCTTGGCCTATTGGGTAATGGTGGAAGGAATACATTGGATTAAGGTGTGCTTTCTCCTCTTCCTGGTGAGGATTTTTTTCAGTCATTTTTTTCCCCTCCTCCAATAATAAATCTTACCATTGATTTAATTTAGAAGTTTCCTAGGCTGAACACTTGGCAAGCTTTTCTGTGTATGGTGACTTTGCTTACCCAGCTGGTTTTATCTAGCCTGTCAAGCCCAGGTTTTTAATTGAAAGGCAATAGGATAATCTGTGCTTTTGGCACATATCTGGTGTTAGACCGGGGCAAGTAAGGGCTATTGAGTTTTGAAAGACATTGATCTTTGGAAATTCTCACATTCAGCCACTGTTCAAGGATTGCAAGACCCCAAAAAAGTGAATGGTAAAGACAGAACTGTATTCAAAAATCTATGCAAAATGTAAGGCTAGATATTCTAGGGAGAGTTTAGAGGAGAAAACCCTTAATTCTTATTTTAATTTCTTAAATTTCTATAATTCCCATACAAGGATCTAAAACACTGGGCTTTGTGGTAAGGAAGTGTTGGCAAATAATGTTCCATGCCATGGGTCGAGATTAAGGGGAGGGAGCAGAGGTAGGGAAGTCCCTTGGCTGACCCTGAACAACATGTGGACTCTGACAAAATAACTATCATTTCCCTTCTCAGCCCAGAGGCCAGAGCCCTCTGGTGTAAGAAAAAAAAAATGTACACAGAGTACATAGGTGTGATGAATTAGAAACACTAGTGTGACTGGTTACCCATTGGGGTGCCCTGGGGTAGGGGGAGAGTGGTTCCTGCCTACATTTGAAGGGAGGGGGTGTTGTCTACATAATCTTATAATTTAGAGCAGAATCATAATCTGAGAGTATAAGCACATTATTTTTGTGCCCCATTGATTATACATACATATATGTACGTGAATATACACACACACATATAAATATATGGAGATATACAATGGTCACCCCAAAATGGATTTTGAATCCAGAGTAGAGAAGGATATAAGCACTCTCATTAGGAGAAAGCTCTATTTAAAAAATATGGCTTAGAAGCCAATCAGGGTCCTAAGGTAGCTTCCAAGGCAAAGGGTGGCATAGGGACTCATTGTCCCTTTTGGCTTTTAATAGTTCTCAGACAAGGGTGCATTCCTCATAGGGTACCCCAATTAATGTCTCATGTGGTGAGATCTTAGTTTTCCTGGTGTAACTTGGAGTTGGTCGGCATTCACTTCTCATTCCTTTTCTCTAGATAAATGCCATAGAATGTGACGAGGTCTTTTCAGCCATTAATCATCATATACAAAATGTTGGACATAATAGGAAGGCACCTGTTTTCAAACTTTGTGATGAGTAAATGAGTTTTTGAACATTTTCTTTGTCCTCAGGCAAGTAACCCTTCCTCTACCTCAAATTTTCCTGTCTTTAAAGAAATTCATCAAATATTCTTAGAGTACCAATTTAGAGAAGTGCCATGTACAGTGCTGGATTTGAGTCAGAAGACCTAGATTGGATGCTGCCTCTTCTGTTTCCTCCTGTGTAACCTTGAGAAAGTCATTTAATTTCTCCTGGCCTCAGTTCCCTCATCTATCAAATGAGGGAGTTGGATTAGAGGAGCTTTAAAGTCCCTTCAATTCAATTCAGTATGAATTTATTAAGTGAGTGCTATGTGCCAAGTGAAGTGTTAGGTGCTGGAGATACAGACAAAAGTATTCAAGCATCCCTGCCCTCCAAGTCCCTGCCAGCTAGGTGGCACAGTGAATGAAACAGGTGGACAGAGTCAGGAAGATTTACATAAAAATCTAGCCTCAGACACATACTAACCATGTGACCTTGGGTAAGTCACTTAACCTCTGTCTGCCTCATTTTCCTCATCTGCAAGGTGAGGGATAATGATAATACTTTCCTTCCAGGGTTGTTGTGAGGTTAAAATGAGATAATATTTGCAAAGCACTTTGCAAATATTAAAGTACTATATAAATGCTAGTTATTGTTATTTATACACCAGCTACAAAACCAAAAATAAATTAATAATAATAATAATGAGGGAAGGTGTGAAGCAACATATCCAAAGATGAATTAATATAAACCATAGACTGATAGTGTGTGTGTGTGTGTGTGTATGTGTATGTGTGTGTATTGCTAACATCTAGTGTTATAAGGAAAAGCCTCATATAGGAGATAGTATTTGAGATGAATTACAAAGGGTGCTAAGGATTTTCAGAGGCCAAGATAAGGGCAGAGAGAACATGAAGAGCAAACAGTGAAAAGGCATTGATGTGGAAGGTGGAATGTTGTGTATGGTACTAGTAAGCAGCCAGTTTGTCCGGAATGTAGTGTGTGTGTGTGTGTGTGTGTGTGGTGTGTGTGTGTGTGTGTGTGTCTAGAATAATGTGAAAGTCTTCAGATGTCCCTCTAGACCTAATATCCTGTGACTCTGAACATGCAGGCAAGGAAAGGAAAGTTTGTAGTTTCCTTCACTTTGATGTTAGTAACCAAAAGCTGTAAATCAATGCGGTAAAATGAAAACATATATGGGTGTTTTTGGTTATTTATCAGGGATCGTGTAGATGGAGAACTTTGGCCCTAAGGAGAAAGTTGGACTAAAGATAATCTCTGAGAACCCTTTAATAAAGAGTTTAACTTTAACCTATCATTAAACTTCCTCTCTAGTACTTGAATCCTTATACTAGGGTATGTAGCCATTTGATTCGATAGGGACTTGAGCACCTACTGGGTGCCAAAAATTTTGTGTGTTTTTGTTTGATCCCAGAGTTACTCACTAGATCAGGGTTTGGCAAACTATAGCCTGCTGGCTAAATCTAGCCTGCTAACTGTTTTGTTTTGTTTTATTCTATTTTTATTTTTTAACTTATCCATTTATTTATGCATTTATCTATCTAGTTATCCATTTATTTATACATACATACATACATACACACACACATACATACATACATACATACATACATACATACATATATGCATACAGCCTGGGAGCTAAGAATGATTTCTACATTTTAAACTACAACTCCATAAACATAAATGCAACTTTATTTAAAAATGTAAAAAAAAAGCATTCTTAGCTTCTACCACCACACAAAAGTCCTTCTCCTTGACTATAATTTGGGAAGAAGCTTGTTTCCCTTAAGGGCAGCATGGTATAGTGGATAGAGCCAGGGAAGACCTGGTTTCCTATCTCAGTCCTAGTTCTGACTGCTGACTACTAACTGGGCTGGTCACTTATGCCTCAGTTTCATTTTTTTCCCCATTTATAGAACAGAGATAATTATGCACTATTAGCCTCCCCAGTTGTTGTGAATAGAGTGCTCTAGACACCTTAAAATGTTCACAAATGTGAGGAGCTAGTCTAACTAATCAGGGCAAATTAGAAGGAGCCCAAACTGGGCCAGGGTGGCAACGAAGCTGAGCAGAAAGCTGGTAGGATTGGAATGTACTTTTCTTCTTAACATGGCTTTCATGGTTCCTTTCAATGTCCTGGGAAGGATAGCCCCAGGACTAGAAGGATTTAGGATGACAGAATAGTTTTTTTAAAATTTTATTAATTTATTTTGATTTATCAATAATCACTTCCATATGCTTTTGAGTTTAAAATTTTTCTCACCCTTCCTCCCTACCACCCTCCCCAAGACAGCGCACAATCTGATATAGGCTATACATTTACATTCCTATTAAGTGTATTTTCACATTAGTGAAGTTGTAAGTAAAAATTAAAACCAATAGGAGGAACCATCAGAAAGATGAAACAAAACTCAACAGAAGGTAAAAATAAGTGATAGCGATTCGACTTCCATAGTTCTTTCTTTGGATGTGGACAGCATTTTCCATCCTGAGGCCGCTGGAAATGTCTTAGATCCTCGTAATACTGAGAAGGGTTCAGTTAAACAATCTTAGTCTTTGCATAATGTGGCTGTTATTGTGTACAAAGTCCTCTTGGTTCTGCTCACTTCACTCAGCATCAGATCATACAAGTCTTTCCAGGTTTTTCTGAAGTCAGCCTGTTCATCATTTCTTATAGCACAATAGTATTCCATTACATTCATATACCACACCTTGCTCAGCCATTCCCCAATTGATGGGCATCCTCTCAATTTCCAATTCTTTGCTACCACAAAAAGGGCTGCTATGAATATTTTTGTACATGGGTCCTTTTCCCATTTGTTGATCTCTTTGGATATAGCCCTAGAAGTGCTATTGCTGGTCAAAGGGTATGCACATTTTTATAGCCCTTTGGCATAGTTCCAAATTGTTCTCCAAAATGGTTGGATCATTTACAGCTCCACCAACAATGCATTAGTGTTCCAATTTTCCCACATCTTCTCCAACATTTATCATTTTCCTGTTTTGTCATGTTGGCCAATCTGATAGGTGTGATGTGGTACCTCAGAGTTGTTTTGATTTGCATTTCTCTAATCAATAATGATTTAGAGCATTTTTTCATATGACTATAGATGGCTTTAATTTCTTCATCTGAGAACTGTCTGTTCATATCCTTTGACCATTTATCAATTGGGGAATGGCTTGTATTCTTATAAATTTGTCTTAATTCTCTATATATTTTAGAAATGAGGCCTTTATCAGAGAGACTGGTTGTAAAAATTCTTTCCCAATTTTCTACCTTCCTTCTAATCTTAGTTGCATTGGCTTTGTTTGTCAAAAACTTTTCAATTTAATGTAATCAAAATTATCCATTTTGCTTTTCATAATGTTCTCTATCTCCTGTTTGGTCATGAATTCTTCTGTTCTCCATAGATCTGATAGGTAAACTATTCCTTGTTCTCCAGTTTACTTATGGTATCAGCCTTTATATCTAAGTCTGAACCCATTTTGACTTTATTTTGGTATATGGTGTGAGATTTGGGTCTATGCCTAGTTTCTGCCATACTCTTTTCCAGTTTTCCCAGCAGTTTTTTTCAAAGAGTGGGTTCTTATCCCAGAAGCTGGGGTCTTTGGGTTTATCAAATAATAGATTACTATAGTCATTGACTACTGTGTCTTACATATTTAACCTATTCCACTGATCCACACTCTATTTCTTAGCCAGTACCAAGCAGTTTTGATGATTGCTGCTTTATAATACAATTTAAGATCTGGAATTGCTAGGCCACCTTCCCCTGCATTTCTTTTCATTAGTTCCTTTGATATTCTGGACCTTTTGTTTTTCCAAATGAATCTTGTTATTATTTTTTCTAACTCTATAAAATAATTTCTTGGTAGTTTGATTGGTATGGCACTGAATAAGTAAATTAGCTTAGGTAGGATTGTCATTTTCATTATATTAGCTCGGCCTACCCATGAGCAACTGATATTTTTCCAATTATTTGGATCTGATTTTATTTGTGTGAAAAGTATTTTGTAATTGTGTTCGTAGAGGTGGCATTTGAAATGACCTTTAAAGGATGGACATTAAGTGGGTAATATAGGGAGGGAAGGTATTCCAGGTGTAGGTTTAATTGACTTGCCCAGGGTCACACAGCTAATAAGTGACTAAGGCTGGATTTGAACTCAGGTCTTCCTGGCTTCAGGCCAGGCGCTCTATCCACTGCACCACCTAGCTGCCCAAGGTACATTTGTAAAAGGTTCCATAGCAATATAAAACCTATTGCTGTTATTTGTCCTTTGTTCTTGAAAGGGACCATGACATCACAGAGGTGATGCCATGACATACAAGTGAATTGGATTTAAGTGAGGGAAGGCTGTGCAAAGTCACTAGCCTCACTTTCTGCTCCAGAGTGATCTGCGTCCAGTGGCAAGGTATAGATCAGGATGACTGGAGATGATCCTGGATGCAGTGGGAGATCTGTGCATCCAATGATTGAAGAATGGCTGACCAAATTTTGGCATATATACATAATAGACTGTCACATTACCTTAAGAAATGACAAATATGAAAATTACAAGAAATGTGGGAAGACTGTTACAAAGTAATAATGAAGTGATGCAGCATAAAAAATTCCAAAGCATTTGGAATAGCCTAAAAATATCCCCAAAACATGGGAGTTCTGTGCATGTCCAGGGAACAGAGAGTTGTCTAGTTTGACTGGAGTATAGAGCATTGTTATCAACCTAAAATAGAAACAGAGGCCTCTAATCCATAATAAGGATCCCTGCAGACTGCATATTGACTTAATTTTTTTAATGTCATGTTACTATATTTTATTGTATTTTTATTTATTTTGTTTAATAGCTCCCAATTATAGGAGGGCTGTTTGCCACCTCCAGTATGGGCAATATAGAACATTGCACTGTATGATAAGATGGCATTTAGAAGCAGAAGAGCCCACTAATGATGACAATGATAATGATAATAATAATAATAATAATAATAATATTAATTTGTGTAATATCTTAAGGTTTACAAAGCACTTTATATATGCTTCTTTTGTGTGTTATTTTTCTAATTTAGAGTATGAGCTCTTTGAGAACTGGGACTGTATAGAGGCTGGATTTGAGGAAGAGGAAGACTTGAAAAATCCTTGACAATAGTCCACATAGGTGGTAATAGGGTCTATACTAGGGTGGTGGTAATGGAAAAAGAGAACAAAACAAGGATTCTTGTGATATTGCAGACTTAGAATTAGTTAGTTTGCCAGGGGAGAGAGAGGAGTCAAAGACAACCCCAAAATTATGAACTTGGGAGATGACATAATTGTCCTAAAGAGATGAAGCCTGATATTAAGGTAAATGCTGTCGGTTTTTATGATCCTCTCTGATTCTTAGGTATGAGAAACCTTGGTTTATAGATGAATTCTGTTCCATACTGGAGTAGGGATACAGTTGGATCTTGGGGGGGGGGTGTCCCTGACAAAATGCTTGTGAGATTAGGGCCCAACAGTTATCTGACCAAAAGATCAGTTTCTGGCTCCATACCTTTAAAGGGACATAACTATAATCCAGAGGTAAAATGACTGGAATGATTGCAAGAAGGAAAATAAAATTTGAGATCAAAGTGAGAGCAAGTAGATTGTGTTTCATGTCAAAGCTGAGAAACTGAAGAATCCCTGGGTTTATCCCAATGCCTTCACAATATGTACTTGGAAACTACACGTTGTAGTGAAAATAGCTGTAGAACTGAATCCAGAAGACTTGTGTTCATATTTTGGCCCGCCATTTACTTGGTACGTGACCCTTGGGCAAGATGTGAGAACTGTACCTCGGTTACTTTTTCTGTCAAAGGAGTGTTTCAATAAATGATGAGTGAGCTCTGAGGTTCCTTTAGCATTATTATTCTTTGATTCTGATTAGAACTGAATGTTCCCATTATCCTGTGAAACAACCAAAAAGAATTTGGTTGGGGTTTGGAGCTTACAAGTCCCAGGATGTTTATAAAGCTCTAACCTTAGGCATCAGTTCCCTAGCTAGTCCTTCCCTACAGAGGAGTTTGTTTTTCATTCCCTCCTACTCCCTTGTTTGATTTTTTTTTTTTGAAAAAACACAGCCACTCTTTATTGTTGTGAAGAGAATTAGCTGAAAAGAATCTAATCATTCATATCTCTTGCAGACCAATCTGGAATTCTAAATGAGTGGCTTGGTCCCAGAGGCTTAGAGCTGATAGAGAGATGTGCCAAACCCAACAGCCCTTTGGCTTTGTACAGCATGAGCTTTAGAAATCTACAGTCCCATGGACCAACATGTTTCTTTTGCCAAAGAAAAGACAACGTGGCCAAACCTTATAGCTGCTTTTTCTCAGACATAAAGGAGGTTTTGGCTGTTAGAATCAGGAAGTAACTAAGTTGAGGACAAGGAAATATCAGAAACAGTAGCTGATTATCCAGTGTTTGCTATGTTTAAATTAGAATGGGTGGAAATGGGTATGATTAATCATCAAATATTACTTAAGCACCTTCTATTCCATGCTTACAATTACACAGAGTACAAGAATCTTCCTGTCCTCAAGGAGCTCCCAGTGAAGTGAGGAGCTCAGGCAGGCATAAAAAAATGAAATAATAGTGTTAGGTAGCCTTTGCTAAATGTTATCAGGAGGAAGAAAGAAATGTTGCGAGATCCCAGAAGAGGATTAGGTAATTGTACAGTGAGATGGTCAGGGAAAACTTCACAAAGTAGGCAGAACTTTGTTGGCATACTGAAGGATGGAGAAAAAATTAGGTGGAGAGAAGGCATTCCAGAGAGAGGAGAGAATAAGCAAAAATGTGGCACTGGGGAAATGTTAAGCATATTTAAGGGCAGCAAGTAGATCAGTTTTGTTGAAGCAGAGGGTTTGTGCATAGGAACAATGGGAGATAAGGATGGAAAAATGGACTGGGGCAAGATTGTGGATCCAGATCCTTATATGCCAGGCTAAGGAATTTCCATAGACTATGGACAACCATTAACAACTATTTAGCAAAGGTGTTATATGATGAAAACTCTTTGAAATGAATCAAGGCTGGTAGTAGTATTTGGGCTTGACTTTAGCTGATTTTTTTAAACTCATAATTGGGGTAACTTTACAATGAACTGTTGGCCAAACTTTGCAAATGTTCCCTTTGACATAAAGAAATAAGAGTAGAAGGATGTCTATGTCCCATAGGCACTTCAGTGTAAACATTTCCAAAATGGAACTCATTTCCTCTGCTAATTGTGTCCCTTCTAATTTCTCTATTTCTGTCTGGGCCACTATCAGATTCCTAACCCTCGCTTTTTTCCCCTCAACTCTTCCGTATCCCTCTGCCACCATATCCGGTTAGTTGCCAAGTCTTGTTGATTGCATCTCCTCAAATCTCTCCCATCCATTTCTTTCTTTTTACTCACTTGACTACCATCTAGCCTAGGCCCTCATCATTTCTAGCCTGGACTATTGCAAGAGCCTTCTAATTGGTATCCTGGTTTTTAGCTTCTTCTCTTTTGAATATATTCTCCATGTGATTGCCAAAAACAAACAAACAAACAAAACCCCAAAACCAAATTTCCTGACCATGTCACTCCCTTGTTCAAGAATCATTGGTGACTCCTTATTGCCTTTAAGATAAAATACAAACTCCTTTGTTCAACATTTAAGGTTATACCCAATTTGGTTCTAGTCTCCCTTTCTGGACTTGTTTCACATTACTATCCCTTTCTTACGTTATGTTCCAACCAAACTGACCATTCTCCCCATTCTGCCTCTGTATTTTTGCACAGGCTGTGTCCTGTGCCTGGAATTCTATTTCTTCCCTGGCTTATTTCAAGACTCATCTCTGGTGCCATTTCCTACATGAGGCCTGCCCTGATTCCCTCAGTTGTTAGTTCTCTCTCCTTCCTGAAGTGACTCTGTCTAGACTTTATATTTTCCCATCTGTGTATATGTTGTATCTGCCCAGTGGAATGTAAGGTTCTTGAAGGCAGTTTCATTTTTGTCATAGCATCCCCAACACCTAGCACAATGCCTCCAACACAGGTGCCTTATCTTTAAAGTTTTGTTGACTTGAATTTCATTGAAAGGATTTCCTAAACCCCCATTTCATGCAGTTCATGGTGTTTCATAGCTTTGGAATATTAAAATCAAATATTTATCATGTGCTAATTATATAGCAGGCACTGTGCTTGGTTCTAGAGCATAGAAACGCTAAAGTCAAAGAGTCTGACAGTCTCTGACCTCCCCAGGTCTCTTCCAACAGTTACTTCTAAATCTGTAACAGTACAAGGGACATAAGTTCAGCATGTAAAAATGTGTGTGGAGGAATTGTATGAATTCCAAAGCTTCCGGTAAATTGTCAAAACAGTAGAAAGAAAAGTGTGGACTTGTTATTGTCCTGCTGTCTTTACATTTGGAGGAATGAATGAGGATCTTTGACAAGCTACAGTGGAGACCTTTTCTTGGTGGCACTAGGACTTTGGAGGGGGGTGGAAAAGGAGATGTGTGCAACAGGGGAACATGGTGCTTTGGTTACGACCAGGAAATAAAGATGTTGCAGGAAAAGTGAAAAGGGTGTGTGTGCATGTGTGTGCGTGTGTGTGAGTGCGTGTGTGTGTGTGTGTGTGTGTGTGTGTGTGTGTGTGTGTGGTGTGTTCTCTGTTTATTCTCCAGTTGGAACATATAAGCTGAAGAAGAAATTTCAGATACCAATAGAGGGACAGATACTCCTAAGATTTAATTAGACATGCAAACAGTGTTTGAATCCTAGGCAGAGCTATCATGTAGATCTGGCCCCATAGGGAGGAAACAACGCAGATGATACTGTGAGCAGCAAAGATGCTGGGGAGTCACATATAGCACTATTGTTTGGGCGTGCAGTGCAGTTGCCATGGCCCTTTTGCCTGTCAGTGCGAAAGTTACCTAGATGACTTCCCCAAACAAACTGTTGATTTTTTTCTTCAGTTTTGGCCACAGAGAGAGGACTCTATTCCTTTGCTCTTCAGCAGTGTGAAGACCAGGGTAGACTGGAAAGTTGTTAGAGAATTGGTTTCTAGTTTACAACAACGCCCCTGCTCGCAATCAGTAACGTCAAAGATTTATTGAGGGCCTGCTATAGTCAACCCTGTGGTGGGCACTGTGAGAGAAATAGAAGCAGCATGGAATACTCTACCTTTCATTTTTGTTGTTACATCCCCAGTGCCTAGAACACAGTAGGCACTTAAGAAATGCCCCCTGATTGATTGAAGAGTTTATTGTATGGGTCAGGAGCAAATAAAGATCTTCTGAGGCCTATAAAGACCCGGATATTAGGGGATAATAATAGTCACATTGCCTGGAATCTGCCTAAGGAAAATAGCCTTATGATTCTATTTTATTTGAAGTTTTTTTTAAAAAAAAAATATATTTTTCTTTTAAGAGTGTTTTTATTTCAGTTAATATGCATTTATTTTTTCTACCTTCCACCTCCTCCCCATCTCCCACAGGAAAAAAAGGAAAAACAAAACTTTTGTAGCAAATATGTATAGTTAAGCCAACCAAATTCCCATGTCGACTGTGTCTGAAAATCCATGTCTTGTTTTAACATTTACATTGGTACTTTAATGGAACTATAAAAAACTCTCTCCATTGCTTTATTTTTAGAGTATAATAAGAACATACAGAGTTATAAAAATAATAAAAAACCAAACCATTGAAAACTAAAGAAAATTATACATCTTTTGAGGGTATGGTTTTCAACATATGCATGGCAAATATCTTGAGAGACCTTCAGGTAGCATTTTGCTCTACTGAATTCAAGTGCTTTAAAAAATAGTCAGCTAACAGTATATACTATGAAATCTCATCTTTTCTGGACCTTTCAGCCACTTATGTAATTGTCTGCTGTAGAATATTGTTTATAAAAGCTTGCCTGTTCCTGTCATATCTTCATCTAGGTTGACCTCAATATGTGTGCAGATTATTCTTATAAAATTTTTATAGGATGAAAAAGTAGTCATATGAGTCATTAGTCATTGATATTCTTTCAATTGCCTTTTTGAGAGTAATAAAAAAGTCCTTGAATTTTTTCCAAGCGCTTGGTATACTCTACCATATCAGACATTTTCAGAGTCCACCCATCAACAACTTCAGACTTGTGCTGACCCCAGCAAGGACCACCTTTTGTCTATATTTGGTGTACTTTAGTTGTGTTTTCTCTTTTTGCCTTGCATATAATAAGCACTTGATATCCCTCCATCCATGCATCCATCTGTGCATCCATCCATGTATTCATCCACCCATCATCTTTAGTGCCATTTCTATTTGCTCATGCCAGCACATCAGCACCTATAATGTTAGAGACCAGGTAGATTATCACTGATCTGTCATTTCACTCATCCTTGAAAATCAGAGCAATTGTTAATCAAATGAAAAAGAACAATCAAATGAGACAAATCAAGTGCTTTGTGAGCCTGAAGATGCTATATGAACCACAGTTTTATTTAGCATAATGGCTATAAAATAAAAAAGAGATTTGAGAAAAGCTAAAATCATTAAATGAAATAAAACTTGACAAAATTACCCTTCCCTATAACATATGAAGAAGACACATGTTAATTATAAAACTACCAGTTGTCTCAGTGAAAGGCATGGCCTGTGGAAGTGGGTAGAAAGAACGAACCATGACATGTGGTGATTTGTGTTGAATCCAAGTGGGTGGGCTTGCAGGATATTGGGATCAAGAGAGACTGTGATTGGGAAGATTTTGCAAATCCTGGGTTCTGAGTATCCTTATTATGGGGAGTTAATCATCTGCACGTAAGTTCTGCATCAGGTCAGGATCCAGAGGGTTGATCTTCCCCAAGATAGCTAGGTGGAACAGTAGATACAGCCCAGAATCTGGAGTCAGGAAGACCCAAGTTTAAATTTGGCATCAGATACTTCATAGCCGTGTGACCTTGGTCAAGTCACTTTATCCTCTATTTGCCTTAGTTTCATCAATTGTAGAAAGGGAATGACAATAGCATCTATTTCCTAGGGTTTTTAATGAGGCTCAAATGAGATAATATTTGTAAAGTGCTTAGCACAGTGTGTGGCACATAGTAGGTGCTTAACAAATGTGTGTTTCCTTTCTTTTTCCACATTGTGAAAAAGGGTGGGGAATAAAGATGGTGCAGGTGCATGCAATCGGCCTGTACACCATTTGAACTCTATACCTATGTTATAGTGTCTAACAACAACTAGTTATGCTGGACCAATAAAAGACTTGAGCTAGAGACTGGGTTAGGCTCACAATGAAAGGAAGGAGGTTCCTCCCTGGAATGGGTCTTTATCTAGATAGGTTCATAATGTATTATTTTAACACATGCTATATTTATTATTTAAGGGGAAACGTAATGGGAAAGAGAAATAAAGTTTTTTATCTTAGAAACTGACACATGAGTTATACCCAACACCTCCAAGGAGGATGGTAATGGAGAGATAGCCACAAGAAGGACCACAGGAATGTAGCCTCCGTGGAGCTCAAGATGAGTTAGCCAGAAAATGAAACTAGAGTGAACTAAAAATGAACTAAAGCAAGGATATGCATGTATAACAGGAAGGCCACTATGATGATGGCTCTTGGATTCTGACTGGGCACATGAAAGGCTATGTGAACTGCAGGATATAACTGATGTAAGACATCCAGGGCTGATGTTTGGGTAGCATTTGTGAACATCATGAGATGGATGTTAGCTTAATGTATAGAGGGGTCATGTAGCCAGGAAAATTGGAAGGGTGGGGCTCAGAATATGCATCTACAGCAAACCCATTCTCTATACTTTGTAGTTAGAGGTATAGAGGTTCAAAGAAATAATATAAATTTAGGTTTACTCTAAATTACTCTATGACCTTTGAAGGACTGGATGGGGTAGGAAGTAGGGAATGTTGGGAGATAGCAATTCTGATTAAGACTTTCATTACTGGAATCAATTTGTTTTCTATTTGCTTATTTCCCTTCTGATAATCTTGGAGAGACTTATTCATATGCCTAGCACAACTACTGTGTAATTGAGTAACTGCTTAGAGTCTAGCTGGTGAGACAAGAATAATCCATCTGAAATAATTGATCAACAACTTAAGATGGTATATAAACAAGTGACAAATTGAGGGCTATGGGAGTAACTTGCAGTGTTACATGAGAATTAGAACACAGAAGGATTAGAATAGGTTGCAGCAATTGTGGTGAGCTTATAAAGAGGGTCTGTGATTTGAACTGGATCTAATGGATGGCCAGAATTTAGAATGTAAAAGAAGAGGAGAGGAGAACATATTGGGGGAGAGAATAATATACATGAAGGATTGGGGTATTGGAATGAACATGAACTACTATATGGTCCCCCACTAGAACGAAAGCTGTTTGAGGGCAGGGACAATTTTCCTTTTGTCTTTCTTTGTATTCCTAATGTCTAACACAGTAGGCTTTTGAGAAATGCTTTTTGAGTTAAATTGAATTGAATATTGGCTGGGATGGAAGGTCTATGTAAAGGAGTAGTTGAAAGTATGGTTGGATAAGTAGAGTGGGTCCAGTTTATCTCTTATTTATGAGGGCCAACTAACTGTGAAGGTCATTAACACTCCCTTCCCCCACCCCTAACTCCTTTGAGCTGCAGTTAGGATGGATGTTTTTGAGAGATTTCTTTAGCCAAACATTTTCTGTTTGTTTTTTAAGCATCATTTTATGGATTCTTTAGAGTTGGCTTGTTCATGATTTTCTGTCTCTGAATCAAAGATGATGTTGGGAAAGTTTCAGGCAAGATTTTAGAAGGATTTGAGAAAGGAGGATTAAGGAATGCAACATCTGCTGTGACATAGTTGTTTTAAACATATAGATGT
Source organism: Phascolarctos cinereus (assembly GCF_003287225.1). NCBI lineage: Eukaryota > Metazoa > Chordata > Mammalia > Diprotodontia > Phascolarctidae > Phascolarctos > Phascolarctos cinereus. The sequence goes on along the minus strand of NW_027555736.1, from coordinate 99,792,966 downwards.
GTGTGTGTGTATTATACACATAATCATACAGTCTTTAGTTCACTCTATAAACCATTTGTAAACATTAACTGAACTGTTGAATTAGATTCAATAATGATCTTTATGTTGAGAATTCTCAGATTTACTTATCCAGCCCAAACATTTCTTCTGACCTTCACTCTCATATCTCTCAACTGGCTACTGGACATCTGAAACTGGATATTCCATAGGCATCTTAAACTCTGCATATCCGAAACTGAGTTCATTATTTTTTCTTATCCCAAACTTTCCCCTCTTTTTAAATCTCCTATTTAGGGCAGCACCATCTTTCCAATCACTACCTAGGTGTCATACTCAGAACTTCACTCTGACCCCTCTATATCCAGTCTGTTGAAAGGTCTGTTGATTTCACCATTATGATACCTCTCAAATATGCCCCCTTCTCTCTTGTGGCCCTGCCACTACCTTGGTGTAGACCCTTATCACTTCATGCCTAGACTATTAAAATAACCTAGTAGTTGTCTGCCTGTTGACATTGTCTTTCCAATCTAGTTCATTTTTGACTCAGCCACCAAAATGATTTTTCTAAAGTGCAAGTCTGACCATGTCACCCCTCTGCTTAATAAACTCCAGCAGTTCACTAACATCCCCAGGATCAAATGGAAAATCTTCTATTTGGCATTCAAAGCCCTTAATAATCTGCCTCCTACCCACCCTTCCTACGCCACTTTCCAGTCTTCTTGTACCTTGCCCACCGCTCCCCTCACCTACACCTTCTCTGTGATCCAATATTGGCCTCCTTGCTGTTCTTTGAATGAGACGCTTCACCTTCCCACTCTGGGTATTATCACTGGTAGTCCCCCATGCCTAGAATGCTTTCCTTCCTCACTTCTACATCCTGACTTCCATGACTAACTTAAAGGTTCAGCTAAAATCACTCTACAGTGTGTCTTTCTTAATCCTCCTTAATTCTACCATTTTCCCTCTGTTGATCATTTCTAGTTTATCCTGTATATAGCTTGTTCATATATTCTTACTTGCATGCCTTCTCTCCATTTGACTCTGAGCTCTTTGAGAGCTCTGGTCTTTGAAGGCAGAGACTGTCATTTAGCTTTATTTGTATCCCCCATGCTTAGCATAGTGCCTGCAACATAGTAGGCACTTCACGGACTTACTGGCTGTTGAATCTCTATGCATGAGCTCCTTGTACTGTGATCAAATAATGTCTATGTTACTGGAAGAACCAAATCATATTGATCTTGACATCCTTTTTACATGTGAAATCAAAAGAGAAAAATAAGTTGCAGCTAAATGTAAGGATGGGCAGCTAGGTGGCACAGTGAATAGAGTGCTGGACCTGGAGTCAAGAAGACTCATCTTCCTGAATTCAAATTTGGCCTCAAACACTTACCATCTGTGTGACTCTGGGCAAGTCACTTAACTCTTCTTTGCCTCTGTTCTTCATCTATAAAATGAGCTAGAGAAGGAAATGGCAAACCACTCCAGCATTTTTGCCAAGAAAACCCCAAATGAGGTCACAAAGAGTTAGACACGACTGAAATGATTGAACAACAACAAAAAATGTAAGGATGGCTCATGAGTTCTCTTCAGAGACATAAACAAAAGAGTTGACTGAGTTGGTTTTATTGTGTAACCTCAGCAACAAGAATAATGATTTCATAGGGTGCTGGGTCATCAAACATTGCAATATTCCTGACAGGCATTTGAAAACAAACAAACAAACAAACAAAACCACCATGTAGATAACTGCAATTTGTGTGCCAACATCTGTTGCAGGGGATGAAAGGAAAAGAAATTCTACAGAAAATCCAATAACAATCTTCAGATTAAATCAACATATAAAACTGAAACTTAGTGACGTCAATACAAAGGTAGTCATAGAGGATGATGGTAAATACATTGGAAAACTTAGCTCAGGAGTAAGAAACAAGAGAAGCAAAGATCTGTTGAGCAAGCAGGGTCCTCAGACTTTCATATCATGAATACATTCTTCAAGAGAAAGGAGGTGCTGGACATAGTGAATAATATATAACCTCATAAAAGATTGAAGTTGATTGCATTCAAACAGGAAATGACCAGTCAACAAAGTGGGAGTCATTTCCAAGTCAGTTATCTGTACACAGTTAATGTGTCTGAGCATATATCTAAACAAAGACCAAATTAGAAGAGAGAACAAAATTGAAGAGATATAGCTTCCATCTGAGGTAACTTCAGCCTGATCTTTTCGAGTATGCAATTGATGCCAAAAATGGGAAATGGGTAAGGGAACAGGCATGACATTTCCTGAGTAAGTTTAACTATTATAAATCAATACTATAACAAGGAGACTAAAAGATCTTTGCAAGCACTTCCATCAAAATGATCTTGATTCCAAACCCCCCCCCCCAACTATACCAGAGATGTGGCAACCAAGGCCAAACAAGTATAGACTGGTTTAGGATATTAAATTATTTGTAAAAATCTTACAGATAAGAATATTTATAGTTTATTAACAATAGCATTTAACAAAACAGGTAGAAGTAATTGAAGTGAAACAAATTTACAGAAAGATGAACAAAATCCTCAATTAATCCAGATGACCCTAAGAGCATGAAACTAGAAGGTGGGTAACACGTGGATAAAAAGTAGAAAAGATCTGTTAAGTTTTCTATAACAGACTCTCTTTTCATCAATGACTGCTGAGCTTCTATACTTGGATGTGAGAAAGCAGAAAAAGTACTAAAGAAAATAAAGATGAGAAGAGAAGCTGGACTACTCCAATTATACCAAGAGGAGCTCTGTGCTGAACAGATTCATAGATACTGAAGGATTGATTCTCGAGCTATTAAAAAGAAGGAAGGATACAAAGACTTTGAAACACAAGCCCCTAAGGGTTTTAGGATTAATTAAAATAAGATGATCAACATAATTTCTTCCCCCCCACTTAATATTATTTTATTTTTCCAATTACATGTAAATATAGTTTTCAACATTCGTTTGTATAAGATTTTGAATTCCAAATTTTTTCTCCCACATTTGTCATGGTGTGAAAGAAGAACCAGGATAAAACAGAAAACCTACAAGAAAGAAAAAAAAAACAGAAAAAAGTGAAAATACTCTGCTTCAGTCTGCATTCAGACTCCATCGGTTCTCTCTGGATGTGGATAGTAGTTTCTGCCAGGAGTCCTTTGAAATGATCTTGGATCATTGCATTGCTGAGAAGAGCTAAGTCTACCATAGTTGATCATCACACAATGTTACTATTACTGTGTACAACGTTCTCTTCGTTCTGCTCACTTTATTCATCATCAGTTCATGCAAATCTTTCCAGGTTTTGCTAAAGTCTTCTGGCTCACCATTTCTTATGGAAAAATAGTATTCCATTACATTCATATACCACAACTTGTTCAGCCATTCCCCAATGGATGGGCATCCCCTTGATTTCCAGTTCTTTGTAACCATAAAAAGGGCTGCTATAAATATTTTTGTACATGTGGATCCTTCTCCCTTTTTATAATTTCTTAGGGATACAGACCTAGTAGTGGTATTACTGAATCAAAGGGTATACATATTTTTATAGCCCTTTGGGCATAGTTCCAAATTGCTCTCCAGAATGGTTGGATCAGTTCACAACTCCATCAACCAGTGTATTCGTTTCCAATTTTCCCACATCTTCTCAAACATTCATCATTCTCCTTTTCTGTCATATTAGCCAATCTGATAGGTGTGAGATGGCACCTCAGAACTGTTTTATTTTTCATCTTTCTGATCAATAGTGATTTAGAACATTTTTTCATATGACTATAGATAGCTTTAATTTCTTCATCTGAAAACTGCCTATTCACATCCTTTGACCATTTATCAGTTGGAGAGTGACTTGTATTTTTATAAATTAGACTCAGTTCTCTATACATTTTAGAAATGAGGTCTTTATCAGAAACACTGGCTGCAAAAAATATTTCCCAGCTTTCTGATCTCCTTCTGATCTTGGTTACATTGGCTTTCTTTGTGCAAAACCTTCTTAATCAAAATTATCCATTTTGCATTTTGTAATGTTCTTTATCTCTTTTGGTTATAAATTCTTTCCTCCTCCATAGAGAACCATCCTCCAATTGCTTGGTACTTAGTTTCTTTCTAGTTATTTTCTGCAGGAAAAGGGCTGCTATAAATATTTTTGCACATTTGGGTGTTCTTCCTCTGTCTTTGATCTTCTTGGGGTATTGCCTAATAATGCTTATTATCATTGGTCAAAAGGTAAGTACAGATGAATGATCTTAGTAGAATTCCAAAATATTTTCCAGAATGGTTACATCAATTCAGCACTCCACCACAATGCATTAGTGTGCCTGTCTTCTCAAAGACACTTTAATCATTACCATTTTTGTCTGTCATCTGATGGGTTTGAGGTGAAATATTAAGAGTTGTCTTCATTTGCATTTCTTGTTATTAGTGACTTGGGGCATTGGTTGTTGATGGCTCGGATTTATTTGAAAACTTCCTGTTTGTATTCTCTGTCTACTTAATCTACTGGGGAATGGCTCTTGTTCTCATGTATTTGTTTGTATCACAGAATTAGAGAATCAGGAAACAACCTCAAACTGCCACCATCTAGCCCAACCCATATGTGAAAAGAATCAACTCTCTATGTAACTTGGATGTCAGACTTTTCTCAGAGATGCCTGAGGCAAATTTCCCCCTGAATTAACCTTGTTTTCCTACTCCAACTACATTGACGTTGTTCATTCACAAGCTTTTGAATTTAATGTAATGCATACTGACGATTGTGTCTTCTGTGATCGCTGCTATCTTGTGGTCTGCTGATAAACAATTAACAAAATGCTCTCAGGGGAAATAAGAAAAGGACGTACAACACACTTTAAGGTTTAATCTGCATTAATAATATTTTCTTTGTCACTTGATTAAGTCTATATGATCGAATACACAATAAATCAAGCCCTGATTTGTAGAGTTTCCAGAAAGTGCTGGAGCTGCCTCCAGCTATCCCTGCCTTTATCTTTTATTTAGTTAATAATTCTAGCTATAGCCATAGCAATTCCTTCACCTTACAGATGAGGAAACTGAGGCTCAGAAAGGTAGGGAGGAAAAGAAACTGCTAAATGCAAAAGTGGCAGAGCTGAGACTCAAACTCCGAGTCTAGGCCTGGGCCTACTCCCCTGTTATGTTATGCTTTAGTCCAAGAACCATGGAGCTGGAGGGTCACCCCCCTTTTCTCTGGGACTCTATTTCCCCCTGTGTAAAGTGGAGGGAAACTCTATGCTGAGACCCAAAAGAATGGGATTCTCTTTATTCCAGAATACCTACTGAGGCTAAGAAGGGCAGGGATAGATCATGTCATAGATTGGGACAGGGCCAGGACTCAGGGCCACTCTGAAGAGTAGGAATGTGGGAGACAATCTTGTGGGCAGGGATTTCTTCATTGGCCAGTAGTTTGGCAGCTTAGGCTCTGTCCTGGAGGAAGCTGAGCCCAATCTGCCTCCTGGCTTCCTCCAGGATGTCTGCCAAGAGCTCACTCTCTGCCAGGGGCATTACAGGAGCATCACAGGCAGCAGATACCTTGTCATGTGCTGGGCCACATAGACCATGCCCATGGAATTGACGAAATTGAACTTCTTTGTATCTGCCACCTTGGACAATGGGAACGTGGTGCCTCTTTCCACTCACTACCAGCTCTGTAGGGCACCACGTGGTGGAAGGGATTTCTGCCTTGCTCTTGGTTCCAAACACCATGAATGAGTTGGATAGCTCAGTGGTGACACTACAGCTGAAGGAGGCCTGGAGCCCGCTAAGGGTACTGTAGGATGACCGTCACTGTGTCGTTCACACCTCCATCAGGAAGAGGCCATGGTGCCACGCAGCGGCTACCATCTCCTGGATCTTGTGTGGTGACCCAGAGAGGCTTCTACACAGGACTGGCTTGCCCGCCACCAGGTACTGCAGTTTTGTGTCCAGGTGCTGAGAGCTAACAATCACCAGGTCTACAGGGCTGGCCAGAGCGTGAGGGGTGGGGCCTATGCAGAGGCTCAATCCCCAGGAAGGGTAGGCATCCCTTCTGCAGAGGCCCCGCCCCTAGGACCAAGATAATTTCAATAGTGCTGACCCATATGACCACTTTCTCATATCTACAAAATCCATTTAAGGATAATTTACCCAAATATTAAAGTTGACCTACATTAAGGATATGATATGAGAGGAAACTGACAACTTTTTATAAATTATAGTCTATAACAGACCCTATTTTTACACTCATGAAGTTGATTAAAAGGTAAAGATAATATAAGATCCCATTTTACTCTTTATTTGACTAAAAAAAATTTGATTCATTAGGGCAAAATGCAGCTTGCCGGTAGCTCTTATCCAGTAAAATGTCTTCCATGCATATTTGATGTCTGAGAAGAGATAAAGACAAAGATAAATTTGAACTATGACCTCTGCTTTTTAAATATCAAGCAGGGTATACAAAAGGGAAAAGTATGCTCACCAAAGTCATATGCCACCATTACAGAGAATGTACAGCACACAGTTCAAATGAAAGTAGAACTATCGATAGATGAAGAGGTCCTTCAGGTGGCCTTGAATGACACTGTGTTGATTGTAGAGCTTCCAAATGGTATGCATATTCACTTGAAAGTGAAAAGCTTAGCTATTCACAAAGGGAAAATATAGGTGAACCATTCCTTTTGTGGTATGCAATTGGATAGAGAAGCTATTGATCTGGAGTGTGAATGTATGTAGCCATAGGAACACACAGAGCACAGGTTAGGTGTGCTTGAGGGTTTTGGTACACCCAGCCCACAATCTATGTATGCCTATCTGTGTGACTTGGATAGACTATACAGATGAACAATGAACTGAATCAGACATGAATAGGAGGAGGAAAGATGGTTGTGTTTGGAATATTGAGTGTCACTTTCAACGATTCCAAGAATCTCCTTGAAACAAGGGACAACTTTTTGAAAGTCACTATTCCTCCAGTGGTGCTGCATAACTGCAAGTCACGACATATTGCAGTCAAAGACTCATATGCATATACACATATGCATGTGTTCCATACATAAATGTGTATAAAGCATATGTGTAGATATACAACTCAGGCATATTATATTTTTATTCAATGTGCACACATTGAAGAAAGTATATAATCTGAGTGTATATGGTTATTCTACAATAGGCACATATGTATATAACATACATGCATACAAGCACAAATATTTATAACATGAGCATATTTCCAACAACATGTACATATCACACATTCAAGTACACACATGTATGCACATACACATGTATGTATATATAGTAACACAAGTACTATGCCTGTAAATGTGTTTCTATATCTCTTATACAGCTGTGTTCCAATGAGTGCAAATAATGAATCCCCCTAAAGTGGTCACATTATTTAAATTCACATGACATATTCTCACTGTGCTGGAGCCAATAATCATATTATTATTATTATTACTTTTTTGGTGAGATGATCGAGGTTAAGTGACTCGCCCAGGGTCACACAGTTGGTAAGTATTAAGTGTCTGAGGCTGGATTTGAACTCAGGTTCTCCTGACTCCAAGGTTGATGCTCTATCCACTGTGCCACCTAGCTGCCCCAACCAATGATCATATTTTACATAATTGTGATGTTGAATAGTGCCAGTTTGGAGGTATGCAACCACTTCAAGGGATTCATTATTCACATTAATCTGGGGCCTGGCTGAGTGTGTGTGTATGTAGGTATATGTGTGTACTGACACACTAAAATCCCTTCCTGATTCCTTATTGTGGTGTTCAGGTGTCTCGGAATTCTTGAATCCAGTAGAATGTAAACTTTCACAGGTTCTACCTAGTTGGAAAGCCTTTGAGTGAAGATCGTGTGCTTGTCATCCAAGGCTCAGCCTGGATAAGTTCAGAAAGACTCATCAGCAGATTGGCTTCAGGCTGATGCATTTTTCGCCACAATACTTCTTGACAGCTGTCTGCTGAGATGTAGAGGGCTTGTGATCTGTGTTGGAGGGAGGGCACGTATACTGATGAAATCACCGACCTTTGCAATATTGTAGTATGTAGGCATCTAAACTAATACATATATAATCAGTTTTTATATCTCTCTCCTTTCCCTTTACCCCAACTAATTGGTTTTGTTTCATTTTATGGAGAATGGTGAGCATCATGAGAGGACCCTGGAATATTAAGTCTAGAAGAGGCTGTAAAGATATTCTAGTCCAAACACCTGATTTTATAGAATGAGGCTACAAAAAGGTAAAGTGTTTACTCCTTATCTCACAGCTAGCTTGTGGCAGAGCAAGAACTTGAAACCGAGTCATGTGATTTCTAATCTAGTATTCTTTCAAATGAAGAGGAATACTGAGAGTGAATTTACCTAGAAGGTTGCCAGCCACTTAGCTACCTACATCTCCTGACAGCTAGGTAGAACAGTGGATAGGGTATTGGACCAGGAGTCAGGAAGACTTGAGTTCAGATCTAGCCTCAGAGACTTACTAGCTAGCTGTATTACTCTGGGCAAGTCACTTAAATTCTCTGGGCCTCAGTTTCCTCAAATGTAAAATGGGAGTAATAATAGCGGCTCCCTCCCAGGATTATTGTGAGAATCAAATGAAATATTTGCAGTGTTTAGCATGGTGCTGGGCACAGAGCAGACACTTCATGATTGCTTGTCTCTTTTCTAATCCATGATCATCTGACATTTCTCTTTCCATTCAAATTTTTGCCTTCTATTTCGTCTATGTTTGTTAAGAGCAGCACTTTAGCCTGCTATGAAGAGTGCTGGGCTGGGATCAGAAGAACTGGATTTGATATAGACAGAGCAGAATGTTAGATTTGGAAGAAACCTTATGAATCATTTAGTCCAATTCCCTCATTTGACAAGTGAGAAAACTGAGACCCAGAGCAGGGGAGCAGCTTGCCCAAGGCCACAGAGCTTTTGTTGTTATTGTTGGGTCATTTCGTCATGTCCCACTCTTTTTTTTTTTAGGCAATTGGGGTTAAGTGACTTGTCCAGGGTCACACAGCTAGTAAGTGTCAAGTGTTTGGTCTGAGGCTGGATTTGAACTCAGGTCCTCTTGACTCAGGGGCGGTGCTCTATCCACTGTGCCACCTAGCTGTCCCTATGTTCCACTCTTTGTAACTCCACTTTGGCGGTTTCTTGAAAAAAGATACTGGAGTATACTGGATTTGCCATTTCCTTCTCTAGTTCATTTTTATAGATGAGGAACCGAGGCAAATGAGGTTAAGTGACTTGCCCAGGCTCACACAGCTATTAAGTGTCTGAGGCCAAATTTGAACTCAGGAAGATGAGTCTTCCTGACTCCAGGCCAGGCACTCTATCCACTGTGCCATGTAGCTGCCCTGGCCACAGAGCTACTTAGTGTCAAAGCATGGAATAGAATCAGTACTCAACACCAAATTTTATGTTTTCCCTTTGGATAATTACAGCTATCATTAACAGGTATGCCTCTCGGGCTAGCTTTCTCTACAGTGTGAGGTGAGTCAATTCAACCTCTGGCCTTCTGTTTCTTCACGTGTCATAGGGCTAATGTGACTACACCTACCTGGCAGGGATGTTATGAACACTGAGTGAAAGAGCAGATAAGGAGATACTTTGAAAAGTTAAAAGCTCTATAGATATATTAGGTACTATTTTATTATGGAACCTCATAGTAGTATAACTGTGTCACTGACCTTTTTCAAAGTTAGCACTGTCCTTCTTTTCAGGGTCCTTCCTAAGATGAGAGGGTAAGAATTTCACTAATCCCCCTTCCATCACTGTTCAATATGTTATCTAGATTGGTGATGGGTTTGCTTATCAGTCAGAGCAGCGAAGTTCAGCCTATCTAGGGAAGTGTTAATGTTTCCTCACAGACTGTAATTAGGTTCTTAAATTCCCCTTCCCTTTCCCCCCAGCATTAATCTTCTCTGTAGTTGCTCTGCCTGGAGAGAGGGGAATTTTCACTCCTTCAGGAATGTTCTTTGTTAGCTAGCCCTCACTCTTGGCTGACTGTGAATTTAATTCACTGTGTTTCTGATTTCTCCAATTCCAGGGATATTTACTAAGGACCTACAGTGTGCAGAAACCATCAGAGATACAACGCAATGTTAGATTTTAATTATTCAGATACTGATGCATTTGTGGCCATGTTATCTTATAGTAATTCTGATGAGATCTTAATATTTAAGAAAAAGATGGGCCTTTTGCTTTCATGGGTTGTTAAAGGAACTTTTCTATCTCCTAAACACAACCAAACCTGTTTTCTTCTTTTTGTTCAATTCAGGGCTCAACTCCTTGTCGATCTGCACTGCCTATAGAGTTCTATAGGTTGTCTATCTGAATATATACTGTAATCTGGGCAATAGCTATTTTTCATCCACTTGGCCTTATGTGGATAGTCATGCTAAACTCCCTTGAGTGATTCTAGATATCTGCCAAGAAGTTCTCTGATAATCCAGGGGATATAACCAGCAAAATGTCATCTGAAAATAGGATCATCTGAAGGACTTCACCATCCACAAAAAAAAAAAAAATCACTCTTCAACTTGGATGGATCTCATTCATCACAGTTGTGAAAAATTGTGATGAACATTTTTTTCCCTCCCTTGTACTTCACACAGTGTCTATGATCAGAAGGTCATTGAACAGGGCTGCTTACGTTGTTATATATTTTAAGGAGTACCCAATGATTTTGTTATCTGAATGGGAAACAAATGGTGGAAATTAAATCTGTAAGGTAGTACTTTGCTGTACTGAATCAAATGTTTTTTTCTTAATAAAGAAATAATGACTTCTTTCAGTCAACTGCAAAATGGCAAATATGTGTTTCACTGTTAAGTATTGCTTCTGAACTCCACCAATACTAATACTGTAATCAATACCCTTGATTTGTGCATAGCGAACCCTCATAAAGATTTTGTATAGATGAGAGAGTAGGCATGAAGAGTTGGGTAGTTATTGCTGTTTCTTAGTCAGTTATTTTTTCAGTGTTAATAAGCTCTGTTATTCCCCCCTCCCATGTTGATATATATCTCCCTTTTATATAATTTGTATATCGATCCCTTAACACTCTCCAGAACAGACCTCTTCCATACAAACCTGGTCCATTTTTCCTGCTTTTCCAGTTTTTGTTCTCATTAGTGCCATTCCTCCTTGCCCTATATACATATCTGGGGCTGTGATGTTAATATCCAACTGCGGTGGTTTTACCGTCCTTAATTGAAATAATACTTTATGAAAATATATATATTTTTTTACAAATCTTATCCATGTTTCCTTCTGTTTTTGTCCTCCTCCCATTTTTTCCCTTGAATTCCCTTAGGACAATTTGCATAGTTCAATAAACAAATGAATGAAGAACAAAAAAAAATCATTTTCAGGTGTTTACTACTTGCTAGACATTGAGCTAAGCCTTGGGGAAATAAATACAAAAGCAACTCCTTGACATCAATAGAGGAAGACAATACATATCAGGATGTAGTGGCCAGACAGGGGTATTTTGACAGGGGAAGTCACAGGGATGTTGAGTAGAGCCATTGAGTTACTGATTGACCTGTCCTTTCCAGGATTAATAGTGCTGATTTGGTTACTGTTCCCAGTGTTACAGGTGGAAAGCAGTTGAGACAGGAGGGAATAGTATGAAAGATAGGAGAGTATATGAACTTAGCTGAAGAACAGTGTGTGATAGGCCTATGTCAGCTAGATAAGGAGAATTTCACAGTCTGGGGTGGGTGGGAACTGAAGTGGTAGTTTGGAAGCAGAGGATTAAGTGAGGAGGCATGACATGGAAGTGGCTAGAGAGGTGAATCTCTTGCCAAATTTTCTTTAAACTGGTTTTACCCACCGTTGCCATTCTCTGCATCATGAGATAATATTGCTCATAATTGTCCATCATCTTTCTTCCTAAGATTTTACCAATAAGTTTATATTTTACCCTAGGGTTACCTTTGGGAAGTACCTTTCTCCATTTGGCATTGTCAGATGTTTGCTGACTAAGTAAGGGACTTTCCATCTCCTTGTAGCAGTGGATTTACATTGATTAAATTTCTATATAAAATTATTATAGTCAATGTCAATGTCAATGTCATTTCTGTTAGTAGATGTTGTGAAATTGAATAATTCCCTGAAGTCCTTGTGGTACATAGGGTTTGTTGTAATTTAAGTGCTATGTAAACCTTAAAATGATGTGTAAATGTGAGCTATGTAACTATGAGGCTGACCTTTAATTATCTTCATTTTCCAGCAGGCTGGATTTGGAGTCGGAGAACCTGGATTCTAATCCTTATTCTGCCACTTACTAGCTATGTGACATGGGGCAAATCACTCAGCCTTTCTGAACTTTTCTTTTCTCATCTAAATGAGCTAGATGACCTCTAAAGTCTCTTCTAGCTCTAAATTTAGAATCCCATGATCAGTGTGTGTGTTATCTCCCAGGAAATGTCTAAATCCTGTCTGGTCCACTCTTTTCCTCTTTTCTTCAGAGTCATTTGCTGGGTGCTCAGGTAATGCAAATTAATGTCAACATTAACCAGAGGTAGACACATTAATACTTTATAGACGTGGTAGTGGGGGGGAGCAGAGGGATGCATATTGAACAGTTTCCATGCCAAATAAAAATAATTTCTTAAACATGTGCAGTTTTGCATTCTTCAGGCTGCTCTCCTTTCATTTGTATGGATAAATAAGAGGTGACTAAATTAGCAGTTCAGTGTTTGTTTTCCTTACAGTACAGCCTCCAGGGAACTTACAAAAAGCTAGCACTCAGTAGCTGTTTGCTGAATGAATGGATACAGTGACAAGCACATCTATGCTCACAAAACACCAATCTCTCTTGTTTCTGGCCAATCTGAATGCAGTCAGCATACCGCACCATACACCATGTATCCTTCCTTGTAAGAAGGCTAAGGTAAGAGCAGGGATGCTGTCAGATGATGTTGTGCTACTCCCAGATAACTGAATTATCACAGGAGGTAGCTGGGACACTCAGTAATAGGATTCTCACATCTATCTGTGATCTCATTGATCTGAGTGGGTCTTCTCTGTAAAGACACCCATGTTAGCATAGTCTATGCAACTCTTATCCATGTACTCCCTTAAGATGGCGGGGCTTCCTTTCTCTTGACCCAGTGAGGCTGCTAGTGGAGCACATGAGCTATCTCCTGATTATTCCCTTGCTCTCCTGCTATGATCAGCTCCTCCTCCTTTTTTTGCTCTCACACAGCTTTTGTGGGCATTCTTTCCTCTGGTCCTCTTTTATACTTCCTTGCTTGTAATGCTCTTGCCCACCGTGTGCATTTCCATTGCCCTTTGGGTGATGTTCACTTTAAAATCTTCAGAGACTGCAGAGTTGGAAACCTGCTATGGAAAAAGTCCCAGCTGGAGAGAGCCATGTGACAGCAAGTTACTTCCCCTCACTGGATTTCAGTTGCTTTGTTTCTAATTTTATACCCCAAAGCGGTTGAGCTAGGATGATCATGAAGATCTTCAAATTCAAAAATGCATAGACCAGTGACATTTTTTAAGCACATGAAATATTTATATAGTTTGAGTTTTTGCTTTGGGAGGTGAATCCCGTTTTTCTTTCTAGTTCCTCTAGGTCAGATATAATGACTTTTATTTCTCTGGACTCCTTGTTCCCCAGCACTCGACATTGGTTTGGTTTTCAGCAGTGCTCCTATTAGTCTGATGACACTTTGGAAATGAAGGGGTGGGATGTTTGTTCAAGGCTGCTGTGTTCCAGAGTGTGAAGTTTCCAGGTAGGAGAGTGGGTAGATTTGCAAAACACACACACCCCAGGATGCCATCTCAAATGCTAAATGAGGGTAAGGCTTGAGGAAAAGCCTAGTTACTGAGTGCAGGGGAAGAAAATGTTAATTAGCTCCCCTTTTGGGCTCAGCAGGACCTTTACAGTAGAGCTGTTCATGTCTCTGGCAATTGGAGGCCCATGAAAAATGTCACCCCCAGGATGCTGTTAGGGAAATTGGTACCTCAACATTAAATATCATGTTTTATTACTCTCTGCCCCTGTGCCAGTGTGAGGTTTTGGCTATGTTGATAGGCAGATTTAGAGCTACACAAGAGCATTTGTGCCTGGGCTGGTTGGTGAGAAGCACAACCCACCTTTATCCCCATTAGCAACTTAGTGTTGACTTAATTTTCTCTACCTGCAGGGAGGAGGAATGGTATTTATCCTGACCAGTTCCAAAAAATGCACAAGTGCAAAGATCATAGACTCTTAGAATGGGATGAAAAGTTCAAGGCCATCGAGTCCAACCCTTACTGTTCCTCAATACCCCTGGTAAATGATTATCTTAAATTCCCTTTGACAACTTAGAAGGATGGAGAACTCACATTTAGAAAATCCTACTCCAGTAGTGTTAGAGTAATTCTGGCTCTTGGGTCAGTGAGGTAGCACCTGGGGAGAAACTATGAGACCATCGATGGTGGGGAGAATTTTCCTGCAGTGCAGGGGGAAAGCCTTGGGATTCCTTCTTTGGTATATCACCTTCATTGTGGCACAGATAGCTTTCCAGCAAGTCACTTGTGTTTCTGCGCAGCTATGGTAGAGAAGACCCTTTCCCTTTGAAAACATAGCCTGCATTTCTTGCAGTGTAGCCTATGACCTTCAAGCTCTCTCAACGCTCCTCATTTCCAGTTAAGGAGGCAGTGGAAGGGGAAGTGTGAGTTATAGTGGCTCTTCTGCATTATTCTTCTGCATTATCTTCTCTAATGCTGAGACTGGGTGAGGACTTGGAGCAGATAGATCTGGCAGCAGGCCTTGACAGAAAGACATAGGGGATTGGAAGTAGGTCACTGAGGCTGAGATGTTACTGCAGATTTGGACTGGGTTGTGGCCCAAGTCCTTGTCCGTCTAAGCTTCTTTTCCTTGTGCTCTATACTGCATTGACTCTTTTTGGACTATTATATCCCCCCCTCCCCATCCATTCCCCCAGTTGCTAAGGTGTCTTAGCATGTCCATCTTGGACAGATGGCTGAGACTGAACTTTTAGAGTTATTTTAGAAACTTCCTCTCTAAAAGGGATGTATCATTTTCCCACAGAAAGTCTGTATCTTGCCCAGTGCTTGATAGAAGTGAAGGCAAGTGCTTTACGATGATGATTGCTTATACTTGTAGATGATTCTCCTCTGGTTCACTTGCACAGATTCACCTGGCCAGGTGAATAGGGCTGACTTCAGGATGCAGTATAAATGCCCTCTTATTTGCTCTCGCTGCCTCGGATCTCTTCCTTCTCTATACCAACCTCTACATGGATGATAAAGGGATCTTCCCAAAGCACAGGTCTGGCTATTGGATTCCCTTACTCATTAAATTCTAGTGGCTCCCTATTCTCTTTAAATAAAAACTCTTTTCTGGCATTTAAGCCCTCACAATTTGGTTCCAACCTACCTTTCCAGATTTAGTTTCATATACATTACTCTACCAGCATATATACACATACACACACATTTGTGTACATGTTACATGTATGCATGTATACACTCTTGTGTGTATAAACATGTATACAATACATATACACACATACATGTGTGTACACACATGTATGTATATACCTATATGCATAATGCATACCCACACTCTACAGTGTTTCATCTTTGTCTTGTATTGCCAGAGTTTAGTCTGCCATGGAGAAGAAATTTAATAAATGCTTGTTAATTGTTTGTGATGTGAATGGATTTATGATTTAAGTTTGTTGAGTACTTGCCTCCAAAAAGTTTTGTTATGATATTTGAGTGTAAATGGGATAAGTTTTTCAAAATATGCTGCTAAAACAGAGGATTAGGAAAAATATTAAGAATATAAAGAGGTCTATGGACACTGAGGTTGGAGTGTAGATGGAAATTGCTGGACAGAGCATTCCAGAGTAGGCAGAAGCTACCTAGCTGTCAGCAGGGAAGGAAGCAGTCCTAATGTGAGCATAGAGGGGCCTAGGCTTGTGTAGGGAGCTGAAATGGGTGCAAACTGACAACTCTCTTGTTCATTGTCCAGTTCTGAGTCACAGATCCAATGGCTGAATAAGGAGGGGATCTCTACCTAGACGGGGCATCGCAAGGTTTGGAGAGGTCCTGGGCTTTAGGCTGTATATAGAAGGAAGATAAGAACTTTGTAGATTTCTTAAACAGGAGAAATTTCATTTTAAGAATAAAGCTGAGTTGGAATCCCCTGGGCTAGGGTCACTATGTTATATGGGAGGCATTCAGGCAGTACTAGAAAGAGAAAATTATAGTGGGGAATTTTTTTCCCCCAGTGAATTAGGTTCCAGAAGTAATAATGAAAATGGATTTTAAAAATAGTGTTTGGGTTCGCTTAACTCTATGGAATAGTGGATAGAGAGTTGGATTTTGAGATAGGAAAAGCTGGGTTCACATCCTCTCTCGGACATTTATTAGCTATGTGACTGTAGGTGAGGGCTTCTCTCAATTTACTCAACTGAAAAATGAGGGGACTGAAATTGAGGAGCACTAAGGCCCTTTCTAGCTCTGAGTTTATAATCCTACAAAAATATTTAGTATATATTGGGAATAGAGCAGCTGCTTACCTACACATGTTTTGCACATAGCAAGCCATCAGTCAGTGTTTCCTAATTGGCCCCTGGTGGTCACTAGGGATCCATAGAAAGACTGTCCTTGTTAAGCTCATGTGATATACAAGGTCACTGTGCTAAATAGTAA
The DNA here is from genome assembly GCF_003287225.1 of Phascolarctos cinereus. Lineage (NCBI taxonomy): Eukaryota > Metazoa > Chordata > Mammalia > Diprotodontia > Phascolarctidae > Phascolarctos > Phascolarctos cinereus. Next base: position 99,776,280 of record NW_027555736.1, on the reverse strand, counting down.
CTGTGGCTGCAGGTGCCATTGGCAGCATGTGGAACATGGCCTTTTTCTGGTTGACTGAATACCAGCTTCAGGTTGCCTGACCAATTTTTCTCTTATCCCTCTTTCCTAGGAAGCCTCAGCCTGGGAAAGTGGACAGCTCAGGGCTCCCAGCTACATACCTTATGTTTACTTACCTCTGACCATCTCTCATTTCATTTCAATTAAATTCAATAATATCCTTTAACTACGCAGGGAGCTCTGGTATTATTGTCCCCAGTGCTGACAGCCAGAGAGAGGTCAGGGAGCACTTGCTGGTGGGTAAAAGACAAACATGGGCAAGCCAAAAAATAAATAAGGGCTGATTCATGTCAGCTTTGTAGGAGACAGGCATACACAGCTGTAATAAATTTATTTATATTCTTTAAACATCAGACCTGGACTTGGAGAAAGATTTCACTGTCCCACATTTAAGTAGGCATCCTAAGTCCTGAAAATTGACCAATCAGTAGATGTTTGAGTGACTTCTATGTGCTCAGCACTAGGGAAGTGAGAGGCAGATGTGGCTGCCCCTTTCAAGAGATTTACTGTCTAGTAGGAGAGATAAAGCTCACATTGGGAAAGTTTAGCAGGCAAATTGTGATTTCTATCTTTTCCTTTGGATTTTGCAAAAGAGGATCTGGTAAAAAGTTAGGATTGCCTAATAACGTCTGAAGGCTCCTTTAAAGAGACAGTGTCATCTCAGTAGAAAGTAAGTTCATTGAAGTCAGGATTGTTTTGGTTATGTCTTTGTATCCCCAGTGCCTAGAATACAGTAGGTGATTAATACATGTTAATTTATGTAAGTGAAGCTAAGGACCGAAGCAGTTTGCCCCAGGACGTAGACCCCTAGAATCTTAGAGAAGAGACTTTCTAGTCCAACCTATACCTGATATATATGGTCCCTCTACCACATTACTGGATATGGTCACCCAGCCTGTTCTTGAACACCTCTGGTGGTAAGGATCTCACTGCTCTGTAATGCAGCCCATGTCATTTTGGCTAACTCTAATGAAGTCAGCAAAGTATCTATGAATAGAACTCTGGTCTTTCAGAGTTTGTACATTGGTGACTTGGGTTTCTGGTGGATGTGCCAGATACTTCATAAAGAAAATGAGATGGATAAGACATAGTATAGACACACATGTAGTACATATGTTTATATGTATAAACATACACATATGTACATACACGTGTTTTCATGTGCGCATGTGTGCACTAGCAAAGCCTGCCTTGCCTTACCTTAAGGAATAAGGGCAGAAAAAAATAACTTGGTAGCCAATAAAACTGTGAAATTGGAAAAAACTTTCTTACTTTGCCTGACTATCATTATCAATAATCCCAATAAAGATTTACTGTGCATAGAGAGTGGATCCTGTGCAATGCTGAACACAGATGTAGATGTGGCCCTCATAAAAATAACATGCAGCACATAAAGCTGTGGAGAAGACGGATGACTGGCTGGGTGGTGGAAGTTAGCACAGGCCTTCCTTTGTCTTGCTTCAATGCTGACCCTGTTTGCAGGAAGTCTGCCCCAAACACACAGAGTTCTGACTTTGGAGTGATTTCCACTACTTAGAATCTTTGTAATGATGCTGGTCAAACTTCATTCAGATCTCCACAGAACCATGGAATCTGAACTGATCAGGACCTCTGGTCTAACCTGAACCTGAAACAGTAATCTCATTCACAGTATCACAGGCAAGTGGTGTAGTATCTTCTTGAACATCTCTGGGGAGGAAGAATTGTTTCCCCTCCACCCAAGGCAGTACATCTATTTTTGTACTGTTCTGATGGTTAGGAACTGAACACTTAGGTTTATTTTATTGAACTGAAATATATCCCCCTCCTTCTTTTGCTAATTACTCCTAGTTCTGCTCTCTGGGCCCAGTTGATCAATCAGTAAAAATTTATTAAGCACTAATGTGCTAACAATGTGTTAGGCACTGTTCTAGGAAGCAGGAATACAAATAAAAAAATGAAACAAGGAGAAATCCTTGTTTCTATTCTGAAGGAGCGAGTAGAGCAAGTCTGATCTCTCTTCAAAACGTTTGGAGTTTTTATTTCTTCTCAAAACCTCTTCTCCATGCCAAACAGCCTCAGTTCCTTCAACTGCTCCTTGGCTGACATGGTATCTACTTTTCTTACCATCCTGGATGTCCTCCTCTGTATATACTGGAACTTGTCAATATCCTTCCTGAAATCTGGTACCCAGGAATGAAAGCATTATTCTATGTATGGTCTGATCAGAGTAGAATCCAGCAGGACTACCCTCTACCACTCTCTTGCCCCTTTTCTCTCTTAATGTAGCCTAATTGCATTAGCTTTTTTTTTTTGGCTAACATATCACACTATTTATTCCAATCATCTCTGTTTTTAATTAACTCCATTCCAAATTCAGTAGTAAAACAGGACCAGTGCCACTCATAATGAGTTTCCAAGTGCTGTGCAAAAGGGAGAGATCTCATAAGAACCCTTGGGATAGGGCCCAGTATATCAATAATAATAATAATAGCTTCCATTTCCAAAGAATATCTCTGCTTACAAAGTCCTAGATCAAGGATATGGAAAGCAGACTTATGTGAGACTGCAGGAAAAAAAAAAGATGTATAAACCTGGTCTGGAAAAACCCAGGTTGATTAAAACAACTCATCACCTTATAAAAAGTAGTCAGCGCAGCACAGTCTGAGTCCAGGCATGTCAATAACACCACCATCTACCCAATTAGGAAGGGAGCTCAGTGAAGTCTCTTGGATAGAATTCTCCAGGCTATCATTCCTATCTTTACTTTCCCCTGCTTATCTCAGGTCTACTTCTTTTAATGAGAGTGGGTATTTACTTCTGCTAGTAAAGATTGTTTCTTTCACTCTGATACTTAGAACTAACCTCAGAGGTTGTCTTATTCTCTAGGGCCACACAGTATGGGTATGCACGGTGTTTTAAGAGTATCTTATGCTGCTGTCTTCCCTAAGTTATTGCTTAGTCAAGTTCTGTTGTTCCTCCTTCATTCTCAAAGAGGACCAATGACATCACAAGGGGTGATGTCTTGACTTGCACTTGAATTGGATTTGAGTGAGGCAGAGCTGCACAAAATTGTCAGCCTCACTCTCTAGAGAAATCAAGTCCAATGGCAAGACAACTGGTGATGGTGAAGGATGCAATGGGTGACCTTGGCCTTTCTTGGTGGGATTTGAGCTGAGCCCTGAAGAAAGAAGCCAGGGAAGCTAAAGGGTCTAGGCTATTTTATAGTAACCCTTTAGGGTGTGTGTATATATGTGTGTGTGCTTGTGGGAAGTGTAGTACAGTAAAAAAAGAGAACTGAATTTGGAGTTAGAAAACCTAGGTTTCTATCCTGTCTCTATCTCTCATTATGTATGTAACCTTCAGTAAGTTATTTAACTCCTCTTGGCTTCAATTTCCTCAACTGAAGGGAGTTGGACTAAATTATAAACCTATAATCTTGCTGTGTTGGTGCTCTTTTCAAATGAAGGACTAAAGCGATGGGGCAAGGAATTTGTGTATACAAGATAAGCAATTATGTCACACACACACACCCCTCGACTCCACCAATGGTGAGCATTGAAAAGGGCGCCTCAATTGGCAGTTGAACATTGTGTTCCCTCTTTTACTGTATGCTTGAATTCTGAGTCATCCCTATAATATGTGAAACTTAGGCCTGTAGGATCGTAGCTCTAGAGCTAGAAGGGACTTTAAAAGTCATCTAGTCCAACCTCTTCATTTTACAGAGGAGGAAACTGAGGCCCATAAAAATTAAGTGACTTGTACAAGGCCACTTGGTAGTATCCACAGCCTGGACTTGAACCCAGATCCTCTGACTCCAAATTCAGTGCCCTTTTCACTGTTCCTCGCTGCTCTGGGATCTCTCCAAACTTACCTGGGCTGGACCTCAGATGATAGGCATACAATCTGGCACAAGGTCTGAATATAAATATGGTTTGGTAGAAATAAGACCTAGAATCTCAAATAGATCTTGAAGATCATTTGGTAGCCCTTTTATTTGTGTTTTGATTACATAATTTTTGAGAACCCAGGAGGAAGACATTCATAGAGAATAACAACAACAACAACAATATTAATAATAACAGGTAACTTTTCTTATTTGCATTCCCAGCATTTAGCACAATGCCTGGGACATAATAGGGATTTAATAAATGTTTTTTGATTATTGACTTTTATATTTTATATAGGTACTTTTACATAAGTAATATATAATATTATTATACTATATTATAACATAATAAATAGCATATTACATATATTATTATATATGTATACATACATATATACATATATATGTAAGTACTATGGTTCTTTCATTTGAGCCTCACAATAAGTCTACGGGATTGGTGCTATTATTATCATTCCTATTTACAGATGAGAAAATTGAAGATGAGAGAGGTCTTGTGACTTGTCTAAGGTCAGACAGCTACTAAGTATCTGAGGCAGGATTTGAACTCAGGTTTTCTTGACTCTAAGTCAAGGGGTCTATCCCCTCTGCCACACAGTTACTAGAGAAATTATAACCTAGCCATATAGGAATAGAATATATTTCATGCTCAAGTCTGGCTGGAGGAATTTAGCACTAACAAAGGTACATAATATGTTCTGTGAATGAGCATGGTGTAATGGAATGAACATTATGTCTGGAGTCAGAGTACCTGGGTTCTATTCTTGGCTCTTTGACTAACTACCTGGGTGACCTTGGACAAATCATTTTTGTGGTTTAGGCCGAAGTTTCACTATATGTGAAATGGGGATAATGATATCTGCACTTCTTATCTGGCAATGTTTTTGTGAGGGAAAAATGCTTTTCAAACCTCAAAAATAAATATAAGTTATCAAGGAGGCAATTAGGTATGGTGGAAAGAGCTTTGCATTTAAAATCAGAAGATTTAGATTTCAATCCTGATTGTATTTACTACCTTGGTCAAGTAATTTTGCTTCTCTGGGTCTCATATACTCATCTATAACAAAAAGTTTGGGCTGTTGGCACTTTCCAAATTAGTCTTATGATATTTAACATCTCTTAAGTTACTTATTACTTATTTGTATATTGTATTTATTGTTTATATTAGTTATTTAATATTTATATGGTTCAATGACCAAAGAAGTATCAAGATTATTTTCTGGGTTCTCTTAGCACAGATGGTCTAAAGCTGTGGAAATAAGTAGGACAGTTGGGCAGTTATTGGAGCCATTACTGGTGTTGGTGACCAGGATTTTGATTCAAGAGAATGGCATTTTGAGGGTACAGGAATTAGCACATGCACTCCTTCAGCAGTATAGAGTCATCAAATTATTCACGAATTATGCACCTTGCAACAATAGCTAACACAAGAAGCTTCAGATTGCAAGCATTGCTGTGATATCTTCCATCTGCGAGCCATGATAGTAACCAATTCCCCCTCCTGCTTAATTGAAATTTTCTTAATTACTTCTCGTATTGTTTTTGTATCATGAATTAGGAAACTTATATGAAGGTATGTTTCATGCTGCTTGCCCATGGTGCTAAAATTGCCAGGAAGAGTTCAGGCAGTTAACATTACCTACTTCATCTTGGCAATAGCAGTACAAGCCTTTCCCTTTCATGATGGATACACTTCATCACTCATTATGTTTTAACTAGTTTTGGAAGCCAGTTGACATGGTGGGGGAATGTGAAGCAAACCTCAGAATCATTCAGTCAGTCAACTAGCAATTACCTGAATGAAGGGCTGGGAATAAAAAAAAGGCAAAAGACAGTTCCTGCTGTCAAGAAGCTCACAGTGTAATGGGGGAAGCAACATGCAAACAATGATGTACACACAAGGTACATACAGGTTAAATTGGAGATAATCAACACTAGAATTAAGAGGATTTGGAAAGACTTCTTAGAGAGGCTGGGACTTCAGCTGAGACTTGATTGAAGCCAGGGAAGCTAGGAGGTGGAGTTAAGGAGGGAGAGAATTCCAGACATGATTAAGTCAGTGAAAATGGCTGTAGTTGGAAGATGGAGTATATTGTTTGAGTAATAGCAAGGAGGCCAGTGTCACTGGATTGAAGAGCATGTGAGGTAGAGGAGATATAAGAACTGGAGGAAATATAGGAGAGGGCCAGATTTTGGAAGGCTTTAAAAGGCAAACAGAAGATTTTTAATTCAATCTTGGAGACAAAAGAGAGCCACTAGAGTTGATTGAATAGAGAGGGGACTGGTCAGATTTTTGCTTTAGGAAGATCAATATGACAGCTGAGTGGAGGGTAGATTGTAAAGGGTAGAGACTTGAGGAAGGGATACCAACGAGTAGGCTTTTTCAGTCATTCAGGCATGAGATGATGAAAGCTTGACCATAACGGGAGCAGTGGCAGAAGAAAGAAGGTGGTCTCTGAGAAATGGTACTAAGGTAGAAACAACAGGATTTGAAAGATTGGATATGGTGGGGGGGGTAAGAGAGAGTGAGGATTTGAGGAAGATGGCTAGGTTTTTAGCCTAGGTGACTGGGTAGATGAAACTATCCTTGATATCACTAGGGAAGTTAGGAATAGGCTTGGGTTTGTGGAGTAAAATTAATGAATTTCATTTTGGACGTGTGAAGTTTAAGATGTCTCCAAAGCATCTAGTTTGAGATGTCCAATAGGTAGTTGGAGACGCAAGACTGAAAGTCAGGAGAGAGGTTAGGGCTAGGCAAATAAATCTGAGAATCATATGCATAGAGAGGATAGTTGAATCCATGGGATTTCATGGCTCACCAAGTGAATTAATATAGAAGGAGAAGAGAAAAGAAGAGGGAGGACGACAAAGCCATGGAGGACACCCACAATTAACAGCCATGACCTTGATAAAGACCTATTAGAAGCAACTGAAAAGGAGCAGGCAGAGGAAAATAGGAAACAGGAGCAGGTAGGAAGCGAACTAGAAGAGGGAAGTATCACAAAAACTTAGAGAAAATGTCAAAGAGAATAGGGTGATTGACAATGTCAAAGGCAGCAAAGAGGTCAAGAAAGATGAGAACTAAGAAAAAAAGGCCACTGGATTTGGCAACTAAGAGATCACTGTTAACTCTAGAGAGAGCAGTTTCATTTGAATGATCAAGTCAGAGGCCAGGCTACAGAGAGGTAAGAAGGAGCTGAGAGGAAAGGAGATACAGGCAATGGTGTTTTTGTAAATATTTAATAAATGAATCTCTGAAAAATTTTTTTTGCATGGCACACTTTTAAGCTTCATCTGTGTTAGTAACTTTTTCTCCATAACCTTCTTTAGTGCAGAAATCAACAAAAAATAAATTAAGCCTCAATTTATTGCATCTGTCATTTTTTGAGGCGTAAATACATTGAAAATTTAACAATCAGCTCTTGCAAGGTGATTCAAGCTGGCTCCAACACATTTCAGCATGGAGGTATTGATCGTATATGGTCTTCTTTGGGATTTTAGCCAGAAAAGTGAGGAGAGTTACAGGATGATAGTAGCATGGGTAGATGGATCTACTGAGGACTTTTTGAGGATGGGAGAGACATGGGCATTCTTGTAAGCATCAGGGAAGCAGTCGGTGGTCAGGGAAAGATTGAAGACAAGAGAGAGTGGAGATGACAGAGGGATAATATACTAGAGAAAATAAGATGGAATGAAGTCACTTCCACATGTTATAGGGCTTTTTATTGACAAGGAGATAGGCTATCTCTTCTCATGAGATATGAGTGAAGGAGGATAAAGGGGAAGAAGACACTTTAGTGATGTGAGATGAAAAGGAGTGGAGGAAAGGAAGTTCTCAGCAAAGGGCTTTAATTTTTTAGTGAAATATGAAGCAAGGTTCTTAGCTGAAAGAATGGAGCATGAGAGAGCCATGGAAGGCTTGAAGAGAGAAATGTTTAGAAAAGCTTCTATGGTAAGTGGGATAATGAATTAATTAGGGAGATATAAAAGGATTGCCTAGTTTCAGATGGGCCCAACTTTTATTGTGTAGCATAAATTTGTAGTGGACCCACTATAATTTTTATTAAATAAATATCTATTGATATTTCTTACCATTTCTCACTGTATCCCTCCTTTCAACCTCTTCCAGACCATAACATTCCATAATAAAGAAGGAAAAAAGAGTTCAGCAAAATGAACCAATACAGGGAAAAACCTGATGCTACATGTAGAAAGCAAATATATGTTCCCAAGAAAACAAATATCTTCTCTTAGAGCAAACCCACATGTGAAGGGCATAAGAATACAGACCAAGGACATCTAAAACACCAGTTGAGATAGATGCCAAAAACTCAATATTCACTTAAGAAAGCTAAAGGGGCATGGAATGATGTCATCACAGTCAGAGATGAGAATCCTCTGGGTACTCCCTATACTCTGTACCATATCAGATCCTTCAAAATAGATTATAAAGTAAAAAAAAAAACATTGCCTGCCTAAGGGGAGCTTACAACCTACTTGGCGAGATAAGTATTTCATGTGTCAATATTTAACAGTACTAATAAGTGTCAGATGAATAGTGCAGAGAGTAAATGCTGTAAGAAGGATCAGTGAGGCCTGACATGATCAAGGAAGACATTATAGAGGAGACAGGACTTAAGCTGAGCTTATAAGGATGGCTAGGGTTTGGTTACATGTTGAGAAAGGCATTCTAGGTAGGGAGGATGGAGATGGAATGGAATCAGTTGTGCATATATAGAGCTTTGTGTTGGCAAAGCTGCTTCTCATGAGACATTTGTGAAAGTAAGCAAAACATGAACGAATGAGAGTGCTTTAAGGAACTCGAGCCACCATTCTGGCTGGAGTAACAGAGAAAATGTCAGGGAAATTACAGAGATAAAGTTGAGAGCATAGGTCCTGGAGTAGATGGTAAAGGGCCTTATATGCTAGGATAAGATGGAGTGGTATACAACAGGTAATGGGGAAGGTTTTTTGAGCAGAAGGGATATGCTTTTGAGGACTGAGGGAATGTTTGTTAAATGGAATTCCTTGATCACTTTTTGCTGGACAAATTTCTTCAGCAAAAAGAAAGTAACTGAGACAATGATCAGCTTCGTCTCACCCCCAACAAACTTGTGTTAAGTCATGTCCCCAGGTATTTCCTATGTACTTAATTGGGAATCCAGTAATGCATTTGTTTTTTATTGTTAAGTCAGGGACGACTTTGACTGGGGACTAGTTGATGGAAGCAAAACTGGAAGCAATGAAAGAAGAGTCTAATGAAAAGAGGATGAAGCAATAAATAAAACTACAGCCTATAAAAAAGGTGAACTCTAAATGCATCTGAAGATGAGACAATACTGAAAACAAGTTCTCAGCCTGCCTTTGTAAAAGCTAAATTGAGAGATTGCTGTAATCTTTCTCTATCCCTGATCAGATTAACATCTATGAAAATGCAGTGGTTGCATCTAGAGTTTTGTATGTGCCACTGACTTGGGGCGTGTGTGTGTGTGTGTGTGTGTGTGTGTGTGTGTGTGTGTGACCATTTTCCCAATCTATAGCTGATTATGTTCATGATCTGGAAGCGGCCCCAAAACTCTAACTCTGTAACAAAATGGGTCTTGCGTTTGAAGTTATGAAGAGCCAGAAGCAGATTCACAGAATCAAAGATGCTCTGAGCTGTAAGGTGCCTCAGAGGGCAGTTAGTCCACACTGTACATGACCAAGGATCTCCCCTCTAACTTTACTTGTGTGAGGTGACCTGGACTTGGTTGCTTCCTAGGGAGGGGCAACCCACTCCCTCCTAAGGCAGCCCATCTCACTCATGCATGGTAAAAATGTTAAATTCCATAATAAAACCAAATTATGTGTTCATTTCAAAGCTATCAAAATTTAAAAGTATATCAAATCATATTCCTCACATCAAAGTAAAAAAAATACATATTCCACAAGCAAATTTTTAGAGGGTTTTTTCTTACATTGATCTGAAATCTGCCTCTGCCACTGTCTCCTCTTCACTCCCAGCTCAATTCACTGTCCAGAGTGCTCTACCTCTCTTACCAGCTTCCTTGTCCCTGAATACCCTCCTTCTATTGCCTCTAGATAAAAATAAAAAAAACCCCTATATTTGCTTGTTATTAATCCTTCAAAATCTGGCTCCTACCAGTGTTTCTATTGTTCCCTATACATAATATTCCATCTCCCACTTTCATACCTTTCCATAGGTTGTCCCTCAGACCTGAAAAGCACTCTCTCCTACCTCTTAGAATTTATAGCTTTCTTCAAGTACCACTTCCTATATTAGGCCTTTATAAAAGATAACTTCAATTGCTCCTTTCTCCAGTTGCTTTGTATTTATTTTTTATATATTTTGAATTGATTTATCAGAGTATATAAGGTTTTCTGATAAACCCCTTTAGGGCTGGGAATGTCTCAGGTTTTTTTTTTTTTTGTCTTTGTATTCCTAGCACCTAGCATTGTGTTTTGTACTTAGTAGATGTTAAGTAAATGCTTGTTTAATGAGTGAATAAATTTGAAATGATCTTAAGGTCCCTTACCAGCTGGATTACCCTCCTTTGGATACTCTATAGCTTATCAATACCTTTATTAAAATTTGATGCCAAGAACTAAAATGAATGTTCCAGATGGGGCCTGATCTTAATAGGACACATTGGGACTAAGATCTCTTTCATTCTGGACTCTCTTCCTTCCTTTTTTTTTTTTCACTCTTCTTTTCTTAATGCAGCCTAAATGACACAAACTTTTTTTGGACTGCCCTCCCACACCATTGACTTATATTATGTGCCCAATTGCCTGAGTTCCCCAAATCCTTATGTTTGGAAGAATTGCTATCTAGCTTTGTCATTTTGTACTTGTGTAGCTCAATATTTGAACACAAGTAGAAAACTTTGTATTTATATACACTAAATTTCATCTTATTAGTTTCAGCCCAATATTCAAAGATATCAAGGTCTTTTTGGATCCCAGCTAATCATTCCAGCATGTTAGCTATCCCTCCCTGCTTTCTGTCATCCATAAATTAGATAATTTTACTATTTTCTCCCATGTTCTTTGTTTTCATTCTAAGAATTTTTGATAAGCCTTCATTCTCTTATTTCTACTGCATTTTGATGTATCTGATTCTTCAATGCAGTGAATTTATGTCTATAATTCTGCATCACTTTTCTTGCCTATTATCTACTCTACTGCCCATCCCCACTTCCTGCAGAATCCCTGTCTCACTTAACCTTGGCCTTGACTTCTTGCTGTGTAACTAGAGGAGACTATGTGAATATGTCCTAATGCAACTCTATAGGTACATTTCATCTTTGATAAATGGAATTTGTAGAAAGATTTATGAGGTTATGATTCAAAGGATGTTTCTAATTTGGGCTCCATTGAAAAAGATTGAAAAGTTGGAGATGGTTCAGAAGGAAGTGATGGGATAATATATAGAATTGGAACACATAGTCCATTAGGAGGGATTAAAGTAACAGAACAGTTAAAGTACTGAAACTAGGTTTCAAGTCACAAAGTCTTTTCTAAAGACAAAAAATAAAAATAATTATTGAACAAGTCATGAGACGCTTAAGTAGATTACTGCTTCACCTGTATTCATGTTTCCTCTACTAATTAAATGTAAGCTCCTTGAGGGCATGGACTGTTTAATTTTTGTATTTAATCTTTAATATCTAGTACAGTACCTAGTACAAAGATGGCACTTAATATATGTTTGTTGATTGGTTACCTCTCTGAAGCCTTCCTTGGCTTCCTCTTTCTCTTTCTCACTTGATCTCTTCTTCCTTTGATAATTGGAAATGATCTTTCTTTCCTTGAACACTTTGTCTTTTTCCATTCCTTGTTATGTATTCCTACTTCTCATTAGAGTCATCTGTTTCCATGGCTTCTGTCCCTTATGTTTTATGTAGAAATAGTTGCATTGAGGGTGCTTTGGTCAGGCCCACTGTTCCAGTTCTCATCATTGCACAATAAAAAACAAAACAAAAATGGCCAGGGGACATTGCAACTAACTCTCAAGTAGACTGTTTTGGTGTTAAACCAGATTAGCAGAAAAAAAATATTGTTCCTCAGAAGGACTTCTTTGTGGGTATTGGGTTTTAGACCCCACAGAGAAGACTTAGTTAATAAGTGTGCCATCTTTACCATCATGGCTATTTTTTGTTTGTTTGCTTTGGATTGTGACCTGTAGAAACCAAGTAGCTCTGGGCCTCATTTCTTCAAGAATAAAGGCCCATATTGAACAAAGCCTTGAGGAGAAATGGGAGAGGTTTGATTCTTTTTGAATTGAAATATTGGTGTCTAGAGAGCACTGAGTCAGCTTAATTTGTGAGGACGCAAGTTCCTCTGTGACCAGGTGAACTGAACCACTAGGCCGATCTTTCCTATAATTGATTTTAGGTACATTAATGATCAAAACTTTGTCAAAAAAAAAACAGGAAAAAGTAGAATGCACAAATGTCACTTATATAACAGCAGATTTCAACACCTAAGACATGAAGTCTTTGACTTAAAAAAAGAAGGAAAAAACCCTCTACAATTCCCTGAGAACTTTTGTTCTCCCAGCTGAATAAGGAACTTTCTTCATAACCTCCCTTTTCTAGACAAGGAAATAAGAGTCCCTAGCTAGGGAAAGAACTTACCCAAAGTCTCCACGGGGCACAAGTTTATGTTTTAAAGAGCAGATTCCAGTTTGCAAATGCCAGAATTCCACCTCTGTGCTTTGGCTTCATAGATGTGGCTTTTTCTCTAAAGGATGTAGAAGTCTTTCAAAGTTCCACTTGTAAATGGGAAGTGGCTTCTCACTTTATGGCATGATAAAAATTGTATGAAATTCAATACTTTTTTTTCCTTGGCCTTCTCACAAACTGTAAAAAATGGTCACATCTATACTAAGCCAAGTTTCATTTCCCTAGGTGCTGAGTTTAAGTATCACATTTTTCATCTTGGGGAACATTTTAAAAGCCAAGTTTTAAGGAAAAGTGAAAAGAAGCCATTATAGTCAAAATTTTTCCTACCCTATTTTGACCTCAGTCATGTTGAGATTCAGCCAGGATGGAAGAAAATTGGAGCACCTTAACCTAAAGAGAAGATTCGGAAAATATAAAACTAGCTTTCAAATTCTGAGGACTTCTCTTGTGGCTTCTCATGAAGTTTCATTCAACAAATATTTGTGAAGAGTACAATTATCCTCAGAAGTCTGTGCTAAGCACTAGGGTATGGGTAGGGATAGAATGTATGAGATATAGTTCCTGACCTTGAGGGGCTCTCCCTCTACTGGAACAAATAAGACAGAAAGTTAAAAGAACAATGTAAGAGTCAAATAATAATGGCCCATGATATATGCTCAATAAAGGCTGGAGACAGTGCTCTGTGAGTTCAAAGGACAGAAAGATTTGACAGGGGCAGCAGGGATGGGAGTGGGGCAGTAAGAAAAGGCTTTCAGGGATTATTTCTGAGCTAGATAGGACTTTTTTCAGATAATCTAGAACAGACATTGTCTTTTACACTTGAAGAAATGGAGAACCAGAGAGAAGTGATTTTGCCCATACCCAAAATTAGCTGCGGAATAGAGATTTAACCCAGAGAGCTGGACTTTTAGGGAGAGACTTGAATAAGATTTGGATACATAGAGGTGATGACATTCTGCATAAGAAAAATAGTGGGAGCAAATGCAAGAGAGAATGTACAAGGTGTGTTTGAGGGGTAGTGAGTACATGAAGCTGGTTAGATCCAAGTGCATTGTTAGGTTAGTAGTAGGTTGCCTAACCAGCAGATAATGGATAGGCTATAAGAACAAGTGCCTTCTGCTTCTTTCCTCCTATTCTTCTCAGGCTGACTTTCTAACCCCCTACTCAGTTATTCTAGCCATGCTGAACAACACTGTTGAGGCATAAAATTACAGAATTTTTTATTTGGAAGGGACCTCAGAGTACATCTCATTTAACTCACACTTGAGTAAGAATTAACTCTGTTAACAGCTCCTAACAGTCACCTAGACTTTGCTTGAAGACCCCCAATGAGGCAGAAACTACTAGCTCCCAAAGTAACCCATCCTACTATCATCTAGCCTACGAGTGGGAAACCTATGTCCTTGAGGCCACATGTGAACCTCTAGGTCCTCAAGTGCAGCCCTTTGACTGAATCCAAATTTCATAGAACAAATCCCTATAATAAAAGGATTTGTTCTGTAAAACTTGGACTCAGTCAAAAGGCCACCCCCGAGGACCTAGAAGGTCACATGTGGGCTCGAGGCTGCAGGTTCTCCACATGTGGTGAACCCTTCAACCTGTTTTTCCAACTTTAAGGGGTAGGAAGTTTGTCCTTCCATCAAGCCTAAATCAGTCAGTGTACAGCTTCCATCTATCTCTCCTACTTCTGCCCTCTGAGACAAAGCAAAACAGGATTAAATCTTTTTCCATGTGGCAAACCCTCTAAATACTTCAAAGGCTCTTATGTTCTTCTTGTCTTCTCTTCTCCAGTCTAAATAGTTTCAGTTTCTGCAACTGATTCTCACACAGAATGATCTTTAATTTTTTCTGTCCAACTTGGCCACCATCTTCTGTGTATGCTGTAGTGTATTGGTGCCTTTCCTAAAATGTGGCACTCAGAACTGAACACAGTACTGCAGTTGGGGTCTAATGAGAGCAGAATGCAGCGGGACACCTCATAGAATGCAGCCTCGGCTAGCATTAGTTTTTTGGGTTGCCATGTTGCACTGTTGACTTCCATTGAGCCTGCACTGCATTGGAGCCTTTAGATTTTTTACACAGGAACACCTTTCTAACCATACTTCTTATCCTGTACCTGTGAAACTAATTTTTTGAATCCATTTGTAGTACTTAAGATTCATCTCAATTAAATTTTATTTTAAAATCAGCCCATTATTGTGGGCTGTTGTGATTCTTTTGTATCTAGAGTTTGTCATCAAAATGATAAACTTGCCTTCTCTGCCTTTATTATTTATCAAGTAATTGATAAAAATATTAGAGAAGACCCAATCACAGCTGGATTTTTTATTTTGATATTTTGTTAGATAAGTTTGCTAAGTTTGATATTTTAAGTTAGTTAAGTTAACTGTCCTGAAATGTTGATCCTCTACTCTCCTTTTGCTATGCTAGATAGCACAGGCTTCTCTCTGAATTTATCTATCAATGACTAAAGAAGCTTGTTTTAAATCTGCTTCAGTTTATCTTGTATGTTAGGCAAACAGCATTTCTGCCTCAGTGAATGACAGAAAAGGCAGGAGCGATCTGAAGGATGGGAGAGAGAATATAAAAACCTGTGGGATGGGGGAGAGTTGTAAAGGCTCAAGTTAAAGGCCCCGTTTGTTCTCCAAGTATGTGAGTGGATCCTGATGTTCAGTACCAGGAGGACTGTATTATTGAATGTGATCCCCATCTTTTAGGAACTTATGTTTTCTTCTCAAAGCTGAGGGGTTAGAAAAGTTCCCTTTCTCCACAAGGACAGACCATTTATGTTGGTGCAAGCCATATGATTGATCTGCTGAACAACTCACTTGTTTGTATTCTTCAGAAAAATACTAAACCCCAAATTTTATCTTTGCCCTTTCTTCCCCTAAAAAAAGCATGTTCTAAAGTAGGGGCCTGAGAAATCATTCCTCCCCACACTCTTGATAGATTCTTAGTCTGATTCTCTGAGATGGCCTATTAGGATGGCTTTATATTAAGGTGGGGAATGACATGGTGTGATGGGAAGATTTGGAGTCAGATATCCAAGGTTGGATTCCCAGTTTTTTTCTTACTACCTGTGACCTTGGGCAGGTCACTTAAACCCTTTGAACCTCGGTTCACTCATCTACACAGTGAAGGTACTGGGTTAAATTACCTTTAATGTTCCATCCAATTCTATATCTATAATCTTATGAAATCATGGCAAAGATTGTTGAGCATGACATTGCCTCCAGAGTGATCAGAGAGTGCCGAGTTTGTAGCTGGCAAAAGTCTACTCAACTTTTTCCATCCAGTTTGTATTTGGTCTTATGTGAATTGACATCACCCACTAGGTTTGGGGAGGAGGAGAAAGGACCTGAAGGCAGATTCATTCATGTCACTACCTCCCAAATGAAATGTCAGAAAAGTATCCATCTTGTTGTTGAGCACATCATACCTTATTTTATTGTTTTTTAAAATTGCATAAAACTTTATTAAGTGCCTTTGATGTTCCAGGCATTGTGCTGTGGAGAAAACAGGCCCAGTCCTCAAGGAACTTACAATCTATTGGAACAATATTAATATAAGAAATTTTGAACACATCTCTCCCAATACCTAGTACATGATATGTATTTAAATATTTCTTATTTTTTGTAAATTGTATTTTTTCCAATTATATTTAAAGATAGTTTTCAACATTCATTTTTACAAAATTTTGAGTTTCAAATTTTTCTCCCTCTCTCCATTCCCTCCCCTCTCCCCAAGACAGCAAACATTCTGATATAGGTTATATGTGTGCAATCATGGAAACATCATATCTTATTATATTAACCAAATAGTAACTTTGGTATAGCCTATCCTGAACCTATATGACCTATGGAAGGGATTAGGCTTTTTCTCTTTTTAGTTAATTTGGATTCAATAAATAGCCACCATACATGGAGATGTTTCTCCAGGCTGTATTCTGGCCTTTTTTATTTCTTTATGTTCACTTCCTTATCAATCACATCCATTTCATAATAAAATCAACCTTGCCTTTTCTTTTGGAAGACCTGTGCTCCCCTGTAGCTCTACTCACCATCTCTAAAACTTTGAAAATCCAAATATCCCTTTCTTGCCACCACTACCCTATATTTTTTATTTCTATATTTGTATATGAGCTTCTTAAGGCCAGGAATCATTCCTTTTTGGTATTTGCATCCAGTGCTTAACACAGTGTTAAGCACATAGTATATAAGTGACTTTTTATGTATCCATTCATTTCATTCCCCCCGCTTCAACAGTTATTTAAATTTATACCCCAAATTTATATCTCTAGCCCTGGACCTCTCTCCATTACAAGTACAGAGGGTTATCTGAAGACCTGGTGGGGGTGACAGTGGGGATACCTAGGATCTAGCCAAGGAACCGTTGACAGGATCCACATCTGAAAGTGGGCAAGGTGAGAGCTGAACCATAGCAGCCAGTCTGCAAGTTTCCTCCCAATACCTGCTAACACTGAATTTTATGTATATCTTTTTTTAAAAAAATCCATTATTTCCTCAATTTTAATGTGTAAAATATCAAGCTTATAAATGAAGAAAAATTTACTAAAAACCTTCCCAAAGTGGTCATATTGACATAGTGAACTTTCAAGTTATTTACTCATTAAGGTTGCTTTGCAGAAAATGTTTAATCAGAATTCATGTTTTTGAGACAAATGTTAAACCACCAAAATTACATTAATTTGTAAGAAGTTATACAATGTGACCAAAATAAATTAAGAAATACATGCAAAAAATGAGATCTTTTTTCTTTTATCCTGCATAGGTTCATATATAATCTTCAGACATATTTTTGAAAAATAAGATATACTGCATTCTTTTGTTGTTGTTATTCAGTCATTTCAGACTCTTCATGATCCCATTTGGGGTTTTCTTGGCAGAGATACTGTAGTGGTTTGCCATTTTCTTCTCCAACTTCTTTTACAGATGAGGAATTGAGGCAAACAGGGTTAAGTGACTTGCCCAGTGTCACACAGCTAGTAAGTGTCTGAGGCTGGATTTGAACTCAGGAAGATGACTCTTCCTGACTTCAGGCCCAGCACTCTATCCACTGAGCTATGTTTATCTTTTAACTGTCCTCTGGGCCTCTTCACTTGGGCATCCCAGTGTCACCTTATACTTAATGTTCCTTGAACCAAACTCATCATAATCTTTCCTGAATCTCTTCATTTTCCTAACTACTACATTTCTTTTAGTTGTTCTACTCTTCTTTGGTAACCAGGCTTGAAACATTCATGTCATCATTGAGTGCTTTCCTCTCACCTTTCACATCCAAAGAGATAAAAATTTCTATTGAAATTATATTATTTATTTGAGCATTCATCAAACATTTATTATATATGTGCCATGAACTGGCACAATGTAATCTTACTTCTACCCCCTACTTACAAATCCATTGCTGCTACCTATATTAAGGCCTTCTTTACATCTTATCTGGACCAATTGACCAATTGGTAATCATTTATTAAATAAATTCTGTCTTCCAGACAAAGAATGATACTCTTCCTGTTCTTTAAGAAGCTTATGTCAATGAATGAATGAAAAAAGATTTCTCAAACACCGGCAATACAAAGTATTGAACTGGCAATACAAATAAGAAAACAAAACATTCTCTCCTCCAAAGAAGCTCCCATTCTAATGGAGAAGACAGCACATAAAAAAAGCTTCAGCTTTAAGTGAGATGGAAAGACCCCATGGTCTTTAGCACCCAGTGGAAAAGCAAATGCCAATACATCTTCTTTAGTGTTTTTTTTTCCCCACTGATAAATCAGTAGCCACGTCTGATGTTGAACCATTTGATAGTGCCAAGGACTTGTGGCACTGAGAACTTTTCCCCCAGGTCTTCAGTAGCTGTTTTTACTGAGGAGATGGACTATGCAGAAGCGGTTGCCAGATTGCATTTCCACAAGGGTTGATTTCCTAGATGATGACTGCAGGGGCTTGGCTGGACGCAGAGACTTAGATGGAGTGAGGAGGTCCAGGGCAACTGATGCAAAATCATCGTGATCATGGGCACAACAATGTTTAGTACATCAACTTCTGATTGCTTTTGACTAAATGTAACATGTTCTTGAAGCTTCTGAACCTGCCATCAAATTGTTTCCAAACCATCACAGTGGTCTGACATTTAAGCACAAATTGATTCCCAAAGAATAATCACATTTGAATGCTGTACACTGTGCCACAGGAGCTCCCTCATTCTCTTCTATTACTCTGCACCTGTATCCTATCAGCTGTGTAATCATGTGGTTTGGATGCTGCTAACATTTGCATTCTTACAGGGGAGGTGTCCGGCTTTTTGAAAACCATGGTGATTAGGCATGTGGCTTACAAGTTGTCTCAAAACTATCACAGACCATCACAAACATTCTGATGAAACAAATATCATATTGCTTCTCCTTGCAATATTAAAGCTGTTTTCTTATCCTTCCCTTATATTACT
Organism: Phascolarctos cinereus; assembly: GCF_003287225.1. Lineage (NCBI taxonomy): Eukaryota > Metazoa > Chordata > Mammalia > Diprotodontia > Phascolarctidae > Phascolarctos > Phascolarctos cinereus. The sequence goes on along the minus strand of NW_027555736.1, from coordinate 99,757,182 downwards.
CTTTTTTTACCGAGTGACTTTTCAAGTAAACTTATTGACAACGTTGGTCATCATTCATTAAAGTTTCTATGAGATTATAACTGGTTTGGCAGTAGTAGAAGAGATGAAAATCACATCTGAAGAGATTACAGCTATACTAAGGTTAGGGCAACTAGGTGGTATAGTGAACAGAGTGCTGGGCCTGGAAGTAGGAAGACTCATGTTCCTAAGTTCAGATCTGGACTTAGACACTTACTGCTGTGTGATCCTGGGCAAATCACTTAACACTATTTGTCTCAGTTTCCTCATCTGTAAATGAGCTGGAGAAGGCAATGGCAAGCCACTCCAGTATCTTTGCCAGGAAAACCCCAAATGGGGTCATGAAGAATCAGACATAATTGAAAATAGCCGAACAACAACAACAATTTTAGTCTACATATGAACATTGTTAAAAGGGAAGCAATATATGAAATTAAACTTCAAGTACATTTATATTTTAATATGATTCTTATCATTAACCGGTAAAAAAAGTAACTATTTTTCATAACTATTTTCATCAGGAAGCTAATTTTTTGTTTAAATAAAAAAGTCCAACATAGAAATAAAGTTTACATATTAATATTATGTTAGTTTAAACATCTTCTGAGTTGTAATTTATTTCATTAAATGCTATTTATAGTGAGCAAAATTTGTAAAATAAAGAAATTTAATGTGAAGTTTTGCAGATAATAGTAAGCATATGAGAGCTTGCTGTTACTTCTTTTAATTCTTATAGATTGTCCCACATAAAATATTCCTAATTGTTGTATAATTAGTTTTATAATTTTAGAGTTTTTATAATCATAAGTATAAAATTTATATTCTGTAATTTTCAATATAATTTTAATTAGCATTTTGGGGTAAAAGTTATTACTGTAGCTATTGTAAGCGCTTAATAAATAAATCTAAAGGAATATTATAAGTAGTATTTTAAATTACCCTGGGCATACTGTTTTGTTGTTGAAAAGAGTTTATATAACAAAAAAACAATGGAGACCACTTCTTTAGAGAAATAGGAAAGTTTGGTGGAGGGAACGCTTTTGCAGGAAAGATAGTAAATTTTGTTTACTATCGATACATTGAGTTTTAAATGTGTCTGGGACACATAGCCCCAAATATCTAATGTACAATTGGTGATTTGGGTTTGGCTCTCAGGAGGCAGACTAGGGATATACATCTATCTTCATGTGTATATGCATACATATTTACATGAATATATGTATATACATATATATCACACATATGCACATGTATATATGCATATACGCATTATGTATGTATATCTAAATCTATAAATTTCATCTGTACAGAGATGATAATTAAACCCATGGGAACTGATGAAATCCCCAGGAGGTAAAGGAAAGAGGGCTCAGGATAAAGTATTGATACTTGCCCACAGTTAGGGGATGTGATATGTATGGTCAAGCAGCAAAGGAGACTGTGGTCAAACAAAGAGAGAATAGAGTTATAAAACCCCCAAAAGAGGAGTTTTCAGGAGCAAAGAGTGGTCAATAAGACCAAAGGCATCAAAGATCAAGAAGAATGCCCACTGAGAAAAGACAATTGGATTTGTCTAGTAAGAGATGAGTTTGGTGAGATCTGAGAAGATTTGTATGAACTGATACAGAATGAAGTGAGCAGAACCAGGAGAACAATTTACACAACAGCAACACCCTTTTAATCTTCTATCTCTTCCCATTCTTTCCCCCACAACTGAATGGAACTTGAGAAAGTCACAAAACCACATTCCTTGGGTCCACTATATTCTCTCACTTCATGACCTCATTAACTCCCAAGGGTTTGATGGAAATCTCTATACAAATCAATCCCAAATCATATATCCAGCCCTAGTCCTCCTTCAGGGCTCTTATTCCATATCACCCACTTCTTATCGAAGATTTTCAACTAGTTGCCCCATAGATGTTTCAAATCTGGCATATTCAACACAGAAGTCATTATTTTTCTAAACTTTTCAGTTTACCTATTTCTATTTGTATCACCATCATTCCAGTTACCCAATTGCCATCTTTTCATTTTTCTCTCTCCAAACCATCTGTTTTATATATCTCTTTTTCCCACTCATATAACCATTTCACTAGTTTGGCCTTCATTTCCACTTACTCTCCTCTTTCAATGCCTTTTTAATTGATCTCCCTACCTAAATTTTCTCTTGGTTCCAACCCTTGCTCCCTCACACAGCTATCAAAGTAACTTTCCTAAAGCAGATGCCTGATCATGACACCCCACCTACTAAAAAAAACTCTAATGGTTCCTTAGGACTTTGGGATAAACTTCTCTGTTTTGTAATTAAAATTCTTTGTGACTTGTCCCATCCTACTTTTCCCACCTTTTTACACGCTACTCCCTTTCACATACTCTATTCTCTAGCCATATTGGTCCTCTTACTAACACCTATATCTAGTACTTCATCCTTTCCTTTTGTACTTTTTTCATTAGCTTTCTCCCATGTCTAGAATGCCTTCTTTCCTTGCTTCTATTTCTTGGGTCCCTGTTTTCCTTTAAAAGTAATCTCAAAGATGAGGTCTTTCCTAGTCTTCCCAGGTAGTAGGGCCTCAGGATAGCTAGGTGGTGCCATGGATGGAGCACTGGGCCTGAAATAAGGAAGACATCTTCCTGAGTTCAAATCTGGCTTCCTAGGCAAGTCACTTAGCCCTGTTTGCCCCAGTTTCCTCATCTGCAAAATGAGCTGGAGGAGGAAATGGAAAACCAATTCAGCATATTTGCCGAGAAAATCCCAAGTGGGGTCATGAAGAGTCAGATATTACTGAAAAACAACTGAACATCATCATTATCATCACTAGCATCTCCCCTCCAAAGTTACCTTATATCTTTCTTTCTATATAATTTACTATTGACATGTTTTCATAAATCCCTTTTGGATGATGATGATTACTTAGGCAGGAATTGGATTAACAAAGCTATGAACCAACTGGTTCCAGACTAAGCCCTAATGTCCTTTATCTCTTTATAGAAGCATACACATACACACACACACACACACACACACACACACACACACTGTAAAGTCCTCTGAGAAAACTCCTGGGAATACAGAAGGGTGGCACATGGCTACTTTGACCCAAAAGCAACAGACTAGATGTCCCCTGCCCCAGCTCTGCCACTGTCATTTTATTGGGGTAAAGTGCCATGGCCAGTTAGTGGCAAAGCTGGGGCCTGAGAGAGTCTCCTAGGTTTTACTGAATTCTTCATATTCTCCATTTGTCAATAAAAAGCCATAGGATCATAGATCAGGAGCTGGAAGGGATTTTAGATGTCATCTAGTCCAACCTGCTCATTTATGCAGGAGAAAATTGAAGCTCAGAAAGTTTACTGACTTGCCCAAAGTAACAGAGATAGTAAATGCCAGAGCCAGGATTCAGACTTAGGGACTTTGATATCGTACTAAGTGCTTTTTCCTTTGTACCATGTTTCTTTCCCACCTTCTATTCCATTTGTACAACACATATTGATTAGTCATGCCCTTATTGTCAGGCACGTATTTTATTTCTAGAATTTTGTTATAAAAATAGTACTGTTATGAGCATTTTTGCTCCAGCAGATAAGGGTTTTTTTTGCTGTTAACTTTCTTGGGATATAATCTTACAGTGAAATCCCTTAGTCAAAGAGTATAAACAGTTTGGTAACTTCTCTTATATGATTCCAAATTATTTTCTAGAACTGTTGAACCAATTCACAGCTCCATCAGTAACAGATTAGCATGCTTGCTTTCCTGTGACCCCACTGAAAATAAGTTTTTCCATCTTTGCCATCTGGATGGGTGTGAAGTTATATGCCAGAGTTATTTTAATTTGTAATTTTCTGGTTATTAATAATTTCAAACATTTCTTTGGTGGTTATTTTGTAGATTTTCTTCTTCTGAATACTATTTTGCTCATATCCTTTGACTACTTGATTACTAGAGAATGACTCAATTCCCCCATAGATTTTAGATGTATGATTTTGATCATAGTTCTTTAGTGCAAAGATATTTTTCCATTCTGCATCTTTTCTTCTATTTCTAGTTGCAAGTCATGTCTAATAAAAGCATCCTCAGAAATGAAATTGGAGCTATCCTTTTGCAGAAACCCATAGGACATAAGTGTAAGTGATATTATTAATCCCAATTAGATAGGGGAGGAAACTGAGATAAACAGAAGTTGTGACTTGTCCAGGGTCACACAGCTAGTAAGGGTCTGAGGCTAGATTTGAACACAGGTCCTCCTGACTGTAGGCTTGGCTCTCTGTCTGCTGAGCCACTTAGCTGACATTGCCACCAGCAGATTGAACCACTTCCCCACTGAAATACCAAAAGATTTGGTGGGTTACAAGAACTGTGGCTGGTGATCTGCTGTTGTTCAGTACTCTGGCCAGTGATCTAGTGGCTGCTACACAAGGCCCTCTGATTTATCCCCCACATACTTTTCTAACCTTACCTCCTTACCACACATTACTCTCTCTCGTGTGCTAGCCAAATTAGCCAAATAGTCGACTAATCTTGATTTTTCTTGATGAGTTAGTTGATTAAGAGATTCCTCAAATTCATTCCATACCTTCCTGTCTTCTTATATTTGCTTCTACTCCTCCCTGTGCCTGCAAGGTCCTTCTATCTGGCTTCTTATTCTCTATTTCTACCTTTCAGCAACCTGCTCAGCTCAGGTGCTCACTCCTCTATGACTCCCAATCCCTCCTGCCCCCTATTAGAAGTCATGTCTTCCTTGTGCTCTACATAACATTCTGTACCTTTCATATATATTTTTCACATCTTTTGTTCAATAGTTATTTGTGTCCATGTTGCGTCCTTCTCACTAGGTTGAAAACTCCTGGAGGGTAGTGACTATGTTTAATTTATCTCTATCTCCCCCAGTGCCTAGAAAAGTGCTTTGTACCTAGTAGTTGCTTAATAAAAGTTTGTTGGTTTGAATTGAATGAGCTCAATATGGTACAGAACATAGTGAACATACCTCTAGGGGCTGGCAGCCTAATGAAATTGACGGGAAACATATTGCAGGAATTTTTGCTGCTGCTGAGATGGAACAGAAGGGAAACAAACCTGATTGTGACTGAGAAAGCAGAGAAATCTCTAGGGGAAGTCTGAAAACCCTCAGGTATCTCAATTCAGTACTAAGAAACTCACATTTGAATGCAGGGCAAATTAGAAAGCATTTGGGGGATTTTTCAGGCAAATGTCAAATTTGCCCAGGGTTGCTGGGCACCATCTGGCCATTGTAACTGTAGTTGCCTAGCTGTATGAGTAAAATGCATTGGATTTCATTTGAAAGGAAAGGGGCTGAAATTATGGCTCATATTTTATACTTTCATTGGTTTAGAACTGTAAGGAGCCATAGAGATCATTTTGTCCAACATGTATTACAGGTGAGGAAACCGAGACTGAGAGTGGAGGGGATTTTCTCAAGGTCACATAGGTAAATCAAGGATTCAAAACCTGACCCCAGAGTCAAAAATTTCTCTCCAGCACCACATGATCTCCTACTCAATAGTTTATATTTTGCAAAATGGTTTTCTCAAATCATATTTCAAGGTAAGTAGCATAATTGACAATTTCTGTTTTACAAATCAGAAAACTTTTGGTTTAGAGAACGAAAATGAGTTGTCCATTGTCAATAGATAAGTGTAGGTGTTAGAACTGGATCCTGCTATTCTGACCCCAAATATTGATGAGAATAAGAAACCCAAGGAAGCTGATACTTCATCATAAGGATGGGGGACCTGGGGTTCAATGAAAAGGAAATCTCAACTATGTAAACAAACTATCAGGTGGTTGTTTAAAATTCAGTCATACTGGACTTAAGAGAATGATATTTTAAAAATCCTTGCATTTCTAGAGAAAGTAAAAGACTGGCTAATATTTCTTTAATGTGAGATTTTCTTGTGCTCATGTGGAATTCCCCTATAAAATCCTAACTCAGAGCTGCAGAATCATCCCTTTGGGCTTTGGTTTACCCAATTTCATACTACTTTTGCTTAGGTGCTGCTTTTCTCATAAGAAGCTCAGGTCTACTCCTGACCTGTCCCTCAAAAGAAACTCTAACAATCACAGGTTTTCCTTAAGTTTCAGAGTACTTTCAGAGGAAGCACAAAGTTGTGAATAGAAAGCTGGCCTGGAGCTAGAAGGATCTAGGATTAAATATTCCCTCTGACACATTGGTTGTGTGACCCTTGGTAGGTCATGTAATGTCCCAGTGTCCCAGGCAATTTTCTAATACTATAAGTTGAAGAACAGGTGTCAAAGAATGTGCACTAGCAGAGGAAATTGGGGAGGCCCCTCCTTTCCTCTGATTGGCGATGGTGGGAGTTGGACCTTGGGGAGCCCCTCCCTAATCCTCTACCATTTAAAGTGAGCATATAGGGAATTCAGCTCATCATTTCCCACCCAGCTGACCTCTTGGATTCCATTATCTCCAGAAATCCATCATTCTGCAACATGAAATCAACTCTATGACTCACACCTTTTCAGATAATTTCATACCCTAGGTGAAGGACTGCAACATGTCCCTGGGCAAGGTACTCCCTACATTCTCCCCTTTTTAGCTTCTTTTTATGTGTTGTCTTCTTTCATTAGATTGTGAGCTCCTTGAAGGCAAGGGAATATTTTTAGTTTTTCTATGTATTCCCAGCACTTAGCATGGTATCTTGAATATAGTAGGCACTTTATCAGTGTTTATTAACAATTGACTATTGAAGGATTTCTTCACTAGGAGCTCCCATAGAGATAAAATTAAAGGTCTAGTTAAAAATAAAAAAAATACTTTAATATATAACACTTTTCTGGACTGGTTTTCAAGCTTGTGTTACTGCTTGCAGATTTGGTTTCCAGAGAGTGGCTACTACTCTCTACATACACTCTTCTAAAACTTTAGTTCATAAGCCCCAACCAGTGTGCTTCCCATTGACAGCCTGTAGAATCAATTAGGTCTTACCAAAGTCATTTACTCAGATGTGAAAGTAAAAAATAATAAGTATAGAAGATCTTTCCTCTTCCCCCTCCCCCCACCCCAAACCTAGAGTGTATTCTTTTAAAAATACACATACTATTGATGGAAAAAGTGAGCACAGAACACAAGAGTAATGAAGTACATGTGTAGAGAATATATATGCCAAGGCAACTCAAAACTTCGTAACTTCAAACCCTGAAAGTCATTTTTCTCTTTGCATAGTTCTCTCTGTAGCCCAGCTCTTGGTTGCTAGTGCTATCTCTCTCTTGAGTCCACAGCCCATTGCTTTTCTGTTCCCCAAAGCTAATTTCTTCCCATTGGTTATCTTTCTATAGCTTTGTCTGTCTGGAATGTATATCTCTGTTCCTTCAGTTGTGCCTCAAAACCCCCGAACTGATGAACTCTAGAACTATTCAATGGGATGCTTCCCTCCAAGTAAGTTGCTGATAGATGTGATGGCAAATTTGGGTGGGGGGATGAGGAGAGGGAAATCCCTTCCTTTCTCCCTCTTCAGGAGTATTTTCTAAAAAGGTACCCTGAAGCATGTGCTCCCTAGAACTCATAAATAAGTATAATTTTAGTTCATCTGGGATTACATCCATCTTCCCCAACCAATGGGATAGCCCTTTTTCATTCATTCAGAGAAAGAAGTTCAGTATTGGGATGTAGACACACTTTTAAAATTAGTTTACCACATTGTTATTTCTTTGTGATTACATTCTGGATGGATGGGTCAGTCAAAGATCAACTCAAACACATATCTATCTATCTATCTATCTATCTATCTATCTATCTATCTATCTATGCAGATAGGGTAAGTATTATCATTCCCATTGTTGATATGAGGAAACTGAGGCTCAGTTAGAAGTTGCCTAAGGTCATACGGTTAGTAATGGTAGAACCTTGTCTAGATCCTAAGACTCCTTTCTCCCAATTCAGGACTTGTTCCATTGTACCACAGTTATCAATTAGGCATAGCCTGCTATGGCAGTATACTAGTGAGAAGTGTGTTTCAGCCACATGAATCTTTTCATGCTTTGATATTCATGTCACTTCCAAACTAACTTGCTTAAAAAACAGCAACAACAGTTGTAAATTGGCAATTTCTAGTCTGAAGGCCTACTGCCCAGGAAAGGCATTGGTATGCTGTCCTTTGGATTCAATCTTCTCAACAACAACCCTGGAAATTATCCCACATGAATAGAATGACCCTTCCTTACGTTCTTTTTTTAAAGGTATATGATTTTACTATACATAATTTAAAAAATGACTATAATAGTTGCCATACCCACCATCCTTCTAGTCATTCAGTTCACTATTTTGGTGTTATCCTCAATTGTTTTCTTTCCTTCTTTTCCAACATCCAATCAATTGCCAAACATTGTTAATTAAATCTTGTCATATCTTTCTTAGGTTTGTTATTCTCTGTGCTCATGCAGCCATCATCCTACTTCAAACCCTTATGGCCCTACTTCTTGGACTACTGCAATAAACTTCTTCATTGTACTCTCGGTTTCTAATCTCACCTGTTCCCAATCCATTCTTCACATAGCTATTAAAATCATCTTGCTAAAGCACAAATCTGTCCACGCCACTCTCCTGTCCAAGAATATTCAATGGTTCTCTATTACTTCTAGGATAAAATACTGTGGCAGGTGAAAAATGAAATGACTGAGGAAACAAAGGTTTGAGCTTCTGGGTATGTCGATTTATTAAGCAATGCATACCAATTGCACAACAAATCGGGAACAAGACTCCTCAGCTTTGGCACTGGACCCTGAATACAGGGGGAGACAGATTTTTATGCATTAAAAACACTTAATCAAAAAAGACCAATTAATTAAAAGAAAATGATTAACAAGGATACAAAATTAGGTAATCTGATTTCTAGCTGGAGGAAAGGTTAGGGACTTTTTAAGTTGGGAGGGGGAGAGTGAATATCTACAATTCCCTGAAATCAGAAAAAAGAAGTGTCCCATTCTCCTCAAGTGTCTTTATTCACTCAAAGGAATATGGGGACAATAACTGATCAACAATATGGAGGCCAGTTTTCAGATAAGTCATATGGGTTGCTTGAGATTTATAATTGTGGGAAAACTTGTGTCAATCTGTGGATCTGACTGAGTTTCTGGTGAACATAACCTAGGTCTTAGTTAATGGTCTCTAAGTAGTAGGTAGAGGTGATCCATGTTCCCAGCCACACAGGTAAAGTTTTCTGACAATTCCCATAATTGAATAAAGTTTTCTCACAAGACAGAAAGTGGACTAGATCCATTACTGAATATAAAAGGAACTGAGCCAGCTCCAAATTTGAATCACAAGATGGAATCAGTGTAGTTCACTCAGCTCCCACAATACAAACTCTTCAGCATTTAAAGCCCTTCATAGTCTGATTTCACTCTACAATTCAGGTTTATTTTGTACTCTTCCCTTTTATGCTGTCTCTGTTCAGGTCAAATCGGCTTATTTGCCATTCTTTGAATCTGGCATTCCATTGCTTACCTCCATGCTTTTGTACGGGCTATTTTCCATGCCTGAAATGTACACCCTATCCTCATCTTTTGAGGCTTTGCTCATGGGGCATCTCTTTTGGGAATCTTTTTCTGACTCTCCTAGTTTTTAGTATTTTTTTTTTCATGCTCAGATTATCTCACCTACACTTATGTTTTTATTTATTGTATTTCTCTGACTCCCCAGTGGAAGGCTCTTTGAAGGCAGGAAATGTTTTTTTAAAAAAATAAATCTTTGTATTCCTAGCACATAATACTATGCATACTATGTACTTCATATAGGGTGATATGGAGGATAGAATACTAGGCCTAGAGTCAAGAAGACTTAATGAATTCAAATCTCATCTAGACACTTGCTAGACAAGTCACTTAACTCAGTTTGCCTCAGTTTCCTCATCTGTAAAATGAGCTGGAGAAGGAAATGGCAAACCACTCCAATATCTTTACCAAGTAAACCCCACAGTTATACACAACTGAACATAGCTCTGCTTGAAAGGACAGGACTAGAGAACCTTGAGCACAGGCATGTCCTTTGTCTGCCTATGGACTCATTAGAGAACAATAGGTCTAGAGGAATTCAAGTTCAAATTATGTCACCATATTAAGTTTTCATTTGTCCTCATTAAAACCTCGGGCCAGTTTAGAAAGTGATCCCATCTAGCACTGCAGGGTTGGAGCTTTCAGGGAAAACCCATTACTTGACTGCTGCATCCCTGCCTGAGGTGGGTTTCCAAGCCTAGCATTGGATGCTTCTTATTTCTTTTATTCCAGATGAGATGTCCTCTACCTCCTCCTCCCCCTGCCCAGGGCTCCTTGAATAATCACATAGCCTAAACTAGGATGTCAAATTAGTTTTATGCATTAGGGAGGATGAATTAGAACAGAAAGGGATGAATGAACAGAACATTCACTAGGGGTGGAACTGATCATCAGACAGTAGAAATATGGTGGTAAGTGACTTTCTGGTTGTAGGTAACAAGAAAAGATTTTCTGTTAAATGACAGAGGGGAAAATTAACCAATGCCTTTCCCCTTGCCCAGAACCTTCAGGAAATTTCATAGAGGGGGCATTTCATGTAACTTGGATGCTGACCATGCTATCACACTGCTCACATCAACCATGAGAGCACCTTCACAATCAGCATCTCTCATAGACTTTCTGGATGCCTGTGGTATGAGTAAAACAATTTGGGGTATTGATGTTGCCGTCATATCTCTCAGAATAAAGAACATGTCTCCTCCTCTTAAATCCTTTGTCTCTCTTCCATCTTCTGCCACTTTCTTCCCAGAATTCACTGTGAACTAACTCTTGTCACCCACATACAACAGCCTTTCAGAGTTTCTCTCCAAGACATCTGGTACCATGCATTCTGGGAATTCTTGTGCCTGCAGAGGAGAGCTGTAAAACGCTTGTTGAATTGGCTGTCTGTTCCACCTAGGCTTCAGACTTTTCTGCTGCCATTAGTATGAAAAATGGATATAAAATACACACAGATAAGGATGTACTGCCTCTCTGCTTAGATATCAGGTGGCTAGAATGAGGTGCTAATAAAACCAAGCTTCTTTCTTGCGGAAGTAATCAGCTTTGCTCTGTCCTGACTTCATCTAGCTTTTTGCAAATACTTGTATTGTTCACCTGTGATTGATCAGATGAGAGCGCTCATGACTCAGCATACCCACCCCTCCACTACAGGACAAATAGTGCGTCAGAGACACCCCCTTATTACATGAAGAATGTGTCATTGCTCTTGCTAAGGAGAAAATGGTAAACAAAGAAAATCATTCAGAATTATTTAGAATGGTGTCCCTGATCCGGCCCAGTCATGAGTTGTATATGAGAACTCATCTGGGGACCACGTGAGTTTCTAATAAAAGAAACAAAGTCTTTTTCCAAAATGTATGTTGCCACTATCTCTGAGCTCAAGCCATCAGTACAAAGGATGAGAGGCAACAGGTTGGAAACCTGGTTATGATGCTAGTCATTTCCAATGCCAGAGGACATTGGGAGCGGGAAAAGAGGATTCTCCATTGTCTTTGTTAAATAAGCCACTATATAGGCACACTTAATCACAAGCAATGCAGTAGGGCAGCTAGGCGGCATAGTGGATAGAGCACAGGCCCTGGAGTCAGCAGGACCTGAGTTCAAATGCAGACACTTGACACTTACTAGCTGTGTGATCTTTGGACAAGTCACTTAACCCCATTACCTCACCAAAAAAAAAAAAGCAGCAAAGCAGTGAGGTTGTCTTAGTCTTCTTATTACTTCTCTATACTGTTGTTTTTTAGACATGAAGAACTCTTGTTTGCTAATTAAATTGTATGCTTTTACATATGCATATTTATACACACTTTAAAGGTAGTTAAGCATGCTGTAGTTGGGACAATGGTTTAGAACAATGGGTTATGAATTTTGGGAAAAGCCAATGGATTTCTCTCTAGAAAGTGGTATTCATAAAACAAAACAAAACAACTTTTGCCCTCCAGTTAAGGGAAAGCTAGGAGCATTAAACCTATGCCATCTTCTGCAACCTTTGGAAGAAGACAGATTTCTTCCTTTTTTAAAACTTCAAATTTGTTTATTTATTATTTAGATGAGGAATTATTTAAGTCATCACTGAGCTTGTATTCATACCCAGTCATGAGCTAGACTGTAAAAGGTGACAAATGGCCTCTTACCTTCCAGTTTATAGTCTAGTTAAGGAGAAGATATATAGGCATTATGCAATATTGTAAGGCACTTCAGTAAATGCCAAATGGATAGTAAAAGTAAGTAAGTGCTGTAGAAAATAGGAAATGGTGAGGTTGATGAAGGCTAGAATAACCAGAGGTGGTTTTATAGAAGAGGTAAGACTTCAATTGAGTGTTAAAGGACAGGTAGATTTGTATAGATGGATTTGAGGGGATAGTTGGGGGACATATGAGACTAAAGCAGGAGCAAAGGCTTAGCGTCAGAAACCAGCATGGTGTATTCCAGGTACAGTGAGAGGACTCACCTGCTTATAATAGCAGGTTCATGTTGGAGAGTAATAGAATATAAGGTAGCATTGTATAAAGAGATTTTCCTTGGAATTATGAAGACCTGAGTTCAGGTCTTACACCTATTTGACCCCAAATAAATCATTTGACCTTTCAGTATTCTCTAATACTAGAATTTGAAGAACAGCTACCAATCTGCTTTGGTAGAAGGAATTCCCTAAACAAAGCAAGTCAAAATGAAAATCACAGGTTTGCTACAAAAAAACAACAACAAATCTTAAGTGTTATGGTAGGGGAGGGGAGGAGAAGGGAGGAGGGAACAAACATTTATTAAGTGCATACTGTGTACCAGGCACCATGCTAAGCACTTTACAAATATTATCTCATTTGATCCATGGAGAGTTAGGACAGAGCTAAAATGTGGATTATCAGGCTGAGAAATTTGGATTTTATCTTATAGATTGTGAGAGCCATCCTAGATTTCTAAGAAGAGGAATAACATCAATTTCAGAATCATCCTCCCTGTCCCCACCCCCACTTCCGCCACCCCCATGGCAGTTGTTAAGCCTTGTCAATTCTACTTCTACCATATCTTTCATATCTGTTCCCTTCTCTCTATTCAAACCATACCACTCTGATTCAGATCCTAATCACCCTTTTTTCTGCACTACTGTAACAGCCTCCTGGTTGGTTTTCTTGTACAGCCTCTTCAGTTCATTATTTGACATTCTTAAAATATCTCCCTTGTACAAGTAGCTTATCTGGCTCTTTATTTCCTTTAGAGTAAAATGCAAACTCTTCTTTTTGACCCTTAAGTCTAAGGGTTACAATCTGGCTATATTCTGTATTTTCATGCTGGTTATAGATCAGTTAGTCTCATGTACTCTATGATTCAGCCAAACTGTCCAGTTTGTGCTCTGGACATGATAGTGTTTCCTGTTTCTCTGCCTTTGCCTGGATTGTCTCCCATATTCTGGATGCCTTCCCTGCTCACCTCTGTATTTTGGAAATTTTAGCTCCTTTCTTGGCTTAGCTCAACTTTGGTCTCCTACATGAGGTCTTTCTCAGTTCTCCCAGGCTCACCCCATGAAATTGCTTTCTATTTCTATTTTGATTTTTACTTATCTGTGTTTTTACTTATTTTTACAATCTTATTTGCCTATAGCAAAGATCATTGGTTCTCATACTATTTGATTTCAGGGCCCTTTCATATTCATAAGAATTACTGAGGGACCCAAAGAACTTTTGTTAATATAGATGATATCAATTCACATAAAGCTGGAAAGACCAACTAGGAGGCTATACAGTAATTCAGGAAAAAAAAAAGGTGATTAGGGCCTGAATTACAGTGGTTATGATAAAAGGAAGGAGAAGAGAATAGATGCAAGAGATGCTGTGGAAGTAGCATTGACGAGTTACCATCTTACAAATGAGAATAGTTTTGCTTTCTCAGACTCACTGAAATGGTCTTAGAGATACCCAAGTATTCCTGGATCATACTTAAAAAATCACTGGTATAGAAAATGGACTGGACGGGGAGATGTCTTCCTGTGTTGCTCAGTTTCTTTAGGAGTCATTAGCCATGAAAGATAAGGAAACTTATAAGCAAACTAGCCATGAGTAAAGAGGGATCCTAGCAGATGGCCCTAGCCAGGATCTCCTGGCCTGTGACTCTACAGTTAACTCAAGGGAGATACTTTCAAGGATAAACTTCTGATCACAGGATTATAATTGACTTGGATGAGCAATAAAAAGGTTCTTAATGATTCTGATATGGCTGAACAAGGAGTTCCTTTTTGAAATCAGATTTTGAAAGGACATATACCAGAGCAGGGAAGCAGGGGCACCTAACTGAGGAGCCATACCAAAAATGACAAGGTCCCGCCAGAAAATTGTCAGGAATGCTAAAGCTTGTCATGAATTGTACTTGTGATAAATGCTAAGGGCAATTAAAATTCCTATTTAGCTGTACTGGGGGAACAGGAAGATCTAAGAAGGGATAAGTAGTGTCCCTTCTTATTATGGATGAGAACTTCATAGATGACAGATGGAAGGCAGAAGTACTCAGATCCTGTCTTGTTTTCTGAGGAGAATGCTTTTCAGACCAGGGAGAATAAAATGAACATGCCTAACTGGGAGTTGAAATCCAAAGTAAGGGAAAAGATGCCAGAAGAATATGAAGCTATTCTAAAAGAGTTCAAGTCACTTGACCTTGATGAATTGCATTCTATAATAATAAGCAATCTTGATTACTGAACTACTTCCTATAATCTCTGAGAAATCCTGGAGAATGGGAGAGATGTCTGAGGACTTGAGATGGGTAAATGTCATCCCGTCTTTAAAAAGAGGAAGAAGATAAATAATTCAGCTGATAAGGAAGTGAGTTTGATCTCAATTCCTGATAAAATGCGTATTCTTTAAGTGTTCAACAGATCTGTGATATTATCAATAGCAATAGTCTCTCCACTGATGTTCCATTGCTGCCTTCTTATTCTGTGATTCTTTTTTTTTCCTTTTTTTGCAAGGCAATCAGGATTAAGTGACCTGCCTAGGGTCACACAGCTACCAAGTATCAAGTGTCTGTGGCTGGATTTCAACTCAGGTCCTCCTGACTCCAGGGCTGGTGCTCTCACCACTGCAGCACCTAGCTGCCCCTCTGTGTGATTCATGTCCCCATTTTTTCAAGCATCCTTTACCATAAAAGAGTTGATGTGCTGTAAATCTTTCTCTTGGTCCTTTGTGTATTGTATAGATACTGTTTCAGAACCTGGACTGTCCTCTATTTATGTCTCTCTTGCTGCATACCAGCTTTCCTCCTTTTCTTGCTTTTATATTTACAGAATGGTATTGCTTATACTACTTCTTGTGCATAGACTATCACTGGAAATATGATTCAACCCACTTGTATCTACCACATGTCTTTCTGTGGCCTTTGGATCATTGACTTATTTTGATTTTTTTTTGAAAATTGGAGTGTTCCCAGATTTGCAACTGTACAGTGTTGCTAGAAGGACATTTATGTTAAAAATATGAATTTTTATGCTAATGAGCAGCTTGGTGTTAAAAGAACTGCAAAATTTCCTAGATGTGATCTCACTCTAGTCCCTTTTCTTATTTAATTTGGAATTCAGCTCATTATACATTGCTTGTCTCAGATATATGTTCTAATATACCAACTAAGTCATAATCTGGGCAACAAGTAATTTTTATCATTGAGTTTTTCTTTTATGAATTGTTCAGATGTTATACTTTGCATAATCATGACTCTCCTTGAGGAAACCTTGCGATGTTCTGGAACTTGGTGAAATGAGCACAATGTCATCCACAGATGACCTGTGGATGGTCTGGAGGATCTCCTCATCTACATAGATTTTCTCTGTCATTTGAATCTTTCTTTTTCTACTGTTTCTTTCCCTGCTGCATACAAGCATGCTCAAATACCTCGTCCTTAAAAAAACTGTTACCTTATAGGTACTTGCTTGCATCCTGTCTCACACTCTCTCTATGAATATGTTAAACTTCTGGTGAATGTGTCTATTTTATGCTCTGCTTAATTTAATAATCAGAGGGACACTTAACATAGTTATCTCTGTTTGCTCTTATTAAGGAATTTCATATAACTAATTTATATGAGAGACTCCTTATTGGAGGATAGATTCTAAAATTGCATTTTGCTCTACCAAAACTAGTGCCTTTTTATAGTCACCAACGACAAAACAGCAACAAACTAAGCAGAATCTTACATTTGCTACACCTTTTAGTTAAATGTAGGACTGCAAAGATATAGTTTGCTTTAGAAAATTTTTCAGGAAAACCAACTTGTCTTTTTAAAAAATTATTTTATTTTTAATTTATGGAATAAAACAAGCATTTTCATGGCATAGTATAACAAAAAAGATGATTATACATGAAACTACAAAATCTATTATGTATGACTTGCTATTCCTTTAAAATATATAATTATCATGTACATTTTTTTCTTTTTTTTTCCTTCTCTTCCTTCTGCCTTAGAGATGGCTGCTACTAGACACAAATAAGTATACACACATACACATACACACATATATGTAAAATTATTCTATACATATTTCTTTCTCTGGCTGCAGATTGTGTCTTTCTTCATTTGTCCTTTATAGTTAATTTGGGTATTTATATTATTCAAAATGACTTAATCACTCAAAGTTGTTCTTAAAACAAGGCTGTTCTTATCTCATATTTTCTTAAGGATCCACACTCGGTATGTAAGTAGATTATTCTCACAACAATTTTATAAATATGAAAAAAGGAGTATATAAGTTTGTAGTTATTGATATCCCTTATTGATTTTTTGGAGGAGTTATATCAGCTATGATTTCTTCACATTCTTTTGATGTCTTGCCCTTCTTAAGAGGTTTTATCAAAATCTCTCTTAATGCTTTTAGGATTGAAACTCCTCCACCATGGGTTTCCCTATTGTTTATATGACCTGGTTAAATAGGTCTTCATGACTTGATCTTCTTCAACTCCTTCCTATAGCACATTGAAGTTTGGGGTGTTAAGATCCAAAAGTGATGACTTCTTCATTGTCATAGTATCATAGACTTGGAGTTGGGAAAGACCTTTCAAACTTTCATTTTACAGATGAAGAAATTGAGACCCAAAGAAGTTAACTAATTTGATCAGTCATATATGTTATAAGTCACAGAGAAAGGATTGAAATTTAGTTTCTCTCTCTACAAATTCAGGTTGCTTTTCATTATACCATATTGTCTCCCATTGCTGATGAAAAAATAAATCATAATGGTAACTCTCAGCAAATCTGTTCCATCCTCCATCTATTTATTTTCCTCCTGTCAGCTCTATTAATGAATAGTCTTGGGCCATTGTGGTTTAATTAGGTCTTCTCTAAGCTTTTCAAGTTTTTTCCATTTCTCCATTTTTAAAAATGAGGCAATTCAGCTTACAATCTTCTTCTACTATCCTCTTCCATGGTGTTTTACAAATGAATTAGAATTCTAACCTGAAATTGCCTTTCCCTGCCATTGACAAAGACATGACACATTTGCTTGCCAAAGTTGACTTTTCTAAGCTCTTCTTTGTGGTGACTTCTTTATGGTGATTAAGCTCATAGGAAATGGCAATAAAGTCAATAACTTCCCCTTTTCCTGTTAACTTTGTTTTTTAGCTTTCGTCTTATTTTAATAGATTAGATTGAAGCTGTTGCAGCTGGATACAGGATGCTCTTTCCATCATTATCTTTTCTTCTAACTTGACCTATGTTCTAACTAGTCAATGGTATAACCACTGATATGATTCCTGAATCAGTTATTCAGTGAACATCACATATAGCACCTTTAGATTCTCTGCTTGTAGAATATTTTCGTGACATATAATTGTTAGGCTACTGTGTAGTCTATGAACTTTTGACCCCATTTGTTTTTCATATGTGAAGTATATTTTCCATAATTTTCACTATTCTTCTCTCTAACCACCTTTTCATTGAAGCTAACGAATATTGAAGCATATGTTGACATGTCAGCTTTTTCACAGAATTTATCTTATCATCTGCAACAGATGTTAATTCATAAGCTTCAATTACCTTCTTGGTGGTTTTGTTTGTTTTTTGTTTTGCTTATGGTCATTTTGAGAACTGTCAGATAAGGAGGAAAGAGTGTCCCATGAAACAGTTTATCCCCAGCTTCTGTCTTGGGCCCTCTTTTCCCCTCTCTTTTCTTGGTCATCTCATCAATCCCCAGATGAATAATTATGGTTTCTAAAAAAATGAGGCAGATTTACATACCCAGTCTCAGTCTCTCCCTGGAACTCCAGTCCTGTATCACCAATTGCCTATTGGATGCTTTAAACTGATGTCTTAGAAATGTCTCCAACTCAGTATGTCTAAAACAGGACTTATCATCCTTCCCCTTGATCACTCCCTTCTTTCAAACCTATTTATTTATTTATTCATTCATTCATCTATCTATCTATCTATCTATCTATCTATCTATCTATCTATCTATCTATCTATCTATCTATTGGTGAGGGCAATTGGGGTTAAGTGACTTGCCCAGAGGCTGGATTTGAACTCAGGCCCTCCTGACTCCAGGGCTGGTGCTCTATCCACTGCATCACCTAGCTGCCCCTAAACCTTTTTATTCCTGTTAAAAAGTACGTCAGTCTTCTAATCTCTCAGGTAACCATGTTATCATCCACAATAAGGACAAAGATAAAAAAGTCTCTCAAGAAACTATATTCTAAAAGAGGAGGGCACCACATATAAGGTAGTGATGATCTGAGAAGGCTGTTTTGGTTTAGGAAGACACAGGGATGATGAATAGAGTCACAAGGCAAATGACTGACATGTCCTCTTAGGAATGATAGTTCTGGCATCAGAAAGAGATGACCTCTGAGGTGCCTTCCAAAGAGCAAAGGCTGTAAGTTGCAGAGAAGTTGCCAATCTGCACTAGTAGAAGAAAGATTTTTTTTTTTTATGTGGGAGCTCCTTGTATTAGTGAAATCACAAGTCTAGGCCCTATCTTTGATTTGTTTTTAGATTCTTGTAATTCTCATTCAGTGGTAAACTAACTTTAAAGTTGTGTCTATACCCTAATCCTGAACATCTTTCTCAGTGAATCAGAAAGGGCAATCCTATTGGCTAAGGGAAGATGGTGATTTTAAGGACACTTTCTTCGGTCAAGTATAAATATCAGAAAGTGAAATTTGTTTTAAAAAGTTTAATGACTCCACTGACTTTTCAGTTTACATTGGAAAGAACACATGATTCTGAACTATTTTTGTTTACTTTTTATACATATTTTGTAAGTAGTTGGTTGACTTACAGTCCCTTAAACAGGACATTTTACCTCCTATCTCTGTGCCTTTGCTCTAGAATTCCTAGAATTCTCTGCTTTCCTACCTCTCTTTGCCTCTTAGTTTCTCTGGTTTCCTTCAAGATTCAGTTCAAATCCCATCTTCTATACCTCCAACCTCCCCCTCAGTGCTTTCCACTCTCAAATATCTTTCCTCAACTCTGTATATATCTTCTAAGTACTTAGTTATTTACATGTGGTCTGCCCCATTAGAATGTAAGCTCCTTGAACTGTTTTTTCCCTTTTTTTTTTGTATCTTCAGCACTTACCACAATGCCTGGCACATTGTAAATGCTTAATACATGTTTGTTGACCATTGACTAGCTCTTCTTCCCAGGGCAAATAACAAGTTGAACGTTAGTGTCACTTTCTCCACTAAGTGTTCTCCTCTGTGCTTATAATTTTAGGAAAAAAATAAAATAAACAAAAACACTACAAAATCTTTGCTTTAATTTAGTCTGAAGAAGCTTAGTTTATACCCCACCCCCAATAAGTTATTTGTTTCTTTTTTGCATATAGATTTTTGCTGATAACAAATTGTTCTAGGGTTGATGAAAGCATTTGTACAAGTCTTCACTGAGAGAGCTGCCTTTATTTCCAATTATCCAACTCACTGGCTGCTAAAGTCATAGACAAGAGAAATTAGTTACAGAGGCAAATTGCTTTGTTGTGTTTCTCTTCTGAGCCATAATTCACTTGGAGGGACATTCAAGGCTTCGTGCCCCCTCCTTATTCAAAGTGCAAGTGTGTGCATGAAAGCTTTCTCACTCCGCAGGTTCTGTCTGTCATGAGTGCTACACATTAGTTACCCAAATGAGGAGTAATGACATATTTTCCTTATCATTTCTTCTGTGCAGAAGTCAATTGAGTTTTCTGTTATTTCTGTAAAAACAAACTGCTGCTATTTACAGTCATTGAACATCCAAAATTAAACCATATCTCAATTTTTTTAAGGATAGTAATTATCATGTGTTCCAACTTACTGAAAAGACTGAATTTTTCAGTAGCTGAGTCAAGCAGATTTTTTTCTTAGGGTAGGGTAGAGGTGAAAGAGATGGTCCAGTCCTGTGATTTCACTAAGGATATGGAACTCTTGGTGTGGAAATTCTCTCCACCCACGTAGGAGAGCAATTGTCTGCAACTATAGTCTGAAGAGAATTGCCTGGAAACGGTGAGAGATTAAATGACTTGCCCATGGTCAGATGACTATTATGGGTCAAAAACAGGACTTGAACCCAATTCTCCTGGGCTGGTACTCCACTATGCCACATTACTTCTCTTGAAGAATATATAATAATAATAATGATAATAATAATAATAATAGATATTTTTATGGCTTTTCATAGTTTATTATGTACTTCCTTCACAAACGTCCTGTGAGGTAGGTGGTACAAATACTATTATCTTCATTTTATAGGAACTTGAATTTTAGTAGAAATGTCTTATTCCGAGTCATAAGGCTGTTGAATGACAGAGCTGGGACTTGAACCCAGGTTTCCTAGACTATTCTACACTATCACCAACCAGCCATGCTAAATATGACACTTCATAGCTGTTTTTCAATCCACATTGCCCCACCCTGATGCACACACACACAACCCCCTGAGACTATCGTCCCACATATTAAATGTGAAGGTATTTAGTTTTTCAGAAATAATATATTCCTCTTATGTATTTTACAGGATCACTCATTCATCAAACATTTGTTTACCACCTACTAAGAACATTGTAGATGATTCACATGGCAGTAAAAATTTTCAAGAGGCATGATCGGAATCAATGGAATATAACATATTATTAATAATGGATTTGATATGAGATGGTAAACAATATAGATATATCATATTATATATTTACTTTATACATTTATATACATGTATAATACATGCACACAACACACACATTCATGTATGTACACGCATATACACACAAAAACATGCATGTTGATTATGGCATATGTGTGTGCATATACATACATATGTGTGTTTTTGAAGGTAACCTCCTTGAAGGCAGAGATTGGTTGATCATTTTCATTGTTGTCTTTGCATCTTCAGCATGTAGTACGGTGTCTGGAACATAGTAATAAATGCCTGACTCTAAATAAATGCCTGAATGAATGAGTGGTTTAGGTGATAATGCAAGAAGTATGAGGGATAATGAATGGTCAACCTTAAATGTTACAATAATATACGTGGAATGCTAAAAGAACCAGAGGAAGGATGTAGTATATAGAGTGAATCCTCTATGGAGAATTTATGGAAATATATAGACAAGTATTACAAAGGATGAAAAAGAATGGATGGGTTTTGATTTTCACAGGGAAGGGTGGTGGCTACTGATAGTAATGGAATCATCAATCTTTTGACGTACTGAAGTGTGGGTAATGCATGTGCTAGGCACTTAGTGAAAATATAAAAATAAATAAGGCAAGCTCCTTTGCTCTCTAGGAGTTTATAATACAGTTATTATAGTATATTATGCCTGTAGAGGACCTTGAACCTTGTCTAGTCCAACCCTTTCTTTATAGATGAGGAAATTGAGACTCAGAGAAAGGCATTTATGGGACACATTTCTGTGAGTGAAGCTAAAGGCCTGCTGTTGGACCAAGCACATACATCTTTTCTTGTCACAGGGTGGATGTGTGAGCTCTCAAAGACTTCTATTCTTGAATTCAATTGCTGCACACTTATTATTTTGCTTGTCACACTTTTAAGTTTAATCTGAATTATTACCATTTCTCTATAACTTTTTAAGTCCAGATAATCAGCAAAACAATAAATTAAGCCCAATTTTCAACCAATTGCTACATCTTTACTGGGATATTCAATTAGTAGCCTGAAGAATGCATATTCATTCAACAAATATCTTAATATTAACTGCCTACCTTAAGGTTATAATTATATCAGGCACTATGACCTGTACCAAATCAATAATACCAAGAAATCTGGTCAAAGAGGTGGTTTCCTAGGTGGGGAAGCAAAAGTATTGAATGAGAATAAGTTGAATACAAAAGCAAATCAAAGATAGAGACTAGTCCTGTGATTTTATTGAAATAAGGAACTCCCACATAAAACCAAACCAAACCCAAACTTCTACCACTGCAGACTGGCATCTTTTCTGTAACTTATAGTCTTAGAGTTACCTAGAATATTGAGGGGGTTAAGTGTCTTGCCAAAGGTCACACAGCTGGTCTGTGTTGGAGATGGGACTTGAACCTGGGAATTTGAGACCATCCTTCTACCCAATATACCATACTGCCTCCACATGAAAGATGATATAGTCCAAGTTGTACATAATATAGGCTGAAGGAGACCAAAGTGACTAAATCATCAAGGTGAGGTGAGTTTAATCAGAGGTTTCTTGGGGAGGTGAATAATTGGTCAAGTTGTGACCAAGTGAGGTATTGATTAAAGGAGATTAGGAGGCAAGGCACATTCCCAGAAGGAAAATATTATGAACACAGTAGAGTTGATGATTAGTGGATATTAATGTCTGTGCAATACGGTAGTACCTCATTTATCTGACATTGTCAGAGAGCTCAAGCTATTCCATATAAGATTTTCTGTATAACTGATGCTTGTCTCATTAGCACCCACACTTTAAAAATGTTAACCATTATTGATGGAAAATCTTCCATAATATATTGTACCCCATTCTTGTCTTCCTGAGCAGAAAATATTTAAATTATTTTTGATGCTTTAAGGATGCATGGTTTTATTAGAGTGAATATTTCTTATCATAGGATCACAGATTTAGCCATAATTTCTAAACCCTCCATTTCACAAGTGAGAAAACTGGGGCTTAAAGAAATGAAGTGACTTGTGGAAAGTTACACAGCTAGTCAGTGCCTTTGTATCTAGGGCTTTTTTACCTCATTTTGAACACCACATCATGCTTTCTCTCAGAGGAAGATGTTGCCAAAATTTGAACTCAAAATTCAGAGCACTCCTCATTATATGACGGGAACTTTGCCAACTGACCTAGCTTGCAACCTCTCTATACTTTAGTATTTGGCCATTTATTGTTTCATGGACAATCTAGAGATTCTTTCAAATCTTCTTAAATGACTGGCTCAGTTGCTGGGACTCTACTCAAAACCTTCCCAGAATGATAGGGCCTGTGAGAGATTGGGACATAGAACCTGGGTTCATCATGTCTTGTTGGGTTAGGACTTTAGTGGAAGATGAAAAGGCTATTATATATAATTTAACCTTTTAAAAAAGTCCAAGTCATCATTATTGACATCAATTTCTGTACTGTAATCAATTAATCAATAAGCATTTATTAAGTGTCTACCATATGTATTATTGTAAAGTGACATTCTGAGGTGCTATTGAGGTATGTAGGGCTGTTCCTCTTTCACTTAATTGTTACAAACTGAGATAGCTTTATTATTTTATCTGGTTTTTATGAATCCTTTCTCTTGATAGGTCAGTAGTTCACTTCCCTTTCATTTCCCTAACCCTTCCAGATTGTTTCTCCTAATGTTCTATGGAATGAGAAAACAAATAACCAAGCTGGTTGTAAATAATATCATTAGGCTTTTTCTTTTTCTAAAAGCCTCTAGAGTGCCTGCATCTTATAACAGATAAAGTACAAGGGCTTTGTGACATCTATTTTAGTTGGCACCTACGTGGTACAGTGGATAGAGCCCTGTGTCTGCCGTCAAGTCAAGATGACCTGAGCATAAATCCAACCTCAGGCACTTACTAGCTGTGTGACCTTGAGCAGATAATTTAACCTCAATTTTCCTCAGTTTCCTCAACTGCAAAATGAAGATTATAATAGCACCTATTTCCCAGAGTTGTTATGAAGATCAAATGAGATAATTATTTTTATGAGATAATATTTGTAAAGCACTTAACAAAATGCCTGGCACACAGTTGGCACTATATAAATGTTGTTACTACTACTATTACTACTACTACTACTAGTATTTATAGAAATTTTTCATTATCTCTGCACTCTGTGCTGTGTTTTGTATGGTTGAAGAAGTTATGTCTAAACTTCAGATAAACAGTGCATTATTGTATAAAGTATTATTCAAATACTAAATTATTACATATTAATTGTATATTCTGCTGATACAGATCTTAGAGATGTTTCATAATGAAGTTTATAAATGACTTTGCATACACATCCTTCACAAAAGTTTCATGAGATTAGTGGAAATATCTCCATTTTACATATAACTGAGGAAACTGAGGCTAAGAGTTTAAGTGACCCATATAACTAAGAAATATTCTGGATTCAAACCCATCTTCCTCTTTCTTCCAACTCTTTCTACTTCATAGGCTTGCTTCTATTTTGTTCATTTCTTCTGTTCTTGCTTCATTATTCCAAAGCTGTAATGAATTTTTCTTGACAGATTAAAAAAAGCTCAGAGCATGTTTCAAATGTTTTCAAATAAGTAGTGTGAACTACTGCTAGTATCATAGAAAGAAAAAGCCTAGTTCATGAACTTTGGGACATAATTCTAAACAAAATGTTAGCTAGAAGAAGCATTGTCCCCTGTCAACTAAAATTACAAATATTTGTTTATTCAGTGTTTTTCATTTGGAAACCTTCATTACTACAGTTGTAGAAAAGCATTCCTCCATTATTAAGCAGTTGGAGGTGAGAGTGGGGTCAAATATTCCCAGGTAATTGGCATTCCCACCTCTTTCTTCTTTCAGTTACCAATCCAAGAGCCTCCAGTGACCACATCATGGGATCTACTTGCCCAAATTCTGTGCTATCTGAATGTCTCTCAAGTATTTATATGGCTAAAGCTTACAACATCAAGGCCTATTCAAAGGCTTTTATTTGTGAGGTGTTATTTGCCAAGGTGAGTATCATCTCATGACTTTTTTTTTTTTACCAAACACAAGCAGGTAAGAAAAATGAACAAGCCAATAAAATAAGTGTAGTGTATAGGTTCAGTTACCTGGAATTGGGTTCAAGTTGTAAATACTTTTACTTCCTGTGGTTTGAACATCCACTCAGTGTGACAATGCCTCTAAATTCAATTTGTGTTTTATTAATGAATGAAGTGGGCAGCTAGGTGGTGTAGTGGATAGAGCACTGGGGCTGAAGTCAGGAGAATCTGAGTTCAAATCTGACCTTGGATACTTACTAGCTGCATGATCATGGGCAAATCACTTAACTCCTATTTGCCTCAATTCCTCATCTGTAAAATGAAAACACACTGGACAAGGAAATGGCTAACCACTCTAGCATCTTTGTCAAGAAAATCCCATGGAAGAATCAGACACAACTGAATGACTGAACAATAAATAAATGAAATAAGAACCGTGAAACGAAATAATAGAACATTCAATAGGGGCTTAATTAATTGCAAAAGAAAACATAGGAAAATGGCTAAAAACAATCTTAACACACATCTGTGGGGATTAAAACTCTCATCCCTTAATTACACCTCCACCATGTTTTTTGGTGAGGAAGAGTTCATTTTATTCATATATTTTGATTGAATACAATAGATGCTTTTTTAAAAAAAAAACTCAACTAAGTCTTCTCACCAAATTGTTTCTTAGTGGATTATAAAAAAGGAGGAATACCCTTTGATTTTGATGGTAAAGTTCTAAAATTGATTGCTGCATTGTTTTGCTGCTTACGTTGACAGTTTTTACTTTACAGCAGTTATCCTATAGATTATTCTTTCAGCTATTTTCTTTAATCACTTCATATATTTGTTTCTCTGAAGTCTTCCTATTTGTCATTCCTAACAGGATTTTATCAGAAATATTCAATACAAATATTTCCCAATCTTTTTTCTTATTCCAGATGTATTAACTTTATTTGCAGAACAACTTTTGAGTTTTATGTAATTGATAATGTCTATTTTGTCTTTCATGATCTCTTCTATTCTGTGTCTGGTTTCAATGTTTTCCCCCATCCAAAATTGTGAGAGAGATAGCTTGTCATTATTTTTAATTCATTTTTGGTGAATCTTTTTATATTCAGATAGTTTATTCATTTGGAATTAGAATATGGTCTAAGATGTGAACAGGTAGTTCTCAAGGCAAGGAACAGGTTATATATATAGATATGGGGGAAGGGAAAATTAAAAATCACTACAGATTAGAGAAATGCAAATTAAGAAATTCTGAAGTTGTGCTTCAAACTCATTTGATTGTCAAAGATGACACAAAAGGAAAATGATAAATGTTGGAGGGTCTGTGAGGGGAAAAAAAGGCATAGTGATGCACTGTTGGTGGACTTGTAAATTAATACAACCCTTCGGGAAACAAATCTGGAGTTATGCACAAAAAGTTATTGAATAGTGTGTGCCCTTTGCCCTAGCTATACCATTGGTAAGCCTATACGTAAAAGAAATCAAAGAAATGTGAAAAGATTTTATACGTTCAAAAATATTTATAGCATCTCTTTTTGTCATATGCTAAACTGGAAACTAAAGGTATATGGCTGGTTGTTGTTCTTCATTCTTGAAAAGGACCAAAGTAGCATCACTATGTTAGAGCCAAGTTCTAGTGTGTCCAACTGTGGCTGACCATTATGGGCTCAGAATATTCTACCATAGGTTGGGCACAAATAGTCCGTGTGAACATTTGGGGTGGATTCTCTAAATTTACGCATGTTGTGTTTCTTTTGAGCTACTTCAATTCTGCTTTGCTCATAGAGCACAGTACCTTCTTTGATGCAGGCACTCCATGCTGGGCAGTCCTGTGCCAGTGTCTCCCATTTCACATAATCATTTCCAAAGTTCTTAAGAGAGACCTTGAGAGTGTCCTTGTATCACTTTTTCTGACCACCATGTGAACACTTGCCCTGTGTGAGTTCTCCGTAAAAGTCTTTTGGGCAAGCATATGTTTGGCATTTGAACAATGTGGTCAGCCTATTGGAGTTGTGATATCTGCAGCAGAGTTTGAATGCTTGGCAGTTCAGTTCAAGAAGGGCCATCAGTGTCTAGTATCTTATCCTGGCAGGTGATCTTCAGAACCTTCCCAAGACAATTCAAAGGGAAGTGATTCAGTTTCCTGGCATGGTGCTGGTATACTGTCCAGGTTTCACAGGCATACAACAATGAGGTCAGCACACTGGCTCTGTAGACCTTCAGTTTGGTAGTCAGTCTAATACCTCTTCTCTCCCACACTTTCCTTTGGAGACCCCTAAACACTGAGCTAGCTCTGGCAATGAGTGTATCAACCTCATCATCAATGTGTACATCCCTGGAAAGTATACTACCAAGGTAAGTGAACTTATCTACAATATTAGAGACTTCTCCATTTGCTGTAATCAGTGGTTCCACATATGGATGGTGTGGTAGTGGTTAGTGGAGCGCCTGTGTTTTCTTGGTGTGTTAGGCCAAAATTAGCACAAGCAGCAGGGAATCGATCCATATACACACACACATACACATCACACACACACATACGTATACACACACACACACACATACATACATCCATCAATTGAGGAATGTATGTATGAATAAGTTATGGTGTGTGAATATGATTCAATACTATTGTGCTATAAGAAATAGATAATTTCAAAGGGACATGGAAAGATATATGAACCAATGCAGAGTGAGATAAGCAGAATCAGAAGAACGATTTATACTATCACATCAATAGTTTAAAAAGAAATAATCTTGAGGACTTTTATAAACTGATGAATAATGAGATGAGCAAAAATTATACAATTACAACTTTGTAAAGACAAACCATTTTGAAAGCTGTAAGAACTATGATCAATATAGTGATCATCCATGATGCCAGAGGACTGATGATTAAACATACTATCTACCTCCTGACAAAAAGGTGATAGATTTGGGGCACAGAATAAGACATACACACATATACATACATGGCATATATTACACATATATATGTGGGTATGTGTTTATCTGTATGTATGTAGATGTGTGTACGTAGGTATATATGTATGGATATGGCCAATAAGGGGATTGGTTTTGTTTTAGATAGGGGTAGGAAATAGGAGGGAAAATAGATTTCTGTTAATTTTTTTTTAAAGGAGAAGGGGGGGGATGCTACAGATGTGAAATGTGGTCTGAACATTAGAAAGAGGTCACTGCATTACTTTTTACTTCATTTTGTTACAAGAAACTTATTGTGAGTGAGAGTAATCTATAAAAGTTTTTAATGAAAAAACAAAAAAATCAATAAAACAAAAAATACTGCGGTATAAGGCATAAGCAGTAGTTTAAAAACATATGGGTATTTTTAAAAACCACATTGCTATCTAATATTTGAATTAATTTTTGTTAAATGAAGACTCCCCCCATTAGTTTGTGATTGGGGGCTTATTAAATGCTAGGCTTTTATAGTATTGTTTGAGATGTTATTGCATAACCCTTCTTTTGATAGGCTCTTTTATATCTCTAGATGAATTTTGTTATGATTTTAATTCTGTAAAATATCTCTTTGACAATATTACTAGGGCATGGCCCTAAATCTTTATGGTAATTTAGGTAGTATTTTCATTTTTGTTAGAGTAGCACAACTAAGTCATGGATCCTGAATCTTTTTCTAGTTAATTAAGTTCATTTATTTCCACAAAATTTTTCTGTAGCTATATTTATAAGTCCTCTGTATCTAGTGGTTAATTCTGAGATATTTGATGTATTTTATTGCTATCTTAAATGGAGCTCATTTTCCCTTCTCTTCTGCCTGGGTTTGCTAGTAGTATAAATTTTGTAAATTTTTCTGTGGATTTAATTGTATATTGGTACTTTACTGAACAGAGCAGTTAGGTGATGTAGTGAATAGAGTGATGGTCCTGGAGGCAGAAAGATTCATCTTTGTGAGTTCAAATCTGGCCTCAGACACTTACTAGCTGTGTACCTTGGGTGAGTCACTTAACCCTGTTTGCCTCGTTTCCTCCTTTGTAAAATGAGCTGGAGAAGGAAATGACTTTCAATCCACTATGCTACCTGGCTGCCCAATGAGCCTGACTCATTTGTTATTTCTTTCTTTCTAGTTCTTTGGCTCACTCATTATTTGGGATAATATTTCTTAGCCTCCATGTCAATTTTTATTAATTGTGTTTTTTTAAATTAAATTTAATTCTTAGATATTTTTGCCATTTATTGACTTTTTTGAAGGGATATAATAGTTCAGATCTGTGATACAGAGTTGGGAATTCCTGATGAAGAAACTACCTCTGTCAATGCATATAAAAACAAACAAACAAACAAACTGCTTTTGCAATTGATAGGCTTAGGTAATTGCTTGGTGTACTCAGGTTAATTGACTTATCCAGGGTCACAAAGACTGTATGTGACACAGGTGGGACTTTAACCTAGATCTTCCTGATTTCCAGTCTGGCTCTCTAGCCATATTGCCAAGAAGACTCTAGTTGGTGTTGTTGTTGTTGCTACATGCCTTTTAAAGATTTATATGTTTTGGATTCAAGAGTCTGACCTGACTTCACATGAAAAAGTGGATGAAAAAAAATGAGCATTTACTAAGTACCTACTAATCTCTAACGTCATCCATCGACATACATATTTTGGTCAGACAGTGCAAAGGGATGATCCAGAATTAAATGGGAGGAAAAGTATGCTGAATTGCCTTTGGAAAATTGCAGTTATTTTAATGATCTCAAGCTTTACCCTTTAGCAAAAGCCCATCTTTTTAATACCACTATTTTTCTGGAATTGTTGAATGAATGTGAGTCAGGGAATGCAAGTATCTAGTTTTGAAATGAGAATCAATCAATGAACAGTGAAGAGATACACAGGATTCATGAGCAGTCAAAAAAAAAGGTGTCAAAGATGTGGCCTGCAGAAGAACACAGCCCATAATACTATGGAGTTCTGATAGAACCAGATTAAAATATAATTGGGAAATAGTTAGGAAAATAAATAAAAATATAATACAATATGTATAATGTTGATTTATGTTTCTATAAGCAATATGTGCCCCACAGTGATCAATCTCAATTTGTTTGACACCATCAATCTAGAATGCATTACAATTATGAAGGAAAAGTAGTGTAAAGAATATCATCAAAAATGCATGAATAAAAAATGGACGGAGTGAAGGATAACTAATGGATAACCCATACCCTTCACTGGCAATCTCGTGATTTCAGAAAAATAAAAGGAAGGTTCCCAGCACATTGCATGCTTCCTATGTAGATAATTTGTTAGAGGGCATAGACAAAAGCAGCATGAGACTGTTATCCTGGGGCAGGTTGGGATGTGCATTGCTGGAGGAAAGACTCACAATGATGAGGGCACAGATTCATTCGCATTTTTAATATTGTTTTATTATTTATAGTGCCATTGAAAACATTATCATTTCCTCCTTTCCCTCCCATGATAGTATCTATTTTTATTTCTGTCTTTACTGAAATCATGATTTCAACTTCTACTTTTTTGGAATTTTATAAAGCATAATAAATTTTATTCCAGATATTTATTCCACATTTATTTTTAAGTATGTTTTTATATGCAGCAAATTGTTCTATTGCTTCCTAATACATTTTCCACATGCTTCCTTTTTACGTGTGAGTTCAGTCCAATAACATTTAAGATTATAATTGTTAAAATTTATTTATTCTATTTACTTATACACAAAATTTATTTTCCAACAAATTCTGTTATTTTTCTTGTAAATAAGCACTAGATTACTGCAGTGTGTTTTGCTCCCATAACTGTGGTCTCTCACTCGTTTTGTAAGACACCTGCTCTTCACTAACTGAGTGTAAAATTGGAATCCTTGATTCTACTTTCAGTGCTTTTTGTTTGCTTATCCCTCTCTGCTGATTGTTTTCTGGTAAGGGTTTCTTTCCTTTCCTCTCTTTTATTTGTTATTCTTGTAATTTATATGATACATTTCAGTTGCTTTTAGGTGATGAAGAGAAGCTGGGATTGTATATAATCTCTCACTCAGTGATGTTGCTGGAAGTTCCCAATTGAATCTCTTTCCCTTCTGGGTTATTTGGATAATAATATCCTTAAAACTAATACTTTTGAAGATGGTTCAGAGCAGAAAACTGTTACCTGATGGTATTATCACTGCTAGGTTCATTTAATTGACCCACTGTGTGATCTTAGGTTGAGTTCACAGGGAGTAAGGGATATTGGCACCTAGGATCACCTCCCTGTTCTTATCTTTTAACATGTCTGGTCTGTAACATTTATTGTTTTATGTGAACTAGCTTAGCACTGTGCTTGTTGGGGAATAAATTGTCTACTTATTCCCAACAAGTCAAGAGAAAGACCAAAAATTCAGTTCAATGAACGTTATTAACACATGTTATATGCATGGCACAATGCTGGGTGCTAGGGATACAAAACAGAAATAAAAAACAGTACCTGTGCTCAAGGAGGTTAATTTTACTGGCAGATGTAGATAAGTAAATATGGCAGCCTTTTGGGAAAGATGCTTCTCTAGCTTAGCTGTTTCATTGGGAGGATGACGGAAGCAAAACTTCCTTAGGAACTGGTGGAAAAAAAAACACACAACTTCTTCTATTTCTCTTAACAGCAAAATAAAACTAAAGAAACTCAAAACTTTTCCATCTCCCACAGAGAAGAACTCTCTTCCTTATTGGAGAGCAAAGAAGGAACTTCAGCTTGCTTTATTCCTCAACGTTAAAAAGTTTGCTGTCCTTTCAAATTACTCTTGGTATATATGTAAAGCATCAATTGTATATGAAAATATATCGATTCCTTTGCAAATTATATAATTTCAGGCGATCATCCAAGACATATAGCAACTTGTAAGTACATAGCGTATAACAAAATTAAAGTTTCATTCAGCATAGCAAAGACAAGTCATGTACAAATAGTGCTATATACCTGAGTTGTTTACAAACACACATTTTGCAGACAATACATTAGTAATTACTATCTGGCTACATGTATAACATCATTACCCATTACCTCATGAACCCTGGGTGAGAATATAGCCACTAACCACCCAGCATTAGGCCTTGGATAGTATCAACTGTTTTTTTTTAGAATGCATTATAGTAAAGTACAGTACTCTAATTCAACTAAACAACCATTTACTCTTGTTACTGAACATCTATTACCATCATAGGTAACAGGGCTACAAAGATGAAAACAGAAAATCCTTGCCTTTAAAGAGCTGACATTCTACAGGGGTCAGGGTGGGGAGAAGAAGTACACAGATAAGTAACTATGAAGTAATTCAAAGGAGAGAGTACTAACAACTGGGAGAAATCATAGATGTAGTTCAGAAAATACTTGGCTTAGCTGAGCCTGGAAGAAAGTTGGAAATTTTAAGAATCATAGGCAATGAGTGAGGTCATTCTAGGTATAGGGTATAGCCTGTGCAAAGGTATAGACACAAGAGATGGAAGTTTGAATTCAGGAAACAATTAAGAGGCCAATGATGCTTTAATAAAGCATATGAATGGATATTATGAAATAAATGTGGAAGCCAGATTGTGGAGGGCTTTATATGGTAAGCAGAAGAATTTGTATTTTACCTTGGTGAAAAGAAGGACTGAAGATTTTTGACTAGAGGAATAACAAGAAGAGATATATTTTAGGAATACTGACTGAATGGTTGTATTTGGGGGATCAAACTGAAGAGCAGAGGGATTAGAGGCAGAGAAACCAGTTAAGAGGCTATTGTACTAATACAGGCAAGAGATGATAAGGGGAGTCAAGACAGTGGAGTAAGCAGTAAATTGGCATAACTCTCCCATATTTACCTCCAAACAACCATAAAATAGTACTCCAGAACAAATCCTGGAACAGTAGAACCAGCAAAAATTTGGGGTGAAACGATCTTTTAGCCCGCGAAACTTGGGAAAATTGGAAAGAAAGGTCTGTTTCATTTGGGTAAAAGGGGAGTGCAATCCAGGACAGGGAGTATCCCAGCAAGCCACAGCAGCAAACCAGTGGGAGATCCTGAGCCCCAGTGCTGTGGAGCAGGCAAATGCCAATACCAGGACCCCCCACATGCCTCAGCATAGCCAGGGGAATGGGCAGCCTCCAGCTCCAAGAGCCACATGTTTTACATAGCCCTGGGCAAACACACAACCTGTAGTAGGCAGACCTCCATGTGCTTTAGTTTAGTCCCTGGTAAACACAGAAACACCCCATCTACCTCAGCATGTGGCAATTACCAGTACTGGGACCCTGGCTTAGCACCAGTAAGCTGCCAGAACCCTATGCCCTCTAGCAGCATGAGCCACTCTCCACCTCACATCTTCAGCACAGTATCAGACATGAGGGCTCCCCTTGGGTCTCAAGGCAACATCAATACAGCACCAGCAGACAGGGCCTACATCCCCTGGCACGAGAAGCCTGAGACAGTGACCCTTCTGCCCCAGAAGCAGAGTTCAAATTTAAAAGAAAGGGAAAAGTCCAAAAAAAGATGAGTAAAAAACAGCAACAATAAAAAAGAATCTAACCACAGAAAATTATTATGGTGACACGGGAGATCAAGACACAAACTCAGAAGAGGCAACAATGTCAAAATACCTATGGCCTAAACCCCAAAGGAAAATGGGTAATGGTGTTAAACCCACAAAGAACTCATGAAAGAGCTCTAAAAGGTGCTTAAAAATCATAGGAGAGGTAGAAGAAAAATTGGGAAAAGAAATGAAAGTGATGAACAGAATTAAGAAAAAGAGTCAGCAGCTTGGAAAAAGCAAACAACTGCTTAAAAAGTAGAATTGGCCAAATGGAAAAGGAAATACAATAATCCACTGAACAAAACATCTTCTTAAAAATACAATCGGCCAAATGGTAAAGGACTTAATGAGGAAAATAACCCCTTAGAAATTGAAATTGGGCAAGTGGAAACTAATGACTCTATGAGACATCAAGAATCAATCAAACAATTTTTTAAAAAATAAAAAAAAATAGAAGAAAATGTAAAATACCTCTTTGGAAAAACAACTGACCTGGAAAATAGATCCAAGAGAGACCATATCAGAGTCATTGTACTACCTGAAAGCCATAATCAAAAGGGGGACCTGGACAGCATCTTTCAAGAAATTATCAAGGAAAACTGCCCTGATGTCCTGAAACAAGAGGACAAAATGGCATTGAAAGAATCTACTGGGGGCAGCTAGATGGCGCGGTGGATAGAGCACCGGCCCTGAAGACAGGAGGACCTAAGTTCAAATCCAGCCTCCGACACATAACACTTACTAGCTGTGTGACCCTGGGCCTAGCAAAAATTAAAAAAATAAAATAAAATAAATAAAATAAAAGAATTAACTGATAAACTAAGGAAAGAGATCCCAAAACAAAAACCCCAAGAAACATTATAGGCAAATTACAGAAGTATCAGACCAACAAAATTATGCAAGTGGACAAAAAGAAACAATTAAAATATTGGGGGGGCCAATTACACAGGACTTAGCAGCTGCAGCATTAAAGGATCAGAGCTCATGGAACATGATATTCTGGAAGGCAAAGGAGTTACAACCATAAACCACCTACTTGGCAAAATTAAGCACAATACTTCTAGGGGAAAAATAGTCATTCAATGAAATAAAAGGATTTCAAGCTTTCATAAGGAGAAGACCAGAACTGAACCAAAAATTTTGATCTCCAATATGAAGACCCAAGAGAAGCCTAAAAGGTAAAAAGGGAAAAGAAAACATAAGAGATTCAATGGAGCTAAACCGTTTGCACCTCTACATGGGAAGAGGATATTTGCAATTCTTGAAAATTATACCACTAATAATATAAGCTAGAAGGAATATACAAACAGAGGGTATGAGTACAAGGTGAATTTGAGGGAATGGCATAAAAAATAATTAAGGGATGAGAAAGAGGAGTACACGGAGTGCAGAAGAAATGGAGAAGTAGAATGGGGTAAATATTTCACATGAAGAGGCATGAAAAAATTTATTACAGTGGAGGGAAAGATGGGAGGGTGAGCAATGGGCATCACTCGAACCTTACTCTCATCTGTATTGGCTCAAAGAGGGAATCCTATACACAATTAGTTGAATATAGAAATCTGTCTTACCCAACAGGGAAGTAGAAGGGGAAGAGATTAAGTAAAGTAGGTGGGGGCTGACAGAAGAGAGGGTAGACCAGGGGAGGTGGGATCGAAGTAAAACACTGGTGTGAGTAATGAAAGGGCAAAGGAGAGAGAGGACAAACAGGAGGAAAAATAGGATGTAGGGAAATGCACAATAGTCATAACTATGAATGTGATTGGGATGAACTTTCCCATAAAACAGAAGTGGATAGCAGAAGGCAGCAAAAACCAGAATCCTACAATATATTGTGTACAAGAAACACACTTGAAGCAGAGACACACACAGAGTATAGGTAAGGGGCTGAAGTAAAAAAAAAAAGCAGGGTTCGCAAAAATAGACCTAATTAAAAGAGATAAGGAAGGGGGCAGCTAGGTGGCACAGTGGATAGAGCACTGGCCCTGAAGTCAGGAGGACCTGAGTTCAAATCTGGCCTCAAACCAAACACTTGACACTTACATGCTGTGTGACCCTGGGCAAGTCACTTAACCCCAATTGCCTAAAAAAAAAGAAAAAAGAGATAAGGAAGGAAACTACATGATGAGAGAGGATTCTGTGAAGATGGCAGAGTAAGTCAGAAAATTCCAAGCTCTCCAAATTTTCTCCACAAATGGGACAAAATACTACCTCAGGGCAAATGCAGAGTGGTAAAAATAAACAAGAGTTGGGGCAGTACAGTCATTCTCCTGAAATAACCAGAGAAGATCCAAAGAAAAATCCCAGGACCAACTTGGTCCCTGTGAAAGGTAAACATCTCCAGGCTAGTTCCACTGAAATAACAAGCAGTGAGTCCTGGGGCTGGCTG
This sequence comes from Phascolarctos cinereus, assembly GCF_003287225.1. Classification (NCBI taxonomy): domain Eukaryota; kingdom Metazoa; phylum Chordata; class Mammalia; order Diprotodontia; family Phascolarctidae; genus Phascolarctos; species Phascolarctos cinereus. The sequence continues at coordinate 99,721,083 of NW_027555736.1, read as the reverse complement.
GGTTGGGAGATACCCTTGGCCCCAGCCACAGGAATTTTCAACTCCAACTGTGGGGAGTTGGGCATCTGGGGGGGGGAAGATTGAGGGAACCTCTGCTGATAAGGGACACCTGGTCCAGATGTGCTGCCAAGACTCAGCCCTGGGTGAGAAGGAACCAGAACACATTAGGTGAGTGCAGATGCAGTGGGACAAAGATGCTGTTGGCTGTGGACATTTACAAAAGGGTGAAGTTCTTGGTTTCAGTTCCAGGCCAGAAGGGAGAATTGAAGGATCTGAGGCCAGAGGCAGCATTCCCCATACCCCAGGTGATTAACAATAATAAGCTGCGGCCAATAGAAAAAAAGCAGGCAAAGGAGAAAGAACCCAACTACAGAAAGTTACTGTGGGAATAGTAAAGACTGGGGTTCATCTTCAGGGGAGGATATTGAAGCAAAATAATCCTTTCCTACCCCAAAGTTGTGAGAACAAAAAATAATAAAACAAAATAGAAGAATGAAAAAACTTAAGAGAATGTGAAACATCTCATAAGAAAAACAACTGATCTGGAGAACAGATCAAGAAGAGAAAACATAAGAATAATCAGACTACCTGAAAGCTACAGTAAAAAAACTTGATACAATAATACAAGAAATAATTAAAGAAAATTGTCCTGAAGCATTAGAACAAGAGAAGAAAGTAGAAATAGAAAAAAGTCCATTGATCACCACCATGAATTTCCTATGAGAAAAACCTGTAGGAATCAAAGTCCCCCAGCTCAAGGAGAAAATATTATGAGCAACAAGAAAAAAACAATTCAAATATGGTACAGTCACAATTAGAATCACATAAGACCTAGTGATAGCAATGCTAAAAGACTGTAGGTTTTGGAAAACTATATATTGAGGAGCAAAAGAACTGTGTTTGTAGCCCAAAATATCATACCCAGCAAAGTTAAGCATAATTTTGGAAGAAAAAGAATGGATATTAAATGAATTGCCAGACTTTCAGGATTTTGTTATGAAAAACCCTGAACTTAATAGAAAATTTGATGTACAAGATCCAAGAGAAATATAAGATACATGTGAAAGACTAATTACAAGGGACTCAATAAGGGCACACTGTTTACTTTTTATATGAGGAAATGTAAACTGTATGTCTAAGATTATTATTAGTAATTGGGTAGTTTGAAAGAAATATTGGAGTAGACTTGAGTATGATGTGATTCTGAAAAGCAAAACCATTTAGGAAAAGGTAAAAAGAATAGTTATCTTATACAAATGAAGCACAAGAGGAAGCACTGATAAAGAGGAATTAGATGGGGGAGGAGATCTGGAATCCTACCTTCACTGAGAATGAGTTACAGAGGGAACACTACATATATATCTGAAAGGGTATAAAAGTCTTCTAAATTCAGAAGGAAATGAAAGGTTAAGAAGATAGGGATGGGAGAGAGGATAAGGGAGGGGTTTTTAGAGCCTACTCACATCAGATCTGGGTTAAAGAGAGAACAATATATACATCTACAAGGGAATAAAAGTCTTCTAAATTTATAAAGAAATAAGAGGGTAAGGGAATAGGAAGGGTTTATAGAAGCTAGTCTAGATTAATAAGAATGGGATAAAGAGGAAATAACATATATATGTATATATGTATATATATACACATTTATTTATTTGAAGTCTATAAGCATCTTCTAAATTCAGATAAAAACAAGGGGGTATGAGGAAATGGTAGAAGGAGAGGATAAGGGATGGATCTTTGGAGGGGGGTAGGTTAAGTAATAGGAGGTCAAAGTAGTGGGTGGAAGTAAAGTAGAGAAGTCAGGAGGAAGAGAAAATAATAAATACACACACAAATAACATAAAGATCAGGAGTAGAATTTACCAGGGAAAAAGCAAGGGTAGTAATCATAATCTCAGACAAAGTTAAAGCTAAAATAGATTTAACCAAAAGAGAAAAATAGGAAAACTACACTATATGTCAGCCATATTAATCAATATTGTTTTAGACTATTTAAAATAGTTAGACAGCGTAAGGTTGGAATATTGCTGTGGTGTAGGAAATGATGAGTTGGTAGACTTAGAAAAATATGGAGAGATTTGGACTTATGAAGGAAGGTGTTTTCTACCCCCAGAGAGACAGAGGACAAACAAGTATAGTACTTACATCGATGCATATGAATTTGTGTGTCTATATATGAGTATGATTATAGATGTCTAAGTATATATATAGATATATAAGTATATGTATGTGTGTATATATATGTTTGTGTATATATATATGTGTATATATATGTATGTGTATCTATCTATGTCTATCTAAATATATCTATACTTAATTGTAGCCTTCTTGGCGGAAGGGGGGAGGAAGGGAGAAAAAAAGAATGAAGTAAAAAGTGCAAAACAGAGAACAAAAGAAAACTCACAAGGAAGCAAAGAAAAGATAGGTAGCTCTGAACACAATGTGTAGTATTTATTATATAGGATTTTTTGAGATGAAAATTTATTGCCATGTATTTTGAATCCTCTCTTACATTCTGCTGTGCACATGACAATGCCTTTTTTATTTAGTATTTAAGTTTATAATATGTTTCTTTTTCTTTGGTTATTATATATTTAAGTTTTAGTATTTAAGTTTAAAATAAATTGAGGAAAAAGAAACTACTAAATTTACTAAAATGTATCATAGACAATGAGGTAAAACAAATACTAAATATGTATGCACCAAATTCTTAAAGTAGAAGTTAAGTAATTTATAGGTTCATTATGAAACAAGAGATAGAGAGCATTAAAAAATGTAAAATAGATAACTTTAATTATATTTAGTTAAAAAGCTTTTGCACAAACAAAACCAATGCAACCAAGATTAGAAAGAAAGAAGAAAGCGGGGAAGCAGTCTTTACAGCAAGTGTCTCTGATTGAAGCCTCATTTCTCAAATATATAGAGCACTGAGTCAAATTCATAAAAATACAAATCATTCTCCAGTCAATAAATGATCAAAGGATATGAACAGGTAGTTTTCAGATGAAGAAATCAAAGCTATCTATAGGCATATGAAGAAGTACTCTAAATCAGTTTTGGTTAGAGAAATGCAAATTAAAACAACTCTGAGGTACCACCCCACACCTATCAGATTGGTTAATATGATAAAAAAGAAAAATGATAAATGTTGAAGAGAATTTGGGAAAATTGGGACACTAATGCACTGTTTGTGGAGTTGTGAACTGATCCAACCATTCTGGAGAGGAACTTGAAACTATGCCCAAAGGGTAACCAAATTGTGCATACCCTTTGATCCACCAATGCCACTACTAGGTCTGTATCCCAAAGAGATCATTAAAAAGGAAAAGGGCCTACATGTGTAAAAATATTTATAGCTACCCTTTTCACGGTGGCAAAATATTAGAAACCGAAGGGATGCTCAACAACTGGGGGGTGGCTGAGCTAGTTGTGGTATATGAATGTAATGGAATCCGATTGTGCAATAAGGAATGATGAATAAGCAGATTTTGGAAAACCTGGAGAGACTTCTATGAATTGATGCAAAGTAAAATGAACAGAACCATGAAAACATTGTACACAGAATCAGCAACATTGTGTGATGATCAACTATGAATAACTCTTCTCAGCAACATAGTGGTACAAGACAAGTACAAAGGATTCATGAAAGAAAATGCTATCCACATCCAGATAAAGAACTGCTGTCTTTTTTCCTTTTGATCTGTTTCTTCTTTCACAATTGTGATTAATGTGGAAATACATGATAGCACATATATAACTTACATCAAATTGCCTATCATTTTTAAAAGAGGGGAAGGGAGGAAGGAAGGAAGGAAAAAAATTTGGAACTCAAAATCTTGTAAAAATGAGTGCTAAAATTATCTTGAAAAAAAAAGAGAGAAATGATGAGGGCCTTAACTAGGATACTTATGTAAGTGGAGAGAAGTGAATGAATGTGGAAGATAGATAATATAATGGACAAAATTTGATAACTGATTGGATATGAGAGTGGCAGTGGCAGTGAAGAATTAAAGATGATTCTAAAGTTTTGAACTTGGGTGACAAGCCAATGAAGGGAGTAGTATCCAGGAGTAGGTTGCAGTCTACAGTGTCAAGCACTGCAGAAAGGTCAAGAGGAACCAAGAATCCCATTCCTTATGGTCTAAGGGCCTCTCCCAATTACTTAGGGCTCTGAACCTCTAGAGTAGGTTCATAGACTTGTTAGTTAGCCTGATGACTAACTGAAGACATTCAGTTTTTCTCTTTGGCTAGCCCACATCTTTAATTATTCAAGGAAAATCACCTACACGTTATAGTTTATGTCTAAACTTCCCCAACTATGAATCACAGCTCTTATATAACCAATTGCATATTGGCTATGGCAGACATTTTTATTACATAGTAAATAGATGACATAAAGGACCTACAGAAGGTCATAAACAGTTACAGGAAAAGCATAAATTACTCAAATAACTCATCAGTGCCCCTGGAAAGGGAGCTGAATTTGGACCTGATATTAGGGCAGTACTCTGACATTCCATAGAATCTTACCAAAGAGTCTGCCCAAATTGTAGGACCACCATTTGGTATAGAATCACTCCAGATTTAATTAATTTGGAGATGCTTAGCAAAGTCTCTTTCCCATTGGTCTTGTACTGTCTGAAGGTTATGATGTTCAAATAGAAAAATATGAACTAATTATATGGATTATTCTCTTTCTCCAAGGAACTTGCTATATCAGAAAATCCCTTTCTTTCTGTTAAAAATTCAGTTTCTAAACTCTCAAACTTGGAATTACTCATGAGGTAAGTTCTCAAAACTGGTGATGCTTGGAAATTTCCCTTCTCTGACCAATGTCTCTGCTGCTGTCATCTCTTGGGTTGGGAAACTATTTTCAGGATCTCTCCTCTCAGGTCACTTGCAAACATATAAAACTCCCACATGCTTTCCATCTACTGGAGTACAGATAGGGATTGAAAAATTCCACATTCTCCGTACCTCCTACCTCCCCCTGATGCATTCCAGAAGAAAAGCTCAAGGGAAAAATGCAGAAAGTATGTGAGACAGAGAAAGAGAGAGAAAGAAAGAGCAAAAGATGGAAGTACAGAGATGCAGTGAGAGAGACATAGACAGAGAAGGACAGAGACAGAGACAGGGGCAGAGAGACAGAGACAGAAAAAGAAAGAGAGACAGAAAAAGAGACAGAGAGACAGAGACAGAGGTAGAGACAAAAGGAGACAGAGAGACACAGAAAGGAAAAAAAAAGAGATAGACACAGCCAGAGAGAGACTGAGACTATTGGTGTGACTTCTCTGTTAAGAACCAGTCTTTCTGAGTTCTAGTCACCTGGTCATCAGGAGTTCCCTGTGTCCTTCTTACAAGGTACAAGTGGGCATTCCCACATATGTGGAAGTACCTCATATGTATTTAAACAAAGACTCATGCCCTCTAATCTCAAGTTGATTGGGTGAACTTATCACATAGATTAGGAACCCCTCTTATTTAATTAGGAACCCCTCTGATTAATTTCCCTTTCAGTAAGAAAAGACAATTGGAGATAACATTCAAGAGATAATTGGTAATTTTGGAAGGTTTTAGTAGTTTTAGTGTTGTGGAAGGGTAGGAAGTGCTGAGGGTTCCTTCTTTCCTTTCCTTTCCTTTCCTTTCCTTTCCTTTCCTTTCCTTTCCTTTCCTTTCCTTTCCTTTCCTTTCCTTTCCTTTCCTTTCCTTTCCTTTCCTTTCCTTTCCTTTCCTTTCCTTCCTTTCCTTTCCTTTCCTTTTCCTTTCCTTTCCCTTTCCTTTCCTTTTTTTTCCTTTCCTTTTCCTTTCCTTTTTCCTTTCCTTTCCTTTTCCTTTCCTTTCTTCCTTTCCTTTCCTTTCCTTTCCTTCCTTCCCTTCCCTTCCCTTCCCTTCCTCTTCCCTCCTTCCCTTCCCTTCCCTTCCTGCCCCTTCCCTTCCCTTCCCTTCCTTCCTTCCTTCCCTTCCTTCCCTTCCTTCCTTTCTTTCCTTTCCTTTCCTCCTTTCCTTTCCTTTCCTTTCCTTTCCTTTCTTTCCTTCCTTTCCTTTCCTTCCTTTCCTTTCCTTTCTTCCTTTCCTTTCCTTTCCTTTTCCTTTCCCTTTCCTTTCCTTCCTTTCCTTTCCTTTCCTTTCCTTTCCTTCCTTCCCTTCCCCCTTCCCTTCCCTTCCCTTCCCTTCCCTTCCTTCCATTCCCTTCCCTTCCCTTCCCTTCCCTTCCCTTCCTTCCCTTCCCTTCCCTTCCCTTCCCTTCCCTTCCCTTCCTTCCCTTCCCTTCCCTTCCCTTCCCTTCCCTTCCTTCCCTTCCCTTTCCCTTCCTTTCCCTTTCCTTCCTTTCCTTTCCTTTCCTTTCCTTCCTTTCCTTTCTTTCCTTTCCTTTCCTTTCCTTTCCTTTCCTTTCCTTTCCTTTCCTTTCCTTTCCTTTCCTTTCCTTTCCTTTTCCTTTCCTTCCTTTCCTTTCCTTTCCTTTTTCCTTTCCTTTCCTTTCCTTTCCTTTCCTTTCCTTTCCTTTCCTTTCCTTTCCTTTCCTTTCCTTTCCTTTCCTTTCCTTTCCTTTCCTTTCCTTTCCCTTTCCTTTCCTTTTTTCCTTTCCTATTTTTGATCCCTCATTGTTCCTGGTTTTCTTTGACTAACATTAACAAGTAAAGACTGGATTTTAAAAGTCTGCCTCAAATAGCATATTTAAATGTTATGTTGAAGTTGATTTCACTTAATAATTTTCTGCCAAAGGTTTTTCACATCATTTTGCTATAAATCAGCTCTCTTCTGGGCCAGTTATGTCAAAATCGGCCTGTGATATTTGCAAGTGCCCTAGGTTTCTCTATTACAGAACACTTTTCAATATTCTCTCTTGCCTAAAATGCTTTAATTTATGGTTGTTTGAATACTGTGAACTGGAAGCTCTTGTTTGAATATTTCACTATTTTAGTGAGCCTGGAATTTTAACAGTATGAGTATTTCCTTTATTATAATGGTTACACCTTGCCTTTTGGAGATCTTATCCATATTCTCCCACATATTCTCTAAGGGGATCCACCCAATACTCTGGAGATTTCCCCTAACCCGTTTTAGATTGAATGGGTACCAGGGCATCATTTAAACTATCCATCTGTTTTATCCCTCGTTCTTGCTAATCCAGATAAGTTTCAGAATACCAAAAGCCTGGTACAATTAAACATGGGATTCACAATAAGACAGTAGAACAAGCCAGCTATGTAGAGGGGAGATAGTCACACAATGGAGGGCAATAAGGGAAAATGATGGAAACAAATCAGGTCCTCAGGGCTCTTGGCCATAACTGGGTCCCAGAGGGAATGGGGCACCCTGTTTTCAAATGAGTAAAGTCTGGCTGATTCATATAAGGTTCTTATCTAGGTCTAGAATGAAAGGAACAAAGATCCTGGAGTTAGGATCTGGTTTTCCAGCAGGTAAAGGGACTTTTAAGTTGCGACTGCTGGTCTTGCTCTTACAGGCTGACTCAGCTTTCCCATTTAAAAAAAATTTGTTGCTTCCTCATTTATTGAAGTGGAAAGACTTCTGTATTTTGTACATTGGCCTAGCTTCTTTGTTATCACCTGCATATAGGCCTTTATGCCACTGCTTCCATGGAGGTCATTGCTAGAAAAATACAAAATGCTCCCTAAAGCCTACAATTTAATAACTATGATAAAGTCATCACAACCTTTCCTAGAATGCACAAATACTTTTGCTAAGGAAAGCTTCATGGAGGAATTGGGATTTGATTTAGATGTTGAAAGAGTGAGAATTTGTATGGATTACAGCCTTGGAAGTGGAGGGGTTGTGTAAAAATGACCTTCAGAGAAATGATATCCATTCTTCAAGTGAGTGTGGTGGTAGATGGACAATAGGCACAGACCTGTCTAACCTTACTAGGACTAGATTTGCAAAAGGGTCAAAGATAACCCCGTCCCCTGAAATTAAGGTATCCTATATCTTCACATGTTAAAGCCTCATCCTAATCATCAAGGGATGAGGACACAGCTAGAGGGTAGAATACTGGGCCTGGAATCAGGAGCACCTGAGTTCAAATCCTGCCTCAGACATTTATTATCTGTGTAACCCTGGGCAAATCACTTAAATGCTGTTTGCCTCAGTTTACTCATCTGTAAAATGGGAATAATAATAATAGCACCTACCTTCCAGGGTTGTTGTATTGTAAGGATAAAATAAGATAAAATTTGTAGCGGTACTTTGCAAACCTTAGAGCACTATACAAATGCTAATTACTATTATTATTATTATTATTATTATCATCATCATTACTATTATTAATTGGTGACTTTTCCAAGTTGGCATGCTTAGACACAATATTAATATTATTGCAATATATTATTTTGATATATTAAATATGTTGTAGTAATATTAGTATAATATATAATAATTATTAGCATTTATATAGTACTTTACATATATTATACCAAGTGACGATAACAGGAACACATGATTATATCTATGTTCTTCTTTAGTTTCACTTCACTTCCTTTATAAAACTATCAAAATAATCTTAAGACAGAGGTCTGACTGTGCCATTCTCTTACTCATAAGCCTTAAGAGGTTTCCTGTTGTCTCTAGCATAAAATATGAACTCAGCCCAGCACTTAAGGATCCTCACGATGTGACTCCAACCTACGTCTCCAGACTTATTTCACAACACTTCCCCTACCCCCCTTATACTCTACATTCCAGACAAACTGGATTCCTTATTGTTCCCAGAACTCAACATTCCGTTGGCTGCCTTTCTGCCTTTGTACAGGCTGTCCCCTATCCCTGGAGTGTTTTGCTTCCTCATTCTTGCCTTTTTTAAATCCTTGTCTTCTTCAAGTCTTAGGGCAGACACCATCTCCTCAGTAAAACCTTCCCACTTTCTCCAGTAGTTAATGTTCTTTTCCTCCTCAGAATCACTTACTTATTTGTGCTCCTGTTGTGATCCTTCCCCCTAACCTCCATTCCCACCCCAAGTAAGCTCCTTGAGGGCAGGGACAGTTTTGTTTTTGCTTTTGTATCTCCAGTGTCTTGTATGGAATAAGTACTTTAACTGCACAAAATTAAACACACAGGCTTAGCAAAGGGAACCAATCATATTGAAATGCAGCTATAAAAATATTTTTCAAAAATTTCAGGGACTTCAAGTTAAGAATCCTTGGTCTGCTGGTAAAAGATGACATCTTTTTAGTCTGGGCACATCCCACTTTGCTCATTCAGCACTGGGAACAAGGGCATGGGAATGGAGCAGCCTTTGATGCCAGTACTGTGCCATATGGGTACGGTGCAAGGAACCCTTGGACTTTGCTGCTTGTCTAATCTTGGGGAAATCATTTCACCTATCCAAGCCTCAGTTTCCTTATATATCAAACAGAGCCAATAATATTTTCATTGCCTCTCAAGGCTATAGTGAGCAGTGCTTTGTAAAACTTAAAGAGACATATAAATGTTCTTATTTTTTTAGAGTGAAGATTTCTGCTCTATTCCATCAACCTTCTTTCCTCTTCTACCTGCAAAGAACATGTAATTGGTTGAAAAGGGATTTCAGAGTTTTCATGGGATGAATGAAAAAAAGACTTATAAAAGTACAGTATATTTCAAAAGAGCAATTTGGTTTTCTTTCCCTCTTGGGAATTTTTATAAAGTTCTTCTCTACCATTTTGTTAGGGCTCAGTACCAGCAACAACCTGTGGAGACATTTTTCTCTCTAACAGCAGTTTGTCAAGATCTCCTCCTCTTTCTCTGCCCTGCCGACCTCACTTTCCTCCTAGACTGTGGTTAATGAGCAAACAATATGGCCTCCCCTCAGAATTTCTCACGGGTAAGTGAGAAAGAGACTCACCATTGATGAACCCACAGCTACAGTTATTAATTCTTCCTCCTATGCTTTCTGGCTCATATGCTTGGTGAGCTGCTGTTATCTTTCAGTTTTCTGGGTCCACCTTAGAAATTTAGTGTAATGTGGCTTCCTTCATGGTTGATTATGGCTCTTTGACATCAGTGATACCTCTTCTCTATCCAATCCATCCTCCCCATAGCTGCCTAATCTTCTCAATGCATAGATAGGTCTGAGCATGCCATTTAATTATTTTTTTAAATTTTATTTATTATATTCTTAATTTATGAAATAAAACAAACATTTCTATAACAGAATAAAATACACATGAAGCTGCAAATCCGTTATGTACAACTTGCTATTGCTTTTAAATATATAGGGAATATTATCATGTAAATTCCTTTTTTTTTTCTTTTATTCTTCCCTTTCTCCACCCTGTGGATGGCTACTATTAGAAAAAAATACATACATACATACATACATGTATACATATATATATATATATATATATAATGTGTATATATATATGTATGTATGTAAATATAACATTGTTATATATATACTTCTATTTATCAGTTCTTTCTCTGGATGCAGAAAGCGTCTACCTTAATAAGTCCTTTGTAGTTAATTTGAGCATTTATAATAGTTGAAATGGTCCTGGGGCACCAACCAACATACCAGGGGAGAGGGGCTTTCTTTTTTTCTTCCAACATCACAAAGCTATTAGTCAAGCACATGGGGGACACACTGCTAATTTGTTGCACATAACTAGTCCATCTTCTTTTATTTTAATCCTGCATTTCTTTGATGGATGACATCTCTTGATCCAATTCTTCAAAATTCTTTATGATTTAAATGTAGCAGCTTCCTCACATGCATCATATGATGCTTCATTGCTCAGTGAGCATTATCCATTTTGAATTCTTCAGTGATCATAAAGTTCCATAACTTGCAGTCCTACAAGGACACCATAGATATTAGAAAAGATAGTTCTTTGTTTCAGTGATAGATTTGGGGTCATTAAGGAAACTGAAATTTCTCAAAAGTATAATTTAGTACAAATTCTTCCACTTTTCCTGCTTAATTCTGGGTTCAACTTGTCTGTTTTCAGTGTCTAAGATACACATATACAGAGACTGATGGATAGTTCTATAAATTATCCGCATGTCATAATCTGGACAATTACTATTCCTTTTTTCATCCGCTTGGTTTTCCTCTGTAGATGGTTAGGCCAAATTCTTCTTAGTAGTTATGGATCTCATCTGTAATGTTCCATGGTTTGATGCAACCAGCACAAGGTCATTTACAAAAATAAACATCTGGAGGACCTTACCATATTAGATAATTTTCCTTCAACTTGGTCTCTGCCCTGTATCTTTTCCATCACAGAGGTGAACATCTGGCAAGTCTCTCAGTTCATACCTTCCATGATATTAGTGAACAGAGTGTTGTTATCAAACAGGGTTATATCTTATTTTTCAAGGAACATCACATAATTTTGCTGTATGCATGGGAGATACCCTCTTGAAAGAATGACTTTAAGGCTGTGTTTTGCTTCATTGAGTCCAAAATCTTTGGATAGTCAACAAACAAAAAAAGACTTGAGTATCTTGTATTCTGTACACCTTTCTGTCAATTGTGTGATTGTAAAGACGCCTCCTGTGGAATGTCACTTGTGAAGCCTTGACTGATAGCTACTAGACATGCCCTTGGGCTGTGTAGTTTATGCTCATAAAATTTTTATATAGATAGGAAAATGAGCATACAGGTCAGGAGTTGTCTGTGATTTCTTGTCCCCATGCCTTCTACCTCATCTCCCTTACACATCAATCCCTTAATGCTTTCATAATTGTGTCATTTCTAGCACACATTTGCCCTTTGTATATTTGACCTAATCTAACTGCCTTTTCAGTTTTGGAAAGGACTCCCCTATGACTAAATAAACTAAGCAAAGGGAGCCCTTAGTTCAATCCTGAGCTATGCCACTAAAGGCCACCACCTCTTTAGGCCTCAGTTTCCTAATCCATAAAATGAAGTGGATAAATTGCAATTAGCTGTTCAAGAACAGACTTGATTGTCTTTGGAGGTGGTAAAATCCTTGTCACTGGAGGTCCTCAAGCAAAGGCTAGAAAATGATCCCATATTAGGGATATCATGGAGAGAATTTCTTCTTAGATATAGTCTGTGCCAGATAACCTCTTATTTTCCTTCTAGCTGAAGTTCTATGATTTTGCTTATCTTATCTCTAAAGGCCATTTAAACCTTAACATTCTATTTTATGAAACAGCTTAAATGAGTGAGATGCTCTAGGCAACAATCAGGGATTTCTACTGTAGCCTGGAGAAAAAAAACCTTGTCTCTTTGATACTTTTTGAGCTTTCTAGGGTAGAACTTAGAAATAGTCTGGTTGATGCCCTTAGAACAGCTCCTAGAACTGCCAGGTATCCCTTGAATTTGCCCATCTGGCTGTGGGGATGGCCCCCCTAACCTGCCAGCTGATAGGGAATCCAGTCAAGGATTTGGCCTCTGGGAGGCAGTGCTGTTTCTCTTGTCTGGAAATGATTACCTAAAGCTTTCCATTTACATTTTTAAAAAAGTCTGTTTCCATATTTTTTCTAACTAGTTTTTTAAAAAGGTGCTTAAGGATTTATGAGTATGTCCTCAATGTATGGACTTCAGCACTGCTTCACCAGACGGGCTTATTATTTCAGGTTCTATCTGACACAATAGAATGATAAATTATTCATTGCTAGTTGAAATAAAAAAAAAATGCCAACCCAACCCAACATCTGGGCTATGAATGCTGCATAAAGACAGGTCTCTTATGTTGTTTCTATAAAAATAAAATGCAGTTTTCAGTTTTCACTGAAACAGGTACAGTTTGGGGTGTGTTTTTTAAAGCTCTGTTTTTTTCTCCTACAGCAGCCTAGTAGGGAACATTATTCAGTCTGAGGCTGTGTATCTTGGTTTGATTCATATGGTGCCTGGAATGCTTGGTTTGTGACAATTCCTGTGTTTAATATGGTCTTCACATATCCCATTGTGGTAACGCCATCTTTGTCTAGCTCTCTTTGGCTGTACAAGTCCTTCCTTTTAGCAGATTAGGTAGTCAGACTTTGTCGATGCCTCTTGAAACTATTTGAAATGCTATTAAAATGAGTAAACTCAAAGCCACCACCCTCACTATTATTTGCTCTCCGTTGGATTTCAGATGCATTGTCACTCTTTTGAGAAGCTGGCTTCTGCCTGGTGAATTTTCTGCCATTTTCCTTACTCTGGAGTCATCTCACTGGGCTTCCTTTGTTGTACTGGTGCAGCATTTCAATCTATAGAAGTCACTTCTGCAAACTGTGGCTGCACTTCAAAAGATATGTAATTTTATCAGTGTGGATGCATTCTTCACCAATATAAATTGTAACCCCTGTCCTCCTTAATTAGGTGGTCTTCACAAACTCTTGTCGTTGGTTGGTGGCCAATCATCTGTTGGTGAGCTTCTCCAAACTGGGCTAGGCTGGTCCTCAAGTGACAGAGGAACAGTCTGTTGCCAGACTTATACTCAAAGCCTTTCAAAATTAATAAGTCAACAAGCATTTATTAAACAATTCTTAATATATGCTGGGCACTGTGCTAAATGGTAGGAATATGAATATAAAGAAAAAAAGTCCCTGCCTTCAAGGACCTTACATTCGAGCAGGGGAAGATAACACATAGAAGGAGACTGAAAAGCAAGGGGTTTAGCAAGGATGGGAGAAGGTGCCCGCACAAGGGCATGGTGGAGAAAGTCTGCAGAGTTAAGAATGGAGCCTAAAGACATGGCTGACCTGGATATTTTTCTTAAAATGGGATCTGTGGGATGAGTTGACCAATCAGAGGAAAAGGCCTCAAGGACAGAATGTAAATCTAGTGTGAGAAGGCCAGGGGTAGAGTGAATTTCCTAGGTGAGGAAGATGCTTTGGCATGGTGGGGAAAGTCTGGAGGAGAAAATCCAGATGAAGCTTGTGCTCTGTCAGTCTTCAAGGATTCAGGCCTGCCTATATATCACAATGAGCCACTGGAGTAGAAGCAAAGAATTGTGGGATGTCAAGATCATAGATTTAGAGTTAGAAGGGACATTGGAGGCTCAATTCTCTAATTTTACAGATGAGGAAAACTGAGGTGTAGAGATTTAGGATTAGAAAATTTTAGAGCTAGAAGGAGCATTTGAAGTCTTCTAGTCCAATTCATTTATTTGTAGATAAAGAAATGGAGTTTATAGAGGAGAACTGACTTGCCCAAGATTGCTCTGAAAATGGTAGAGACTAGACAAGAGTACAGGTCTTTTCAGTCCAGATCCAGTACCCTGTTCACTAGACCACTCTCCAGGAATGTGATGGTAGTTAAGACAATGTTTCAGCAGGGCCACTGGGGAAAGTGAATTCACAGGAATCAGCAGAACGAACCAATTTTGGCAAGAGGAGAAATTTTTGAGGTTTTTGATGAGAGTGGAAATAAATTTGGTTTAGGATTAGAAGTCTAAATATCAACCATAAAAGGAAGGTTTGATGTAGAGCTGAAGCCAAGTTGGCAAAGACTCCAATCAGAGACTCGAAATATAATAGTGCAGCTATTCCAGCTGAAGATAAGGAGGAAAGTGGGTAGGGGAGAGTGTTATCTGATATATCCTGAGATAGACCTCTGGGAGCATCTTAAAATCCCTGAAATATTGAGCAAGGATTCTAATAAAACTAGGACATTGTAACACAAAAGGACTTTTCAAGAATCTACCCTTATTCCTTGGAGCAGTCAAGAGGATGTTCAGCATACAGAGGAGCCAGGGGAAGAGCCTGTCCTTAAAGCATCCTGTCCTGTAATATATTGATGCTTCCCAGAACTCAGAGTATCAGAGCCAGATCTTGGATATTGGCTCTCTCTGAACTGGTTAGATTTAGATCAAGGAGCCCCTGAATTCAGAATGTACAGCTGCTTTGTCCAGACTGTGGTAGAGGTGCTAATGAACAATCTGGTCCACATTCCTGCTTATCATGGCTGGGTCCATTACACACCCAGGGATCTTCCTGGCTTTATTTCACTACTCCTTCAAATGTGTGGTTCAGGAACCTCTGATCCTGCACTTCTCCCTGGAGCAGCCTCAGGGGTGTGAGGCCTGGGCAACTCACCCCCACCCCCCACCCCTTCCAGTATGCCTTCCTCAGTCAGTAACCTAGCAAGCTCAGGTTAAAATGAAGAGAGGTTTCTTGAAGGGGAAAAAAGTTATTATCGAAAGTCACGCTGCAGGGGTTCTGGAAGCAGAGGTGAAGGAAAATGGATAGTTGTACCTGGTTTGTTTTAGTGATCAATGAATGTGTTTAGGGAGAATTTATATATATACATATATGTATACGTATTTGCACATACATATACATAAATACATATTTGTATATACGTGTATATATACTTGGGTGTGTGTGTGTGTGTGTGCATCTGGAATCTTTCTCACTCCTCTCTTAAAGTAGACTTTGATTTCAGCCTGGAGGGGACCTAGAGAAAGGGCCATAAGGCTGGTCACTCTGCTCTTCTCAGAGACGGTATACTAGACTAGAATTATACCTAACTTTCTTCTTAAATATTGTTGGCTTCAGGGGAAATTAGTTTTAGGTTCAAGCTGCTCACTTGATCTCTGTTCCTGAAAGGGGAAGGAGTAGCCTAAGTTTATAATATCTGAAGACTTGGTTCCTTCCCACCAAATGCTCATTTGTACAAAAGATCATCACATGTAGTGAATATAGAATAAACCTACCTATCCAAGAAGATAGAGAAAAGAAATCAGAGAAGTTATAACTGTTAGAATATACCAGGTAATCCACAGAGTAACTGAGCTTTCCTTCTGGGAATGAGATAGTAACAACAACCACAATCACCACAACAACCACAACCACAACCACCATCACAACAACCACAACCACAACAGCCACAACCACCACCATTTGTTTAGGGCTTACTATGTGCCAGCACTCTTTTGAGCATTTTCCAATTATTATCTCATTTGATCCTCACAACAACTCTGGGAGGTAGGTGCTATTATTATCCCCTTTTTATAGTTAAAGAAATGAAGGCAAACAGAGGTGAAGTGAGTTGCCCAGGGCCACACAGTAAGTTCTGAGAATAAAATCGAACTCAGCTATGCCTTACTCTGGGCTTAGTGCTCTATCCACTGTGCACTTAGCTGCCACTATTCTTCTAAAAGAGAACAGGGGAGAGAGAGAGAGAGAGAGAGAGAGAGAGAGAGAGAGAGAGAGAGAGAGAGAGAGAGAGAGAGTCAGTCAGTTCTTGATCTCACAAGGGGAAATCTTCTGAAGTAGCTAGAGAGGCAAGCTAGAAATAGGAGGGAGGGAGGAGAGCATGCTGACTGCTCTACATGTCTGCTGCACCCTAAAGTCTTTTCTATCTCTCCTTGTGTTTCTCCCTGAAGAAGGTCGGGAGCCATACAGCTCTTCTCTTGAAGCAAGAAGCTGGAGAAAGTTCTCCCTTTTTACAAACTTTCTTGTCAACTCGGCCCTTCATTAGGCACACAGTGTGGATTCAGCATATTCTTCACCAATCAGGAGAGTCTTATGTAAATGACCCAGGCTTAAATTTAAGGTTGCAAGTATAAATGGAAGGTAATTGCAGAGGGAAGACATTGGGAATGAGGGGGACCAGGAAGTGCTTCCTGCAAAAGGTAAGAATGGAACAGAACCTTGAAAGAAACCAGGAGACAGAGCTGAAGAGAGAGAGCATTCTGGGCATGGGACACAACCAGTACAAAAGCACAAAGTTGGGTGGGAGACTCAGTAGGAGGAATAACAAGAAGGTCACTGTTGCTGAATTGTAGAGTATATGGAGGGGAATAAAGTACAAAAAGGGTGGAAAGATAAGACATATTTTAAAGGCCAGAGGATTTTATATTTTGTCTGAGAAGTAAAAAGAGATCACTGAGATTTATTGAGTAAGGTGGTGAAATGGTCAAGCCTGCCCTCTAGGAAAAAAATCTCTTTGCCAATTGATTGGAGGGTGGACTGGACTGAAGGGGAGGGGAGGATACTTGAGACAGGTGGACCAACCAACAGGGTATTGCAATAGTTCAGGCATCAGGTGATGAAGATGTGCACCAGGGTGGTGGATGTGGGGATGGAGAGAAGAGAACATAGACAAAAGATGTTGTAAAAGTGGAAATAGGACTTGCCAGCACAGAAGATATGTGACATGAGTGTGAATGAGGAGTTGAAGGGGAATACAAAGTTATGAACCTGGATGACTCAGAAGATAATGGTGCCCTTAACAATAATAGGGAAATTTAGAAGCTGGGAGAATTTTGGGGGAAATGCCTGGGATCAATAATATGGCAGAATGGGATGGCTTCAGGGTTAGCTATGTCTGTCCTGGTTGTCTTGGCCTTTCCCTACTTGACCCCCGGCCAACAAAAGCTAAATTTTCCAGGTGCTAGAATTCCTAGTCATGACTGCTTTTTCTACTATACTCAATAGTATCATTATCATCTCCGGTTTCTTATTACACAGGTAAGCACAAATAACTAAGAAACCATGCTTGACAGTATTGCTCTATTACATACCTGCAGCTCTACTCAGAAGAAGGATGTGTTATGTCCCTTTATCTTCCAGAAGAACAGAAGTGCTGCTCAGTATATTTGTGAGGTAAATCTCCAGAAATGGAAAGTTTCATAAATCAGAAAAGAATTACTCTTACCACAAGTGCTCAGAAAAGCAGATGTCTTCTACTGTAGCTAACTTAGTTAACAATATTCCTTCTACACTCTTGAGACAGAACTTTGCAAGTGCTCTGGTTGATAATATGATTTTTTTAAAAAAAATCCATTGTTATTAGGATTGTAGTTAGCAAAGTTAGCATTTAAAAGTCTTAAGTGGATACTTTATCGAGACCACTGGTCTATAGAATGAGCTGTTCCAGCCTGGCTTCCCAAAGAGCAGGGCCTGAGAGAATCACCCCTAGTTGCTATAACTTAGGAATATCTCTGATATAACAGTATTAGAAGTATCCGCAGTCTCGTTTTTCTGAAGCAAGACCATGGTGAAAAAAAGGAAGGTCAATGGGTTTAGCATTAGGGTGTTTGAGGGTTATCTAGTCCTAGCTCTGCCACGGATGAGGTGATCATGAGCAAGTTACTTCTCCTCCTTGGGCCTCAGTTTCCTCATCTGTACAGGGAGGAGATTAGATTAAATAACATCCAATCTTCTCTAGCTCCAATATTTTATGATAGAAGTCTAGGATGGAATGAAGCCAGTAGCCTCTAACTTGCTTTATGGGCCTTGAATCCTAGGAGCCTTTCAGATCAACAGACATGCTTGGTGTCAGCTGGAGAGGCTATCAGGACAGCAGAGAGGCAGAAACAATTTACTGCAGTTAACAAAAATAAAAAAGGTTCTGTTGTGGATAAGACGTACATTAGAATCCAAGCTATATCTCAAGATGAGGAGAGAATTAATTTAATAGATAATGGCTCAATCTCTAAGTTTTTCTTTTTAATCACTTTTGCTAATAGCACCTTGGACTTATAAATCAATAGAACTTAATATGAAGAAATCTCTGTTCCAATGGGGAATTCTAATTTAAGGTAATTCAAATAGTGATCATCTTGTCTTTGGGGATTGAGGTGTGAAGTGTGGGTAAAAGAGTTACTTTGATAACTTTCCTTTTCTCCTTAACCTTTTATAATTCATTTTAAAGTACTTCCCTTATATATATTTCCTGCCCTGGATAAAGCTTCATGTGTAATAAAGTACACTGGTAAGCATAAATAACTAACAAACCATGTTTGACATTATATGCTCTATTACATACCTGTAGCTCTACTCAGAAGAGGGATTATCTTCCTGAAAAACAGAAGTTCTGCTCACTATATTTGTGGAGTAAATCTCCAGAAATGGAAAGTTTTATAAATCAGAAAAGAATTACTTTAACCACAACTGCTCAGAAAAGCAGACGTCTTCCACTACAGCTAACTTGGTTAACAATATTCCTTCTACATCTTTGAGACAGAACTTTGTAAGTGCTAAGGTTAATAATGTGAAATTAAAAAAAATCCATTGTGATTAGACCTGTAGTTAGCAAAGTTAGCACTTAAAAGTCTTAAGCAGATACTTTATCGAGACCATTGGTTTATAGAATGGTCCCTGAGGTCTTACCTAGTCAGTTCCCTGACTGAATGACAATTAGATCTAGAAATAGTGGCAGTTTAAGACCAGAGGAAGGCCAAAGGCAACTGTCCTTTATGACATTGTATTTGCCCACCCTCTATATGGAAAGAATTTTAGGGGAAAATCTAGTCATTTACCCATATTTTATATATGAGGAAATTGAAATCCAAAGCCAGAAAGATGAGGTGACTTAATTAAGATGATATGAAAGTTAGTGGAAAAGCTAGGAAGAAAAATCAGATTTCGTGATACCCATAGCCACAACTATTCAAGTCACTTCATTTATATTTTTTCATCCCTTTGTACCTAGCTCCACACCTGACAACAAATGTTGCCATTTTATGGCGCGCTCTCTCCTTCCTCACTAAGAATTTGCCAATTTAAAAAATGAATCCATAGGGCTTACCTTGGGTAGGATCGTGCAGGGGATGGGATGGGATGGGATGGGAAGTGAAGGGGGAAAAGCAAGTGTTTATTAAATGTTTATGTGCCAGCCATAGTGTTAAATGTTTTATAAATATCATCTCATTTGATTCTAGTAGCAACACTGGGAAGTAGGTGCTATTATAATCCCCATTTTATAGTTGAAGAAACTGAGGCAGACAGAAGTTAAGTGACTTGCCTAGGGTCATACAAATAGTAAGTATCTGAAATTGGACTTGATCTCAGGCCTTGCTTTATCCACTCTTTAAGGACTGTAGCATTTCTACTGGATGAGTTTCTCTGCTCCCCTCCTCCCAACCCCCTACCTACCAAAGGATAGGATGCATGGCTCCAAGGCTTGGTCGTGGTTGCCGCTGTCTTCAGCTTTGGGCTCAGCTGAAATTATGACATAAGATACTGATAGGCATTTTAGAGAGAACCAAAACACATACCTATGATCATCAAGAACTTCCCTAATTTAATGCAGTCTTAACTCTAAGGTCTGCCATTTTCCAAGTAGTATTCCAGTTTTAGGGACTAGACTGTCTACTGCTCTCGCCTGCTTGACTCTACTGTGTGGCTGGATTATGCCATGTTCTTCTTCTGTAAGACAGTGTAGCCAGTATGAGAAGGGGGAAAGAGAAAAATACCTTCTACTCTCTTGATTCTCTTTGTTAGAACTCGCAAGAGATAACTATCTCGACTCTCTCCATAGCTCAATTCTTTGAAGCATCAACTTCTCCACTTTGAACCTCCCAGTCCCTTCCATTTGCCCATGTCAGTAAGTGGTTAGACTACAGGAGTATCTAATTATCTCTGCTACCTTTCCCTTACATTTAGCAGAGAAACTCAAAGTCTGAAAGCTCAGTCATTTTATCAAGTGAATTGAGAGGCTCAATAGATTGGAACCCCCATCAAATTTCCCTATACAGTCAGTATTCACAACAATACATACTGAGTGCTTACTATAGCTGAGAGTTTATGGCAGGTCTCATATGAGATACAAAAATGAGTGAGAAATGGACTTACTAGTCAGTACTACATCAAGAACTTACTGGTCAGTAAACAAATATTTATTAAGTGATTACTATGAGGGATACAAAATGCTATGGCAGTTTAAGAGAACTAAGGAAGATCAGGGATAGTGTCATATAGGAGATGACATTTGAGGTAGGACTGGAAAGCAGGGTAGCTTTCAAAACGCAGAAGTGGGGATAGGAAATGAAAGGGAAACCACATTTGTAAAGTCTTCCCTGCTTCAGGTCTTATTCAATGGCACTCAGTGAGGACTGTCTTAACTCATTTTCTAATTATCTCTGAGAATATCACTGAAGGCTTTCCATTGCGAACAAGAGCCATTCTGTGATCAACCTGTTATTTCCATTGCCAAGGAATAATTTTGCTTGGTACTGTGACTGTCTCCCAGGAACTGGGATACATCTTACTGCAAGTTTGGTCTGCTGGGAAGAAGAAAGATATGGTGGTCAGAAGCTCGAGTTATGATATTCACCTCATTTTTTTCCCCTTAAGCCTAGTGTTGAGGTAAAGGTAGGTAGGGTAAGGCAAATCTTCAAGTGACAGCTCTTTGAAGATATTCTATTATTCCCTTTTTTCTTAAAGCTCATGAACTCAGTCTGAACCTGGGGTTTTGAGGATCCCCTCTTTCACTATGTATCCCTGATGAGGTAGAAAGGAGTGAGCCCACATGTCTTTACTCCAGCATTTCAGGTGGCACCCCAAAATCCTTGGGTGCACCCTGAATTCATCCTCCCTACCCAAGAAGAAGGAAGAGGAGGAGGAGAAGGAAAAGGAAAGGAAAATAAGCAAAAAAGGGATGAGAAGGTATGAAGCTTGTATTCATTCATAAATGGGGAGCAAAATTAATTGAGTGAACAAAAATTTAAAGCATCGGTCCTATCTGTGTAACTGAGGGGGAAGGGACACCTCTATCCCTTTCTCTTAGCTTTTCATCTCAAGAACTATTTTGCAACTAGGCATTGTTAATTCCCATAAGAATTCATTGAGTATCCATTATATGTGGTGCCCTGTACTAACTACTCTGGTAACATAACTGGGGGTACCAACTGCTCTGTTAGCATAACAATAGACTGCAGTCTACTAGTTTGGGATGCAGAAGATGAGTACATGACAACCCACAGAATTCCTCCAGCTGGCACTTCAAGGCCCACAGGAACCAATTAACCAACAAGCATTTATTAAGTGCCAGCTATGTGCCAGTCACTGTTTTGGGTACTGGTGATGAAAATGTAAAAAATTAAATAATCCACATTCTCAAGGAACTTACATTGTCATAAAAAGTTTTATTCTGAATTCAAGAAACATTAAATTGACTGTGCATTTACATATTAATAGTCAAACACAGAAAGGATTTCACATGAAACTCTGTGTCTCTATTATGTAGAGCAGTGGTTCTCAAACTTCTTGGTTTAGAGACCCCTTTCTACTCTAAACAATTAAGGAGGACCTCAAGGGGCTTTTGTTTATGTGGCTCATTTTAATTTATGTTGACCCTATTATAAATTTTAAAAATTTTAGTAGTATTATGAATATATTTCTGACATCACAAACCTCATGTAAGTAGGTCTTATGGACCTCCAGATATTCCCAGAACACATTTTGAGAACTGCTGATGTATAGCTTGTTTTCCTTTTAAAGTATATAGTAAGTTAAACTCAAAGCCTTTAAAGCTATCCTGTTTGTCTGACGATCTTTCTGGCCTTTGTTATATTCTCTTCTCTCTATTCTTTTGTTTCCTTTCTCTTTTCTTTTTCCTTTTTTCTCCCTGTCTTATCACTGTCTCTCCTTGCCCTCTCACTTCCCAATCGGAAAAAAGGAAAGCACTGTAACAAATATATATGCATATGCACACACATATGTATGTGTGTGTGTGTGTGTGTGTGTGTGTGTATTCAAGTAAAACAACTTCCCATATTGACTGTACCCAAAAATGTGTGGAGGTTACGTTTAAAAATAATCTGTCTCAGCTAATGCTATTAGTCATTCTCCAATCCATTATTGTATCTCTCATTGACTGAACTGGTAAAGGATAATGATAGAATACTGCTAGTTCAACACTAGTATGCTCAAGATATAACAACAATAACAACAACAACAACTAACATTTATATAGAGCTTTAAGGTTTGCAAAGCACTTTACATATGTTATTTTATTCGATCCTCACAACAGCCCTGGGAATTTAGTTGCCATTATTATCCTCATTTTACTGTAGCTGAGATGTTGTGATTTGCCCAGGGTTACACAGTTAGTAAGTATCTGAGGCAAGATTCAAACTCAGGTCTTCTTGAGTCCAGCATTCTATCCACTATGCCAGCTAGGTGCTTCAGGAAGGGAAAGGGGACTCTCAGAAGTGCTTTGATAAGGTTTGGGTGAGAGGCAAGTCTTTCTGTAGGAGAGACTGGTGTGGAGTCCTTATATTTCCAAGACTTAATTTGCAATGTGTGTATGTGTATGCGTATGTGTGTGTGTGTGTGTGTGTGTGTGTGTGTGTGTGTGTATGTGTGTATATCTATATCTATATATCTATATCTATATCTATATCTATATCTATATCTATATCTATCTATATCTATATCTATATCTATATCTATCTATATCTATATCTATATCTATATCTATATCTATATCTATATCTATATCTATATATCTCCCACAACCCCAAATTTAGTCAGGTTTTTGCTTTATGTTTGTTCTCTACCACATGGTATTACAGTGACATCTGAGACAACCCAAGCTAGAATACATGACTGGGAGAATTTACTGAGAGTGGATAGAATTTTGTAATGACTTGGATTTGAATTTGGGACAGTAAAGAGTTCTTTTGTAATCATTCTGTAAAGGTTGATTTATCCTCCAGAAATTTTGACCAGAAATTTTGGTCAGGAGTCATTCCCTTAAAGGCCCTAGGAATGGTTTTAATTACATATTTGTTCCTACCTCTTACCTCTGTTAGTAAGCTACATTGTCACAGCCTCTTTAAAACCACTGTTATGTTTTCCCAAAGTTTTCAGCAAATTCAAAAATAAATATTCCCATTAGAGGTAAGCTGGACTTCTTGGAGTGACTGGGTGGGGAATAAATAAAACCCTGCAGAGCAGTCTGAAAGTTTGCATCTTGATGGGACCGCTGCTATAATGAAAGCCATCGCAAATAGTGACAGCTTCATATTTTCCTTTTATTCCTCAGGAGATTTGCATTTCCTCAGGATAGATGCATATCTTCTGGACCAAATATTACCTCTTTTTGTCTCATGAACTGTGAATGTAGGAATGAAGTCCTTCTCCTACTCCTTCACATTATATATGTGAAGCCATGCAAAACATATTTCCACAGTAGACGTGTTGCAAAAAAAAATCCAAGAAAAATGAAGAAAGAGAAAAACGATGTACTTCAATCTACACCCAGAGTCCATCAGTTCTCTTTCTGGGGATTGATAGCATTTTTCAGCATAAGGCCTTTGGCACTGTTGTGTATCATTGTATTGATAAGAACAGCTAAATCTTTCACAGTTGATCATCACTG
This sequence comes from Phascolarctos cinereus, assembly GCF_003287225.1. Lineage (NCBI taxonomy): Eukaryota > Metazoa > Chordata > Mammalia > Diprotodontia > Phascolarctidae > Phascolarctos > Phascolarctos cinereus. Next base: position 99,697,076 of record NW_027555736.1, on the reverse strand, counting down.
TAATGCTCTTACTTTATACAATGTTTTCTTGGATCTGCTCACTTCAATTTACATCAATTCATATAAATCTTCCCAGGTTTTTTAGAATGAAGCATTGTCAAAGAGGTTCTCCTTGATTGATTGGTTCTTACAACATTCACCCTGGAAACAACCATACTGTCCTCTTAATGGATAGAGTACCACATGTGGCAGGGTCTGCTTGGGCAGAAACCACATTTATGGTCAAAGCAGCTTACAGAAGTCCAGTGATATTCATTCACCAGTCATGAAAAGATCAGCCTTTTCTTAGGCAACCTATATAAGACAACCCTTAAAACTTGATTTGAAATAATCTGTCTCACAACTATGAAGCCTCTTCTGGGTTTGGTGGTCTCAGTTTTTGAAACTTGGTTTAAAAAATCTTTGACTTGCTCCTGAGAAGCCCCTATTTAATCAGAACTGGAGGATACTGTATGTAGATGTTGTTAGAAAATGTGGCAGCTAACCCATGATAATTCATGAGCTGCCAAAGGCAGCTTTGAGATTTTCTGATCTCTTGTATTGGGAGTCCAGAAGCTGATAGGTGCTTAGCAAGCACTTACTGCTAATCGTACCACATTTTAATGGTATTTGCAGTTCTGTGGGTACCCATGATCCTCTGATAGGCCAAGTTCATATCCTGTTCCTTGTCCCAGTTATGGTCATTGAGTGGACTGCTCCTTTACGGTTGTGCTGAAGATCCCCCGATTTCTAGACTAAATTGAAATAATTTTTTTCTCTTTAAATGTAGCTTCAATTTCCTACCTTGATTTACTGGTGCACCTTGTGTCTTTGATTTATTATTCTGCCATCCTTCTGTTTGTTTATTCTTTAGTGCAGTGAACAGTGATAGGCCCACTAATAAATCATGAGTCTAAGTTTTATTCTTGAGCTCCAGGGCCAGAGCAACATCTTGAGTCTGGGGAGGAAAGTGTGGTGACTGCCTGGGTTGAGTCATTGGTTAGGATGTTGGCACAGACACTTGGACTTGGCTTCTTTCTTGGGCTCTGGATGTGCTCAGGAGTTAAGGTCCTCAGGGAATGATAGGCAGTTGTATTGATTGAATAATTCTCCATCTAAACAGCTGCCAAAAATAATCATCCCTAAACATAGTTCTAATCATTCTATCTATCTTCCCCTGAACCTTTAGTGGCCACCCATTGCCCATACACTAATTCCATAGCTTAGTATTTAAGATCCTACTCCATCTTTTTTCCAACAATCTTTCCAATCTCATTTCATCTTACTTCTTTTGTGAATTGCACTAATAGCTATTCTCTGAAGGGGAAATTACATCTCCTACTCTTCTGCATTTACATAGGTCATTACTCATGCCTGGAATGATTCCCTTCCTCAATTTACCTCACAGAATCGGTAACTTCCTTTAAAGCTTAACTCAGGTCTGATCTCTTGAAGTCCTCTCACTCCTCACAACCTTGCCTTAGTTGTTAATGTTTGCCTCCTCTTCAGTTTTCCTTGTTGTACATTTATTCGCGTAGATGTTGTTTCCTTCCAGTAGCATATGAGCTCCTTGAAAGCAGGTGGTTTCATTTATGTCTTTGTATTCCTAATGCCTAACGCAGTGTCTTGAGCATAGTAGGCACTTACAAATATTTGTTGAATCAACACCGTCCTCTAGACCTTGTATTAATATGCTTAGTTTATATCCTGTGTAAAATATAGAGGATTCCTGGCGAGGTGGTGGTAATGGAAGATATGCATATGCTTGCTATATTCTTATGCATCTGAACAAAGGCTGTGGCTGGCAACACATCTTTTACCTCTTTACTTTCAGCTTAGCAGTTGAACTGTCCCAGCAACTGAGGCAGAAGTCAAGGTGAGGTTCCATCCCACCACCATAAATGGAACTAATTTATGTTATAATGGGAAATGAGAGTGAACCAACTCATTTGTAACGAGTCAGTACCCTAATGATAACTGAAGCCTAAATTTGTGCTAGTGTTTTTTTTTTTGAACAATGATATGAGGGTCAGGGTTGGCCCTAGTGGTCCTATATAGCATTTGTATCTAGAATAAAAGTGTCTATGCTTTTTTTCTGGCCTGAAATAATAATTTTCTTATTGTATTGAATAAAAGATGTAGGAGTTTAGGTCACTTGGGTCATATTAAAAGAACATGCTTTCTGGTTCATCTTGATTCTGTTCCCAAGGTCTGTTGATTTATTTTCATAACATCCCTCACATATGTCCTCTTCCTCCCCCTGCCACTGCTACTACCCTGGTTTAGGCCCTCATCACCTTGTGCCTGGACTTCAACAATAGTCTGCTTGACACACAGTTCTTTGTATTCCAGTCATTTCTGTATTCAGCTGTCAAAGTGATCTCCCTAAGGTGCAGGTCCTCAAACTCAATAAACTGCAGTGGCTCCCTATCACCTCCAGGACTAAATGCAGTATCTGCTGTTTGACATTCAAAGCTCCCTACCTTTCTGGTCTCCTTTTACCTTATACCCTATCATATACTCTTCAATCCAGTGACACTGGCCCTCTTGTGACCCCAGGCATTTGCACTGGCTCTCCCTCTTGCATAGTATGCTTCCCCTTCTCATCTCCATCTTCTGGTTTCTTGGCTTCCTTTACATCCCTATTAATAAGCCCTCTTCTACAGGACACCTTTCCCAATCCCTCTTAATTTTAGTTCCCTCCCTCTATTGATTATTTCCAATTTATCTTGTATCTAGCTTGTTTTTACATAGTTAGCTGCATGTTGTTTCCCCTATTAGATTATGAGCTTCTCAAGAGGAAGGACTACCTTTTACCTTTTTTGTATCTTCAAGGATTAATACAGTGCCTGGCACATAGCAGGTGCTTAATAAATATTTATTAACTGAGTGGCTCATTTCCCCTGATTTGGAAAGCAGGAGCAGATGATTTTTGTTGTTGTTTTTCTTGGAATGGGGGAAGGGAAGGAAGCATTTTGTCCATATGAATAATCTGAGGCCTACAAAAAGCTAGAAGTTCTCTATTGTAAAGACCAAAAATAGGTTATGGTTTTTAATAAATAAAATAAGAATGGTTAATACTCTGTTTTTGTTTTGCTTTGCTTTTTGCCAGTTCAATCTATAACGTAGATATTTCATCATCTACTTAAATTCATCCTTTTCTTGTCAAACATAGAATGCTATTATCTAAATAACTTGGAGGAAATGAAGCCCCCTTATAAGAATTTGACCTTTTCAATATTCTGTAATTTAGTCCTCTAAATTATTCTGCACAAACCTTCACTTCTGTCAGACAAGTAAACAACAAATAGGTTCTGGCCAAAAGGTCATGTTTTCAGAAAGGTTGAAGCTAGCCCTTGGAATTTGTTCCTTTTAAAAAACAGATGGAGGGAGTAATGGGGGAAAGAGTTTCTCTTTCCAGACTGGGGCCTTTTAGGGGCCTCAGGTTGAATGACAACATAAGATAGCAGGATTGCCAGAGGAAATGAGGAAAGTTTTCAATGACCCTTGTTTGGGGAACACAGAGGAAAACAGGAAACTCGGAAGTTTTTATTTTGCTCATGTACTTCTTCATTCATGATAAATCAATTAATGGACAAACACATAATGAACACCTTCCATAGTCCAGGCACAGTTTTGAGGATTAGATACCCTAAGAAAAAATTGCAACAATATCTCCACTAGAGGAACTTATGTTCTAATAGGGGAGATGACATGTACATATATAAGTAAAAATGGGTAATCCTTAATAGTTTAGTTATCTGGGACATAAATATGATTCTGAGAAAAGCATTTGTTAAGTTAAGTTTGCTTTGATAGTTCCCTTGCCTGGGGACAGAGGATCCTTAGAATGTTAAGAGATGTAGTTATTGAATTAAGTATAACTTAATGTTCTAAGACAGCAGTTGCTTATTTGCATGTGACAGGCTGTAGAATAGTAGAGTAAATGGAGAACATACTATATACTCTTCAGTGAATTCCATATAAAAATTTGAGAACTTTTAACTAAGGACATATGGATGCCAGAATTATTTTATGGGATAAATAACATTTGCCTGATTATAGATAGAAGATGAGAATTTGGTTATTAACTATAATCTAAAGTGTGATCAGTCATAGAGATGGCTCAACTACAGAATCAAGAAAGGTAAATATACATGAATACATACATGCCTGCATACATGCCTGCATACATACATACATATATATACATATATATACATACATATACATATATATATATATATATACATATATATATATGTATAGTGTCAAAGAGAGATCATAATAATCTCTCTCTCTCCTTCCCTTCCCCCCCAACACTCACCCCTGTTACAAGTTTCTGGCTAGATTGGGTGTCCAAAACGAGGCTAGTGTGTTCTCTTCTGCTACCCACTTCTGAGAAAAAAATGAGTAGAGAAGAATATATTCTGTTCTCTAGTATGATTTTCTGATATGAATAGGAGAAAAAAAAGATACTTTTCTGCATTGTTATCCATTGTTGCTGAGAGGTGGAGAAGAAGAAATATCTTGTAAAAGAAAGCATTTTGCCAGCTTTAGCATAACTTCAGCTGAAGGAATAAACTCAACCTGAAACTCAAATTGATGAATGCTACAGTTGCTGCTGGAAAGTAAGTCCAGCTGAGCATAGAAATTACTCAGATGCAGAGATGCAGGGAATCACAGATTCAGAAAATTACCCCAGCTGACTGACTAGTCCAGCTGAAATGATGTACCTAGTGAAGTTAATCAAACATAGCACAGATCAGCTTAGCTTGGTGGTGAAAACATTTTTTCAACACAAAAGATATGCTTATTAAATAACTTTTATGGACAATTCCTCAGACAGGAAGAAGACACCAAAATGGACAGTTATGAGTTGTCCTGGGCATGTGTGTTCCCTATATGTATACTTAACTGTCCTGGAACTTTAGGTATGTTTTCACCATTCCCACAGACACTATGCACTGGTTCATTGGTGCATTGAATGCAGTATATACTTGAGGTCTACGAGTGGAATGTTATTAAATATTATTTGTTTGCTTTGCATTTTCAGTAATTTTTTTAAGGTTATTAGTGGTTGATTTTCCAGATAGGAAATACGCTGTTGGGGGCTCATGAGCTGTAGTCCTGGTGGAAATAGCTACTCACAAGGATTACTCCAAGTACTCTAAAAGCTAATGTAGAAGTGATGTGGCTACCTCTCTGGGGAATTACCTTGACCTACCAAAGTGGGTACGGGTAGGGTGAGTAAGCCAGTTCCAGATCAAGGAGAAAAGTTGGAAAGAGTTGGGGGTGTTGTCATACTGAGCTGCATAAGTATATGCAAAATATATACAACATGAATACAAGGTAATTTTGGGAGGAGAGTATGAGCATCTGGGGAGATGAGAAAAAGATTTTGTTCAGAAGATAGCACTTTGTTGAGTTTTGAATAAAATCAAGTGTTCCTACATGCAGATGTGAAGAGGGAATATATTCCAAGCATGGAAGACAGCCAATAGAAAGGTATAGAGATAGGAGATGGAGCATCATTTGGGAGAAACAGCAAATAGACCAGTGTGGCTTTAATTTAGAGTGCATGGAGGGAAGTAACGTGTAAAAAGACTGGAAAGGTGGGAAGGGGTCTGGTTGAGAAGAATTAAAATTCCAGAAAGTGGAGTTTATATTTCATCCCAGAGATAATAGGGAGCCACAGGAAATGAAAGAGTAGGAGGCTGACAGTGTCCAAAGCATTTTAGGAAAATCATAGTGGTAGCACTCATTCATTGACTTCCTCCTTTGTGCAGACCATTGGACTATCTGTAGTGGAAGATACCAAGTTAGAGGAGATATAATTCCTATGCTCATAGAACTTACTGTCTAGTAGGGTGATAAGACCCAAATATTATACAACGGGGATAATTTGCAATATGACAGGATAAGTGTACTAGAGGATTATAAAACATGTTCTATGTGAAGTCTGAGAAGAGAACATCATTACCTTTGGAGGATCTGAGAAACCTTCATTGAATTGAGCTGTAAAGGATGGGTAGGAATTTAGCAGGCAAAATGGTGGACAAAAAACATTCTAGAGGTAAGACATGAGGGCAGGAAATTGGGAAAGGCAGAGAATACTCTATTTCAGCTGAAAATGGAGTGCCTTAATAGGAATAAAAGTAAGTCAGGAAAGGTAGTTTGAACTTTACAGGAAAAAGAAAGTCATTAAATTCTGAACAGTACAGAAAGACTTCTGAGCAAAGGAGTTGCATGACCAGATCTTTGCATTTGAAAAAAGATTATTCCGGTGATCTTAAGACTGCTAGATTGGAAGGGGAAGAGTTTGGAGGTGGAAAGGCCTAAGGCGAAGACCTTTACTAGTGTAGTGGCAAGTGGGAAGAGAGAAGAAGGGACAGTTTTGTGGGCTATCCCAGAGGTGGATTACTCCGGAATTGTAGACAGGAACAGCTGACTAATAAGACAGAAGAGGAGAGTTAAATCTATGCATTCTCAACCAGAAAGTAAGGCCAGAACATTTACTGCCACATTAAGATAGATATATTTTTTAACTACTCCTGGAAGGTATTTCCTGGGAGGGTATTTTGGATTTTCATTTCTTAGTTTACTTGCCTGGAAATGGATAAACTTTTTTTTCATTGAGGGGGGCAGAGGGAATAAGGGAAAGGAGAAGCTGTGATTTTCTTTTTTCTTTTTTTTTTTTTGGTAGTGGTCTATTTGCTCTAATTTAGTTTCATTTGAGATTCAGCAAACCAGACCTGGCCTGACCCTTCCTTCCTCTCCAGCAAATTTGCTTTTCTCCTTTTGCCAAACATTAATTGCCCCTTGTTTTCCTTCTGAGAGTAGGGATGCAGCAGGGCTTTCTCAGCCTTGCTGTCTCCCTTTCTGCATCAATCACTCTGCAGACAGAACATTTATTTTAACTCAGTTTTTTTTCTTAGTGGAGCAAACACTTTAAAAAATGGCACCTCTCTCAGAAACCTGGATTTATCCACTCAAAAATAAATTGAATGCAGAGATGCCTTTTTTTTTCTTTAATGAGATGTTTAAGCTCAGACTTACTGATTCTAAGAATACAGGCCTTTTGATTTCTCCTTGGTTTTGACTTTCATATTTCCTCTGCTTTGAAAGGGGGTTCTCTTAGAAGTTATTTGCATTTTCTTCCAATCCCAGCGTCAAAACAATCCATGTTAATTTGAACATGATTATCAGTGAATTAAGTTCTGGGGACTTTCTGGGTCCCTTTGTGATGACCATGAACTTGAAGGCAGATCTCTCCTCTGGCCTCCGAACTCGTGTCCTACCTTGAGGACCTTCTCTTATTTCACTTCCTGAGATCTCCTTTTGAGGTCTACTTTAAGTCCACAGGACCCCTGGAAGTAGATCTTAGTATCTCCTCTCTGGCTGTTCAATTTTGTGCAGCATTAATGTCCCATTAGAGAGACAATTCAATTTTTTTTTATTATTAATGAAGGGAAATCATGTGCAAATGAGTTTTCTTAAGTGTTGTTTAATTAGATGAGGTGTACCACTCCCTTATCTCTCCTTCCTCTCCCAGCAATGAAATTAAATTCTCATTGAGGAAATTCTTAGGAACATTCTGCTGCTGAAGTCTGACCTTTTGCGTGATCCCTACCATTCCCAACCACTACTCCTGACTCCTAACCCCCAAGGTAGGATTGAGTTTCCAAGGTTGAGGAAAAGAGCCAGGAGGTTGGTAACTGTTTTGGAGATGCCAGTGAATGTACTACTTCTTGGCCTATTCAGGCTAAGAACAAGTGAAGTATCTGTAAATGGCTTTGGATCCTCTGGACAGACAGTACCAGCCTCTGTCAGAGAATAATAGAACACTCATCGAATTTGTAGATTGGTGTTCAAATAATGCCAGCTCTGCTAGTTACTACTTGTATATCCTTGTAGGATTCAGTTTTCTCCTCTGTCAAATGATTAGAGCAGGATTTCTTATCCTTTTACCCCTTTGGCAGTCTGGTGAAGCCCATGGACCCCTTCTCAGTGGTTTTAAATGCATACAATGAAATACAGAGGACCGCAAAAGAAACCATTTTCATTGAAATATGTGAAAAACAAGTTGATGGACCTCTAAGAACCCTGGGTTTGAAGGATCTCTAAGACCCCTTTTATAATCCTATTAATTAAATGACCCTACTAATCTGTGAAATTTTTAGGGATGTTATTTATTCTCTAGGTGCTCTTGATGGGGGCAGGGCCCAAGCCAAGATCTTCACCCTTTGCCCCAAAGGGAATCTGACTCACAGGCTCCAGACCCTCATCTCCCTTTGAAAGCCTTAGCCTTACCTGTTAATCTTATTCAGATGTGCCCTAAAAGAATCTGGCTCCCTCTTGTCTATAGGCCCCAGAAAGGCCTTCCTTTATCTCCTTTTGAAAGTCCTAGTCCCACCTTGATTTTGTGCAGATGCCTTTCAAACTTCTGCCTTCCTGTTCCTCCATTATCTATTTCCATTGTCTATTCAATCTCTCAGACCTCCCCAATTAGAATTCTTACCTAGACCCTTTTTCCCAACCCCCTTTTCTGGCCACCCAAAGTTACTTTAGTATTTAAGATCCACCCTGGCCCTCATTCAGATGCTGAGAATCTCAGGCCCACAAGGCTGAGAACCTCTCATGCCTGCTCGTCCTTATGGGTGTCACCCGGCCTATATGTTTTACCACTAATAAACTTTTCCTCTGGCTGAAGAAGATTTGAGTTGAATTCTTTGAGGCAGGGCCCGGTACCGTGATCTTGGAGTCCCAGCACCCCAAAAGTGCTAGACCTCTTCACTCTGACTTTGGCTGTTTGCAGGTAATTGTTTGCTTTCTACCTGTACTTGGAAGGAATTGGTCCCAAGGGATGGGACTTTTTTTTTTTTCTCAAAGAACCATTTGGACAGCTGTTAACTCTTTTCACTTTTACGGGATACAATTTTAATAGGCAAAGTAACTCTTGGTTTGTCTCTCCATTGCCTCTTTCCCATCAATAGTTTCTTGGTCTGAATTGTAAAAGCTACTTGTCTTCACACGAATGACAAAACTGAACCTGGTGTCCTGTTCCTCCCTCCCAGTACATGTCTCTAACTATAACATCTGGCAAGGCATTTTGAATGTACAGAGGTGAATATACAGTTGAGTTTGCTCCTTTATAGTGAAGGATAGCCTAAGATATAGGTAAGGAAAAACATGTGGAACTTATGAAATGTAGCAGACATGAGTCAAAATTAATGGAGTCTAGAGAGGAGCAAAGACCTCAATGTTGCTTAGCAACCAAGGTGGTGCCTCTGAGAGTTGATTGTGTCTTCCACAGCTACAAATGGGTGTATGTCTTTGTGGGACTGGTTGGCGCTATGTCTGCTTTTTGAGAACCAACCTAGCTAAGCATGGTGATGGTCTTTATCATTAGTCTGGACACTTAGTGTTGAATTCCTTGGCCATAGCAGGCCCTACCCTCTTCCTAACTTCCTCCTTTCTTTTGAGGTTTCTACTATCTCCCTAGTCACTGAGGCTCAAAATCTAGGCTTCATCCTCAACTCCTCATTCTTACTTCCCATATCCTCCCTGTTGTCAAGGCCTTTTGAGTTTAACCTTCATGATATCTTTTATATATCCCTTCTCCCCTTCATGCCTCTCATACTGCTGCTAGCTTGGTATGAGTCATCATCACCTCATGCCTAAATTACTATCTCAATAGCCTGCTACTTGGTCTCCTTGCCTCAGGTCTCTATCAATTCCAGTGTGTCCTCCATTTGGCTATTGAATTGATCTTCTTCTTTTTTTTTTTTTTGGCTAGGCAATGGGGTTAAGTGACTTACCCAGAGTCACACAGTTAGTAAGTGTCAAGTGTTTGGTCTGAGGCCAGATTTAAATTCAGGTCCTCCTGACTCCAAGGCTGGTGCTCTATCCACTGTGCAACTTTGGGCATTTTCAATTGCTGTTCCCCATTTGTGAAACTCATCTACCTCTTCATCTCCCCTTCTTAGCTTCCCTGACTTCCTTCAAGCCTCAGCTACTGATATACCTTATGTAAGAAGATTCACTTTATCTCCCTTAATTCTACTGCCTTCTCTCTATTGTTATTTTCTCTACTGTATCCTGTTCATATCTCATTTGTGCATAGTGTGTGTGCAAGTCCTCTCCTCTATTAGGCTGTAAGGTGTTTGAGAGTAGGGGCTTGTCTTTTGCCTTTCTTTTTATCTCCAGCACATTGCAGAGTGATAGGCACATAGATGGTGCTTAACAAATGCTTATTGACTGACTGATTGAAAGGAGGAGGTCCAAACAAAAAGTGGGTGCATTTGGGTAGCAAGTGAAGGTTCAGATTCTTTCTCACTAAAGGTGACTAGAATTTCCTGTTGTCTGCCTGCATCACTCCTGGGCTGTACTCTTAGGGAAGGGCACCAAAGGCTGTTCTGCTTCCTTGGAAGCAATGAGGTGGAAATTGAGAATGAGTCAGGAGAGTTCTTGACTGGGAAGGCTTCACATAGGCAATAGGTATGAATACTCTGCTTCCAAATATCATTTTACCCTGCGTGCTCCTTACCATTTTCTTCTTACTTTGGGAATTTAACCCCCTAATTGGGAAGTTTCTTTGAGTACACTTACATACCCTTCCTCTGGGACCTCATGGACTAACTATAAAGATAATAACCCAAAGAAATTTAAGATTTTCAAAGTACCTTCCTCACAAAAACTTTATGAAATTGCTATTAGGGATAAGGACAGAAACTAGATCTGTGATTTCACTGGCATACGGAATTCCTAGGTGAGGAAAATATCTTTGCATACTATATAGTACCTTCTCTGGCACTTAGAATCTTAGGGAATTGCCTAGAACTAAGAGAGGTTAATTGGATTGCCCAGACGGGTGGGAATCTGTGGCCTCTAGGCCACATGTGTTCTTCTAGGTCCTTGGGTGCGGCCTTTTGACTGAGTCCCAATTTTACACAAAAAATCCTTTTATTAAGGGGATTTGTTCTGTGAAGTTTGGATTCAGTCAAAGGGCCACACTTGAGGACCTAGAGGGCCACATGTGGCCTCGAGGCCACAGGTTCTCCACCCCTGGCCCAGAATCACATAGCTATTATGTGGGGTGGAATTTGAACCTAGGTCTTCCTGACTCTGAGGCCAGTTTTCTACTAGTTGCTTGAATTGCCTCTATTTGTAGACTCTCATCTATTACGTAACTCTAAGACATCAATCAATTCAGTTGGAGAAATGGGAAACTTCCCATCTCTCTCTCTCTCTCTCTCTCTCTCTCTCTCTCTCTCTCTCTCTCTCTCTCTCTCACCTCCCACCAAAGCAGTTCTAACAACCCCTCTGTCTACAGTTCTATGAGCCTTAAGTTCCAAATTCTGATTCTGGGTCTGCAAACTACTCAAGTAATAATCATCAGGGTATAAGGCAGTGGAAAATCTTTTTACTAGATAAAATTCTGCCTCCTCCCTGTCCAATTTTTATGGGACAGTTTCCTCACTCCTATTTTGTAGAAGAGGAAACTGAGGTTGGTGGTCAGAGTGAGGCAGAGACCTAGCACATAGCCTTCTTCTGGGGAGCCTCATTTCCCATGCAGCTGGCGTTTCTTTGTGATGTGTTGGGTTAATAATGCTACTGAACCCACAGGGATGTTATATAGATAATCTAATCATATTTTCAAAGCAGTCCATGCTCATTAGCATCCTTTATTAAAGCAGGCTGGCATTGTTTGGAATGTGGAACATATGGATTTGTCTACCCTCCTCCATTGGCCTTCCTGGTGAGTAATTGTTTCTCTTATTTGCAATTCCTGGCTTTATCTACACTATCTCCTTTCCTTGGGCTTTCAGAGGCTGGAGTACCCAAGAGGGAGACCAGTCTTTGCTGTTTCTTCATATCCTCAGCTCTCCTATTCACTAGGTGTATGATCTTGAGGAAGTCACAGCTTCTATGAGTCTCAGTTTCTTTTTCTGTAAAAGGAGGGGATGAAACTAGATGATTAGATGTGCAATTGGGCTTGTGTCATCTGGAGAAGAGAAGGCACAGTGGAAACCAGAGAGCTGTATCCAAGTATTGGAAGGATTGCCATGTAGAGAAGGGATTGCCATGTAGAGAAGGGTCTGTTTGGCTCCAGAGGGCTGAAACTTTTGGCTTGATGTCACAAAAATCTCAATAAGAATTAGAGCTGAAGAATACTCGGTAGCTACCTGATCCAACCTTTACATCTTAAAGCTGGAGAAACTGAGACTTACGGAGGCTAGGTGACTTGACTAAGGTCACACAGATAGTAATGCTCAGAAGTAGGGAGGCCTTTAAAGGTCTCTCACAGATCTGAATTCTATGGATCTATGAAGGGGGCACAAGAATGTGTGATGGGGAAAAAAACTTGAGATTTTTTGATTCTTGTAACTTTGAGATTAATGAACACACTATCCTCTTTGTCTGCGTTCTTCTTAGCATCCTAACTTTGCCCCTTTCCTATCTTTCAGGAAGCATAGATAGCTATTTGCTTTTTCATTTTTTCTTATGCATCCAGAAAAGCATAGAGGGGGGAAGCCTGAATAAGGAGTCAGAAGACCCTTGAATAAGTCCTTTTTCTTTCATCAACCTGTGGTATGATTTGAAATAACACACTTCCCCTGTTTAGTCCTCAGTTTACCCACCTGTCAAATGAAGGAATTGGATTAGGTTATCTCTAATGGATTTAGAGGCAGCTAGGTTGTGCAGTAGATAGAACACTGGACTTGGAGTCAGGAAGATCTGAATTCAAATCCAGCCTCAGGATCTGGCTGTGTGACCTTGGGCAAATCACTTAATCTGTTTGTCTCTGTTTCCTCAACTGTAAATTGGAATTACTAATAGCACTTACTTTACAGGGTTGTTGTGAGAAACAAATGAAACAATACTTGTAAAATTCTTAGCACAGTGCCTGGTGTAGAGTAGGCACTATATAAATGCTTATTCACCCTCTTGCTACCTTCCCCCAAGTATTATTCAAGAATTGTAGGATTTTCCAACTCCATTTATTTGATGGCTTGTGTTCAGGACCCCAGACCTGTTTGCTGTGTCTCCCTGGGAGTGTACACGTGCCATCTGTCAGGGTAAAGGCAGTGAGACAAAGACAGAGGGGGTGATCCTGCCTAGCAGGCCAGAACTTTGTTTTGTATTGTATGGAGTCTGCTACAGCAATGGCAAGCTTGGCAAGAAAGGGATTCCCGGTGAGGTGGGCCCTGCTAATGCTCTCTTAGCTTTCTGGCTCTCAGTGAGTGTGGGTGGAGCCTTTCCCTGTGGTTCCCACAATTATACAACTTTCCTGTCACAAAGCAAAGCCCCGAGGGGCCAATAACCCAACACAAAACAAACAGTGGCACCTGGACCAGGGACCTGCCCTGAGTGGCTCACTGACTCCCTCTTGGTTATAATGTTTCTAACACAAATATTTTCTTAACTGAAGGTCTAGTAATTGCCCTTTCCAAAGTCATGGGTCATCTACTATGAGGAGATGAAACAAAGGGTTTCATTGTTTGAAAATGTGGAAACAAGAAAGGAGGTGTGGGCTGTGTGTGTGTTTATTTCCATTTACTAGATCATAGAGTCTCAAAGCTGGAAGAAGCTCTGAAGGACCATTCCATCCAGCTCCTTATCTGATATATAAATCCCCATGAATTCAATTCAACAAACATTTATTAGAAACCAACTATGTGCAAAGTGCAGGGATGTGGCCAGGATATACTACTACAAAAAAAGAAACAGTCTCTTTCCTCAAGAAGCTGATGTTTTACTTGGGGGACACTACAGATAATAAACAAATGAGAAGATCATAAATATCTCTAATTAGTCATCTTCTGCTTGAATGCTTCAGGTGATTGGAAGCTCACTAACTCTAACACAACATAACCCATTCTATTTTTTGAACACCTCCAATATTTTGTGGAAGAATGTTTTCTAATATTTATTATTAAACTCCCTTCACCTCTTGATAAATTGAGATCACACTGATAGCCCACATGCGTTATTTGTATGAAACCTTTTTGCCCTTGGTGATGCCTACTTTAACGTTTGATTATACATTGTCTCTATTTTGCCTGTGTAAAACTCATTTTTTTTCCACCTGGATTCTAACTTCCTCAGGGTAAAGTCTCACATTTGTCTTATATCTTTCATGATCCCTTGCATAGTTCTCACTCTATAGTGGATATGAAATAAATACTGACATTTAGGAAGAGCAGAACATCTTCTGGACCAAGATTTTCTTTGAGGTCTAAGTGGCTGGAATGTGTTGGGTTAGAGCAGGATCAAGGCAAGGGTGCAATTTACTGATGCCACAAACAAAATAGGGTGAGAAGTTTTGTTTTTTTGCTAAGAATCAATGGCTGACTTAGAATAACACAAACCAATCTTTGGCTTCAGTCCCAAAGCCAATACTGTTGTTCCCCTGAGTCAGTATACATATACATGCATATCTACCTATACGTAGCAATGTGCAGGTAAATGTTTAACAGCTGTCTCTCAAAAAAGATTTCCTGACAAACTTAAGTTCAGTTTGCATTTTTAATATTTTCTCTATCATTTTCTTATTGTTGAGTCATTTCAATTGTGTCCAACTCTTTGTGATCCAATTTGAGGTTTCCTTGGCAAAGATACTGGACTGGTTTGCCATTACTCCTCCAGGTCATTTTACAGATGAGAAAACGGAGGCAAAAAGGGTTAAGTGACTTGGCCAGGGTTACACAGCTAGCATCTGAGGCCAGAGTTGAACTCATGAAGATGAGTCTTCCTGCTTCCAAGCCCAGTGCTCTATCCACTGCACCACCTCGCTGCCCCATAAAATCCAAAGGGCTCGCCAGATTACTATCTTACATCTAGTTATGTCCAGTCCTAGTTCGTAACATTTACTGATTTCTGAGGTGTAAATGTTCACGATGAAAACTTAACAATCAGATCTCACAAGCTGGCTCTGGCATACAACTGATTTTAATTATCTATCTATCTAGATATGTATTCATATATACAACACAAATTACATATATATGCATATATAGATATACACATAGATATATAAAATGTGACAGTGTATTCTGTGTATATCATCTATCCATTAACATATAGACAACATATACAATACAAAATATTTCAGTATGTATATATGCACATATATACACACACATATACATGTACATATATGTATATATGCACACACATATGTACATACACACGTACATATACTACACACACACACAAATGTATACATATACATAGCCCACAGTGTATATATATATATATACACACATACATCTATGCATACATACATACATACATATAAACAGAATATATATTTATACATACACATAGTATACACACATGAAAGGTTTGATTCAAACAAGGCCTGTGGGCTATATACATCTACATATGTATATGGTATGTATGTATATGTGTAAAGAGTATAAGGAGCAGTAGTAGTGACTCTGAGACTGAAGCCAAAGCTCAAGGTGGGTCGTATTCTAAGCAAAAGAGTCCAATTAATCTCACTCAGAACTTATGAAACATGAAAAAAGAGCTATAAAACATTTTCCCATATTCTACACCTGACTTTGCCTCCTCCTCTCTCTCCTCCCCCTCTGTCCTCATTTCCCCTTACCTCCCCATAGCTTCAGCTACAGTGAGACTACAATAAAATTCATTTCCTTAAGAGATTTTTTTTTGATGATAACTGAGCCTTATCCCTGTCAGTAACTGGTGATACTGAGACAAAATCAAAGCCTCAGGGGCTGAGGACCAATGAATGAGGATGGTCTCACCTCCTCTGTCTCCCAACAATCTCATTACCTTCATGGTTGCACAATGGTCACTTGGGTTTTTTGGCTTAGTGTCCTTCTATAATTACTCAGATTTGAAGTGGGTGTGGCAGGAGCAGAGAGAGGAAGGGTATTTGAATGTACTTCTTTAGCTTGTCTGCTCCGATGCCTGTTGCAACCCTTGGCTGTCTGGCCTTGCATGGTTGAAGAGGCTACAATTACTTAATTGTGCTGGACCTGATTTGGCTCAGATGAAAAATGGAGTCAGCCTCAAAGGGTTTCTTCATTGTTTTTTTCCCCCTATTTTTATTTAGTATATTATTTCCCCCCAGTTACATATAAAAAGAATTTTAATATTCATTTTTTAAAACTTGGAGTTCCAAATTATTTCCCTTCTTCCCTCCCCACTCCCCACCCCCAATGAGAAGGCAAACAATTTGATATAGGTTATACATGTGTAGTCATGCAAAACATTTCCATAGCAGTCATGTTGTGAAAGAAAACAGAATAAAACAAAACAAAACAAAATCCTCAATGAAAATAAAAGCAGCAAAAAGGTATGCTTCAGTCTGTATTCAGAAAGAACCATCAGTCCTTTTTCTGGGGATGGATAGCATTTTTCATCTTAAGTCCCTCAGAGCTGTCTTGGATCATTGTATTGCTGAGAATAGCTAAGTCACTCACAGCTGATCATTTTACAATATTGCTGTTACTTTGTACACAGTACATTTCACTTTGCATTAGCTCATGCAGGTCTCTCCAGGCTTTTCCAAGAGCATTCCGTTCATCATTTCCCATAGCACAATAGTGTTCTATCACAATCACATGCCACAACTTGTTTAGCCATTCCCCAGTTAATGAGCATCACCTCAATTTCCAATTGTTTGCCTCCAGAAAAGAGCTATTATAAATATTTTTGTACATATAGGTCCTTTTCCTTTTTTAAAAATCTCTTTTGGGGTGCAGACCCAGGAGTAGTATCTCTAGTAAAAGAGTATGCATGGTTTTATAGCCTTTTGGGCACAGTTCCAAATCGCCTTACAGAGTGGTTGAATCAGTTCACAACTCCACCAATAGTGCATTAATGCCCCCCATTTTCCCCACATCCCCTCCACTCTTTGTCATTTTTATTTTCTGTCCTATTAACCAATCTGATAGGTATGAGGTAGTATCTCGGAACTGTTTTAATTTGCATTTCTCCAATCAGTGGTGAGTTAGAACATCTTTTCATATGGCTATAGATAGCTTTGATTATGTCATCTGAAAACTATTCATTTCTTTTGATCATTTATCAACTGGGGAATGAATTTTATTTTTATAAACTTGATTAAGTTCTCTATATTTTTGAGAAATGAGGCCTTTAACAGAGAAACTTGCTTCAAAAATTTTTTTCACAGTTACTGTTGCTAACTGTATTTCCCTCATCCTATTCTCCCCACTCCATTTATTCTATTCTCTCTCTCCTTTCACCCTATCCATCCTCAAAAGTATTTTGCTTCTGACTACCCCTTCCCCCTAATTAGCTCTCCTTTTTATCACTGCCCCCTTTCTCTTATCCCTTTCCCCTCTTACTTTCCTGCAGGGAAAGATAGATTTCTATACTCAATTGAGTGTGTATATTATTCCCTCTTTGAGCCAATTCTGTTGAGTTTAAGGTTTACTTACTCCCCCTCAATTCCCCCTTTATCCCCTCCACTATGAAAGCTTTTGCTTGCCTCTTTTATGTGAGATAATTTATCCCATTCTACCTCTCTCTTTTCCTTTCTCCCACTATTTTCTCTTTTACCCCTTAATTTTATTTTTTTAAGATATCATCCCTTCATAATCAACTCACATCTGTGTCCTCTGTCTATACATACTCCTATCTGCCCTAATGAGAAGAAAATTCATATGAGTTACAAGTATAATCTTACCATGTAGGAATGTAAATAGTTTAACCTTATTAAGTACCTTTTGATTTACCTTTTCTGTTTATATTTTTATGCTTCTCTTGTATTTTGTATTTGAAAGTCAAATTTTCTATTCAGCTTTTGTCTTTTCATTAGGAATACTTGAAAATCCTCTATTTTATGGAATTACATTTTTTCACCTGAAGGATTATACTCAGTTTTTCTGGGTAGGTGATTCTGGGTCGTAATCCTAGCTCCTTTGATCTCAGGAATGTCATATTCCAAGCCCTCCAATCCTTTAATGTAGAAGCTACTAAATCTTGTATTAACCTGACTCTGGCTCCACAACACTTGAATTGTTTCTGGCTGCCTGTCATATTTTCTCCTTGACCTGGGAGATCTGGAATTTGATTATAATATTCCTGGGAGTTTTCATTTTTAGATCTCTTTCAGGAGGTGATCAGTGGATTCTTTCAATTTCTATTTTACCCTCTGGTTCTAGAATGTTAGGATAAATTATTGATAATTTCTTAAAAGGAGAGACCTAAGCTCTTTTTTTTTTTATCATGGCTTTAAGATAGTCTAATAATTTTTAAATGAACTCTCCCGGATCTATTTTCTAGGTCAGCTGATTTTCCAATGAGATATTTCACATTGCCTTTTATTTTTTCATTCTTTTGGT
Source organism: Phascolarctos cinereus (assembly GCF_003287225.1). Classification (NCBI taxonomy): domain Eukaryota; kingdom Metazoa; phylum Chordata; class Mammalia; order Diprotodontia; family Phascolarctidae; genus Phascolarctos; species Phascolarctos cinereus. Next base: position 99,678,750 of record NW_027555736.1, on the reverse strand, counting down.
TTTGTTTTATTGTGTTTTGATCTCTCATAAAGTTATTAGCTTCCATTTGTTCAATTCTAATTTTTAAGGAATTATTTTCTTCAGTGGGTTTTTGAACCACCTTTTGCATTTGGTCAATTCTACTTTTTTTTTTGGGGGGGAGGGAGAGCCTCTTCTCAGGTTTATTATCTGACCTCCTCCAAAATTTCCCCCCACCCCACTAGTGCAAGGGCCCCTGGGAATGACCCTTCTACCCTGTCCTGACTCCCCAAGTGGAAGACAGATAGGCCAGAGGGGAATGGATGAGGGGGCTCAAAGGCCTGGACATATGGCCATCCTGGGCCCATCTCCCTCTGCCTATGGCTGTTGTCTGTGCTGCTGGGCCCTCTGCTTAAGCTGGGTCAGGACCAGTTGGGACACCTGGGTTAGGCTGTGCTGGAGGATGTGTTGACCCTCAGAGATCATGGGGAGCTCCTGAAGGCCATCCCCAGTCAGATCCGCATGTTGCATGGTCAGCAGAGGGCTGGCAAAACTCCAGTGAAACAGCAGGTGGAAGCTGGCATCAGCTTCAGCCTTGGGGAGGCTTGAATTCAGGCCCCTGGCCTTGCAGGACTTGTAACACAGCAGCACCTGGCCATAAATGCCTAGTAGAATCTTGGGCTTCCCATCCAGGTCCACCACAATGACAAGCACACACAGGACACTGTCCAACTCGTCACTCCCTGACCTGAAGCCCATGGAACAGAACATTCTGATATACCACAGCTGGCTCCATCATATTGGCCACCAGGATGTTGTACTCCTCTGGGGGTGGGGGCAGCTCCTTGGCCTCTTTCCCCTCCTCCCTGTGGGCTGAGGGGTCTGCTGCAGGAGCCAGGAGGCTGAAGATAACAACTGAGAGATGGGTCCATCCTGTTGGACCGTCTAAGTCTGCAGCACAGTTCTGCTGGTCTGGTCAACATGGGCAACTTGGATGTATCTACTCTGGCAGCCAAAGGCTGTGAGTCCGGCCTGAACCTGGGATGTTGGACACGTGGAGCCAAAGAATGCTTCTGCTCAGCTCTGTGAGCTCAGGAAAGAGATTCTCCACTGGCTGCTCCTCAAACTGATGCAGACGCTCATTCTCCTTATACAGACGAACTGCAGGGTTGCTCCCACTGAGCAGAAACACTATCTCTAGCTGATCCCCAACCTGGACCTCGACATGGCCCAGCTAGAAAGGGGTGAACTGCAGCTCCAGATTCATGCAGCTCTGTGCAATGGAGTCCAGGTTATATTCTGATCCAGGCTCATAGTCATGGTTAATGTTGAGAAAGGGGCTGACTTAGTCCCTGAAGTCTTAAATGAGCGTGATCCCCACCACCAAGACCGCTTGAGGGATGACTTGTCAAATGTATTGATGGACAAAATCTCAGCATCCACTAGATGTAGTTGAACTGCACCTTGGCCACAGGGTGGATTTTTTGTCAGAGCTCCTGGTAGTGGAAGCCCAGCACCTTCCCTTTAAGAGTGGCAGCCAGCAGCTCCCTGCAGCCTTGGGCCCCCTGCGCCAGACACGTTGCTCAGAGTTGAGAAGTGCATGAAGATGTCCTCACCCAGGGCACAAGGCCCTCAGCGAGGCCTTCAATTCTACTTTCTAAGGATTTTTTTTCCTTCAGTAAATTTCTGTGCTTCTTTTTCCATTTGGCCTACTCTAGTTTTCAAGGTATTCTCCTACTGGCTTCTTAGAGCTCTTTTATCATTTAGCCTAGTCTATTTTTTAAGGTGTTTTTTTTTTCAGCATTTTTTTTTTGTGTCTTCTTTGCCAAGCTGTTGGCTTGTTTTTCATGATTTTCTTGCATCACTCTCATTTCTCTTCCCAATTTTTCCTCTGCCTCTCGGTTATTCCAAGGTAGTACAATCTAAGGAGAGATGTGTTTGTTACTCTTCTGGTGAGTGTCTACAAGCATTCTTCTGCATTGGAACAGTTAGGAAGGTCCCCCCTCCACTGTGGCCACAAACTTTGGTGTGCTGGTGCTCCTCCTCACCCCAGGACTGCCACCTAGGACTGTAGATCTGAGTATGAGCAAAGCCACAGAATCCTGCCTGAGTGTCGGCAAAGAGACCCCTGTAATCTCCTCTTGACCAGTTGTTCAACTCTCTTACCATTTGTGGACTGAGAGCTTTGGAAGCAGTCACTGCCATTGCTGATTTATTGGCTCCCAAGGCCTGCTTCTGGTTTTCCAGGGCTGGGGTTGTATTTTCATATCCTATGCTCCTTTCACTCAAGTGCAAACACACTTTTCCTGCTCATCTTCTAAGTTGTCTTTGGGATCTGTGGGCTGAGAGGTCTGGAAACCACCACTACTGTCACTGATTCAGTCACCCCAGGCCTGCTCCTAGTTTGCTTGGGCCCAGGCTATACTGGCACAGCCTATATTGGACTGTGCTCCTCTTGTACCCTGGTGAAACAGACCTTTCCTGTTGACCTTTTAATTGTCTTGGGCTGGAAAAATATTTCACTTCATCCTTTTGTGGGTTCTATCACACTAGAATTTGTTTAAAGTAATTATTTAAAGGTATTTGGAGGGGTTTGGGGGAGAGCTCTGGTGAGTCCCTGCCTTTACTCCTCAATCTCTTTGTTGCTTTTTTGTGAAGTGTTTAGATGTATCTCCAACCCCTCTCAAAAAGATCTATCTTTAATTCTGTGGTATTGAAAACATTGACTACCACTCAGTGGATCAACTTTGTCCCTCTCAACCCAGGGTTCTGTTTCTTTTTTATAATTTTATTTTTTCAATTAAACAATCTATTTATTTATTTATTTTTAGTTTTCAACATTCACTTTCATAAGATTTTGGGTTTTAAATTTTCACCTCTTAACTTAACTCTCCTCCCACCTCCCCCAGACAGCATGCAATCTGATATAGGCTCTACTTATACATTCATATTAAGCATACTTTCACATTAGTCTTGATGTAAAGAAGAATTAGAACCAATGGGAGGAGCCATGAGAAAACAGAAACAAAACAAAACAACAAAAGAAAAGGAGAGCAAATAGTATGCTTCCCTATGTATTCAGACCCCATAGTTCTTTCTCTGGATGTGGGTAGCATTTTTCATCGTGAGCCTTTTGGAGTTGTCTTAGATCCTTGCATTGCTGCAAAAAGCTAAGTCTATCAGAGTCAGTCATCACACAGTGTGGCTGTTACTGTATGCAACATTCTCCTGGTTCTGCTCACTTCACTCAGCATTAGTTCATATAAATCTTTCCAGGTTTTTCTGAAGTCTGCCTGCTCATCATTTCTTGTAGCACAATAGTATTCCATTATATTCATATACCACAACTTGTTCAGCCATTCCCTGATTTCCAATTCTTGGCCACCACAAAAGAGCTGCTATGAATATTTTTGTACATGTAGTTCCTTTTCCTGTTTTTGTGATCTCTTTGGGATACAGCCCTAGAAGTGCTATTGCTGGATCAAAGGGTATACACATCTTTATAGCTCTTTGGGCATAGTTCCAAATTGCTCTCCAGAATGGTTTCATCAGTTCACAATTCCACTAACAATGCATTATTGTTCCAACTTTTGCACCTCTTCTCCAACATTTATCATTGTCCTGTTTTGTAATGTTGGCCAATCTGATAGGTGTGGTGTAGTACCTTAGAGCCATTTTGATTTGCATTTTTCTAATCAATAGTGATTTAGAGCATTTTTTTCATATAACCATAGATAGCTTTAATTTCTTCCTCTGAAAACTGCCTCTTGATATCCTTTGACCCCTTATCAATTGGGGATAACTTGTATTCTTATAAATTCAACTCAGCTGTCTATGTATTTTAGAAATGAGGCCAGGGTTCTATTTCTGACAAGAAATAAAGGATGGGATTTGAGGGAGGGATGAAGTTCCTAAGGATAGGGATATATTTCTGTAATTTCTCACCAAAAATATGTTAAGCAGCTTGTTGGAGTGGAAAGGAATCAGGAGACCTAGGTTCAAATTCCTGCTTTGCTGTTAGTTAGTCTTGTAACCTTAGATAAGTCATTTAACTACTGTTGGGTTCAGCCCTTCATGCTCTAAGATCCTATGAAACATAGCTACCTGTCAGCCAGAGAAGTCTATTTCTACTCTCAGGCTCTACTTTCTCTTGCATTAAGATTCAATGAATACTGTTTTATACTGTTTCAGGTGTGTGTGTGTGTGTGTGTGTGTGTGTGTGTGTGTGTGACAAAGAGAGACAGAGAGAGAGAGAGAGAGAGAGAGAGAGAGAGAGAGAGAGAGAGAGAGAGGGAGAGAGGCTTGCCCTTTGACTGAATGGACTAGTACTTCAAGTGTTCTGGTATTTTGTAAATAAGCCCATGTTAAGGAAATCTATACCCTGCATGATTTCCTGAACAGAACAGTGGAAATTTACAGGATATAGTGAAGAGCTCACTGGTCTGGGAGTTACAAAGATCTAAGCTTCTGCCTGATTCTGCTATTAACTCCCATTGTTATCTTGAACAAATCACTTTACTCTGGACCTCAGTTTCCTGATTTATAGACTGTGGATAATTATCCCTGTTCTTGCCATTCACTGATAGAACATTTATTAAGTGCCTAATATGAGCAAAGTCCTGGACTAAGTACTAGGGGATACAAAGAAGAATCTATTTTTGCCCTCCAAAATTTTACAATCTGATAAGGGGAGATAAGACATGTACTTAAATCATAAAACCATAAGAGAACATATTAATTTGTATTTCAAAAAGAGCCTCACCAGAGGCTGCTGAAGTTACAGTGGATAATATGTTGGGACCAGAGCCAGGAAGTCCTGGGTTCAAATTTCACCTTAGACTCTTACTAACTGTGTGACCGTAGGCAAGTCACTTAACCTCCGTTTTGCATCTTTCCTTAACTGTAAAATCGGGATAATAATTTATACCTATCTTGCAGGGTTATTGTAAGGATCAAATGGTATACTGGTAAGAAGTGCTTAGCACAATAATTCTGGCACATAGTAGGTGCTATATAAATGTTCTTTCCTTTCTCTTCCTTCACAAAATTGGTTTAAAAAAAGCCCAAGTAGAAGTTGCTACTGCCTAATGAAATCAAGGAAGTCTCTATGGAGGATGTAGCATTTGAGCTAGGCCTTGAAGAATACGCATAGTTTTTGAATGGGGCCAGATTGGATAATATACGTGAAGTGCTTTGAAAACTTTAAAGCCCTTTACAAATGTAAGACTAGATGATGATGGTCATTATTATTATTGTTATGGTTATTGCATTTGTCTTTCCAGATGGAAGAGCCCTGATAATTTTGATCAGCTTTTTTTCCTTCTTATTTTAATGTTGCTTCTTCTCTGGCATCCTCTGATATAAATGAGTATTCTGAGAATTGTTACTTTTTGAGTATCCTTGAAGACAGAATTTCCTTTTGAAAGACTCATCTCCAGCTCTCTATCATGATAAATTTGTCTTAGCAGTTGATATGCAGAGATCATCCCTAAAGGTTTTTGCATCATCCTAATTCAGCTTTGCAGAAGCTTGAGTATCATTTCCTCTTGAAGGGTTTGGTTGTCCTGGCATTTCTAGAATTCATGCATTGCTAGAATTTTCCACTGAGTGTGAAGATCGAGGCACCAAGTGTTGTTGAGGAGGGCAGCTGCATCCTGCTAGCTGGGTCATAGGGAGAGGACATGTTCCTGGTTAATCCTGAAATGGAAAACAAAATAAATCAGGAAAGATGATACTTGTCATGATTTCAGTCTCTAATACCCATTCTTTCCCATGGAGTTGACTTGAGCTTAATGTTTGGAGAATGGAAATTTCTCAGTTCATTTATAGCTTTTACTATAGACTAGAGATCATAGCCAAGACAGACTGAAACAACACTGAGAAGCAGGTGAGGTTTGTCCAGTGTCTCCTGAGAGAATCAGGTGGTTTCATGGAGAAAGTGGTCCCTGAGGTGAGGAATGAAGGAAAGACAAGGATTCTGAGAAATGGAGGTGACGAGGGTGTATATTCTAAGATTGAGAGAATGGCTTATGTGGTTATATAAGGGCTGCAGGTGGTATGTCAAGATCATGAAATGTATATTATGCCAGTTTTGTCAAAAGAGAGTTGTGGAGTCAGTCAATAAACACTTATTAAACACTTAATATGTGCCAAACACTGTGTTACAGCTGGGAATACAAAAAGAGGCAAAATGACAGTTCCTACCCTCAAGGAACTCATAATCTAATGGAGAAGAAGACAACAAAACAAATATATATATATATATATATATATATATATGTGTGTATATATATATATATATATAATCTCTATACAGGATAAATAGGAAGTAACAGAGGGAAGGCACTAGAATGAAAAGAGATTGGGTGGGAAAGGCTTCTTGTAGAAGATGGGATTTTACATGCCAGGTAGGTATTATTATTACCCCCATTTTACAGCTGAAGATTTGACCTCAGTATTTTTGAATTCATGGCTCCCTCTGGCTTGGAAAAAGAAAAAAAAACTTGCAAGAAGTATGTATTGTTGGTGAAGTCTTCATTCTGGAGAGCCCAAAGGACTATAAAGCTACATATACCCTTTGATCCAGCAATACTGCTGCTAGGTCTATATCCCAAAGACATCCAAAAAAGGGGAAAAGAAGCTATTTGTTTAAAAATATTTATAGCAGTTTTTTTTGTGGTTGTTAAGGATTAGAAATGAAGGGAATGTCCATCAATTGGGGAATGGTCGAACAAGTTGTAGTATATGTCTGTAATGGAATATTATTGTGCTATATGAAATGATAAGCAGGATGATTTCAGAAAAAACTGCAAAGACTTACATGAACTGATACAAAGTGAAGTGAGAAGAACCTGGAGAACATTGAATACAATAACAGCAATATTGTACGATGAAGAACTGTGAATGATAGCTATTCTCAGTAATACAGTGATCTGAGACAATCCCAAAAGACTCGTGATGAAAATCCTATCTGCCTCCAGAGAAAGAACTGACATTGTCTGAATACAGACTGCAGCATGATATTTTTTTACTTTCTTTTTTCCTTCCTTTTTTGTTTGAAATTTCTCATAGAAAATGACCACTATGGAAATGTTGTACATGATTGCCTGGGTACAACATATCAGATTGCTTACTTTCTCAGGGAGAGGGAAAGAGACTAGGAGAAGGTATAGAATTTGGAACTCAACAAAACAACAAATGTTAAAATTTATTTTTACATGTAATTGGCTAAAAATGAGTTTTGATCTGCATTCAGAGTCCATCAGTTCTCTATCTGGATGTGGATAGCATTTTCCTTGGTGATTCCTTTGTACTTGTCTTGAATGATTGTATTGCTGAGAAGAGCTGAGTCATTCATAGTTGATCATTACACAGTGTTGCTGATACTGTGTACCATGTTTTCCTGATTCTGCTCATTTCACTTTCAATCAGTTCATGTAATCTTTCCAGGTTTTTCTGAAATCTGTCTGTTCATAATTTCTTATTGAACGATAGCAGTGTATTATATTCATATACTACAGTGTGTTTAGCCATTCTCCAATTGATAAGCATCCACTCAGTTTCCAATATTTTGTCACCATGAAAAGGGCTGCTTTAAATATTTTTGCACATGTGGGTCCTTTCCCCTTTCTTTATGATCTCTTTGGTATATAGACCTAGTAGGTAGTACTGGTAGATCAAAGGGCATGCACAGTGATTGCCTTTTGGGCAGAGTTCCAAATTGCTCTCTAGAATAGTTGGATCGGTTCACAACTCCACCAACAGTTCATTAGTGTTCAATTTTCCCATCTTCTTTCCAATATTTATCATTTTCCTTTTTTGTCATATTGGCCAATTTGATAGATGTCAGGTGGTACCTCAGAGTTGTTTTGATTTGCATTTCTCTAATGAAAAGTGAGTTAGAGCTCTTCTTCATATGCTATAAATAGTTTTGATTTCTTCATCTGAAAATTTCCTCTTCCTATGACCATTTATCCATTGGGGAATTACTAGTATTCTTGTAAATTTGACTCAATTCTCTGTGTATTTGAGAAATGTGGCCTTTATCAGAGATACTTGCTGTAAAGACTGTTTCCCAGCTTTCTGCTTTCCTTCTAATCTTGGTTGCATTGGTTTTGTTCTTACAAAAGCCTTTTAATTTAATGTAATCAAAATTATCTATTTTACATTCATGAATTCTTCCTTTCCCCATAAATCTCACAGGTAGACTGATTATTCCTTGCTCTTCTAATTTGCTTATGGTATCACCCCTTATGTTTAAATCATGCCAAAAATCTATCCTATCTAACTTTTATAATATTCTATTTTTGGGGGGCAAGGGGGAAACAAGTATTTATTTAGCACCTATTATATGCCTGGCGTTGTGTTAAGCATTTTATAAACATCTGATTTGATCATGACAACAATTCTGTGAGGTAGGTTCTATTATTTTCCCCATCTAATATTTTGTTTACCTCCTTAGTTTCTTTCTTGTTTGCTTTTTTTGGTTGGATTTATTGAGTTCTGAGAGTGGACAATTGAGGTCCTCCACTAGTTCATGTTTGTGGCCCATTTCTTTCTGCAACTCATTTAACTTCTTTAAGAATTTGGATCCTAGGGGCAGCTAGGTGGGGCAGTGGATAGAGTACTGGCCCTGAAGTCAGGAGGACCTGAGTTCAAATTTGGCCTCAGATCAAACACTTGGCACTTACTAGTTGTGTGACCCTGGGCAAGTCACTTAACCCCAATTGCCTAAAAAAAAAATTACAAAAAATGAAATAAAAATAAATTAAAAAAAAGAATTTGGATCCTATACCACTTGATGTATATACATTTAGTATTGATATTGCTTCATTGTCTATGGTGTACCTTTAGCAAGATATAGTTTTCATCCTTATCTCTTTTAGATTTATTTTTGCATCTACTTCATCTGATATCAGGATTGCTATCCCTGCTTTTTTACTTCAGCTGAAGCACAATAGATTCTGCTTCAGCCCCTTACCTTTATTCTGTGAGAGTCTCTTTGCTTCAAGTGTGTTTCTTGTAAATGACATATTGTAGGATTCTGATTGTTAATCCACTCTGCTATCTGCTTCTATTTTATGAGAGAGTTCATCTTATTCACATTCAGAATTATGATTACTACCTGTGTATTTCCCTTCATCTTATTCTTCTTCTTGATTGTCCTCTCTCTCCTTTCACTCTTTCCCTCCTCACAAGTGTTTTGCTTCTGTCTATCACCTCACTTGATCTGTCCTCTCTTCTGTCATTCCCCACCACTCCCTACTTTACTTGATCTCCTCTCCTCCTTCTCCCCTGTCAGGTAAGATAGATTTCTATATTCAACTGATTCTATATATGATTCCCTCTTTGAGTCAATATTGATGAGAGTAATGTTCAATCAATGCTCATCACCCACCCTCCCCTCTTCCCCTCCACTGTAATAGGTCTTTCATACCTCTTTATGCAAAATAATTTACCACATTCTACCTCTCCCTTCCTTCTGCGCTTAGTGTACTCTTTCTCATCCCTTATTTTTTATATCACTCCCTCAAATTCACCTTATACCCATACCCTCTGTCTATGTATATTCCTTCTAGCTGTACTATTAGTGATAATTTTTTTTTAAAGAATTACAAGTAGCATCTTCCCATGTAGGGATGTAAATAGTTTAGCCCTACAAAATCCCTAATGTTTTCTTTTCCCTCTTGACTGGTTTATTCTTCTCTTAGATCTCAATATTAGAGGTCAAACTTTTGGTTTAATTCAAATCTTATGAAATCTTGAAATCCTTCTATTTCATTAAATAATATTTTTTCCCTTGATGTATCATGCTTAATTTTGCTGGACAAGTGATTCTTGGTTGTAGTTCTATCTCCTTTGCCTTCCGGAATATCATGTTCCATGACCTCTGATCCTTTAATGTTGCAGCTGCCAAGTCCAGTGCAATCCTGATTGTGACTCCCTGATATTTGAATATTTCTTTCTGGATACTTGTAGTATTTTTTCCTTGACCTGATAATTCTAAATTTGACTGTAATGTTGCTTGGAATTTTTATTTTGAGATCTCTTTCCTGAGGTGATTGGTGGATTCTTTCAATGCCTATGTTGCCCTTTGGTTCCAGGACATCAGGGAAGCTTTCCTTGATAAATTTTTTGAAAGATGCTATCTAGGTCCACCTTTTGATTATGGCTTTCAGGTAGTCCAATGATTCTAATATTGTCTCTCCTGGATCTGTTTTCCAGATCAGTTGTTTTTTCCCATGAGGTATTTTACATTTTCTTCTATTTTTTCATCCTTTTGAATTTGTTATATTCTTAATGTTTCATAAATACATTAGCTGCCAGTTACGTAATTCTCACTTTTAAGCTCACAATTAGCTTTTGTGCTTTCTTTTCCATTTGGCCAATTGTACTCTTTAAGGAGTAGTTTTCTTCAGTGGATTTTTGTATCTCCTTTTCCATTTGGCCAGTTCTACTTTTTAAGCAGTTTTCCAAGCTGTGGACTCTTTTTATTTCATAATTGTCTTTCATTGTTCTCTTTTTCCAATTTTTCTTCTACCTCTCATATAACTTTTGTATTATTTTTTATTTTGTTTCATTTTTATTTAAATTATTAAATTTCAAACCCCAAGATTTTGAGTTCCAAATTTTCTCCCCATCTCGCCTCTCCCCCACCCCAAGATGGCATGTACTCTGAATACCCCATACCCCAATCTGCCCTCCCTTCTATCTCTTCCCCCACTTCTCTTATCCCCTTCCCCTTCTATTTTCCTGTAGGGCAGGATAGATTTCTATATTCCATTTCCTGTATTTCTTATTTCCCAGTTGCAAGTGAAAACAATTTTTTTTAACATGTATTTTTAAAACTTTGGGTTCCAAATTTTCTCCCTTCCTCCCTCTCCACACACCCTCACTGAAAAGGCAAGCAACTCAATACAGGTTATACTTGTGTAGTCATGCAAAACACTTCCATAGTAGCCATGTCGTGAGAAACTAACTATATTTCCATTCATCCTATTCCACCCCTCCATTTATTCTGTTCTCTCTTTTAACTCTGTCCCTCCTCGGCAGTGTTTGCTTCTGATTACCCCCTCCCCCAATCTGCCCTCCCCTCTATCATCTCCCTGCTATCTTGTCCCCTTTCCTTCCTATTTTCCTGCAGGGTAAGGTAGATTTCCATACCCAATTGAATGTGTATGTTATTCCCTCCTGAAGCCAAATCCTATGAGAATAAGATTCATTCATTCCCTCTCACCTTCCCCCATTTTCCCTCCACTGTAAAAGCCTTTTCTTGTTTGTTTTATGTGAGGTAAATTAACCCATTCTACCTCTCCCTTTCTCCTTCTCCCAGCATAATCCTCTCTCACCCATCAATTTTATTTTTTACATGGCACCCCTTCATCTTCAACTCACCCTGTGCCCTCTATCTATCTATCTATCTATCTATCTATCTATCTATCTATCTATCTATCTATCTACCTACATATAATTTTTGCCCTCCAACTACCCTAATACTGACAAAGGTCTCATGAGTTACAGATACCATCTTTCCACGCAGGAATGTAAACAGATCAACCTGAATAAATCTCTTATGAGTTCTCTTTCCTGTTTACCTCTTCATGTTTCACTTGAGTCTTATATTTGAAAGTCAACATTTTTATTAAGCTCTGGTTTTTCCATCAAGAATGCTTGAAAGTCCCCTATTTCACTGAATGACCATTTTTTCCCCTGAAGGATTACACTCAATTTTGCTGAATAGGTGATTCTTGGTTTTAATCCTATCTCCTTTGCCCTCTGGAATATTATATTCCATGCCCTCTGGTCCCTTAATGTAGAAGCTGCTAAATCTTGTATCCTGATTGTGTTTCACAATACTTGAATTGTTTCTTTCTGGCTGCTTGCAATATTTTCTCCTTGACCTGGGAACTCTGGAATTTGGCTACAATATTCCTAGGAGTTTTCCTTTAGGGATCTCTTTCAGGAGGTGATTGGTGGATTCTTTCAATTTCTATTTTGACCTCTGGTTCTAAAATATCAGGACAGTTTTCCTTGATAATTCTTGAAAGATGATGTCTAGGCTCTCTTTTTGATCATGGCTTTCAGATAGTCCAATAATTTTTAAATTCTCTCTCCTGAATCTATTTTCCAGGTCAGTTGTTTTTCCAATGAGATATTTCACATTCCCTTCTATTTTTTCATTCTTTTGATTCTGTTTTACAATGTCTTGATTTCTCATAAAGTCACTAGCTTCCACTTGCTCTATTCTAATTTTGAAGTAAGTATTTTCTTCAGTAAGCTTTTGGACTTCTTTTTCCATTTGGCCAATTTTTCTTTTTAGGGCATTCTTCTCCTCATTGGCTTTTTGGACCTCTTTTGCCATTTGGGTTAGGTTATTTTTTTAAGGTGTTATTTTCTTCAGTATTTTTTTGAGTCTCCTTTAGCAAACTTGACTTATTTTTTCATGATTTTCTTGCATCACTCTCATTTCTCTTCCCAGTTTTTCCTCTACTTCTCTTACTTGTTTCTCAAAACCCTTTTGAGCTCTTCCATGGCCTGGAACTGATTCATATTTTTCTTGGAGGCTTTGGATGTAGGAGCTTTGACTTTGTTGTCTTCTGTATGTTTTGATCTTCTTTGTTACCAAAGAAAGATTCTATGGTCTGAATTTTTTTGAGACTTTGTTCATGATCCCAACCAAGTACTTGAGTTTTGAATCCTTTCTTAAGGTAGGGGTCTGCTTCCAGTGCGGAGAATGTACTGTCCCAAGCTGTGGGGTTTTCTGCAGCTGTTTTCAGAGTTACTTCTAGGGACCTATAAATTTTCATTTCTTCCAAGGTGGTATGATAAGGGTTGAGGTATTTATTCCTTTTCTGGCCTGTGCTTTGCCCTATGAGAGAGCACAAGCACTGTTTTCTGCCTTGGAACTGTGAGGAGGATTTTCTCTCTACCACCACTACAAGCTCCACCACACCAGCACTCCTCTTCACCCCATGACTGCCACCTAGAACTGTGACTCAGATCCAAGCATGAGCAAAACAAGAGATTCCTGCCTCAACACTAGCAAAGAGATCCCTGCAATCCCCCTCTGATCAGCCACGTGATTCCCCCTCAGTCTGTGGGTCAGAAGCTCTAGAAGCAGCCACCACCCTGGGGCCATGCTTGGGGACTGGGGCTGGGACCATGCTTCTCTCTCTTACCACAGTCACAGTCACTGCTTTTGCTCTGCCCCTCATAAAATTTTTAAGTTCTTTTTTGAGCTCTTCCATGAGTTCTTTCTGGACTTGAGACCACTTCCCAGTTTTCTTTGGAGTTTTGCCCTTATATGTTTTGATAGTGTTATTCTTTTTTGAGTTTGTGTCTTGGTCTTCACCGTCACCATAATAACTTTCTTTCTATGGTCAGATTTTTTTTTTATGCTCATCCTTTTCTTTTTCTGTTTTTGGCCTTTTTCCTTTCTTTTAAATTTGGGCTCTGCTGCCAGGGTGGGAGGTGCACTGTCTCAGGCTTCTTGTGCCAGGGTTGCAGATTCTGGCTGTTTACATGATGCTGTCTTGATGTTGCCCTGAGGCTATGGGGTCCCTGGTATCTGATGGTGTGCTAAGGGGATTGGACAGAGGTGTGGCTGGTGCTGCTGGAAGCTGTAGGGATCTGGCAGTTTACCTGGTGCTGAGCTGAGCTGGGGTTCTAGTGGTGGTATCTGACATGTGCTAATGCCCAGTGGGTTGTTTATGTATTTCCCCTGGACTACACCAAAGTATGTAGAGGTCCCATTGCTGGAGAATGCCTGTCTGCCCACAGCTATGCTGAAGCATGTGGTAGTTCTCAGAGCCAGAGTCTGACTGTTCTCCTGGCTATGCTAAGGCATATGGTGGGTCCTGGTGTTGTTGGCATTTGCCTGCTCCGCCACACTGGGCCTCAGGATCTCTGGCTAGTTTGCTGAGTTGGGGCTTGTTGCTGACCTGCTGGGATGTCTCCTGTCCTGAAATGTGCTTCTCTCCCCCATCCTAATTTGTTATACTCTTTTCTTTCCCCTGCTTCCTGCCTACTCTTTACAAAGAAGGGAGTAGTGAGTGAGCAGTGTGGTCAGCACCAGTGATCTAAGGTAGGTAGCTTCTTGGCACAGGAAATAGAGTACAGGGCCTAGAGTCAGGAAGACCTCCAGTTCAAATTCAGCCTCTGACACTTATGGACTCTGGGCAAGTAACTTAATCTCAGTTTCCTCCACTATAAAATGGGGATAATAATAGCACCTACCTCGAAGGGTTGTTGTAGGGATCAAATGAGATATTTGTAAAGTGCTTAGCATGGTGCCTGGCACATAGTAGGTATTATATAAGTGTTTATTCTCTTCCATAAATTGGTGCAATCTGTTTCCACTCCCTTTCCTTTCTTCTCTTTTCCTCACTTAGACTGTAATCACATCTTTTCCCTTCCCTTCTTTACTTTTAAATAATTCACCATTATGTACCCTATATGGCTGATTTGTTTTGCTTATGACTTACTCCTTCTAAATCTACTTTCCCTTTTTTCCCCCCTTCCCTGTTCTGTATTCTCTCCCGTTTTCCTGTTGAGTGAAATATATTTCTGCACCCAACTCTCTCTCTCTCTCTCTCTCTCTCTCTCTCTCTCTCTCTCTCTCTCTCTCTCTCTCTCTCTCTCCTCTCCCTCTCTCTCTCTCTCTCTCTCTCTCCTCTCTCTCTCTCTCTCTCTCCTCTCTCTCTCTCTCCCTCTCCCCCCTCTCTCTCTCTCTCTCTCTCTCTCTCTCTCTCTCTCTCTCTCTCCCTCTCTCTCTCTCTCTCTCTCTCTCTCTCTCTCCTCTCCCTCTCTCTCTCTCTCTCTCTCTCTCTCTCTCTCTCTCTCTCTCTCCTTCTCTCTCTCTCTCTCTCTTCTCTCTCTCTCTCTCTCTCTCTCTCTCTCTCCCTCTCTCTCTCTCTCTCTCTCTCTCTCTCTCTCTCTCTCTCTCTCTCTCTCTCTCTCTCTCTCCTCTCCCTCTCTCTCTCTCTCTCTTTCTGTTTGTGTGTGTATTCTAGCTTCCTTTGGCCAGTGCAGATGAAAATGATGGTGAAATGCTACCTGATCCCACCACCTCATTGTTTGTATAGTCTTCTATTTGCACACCCAAATTATGTGAGATAATTTCTCCTATACTTCCTCCTCCCTTTCCCCTACCTAGTATATTCCTATTCCCATCCCTTTCTTTTCTTCTTTTATGATAATCAAAACATAACAGAGACACTCCCAGGCTCCCTGTCTCCTTTAACTCCCACTATGACCTTTGATGCTGTTAATATTCTGAAGGGACATTTGTTCCTATTAAGATGTAAACATTTCGTTGTTATTTAATCTCTTCTGATTTCTTGCTCATATTTACCTTTCATGTTTCTCATGACTCCTGTATTTATATTTCAAGGTTTTTGCTTAGATCTGGTCTTTTTATCAGGAATGCTTTTAAATCTTCTATTTCATAAAAGATTCATTTCTCTCTTATAGAATAATGCTTAGTTTTTCTGGATAAATTTGTTTTTGAAGTAGTAGTAGTAGTAGTAGTAGTAGTAGTAGTAGTAGTAGTAGTAGTAGTAGTGGTAGTAAGACTCTATCTTTTGACTTTTAGAATATCGTATTCTAAGCTTTCTATTCCTGTATAGTGGTGGCAATGAATTTTGCATGATTTTGACTGGCTTCTTGGTACCTGAGTCCTTTATTTTTTGGAAGCTTGCAATATTTTTCCTTTGAACTGAACATTCTTGATTTTGGGTATAATATTCTGGGCAATTTTCATTTGGGGCTTTGTTTTAGGAAGTGACTGATACATTCTGTTTTTACTTTGCTTTCTGGTACTAACATTTTTGGACAATTTCTTTTATGATACATCAAAATGTGACATTCAGTTTCTCCATCTCCTTTTCTTGATTATAGCTTATAGGTAGTCTCAATATTCTTAAGTTGCCTCTACTTGATCTTTTTTCCTAAGTCAGTTGTTTTTGATAAAATATAGCTTACACTTTCTTTTATTTTTTTCAGTATTTTGATTTTGTCTTAATATTTCTTATTGATTTGTCGAGTCATTAACTTTGCTTCATCCATTCTAATTCTTAAGGACTCAGTTTGCTTAAGAAAGATTTTATACTTCTTAAATAAGGCTGTTAATTCATCTTCCTAATATTTTCTTTATAACTCTTTTCATTTCTAGTCTCCCTCATTTTATTTTAAAAATTATTTTAATAGCCCTTTCTTACTTTCTTTTAGAAATTCTAGTTGTACTTGTGTCCAAGCTATGGTTTTCTTTGAGGCTTTGCTTGTAGATGTTTTGAAATCATTCGCTTCTTTTGAATTTGTGTCTTGTATGTCCCTGTCATCATAATAGCTCTTCACGGTGGGATTCTATTTTTTCTTATTCTTTGTTTTCTAGGCTTCCTTTGTAACTTTACCCTTTACATTAGGACCAGGAATTTACACACTTCTGGAAGGAATGTCTGGGGCATGATTGGTCCTGTTTTGTGTTGTTTTAGGTCCTACTGCTGCTTTCTCAGTGTATTGACATATGTACTATTCATGGATCTCAGGGACAGCTCACAGTGGGGACTTAGATGCTTTCAGCTGTCTGATCCAGCATGGAGTGTGATTGTTACTCTCATGGGCTGAACTCTGAAAGCTCCTCACCTGGGTTTGGGTCTTAGCAATACCACTTCAGGATTGTACCTTTTTGGGGTTCTAGTGGACTACTGTTAGCCTTAGCCACTATCAGCTATCTGGAAGGCTCTAAAGTTTCAGAGAAATAGACCTCCAGGTTCTCCCCTTTGATTGAACTTTCTGACTTGGTTTTTCAGCTATAGGCTTAAGACCAGGCTGGGACTGGGTCTGGAGCCCTGTTCCAGGATCACAGCCACTCAACTGCTATCTACATCTGTTCTTGTTCATTGCACCGAAAAATATCTGTCCACAACCATTCCCTAACCAGGTCCACTACTCCTGAGTGCAGGCCCCATTCTCAGTCTTTAGCAGATCTGTGACCGAGTTCAGGAATATAAGTGACAGAGCTGCTGGTTTGTACCCATTTCTGTTTTCTGTATGGTGTTTGCCCCTACATACTAGATCCAGGACCTCTTCTTGCCCCATTTCCTTATCATGGGCCCTATTTCAGTCCCTGGGCTGGATGTCTCCATGTATTGTTCTCCATGTTAGACTTTCCAGAATTTTCAGACCTCTGTCTCCCTGTGTGATCTGGACCATGAGGGAATCAAATCTATTGATTTAAACCAACCTCACTATACTCCCAATATAACCCAAAATTTCTTGCCTCCATATCTTTGTTACCTAACTTCTTTTTTCCTCCCTTCTCTATGTGTCAGAATCCTATCTATCTATCATTGCCCAGTTCAAATGCTATATCTTTCCCAGTGTCTTCCCCAATTTCTCAATTTCGTGAAATTTTATCTTATAGTATTTCATATGTGGATATGTATGCATTTTTCACATTATAATTTGCATTATAACTATCTTTTTTTTTTTAATCTCCCTCGTCTGAATTTTAAGCTCTGTGAGTGCAGTTGACCAAAGCATGTCTTTGCATCTTCCCCTGTTCTTAGCACATTGCCTTGCATATAGTAGGTACTTATAAATGTTTGCTGTATGAGCATTCCTTGCCTACACATAGGGGGTGGCTTAGGAATCTGTTTTAGAAACAATGTTTCTATGTAAATTCCGCTTTCTCAGTAGTTGTTTCATTGTTTATTTCTGGCAATATGTACATGAAAACCACATCTTTACCTCTGAGAGTAGTATCTGTTCTTATTCTTGCTTTCTCCACCTGAAACTTTTATCTTTTACCTTGATCATGGTAAATGAGTCTGCTCCTCAATGTTAGAGATTTGCAAGGTGGGTATGGTGGGGTCATCTATTTCGTCAGGACAAAAATTGCTGGGGTAAACTAATACCTAATTTCTGCCTGAAATAAAGCACACTAACGCCTCCTCTCTCAGGTGTTCTTAAGGAACGAGTTGCACTGAAGGGCAGTTTTCTGAAAAGTGAAGGCTTCAAAAACTAATATTTAACATTTAAAAATTTGTTTTTGGTAGAATTCATTTTAGAAACATTTCCACCAAAAATAGACACAAAAATGGCTTCTAGTCCAGTTACCATCCTTCTCACCTCCTGGAGTGCTCCAATCATAGCTGTTTGTTGATATAGATATACATAGTATCAGTCAATGGATATTTACTAAGTAACCACAACACTAAACCCACTTTCAACTCACTGTCTGCCTGTGAATTTCAGTTTAGCAAAATTTATTAACCACTGACTGTGGAGACCTGTGGAAACCATCTCTGGAGAAGTAATGACAAAAATGAAGAGGCCTTCAAAGGGCTTACATTCTACTGTGTGGGTTGGGTGGTGGTAGAATGTAATGTACAGAAACAATTAAAAAGTAAAAAAAAAATAATTTCACCACATAGAAAACATTAAACTGTAGGGCTGAGAGTGAGCTCCTGGCAAAATCTGCTTTCTAGATGAGAAAATATCTCATATAAGAGTTGGCATCTGAGCTGTGCTTTGAAAGACAGGTAGGTAGTACAGCGGATTGAATGCTGGATCTGGAATCAGAAGAACCTGAGTTAAAATCTGGCCTTGGACATTTCTACTTTTGTGACTGGACAAGTCATTTAAACCTCTGTACATTTCATTTTCCTAATCTGTAAAATAGCATCTACCTCACAGGGTTGTTGCGAGGATAAAATGAAATGATATTTGTAAATGCTTTGCAAACCTTAAGGCATTATATAAATGCTAGCTATTTTATTGTTAATATGTTAAAGAGGTGACAGTGAGGATGGAATACTTTCTAGATATGGGGGACACAGCTTGTGCAAAAGTCCAGAGGCAGGAGAAGAATGTTATGTATGGGGAGGAGCTAGTAGGCTAGCATCAAATTCATGAAGGAGAATGATGTAAACTAAGATTGAAAAAGGCAGTGGGAAACCAGACTGTGGTCACAGATTTTGAGTTAGAGGCAGCCTTAGAGGTATCTAATACCATTTCCTCATTTTACAGATGGGGAAAATTGAAGCACAGAATAGATAAGTGACTTGGCCAAAGTCAAACAAATAGTAAGTGTCAGAGTCCAGGGTTTGAATCCAGGTCCTCTGACTCCAAAATTCAGTGCTTTTCAATGCAAGGATCTAAGACTCATGATGGAAAAACACTATCCACATTCAGAGAGGGAACTGTGGAGTCTGAATGCAGATCAAAGCATACTATTTGCTCTTTTTTTTTCCCTTCTGTTTTGTTCTGTTTCTTCTTTCTTGTGGTTCCTCCTATTGGTTCTGAATCTTCTTTACCACATGACTAATGGCAAAATATGTTTAATAGGAATGTATATGTAGAACCTATATCAGATTGCATGCCATCTTGGGGAGGGAGGCAGGAATGGAGGGGGAGAAAATTTAAAACTCAAAAGCTTATGGAAGTGATTGTTGAAAACTAAAAATAAATTAATTTTAAAAAATAGTGCTTTTTTCTATTACAAATACTAGGTTGAGATCTTGTATTTTATTTCCTAGGGATCTGTCATCTATGAATTTTCCATATAAAGCTGATGCTGAGTGGGGGTTGGGGACAATTTGAGGCCAGCAAGTCTTTCCTTTGCACCCAAGTAAGTGAATTAACAGACACCTACTAAACATCTATTCTAGGTGCTGAAGGCATTGCACAGAAATTCAGGACATGATTACTGTCCCAAAGGAGTTTTCTGTCTGATTGTAAGTTTAAAGAGTACCCAGGTAGATTACTCTGGTTTCTAAACTTGAGTCCCTAGCTTATAGTTAATGAGAGTTTGACCCTACTTTGTGCAAGGCATTACATTCTGTGTTATAGAGATAATCTAAAGAGCTACTATCCCAGAATATCAGAATTGGATGGGACCTCACTGACCATCTAGTCTAGCGAAGAGCTGAGCATGAATTATTGTACCATATTGCTGAGAAGTGGCCAACCAGTCTTTTTTGGAGATATCAACTGAGAGGGAACAGATTAGTATTTGTGGAAGGCCATTCTACTTCGGGATGATTGAAAATATTAGGCTGTTTTTAAAAAAAATTTCTTATATAAAACCAAAATCTGTCTCTCTATAATTTACATCCATTGTTTCTGATTCCGCTTTCTGGGATCAAATCTATTCCCTTTCTTCCATAACAGTCTTCCAGACACTTGAAGACAGCTATCATATTCCCCGGTCTTTTCCTTTCCAGACTAAACAGCGTAAGTTCCTTCAACCTCATCCTTCCTGTTAGCAAACAGCAGATCATCAGAAGCAAAACATATAACACAAATGGAATTTGTGGGATAATGATCAAAATGTGGTGGGATTTAAGCTTTGGAGGTGAGTTTTGACTGTGCCCTTCTGCCATTGCCAACGAAAGCAATGCTAAATTGTAACAATAATAGGTAGCATTCATATGGTGCTTTAAGGGTTTGGAAAGTGCTTTATAAATATTATCTCTTTTGATAGTTACTGTTCTGGGTACTGGGAATGCAAAGACAAAGAAAGAGAAAATATCCCTACTTGCAATGAGCTTACATTCCAATGAGAGAGGCAACAAGAACATATAAAAGCATATATACCATAAACATAAAGTTAATAAATATGACCATATACAAAATAGTTAAACATAAAATTGTTTGAGATGGAGATCACTACCAGTTGGGGAGTGGAGAGAGGATCAGGAAAGGCTCCATGCAGAATATGATACCTAAACTGAACTTTGAAGGAAGAAAAGGACTTTATGAGGTAAAGAGAAAGTGCATTCCAGGTACAGAGATGGGAGATGAAGTATATAATATATGAGAAGAGAGAACACCAGTTTGTCTGGATCACAGAATATGGGAAGGGGAATAATCCAGTGAGAATGGAACAATAGCTTGAGAGAGGCTATGTAGGACTTCAAAAGCTAAACAGGAGAGTTTACATTTTACCTTTCAGGCAATAGGAAGCCATTAGAGTTGGTTGAATAGGTGGGTCACATTGTCAGATCTGTGCTTAAGGAAAATTAATTTAGCATCCATATGTAGGAAGGGCTGGAGTGGTGAGAGATGTGAGATAGGAAGACCAATTAGGCCATTGTTACAATAATTTAGGTGAGAGGTGATGAGGGCCTCCACTGAGGTGGAAGTGATGTGAGTAGAGAGAAGGGATTAGATATGAGGAGGTAAAGGTAGAAATGGCAAGATTTAGAAGTCATATATGTGGGGTAAGGAAGATTGAGAAGCCCAGGTTAACGCAGAAATTATGAACCTAAGATACGGAACGGAGGTGCCTTCTAGAGAAATAGGAAAGTCTGTAGAAGGGGAGAGCTTAAGGGGAAAGACAGTGAGTTCAGTTTTGGATATGTTGAGTTTCAGATGTCTTCAGAGTATTGAGTTTGAAATGTCCAATGGCAATTGGTGATGTAGAACTGAAGCTCAGAGGAGAGAATCGGGCTGAATATATAGAGCTGGGAGTCATCTCCATAAAAATAACAATTGAACCTATGGGGAGCCCATGAGGTTACCAGGAGAGAGGGAGAGACCAGAGGGAGTAGAAAAGAGATTCCAGGACAGTACTCCAGACACTACCCATGGGTAGGAGGGCATGATGAACTAGCAAAGCAATCTGAGAAGGAGTTGCCAGTCAGGTATGAGGTGAACCAAGAGAAAATAGTGTCAGAAATCCAGACACTAAAAAAAGATGCCTTTTAGCTATATTGAGGTAAAGGGAATAGGGCTCAAAGAAGGAGGGTCAGAAAAAGGATAAAGAGAAGTGGGAGAAGGGAGAGCTGCTCAACTTTAATCTGTTTTTATTTTTTTCCTCTGCCTTGGTGAATAATTGTTGTATTAGAAAGAACAGACAAAGATGCTTAATGGAAGTTGAAAACCAAAATAAAAAGGGATACTTTAGAGGCCACCAAATGCCCTTGGTGTGGTCAAATTACTAGGCTCAGATAAACACTATGCCAAATTAATGAAAAAACTGGAAGATGTGATTGCTGAGACAATGTCAGTAATTTTTTTATGTATCTTTAATTTTTTAAAGAATTCTCAACTGACTTAATTGTTCTCTACGTTCTGCTCACTTCACTCTGTGTTAATTCATAACGCCCAGGATTCCCTGAAATTGTCTCTTTCATCATTTCTTATAGAACAATAATATTCCATGCTGTCCATATACTACTGTTGCCTATCCATTCTCCAATTATCTAGGGGCTAATGTAAGGTACCCTCTCATATTCTAGTTGTTTGATTCCCCCCCCCCTTCCTCTATACACATCTTTTTTCCTTTAGGTTCATGAAGTTTGTCTTGCTTGTAATTACACTATTTCCCCTCTGGTATTATTCTGATTTAAACTGACCTTCCTATCCCTGCTTCTTTCCCTGCTGAGTTTGTTCTCTGTCTCTGTCTTTGTCTCTGTCTCTCTCCCCCTCTCTCTCTCAATCCAACTATCTTTTGTCAATTTCACGTGAGCAAACTTCATCTAACGTCCATTCTCCCCCACCCTTCCTTCCATGTTTGTATGCTCTTTTTACATATTCCAATTTTTAGAAATAGCAAGTTCCATCCTATTCTTCCTTTCTTCTCCTTTTTATGTTAGCTTCTTTCTTTTACCCACGCTTCTCTTTTCTCTTTTCAAGAATAGAACTAATTGATTCTCAGAACCTCTGTTCTTTTTCTTGTTTAACTCTCTCAAAACCCTTTAAAGTCATCAGGGTTCTGTAGGGACACTTTTTTCTTTCTCATCCTATTAAACATTATTATTATGTCAACATACAAGTTTTTTTTCCAGTTGTTTAAATAAATTTACTTTTCTAAGTTTCTTTGGCCTCTTGTGTCTGTATTTTAAAGTTCCTGTTCTGCTCTGGGCTTTTCATTAGAAATGCTTGAAGGTATTCTATTTCATTAAAAATCTATTCCCCACCCCAGGATCATATTCACCTTTGTTGAGTAAGTTATTCTTGGTGGTTAAGTTTATTCTTTTGTCTTTTGTAATTTTGTATTCTGAGATTTCTCATTTTTCATAGAAGTTACCTGGTCTTGTGTGATTTTGACTGCAGTTACTTGATACTTAAATTATTTCTTTCTGGATATTTGCAATGTTCTTTCTTTGATGCTGGAATTCTGCATTTTGGCTAATGCCTTTCTGTGATTTTTCCTATTGTAGTTCCTTTCAGAATGTGGTCTGTGAATTATTTGTAACTTTACTTTGCCCTCCAGTCAGTTTGCATATATGATTTCTTGAACTATCTCTGCTTCTTCTTTTCTTTTTTTTAAATTTTATGAATTTATTTTGATTTATTAACAATCACTTCCATATGCTTTTGAGTTGAAAATTTCTCCCCCTTCTTCCCCCCACCCTCCCCAGATGGTGCACAATTTGATATAGGCTTTACATTTACATACCCATTAAACGTATTTTCACATTAGTGAAGTTGTAAGTAAAAATCAAAACCAATAGGAGGAACCATCAGAAAGATGAAACAAAACTCAACAGAAGGTAAAAATAAGTGATAGTGATTCGACTTCCATAGTTCTTTCTTTGGATGTGGACAGCATTTTCCATCCCGAGGCCACTGGAAATGTCTTAGATCCTCGTAATGCTGAGAAGGGTTCAGTTAAACAATCTTAGTCTTTGCATAATGTGGCTGTTATTGTGTACAAAGCCCTCTTGGTTCTGCTCACTTCACTCAGCACCAGATCATATAAGTCTTTCCAGGATTTTCTGAAGTCAGCCTGTTCATCATTTCTTATAGCACAATAGTATTCCATTACATTCATATACCACAACTTGCTCAGCCATTCCCCAATTGATGGGCATCCTCTCAATTTCCAGTTCTTTGCCACCACAAAAAGAGCTGCTATGAATATTTTTGTACATGTGGGTCCTTTTCCCATTTGTTTGATCTCTTTGGGATATAGCCCTAGAAGTGCTATTGCTGGATCAAAGGGTATGCACATTTTTGTAGCCCTTTGGGCATAGTTCCAAATTGTTCTCCAAAATGGTTGGATCATTTCACAACTCCACCAACAATGTATTAGTGTTCCAATTTTCCCACATCTTCTCCAACATTTATCATTTTCCTGTTTTGTCATGTTGGCCAATCTGATAGGTGTGATGTGGTACCTCAGAGTTGTTTTGATTTGCATTTCTCTAATCAATAATGATTTAGAGCATTTTTTCATATGACTATAGATGGCTTTAATTTCTTCATCTGAGAACTGTCTGTTCATATCTTTGACCATTTATCAATTTGGGAATGGCTTGTGTTCTTATAAATTTGTCTTAATTCTCTATATATTTTAGAAATGAGGCCTTTATCAGAGAGACTGGTTGTAAAAATTCTTTCCCAATTTTCTACCTTCCTTCTAATCTTAGTTGAATTGGCTTTGTTTGTGCAAAAACTTTTCAATTTAATGTAATCAAAATGATCCATTTTGCTTTTCATAATGTTCTCTATCTCCTGTTTGGTCATGAATTCTTCTGTTCTCCATAGATCTGATAGGTAAACTATTCCTTGTTCTCCAGTTTACTTATGGTATCAGCCTTTATATCTAAGTCCTGAACCCATTTTGACTTTATTTTGGTATATGGTGTGAGATTTGGGTCTATGCCTAGTTTCTGCCATACTCTTTTCCAGTTTTCCCAGCAGTTTTTTTCAAAGAGTGGGTTCTTATCCCAGAAGCTGGGGTCTTTGGGTTTATCAAATAATAGATTACTATAGTCATTGACTACTGTGTCTTGCATATTTAACCTATTCCACTGATCCACCTCCCTATTTCTTAGCCAGTACCAAGCAGTTTTGATGATTGCTGCTTTATAATACAATTTAAGATCTGGAATTGCTAGGCCACCTTCCCCTGCATTTCTTTTCATTAGTTCCTTTGATATTCTGGACCTTTTGTTTTTCCAAATGAATCTTGTTATTATTTTTTCTAACTCTATAAAATAATTTCTTGGTAGTTTGATTGGTATGGCACTGAATAAGTAAATTAGCTTAGGTAGGATTGTCATTTTCATTATATTAGCTCGGCCTACCCATGAGCAACTGATGTTTTTCCAATTATTTAGATCTGATTTTATTTGTGTGAAAAGGGTTTTGTAATTGTGTTTGTAGAGTTCTGGGTTTTTTAGGAGGTAGACTCCTAAATATTTTATAATGTCTACAGTAAGTTTAAATGGGATTTCTCTTTCTATCTCTTGCTGCTGGGCTCTGTTGGTAATATATAGAAATGCTGATGATTTATGTGGGTTTATTTTATAGCCTGCAACTTTGCTAAAGTTATTTATTATTTCAAGTAGTTTTTTACTTGATTCTCTAGGATTCTCTAAGTATATCATCATGTCATCTGCAAAGAGTGATAGCTTTGCTTCTTTGCCTATTCTAATGCCTTCAATTTCTTTTTCTTCTCTTATTGCTAAAGCTAAGGTTTCCAGTATAATAGTGAATAACAGTGGTGATAATGGACATCCTTGTATAACATATAATTCTGACATGGCCATTGACAACTTGCTTAATCTCAAAATCAGTGTCCCAGGTAAGTCTCTAAGATTGTAAATTACAGCTGCATCTCCAGGTTGCATTGGTGGAGCAAGTTTCCACATTGGGACACTCACACTGACGAACTCCCAGGTACAGCCCAAAAGAAAAATGAACACTCTGCTTGTTGGAGATAGAGACAGATTGCTGTAGCTAGTGTGGAGGGGCAATGGGAGAGAGAAACTTTGTTTCAATATTAAATAGCTCAGGAATAAAACCACCCCCATCTTAGGTACAAGGTTTAATTCCCTTTCATAAAAACTCCTATGGTCATCTGCATTAGAATATTATGATTTGCCAGATTAAATGCAGCTGGGGCAGAGTCCTGAATTTTTTTTTCTTTCTGGAATGGTGATTAATCCATCATTCCCTCAAGTATGTTTAACTCTATCTAGCCAAAGGGATAATATTGTCTCTCTGAAGACCCAGTCTTCATAATCAAGGACAAAGAATGAGTGTGCTGGTCAGTTCATGAGTCAATTCATTTCCTCTTCTGTCCATCAGCTACCATTTGAGTACATATCCCAACATCTAATACTATTTTGTGTAACTGTTGTGCCAGAGACTCTCATGGCACAAGGGGCCTGGACTCACTTTAGAGATTTTCTCACTGTCTTGGTTTGTAGCCTGCACACATAATCAAATCAAGAAGAGCAGGAAAATTATGTGTAATATACCTAGCGTGTTGAAACTGGCTCCCTATTGGCTAGTGTGCAGGTCTTGAGATTATAAATTTGATTAAAAAGAGGAGGATATTGAAAGAGAGATCCTTGAATGAGCAGGCGTTAGTTCCAAAGATGTGCACCAATCCCAAAGGACTTATCACTCTGCCTATGAAGACTGCCCTGACAGATTTCACTAAGTTAAGAAAACAAAAAACAAAAAACAAAACCCCTTCCAAATTTAGCTCAATTTGTGGTTGTCAGAAATTAACATCAAAATCCACAGGAAAAAGTGGATAGAGGATTAATTTTGGAGTCTGAAAGCATAAATTCCAATCCTTCCTTTGACAGAATTTCTGAATCACCATGGACAAGTCGCTTAACCTGCCCCAGTATTCCTTCATCTGGTCCTTTGTTCCCTCTGGGTATGGGGGAGTGGTTAGAGGAGACGAAGGGTGGATGGGGTGGCATTTAACCCTCCTCCAACCAACTTCTTAACGTTCCTCATGGCTTCCATCTTTGTAGCACTTGGTTTTTTTTTTTCTAGTTTCTGAAGTAAGGCTAAGGTGAGAGTCCTCCAGTATTCTCATGCCATTTTCATAAGGCAAGATAAGGGAAAACAGCCCCAGAATTATTTTCTTTTCCCAAGTTGTAAGTTCCTTTTCCTCGACTTTTATTTTCTTATCTGTAAAATAAGGGGTTTGGCCTAACTAGGCTCAAAGAACCTTTCCCACTCTGGAATTTTCTGATTCTAGTAGATTGTAAGCTCCTTGAGGCCAGGGACTTTTTTTGTCTTTGTATCCCTAATATCTATCATGGTCCTTTGCACATAATAGGTCCTTAATAAATGCTTGTTAATTGAAATAGATTCTATATCTAGATATTCTTTAAGGTCTTTTGGAGTTTTTATATTTCATGGTTCTAGGAATAAAAATGATTAGCCCACCGATTCTATGGCAGCAAATGTTTTTGCTTTTGTTTTTAATACGAAGGTTTGAGGGCACTCAATATTAGGGTATTCAATAATTAGGTCATTCAAAACTTGCAAAATAGAATCTGATAACAAAGCTGAAGCTCCTGATATTGTGGATCTGGATTAAGAGAGCGTCAAGGTGAATGAGTCCTGAACATTCTGGCTTCTAGGAGACTCTGATCCTGTGCAGAGACAGTGGCTGGTAAGTATTCTGTTTAATAACAGATATAAGCAAGCATGCCCATTAGGAAGTTCTCCACTCATCTCACTCTATCAATTGCCTCTTGCTTCAGTGAACTTGAAATAGTTTTTTCTTTTCAAGAAGGAATAATCACATATTCTGAAGGAAAAGAGAATATGGATGGTCTGAAAACATTGATTTGTTTTGTCAATTGACAACCTAGGGGTTTGGAATTATGGTTTTGAGCCTTGGTGAGGAAGGCAGATAAAAACAAGGGGGTCAACCTTTCTTTGCCAGTATGCGCAGTTTGTACCAAAATAAGGGGACAATAGTTTACTCAGTCAAATAATATTTATCTAACCTAACCTCTTATTGCTGCCCTAAACCTTTCACTGTTTTACTCCAGGAAGTTAACAATCCAGCCTTCTCTGCTCCCACATGAGCCAAATTTCAGCCTGTGTATCTGTATACAATAGGTGCTAAATAAATACTATTTATATATCTTTCCACAATGGGTGCTAAATATGTACTGTTCGTTTGATATGGGCCAGACTGTGCCAAGAATCATAGCCTTCTGGTTTTCTTTTTATGACTCAAAGATTTCCCTGGTGGAGACAATTTTTGCATAAATGTTCCTTTTTCTTAAATATATTACTGGTAGATAATGGTTATTGTAGTTAAGAGATACAGAATGAGATGTTATATATGAGAGAGAAATCGGGTAGCTTTTCAGGCTGAGTCAGAAGATGCTTGGGAATCTTTCAGCTTGTCAGGTCAAAAACTTGATTTTTATCGGTTTGCTTAAGGGCAATCATCTTTGAGAAATCAGAATGTCAGATTGGTAATTGTTCATTTAACATTCATTTATTCAATAAGCACAAGGAAAGATAACAAAATTTAGATGGTATGATCCTGTTCTCAAAGGAGGTTCTGATCTGGGAAGTAGATAACACCTGAATACTACTGTCGTATAAACTACTGCATGGTCAGTGCATTAGAGAGTTGCAAAACAAAGTCCTAACGAGGTCTGATAGGGAAGGTCATTTATAATTAGAGGAATCAGGGAAGGCTTCAAGGAGGAAACAGCATGTATAAGGGGTAGCAAGTGCATTCTAGGCTGAGCAAAAACATGGAAGTAAAAGAATTTTGTGTTGGGAGTGGTGGGAGCATATGCAGAGAATAATCCATCTTGGTTGGAATATAGAACATATGGAGAAGATTCTTTTGAGTTAGTTCAATTCAACAATAAAAATTAAGGTTCTATAGGCCAACTACTGTGATACTGCAAAGATAGTTTGGTATCAGATTGTGAAGGACCTTGACTGTCAGGCAAAGGAATTTGAATTTTACCTGGTAGGCAATAGGGAGCTGCTGCAGGAGTTTGAGGCAGTGACTGATATAACCAGATCTATGTATACAAAAGATCATTCTGACAATCCAATATAAATGGTGGAAATAGAAAAGTAGAAGCTGGAAGACCTGTTAGAGGCTATTGTTAATGAAGCTATCATAGTAGTACCTAAGCAGGTACTGATGAGCACCTCTTCTATTGTGGTGGCCGTAGGAATAGAATGGAACAAATTTGAGAGAGAGTGCAGAAATGGAATTGACAGGAATTGGTAATTGATTGGCTTCAGATGGGTGTGAGGGAAGCACGGAAGATAGATCTATGGTTAGAACATAGGAGCCAGGACATATAGTGCCACGGAACGAAATAGTGGAATCAAAGACAGAGCAGGTTTAGTGGTTTACCAGGTAAGTTTACCAGATGGATTTGAGATATTTAGATAGAGATGGATGAGGTTCTTCAAATAGAGATATTTTATAGGCATATACAGCTGAGGGTATGGAGTTTTGAGACTGGAGAGTAAAATCTGTCAGTCGTCACCTGCATAGAGACAGTGATTAAAAATATCTGATGGAATGATGCTATCAACCTAGAATGTAGAGAAAGAAGAGGAAAAGAATTGATGAAAGGTTCTTAAGAGAGGCACTGTGTGGTAGTGGATAGAGTTATGGGCTTAGAACCAGGTTTAAATCTTGCCTCAGATGCTTAATAAAATGTATGACACTGGATGAGTCACTTATCCCTTCTGGGACTGAGTTTCTTTATCTGTTTGTTTTAGTTTCTTCAACTGTAAAATGGGGATGATAACATCTACCTTGGGCAAATAGGTGGTGCAGTGGATAGAGTGCTAGGCCTCAAGTCAGAAAGATTCATCTTCCTGAGTTCAAGTTTGACCTCAAGCACTTATACTTACTATGTGACCCTGAGCAAGTCACTTAACTCTGTTTGGCTCAGTTTCTTTATCTATAAAGTGAGCTAGAGAAGGAAATGGAAAACTACTCCAGTATCTTTGCCAGGAAAACCCCAAATGGGGTCACAAAGAGCTGGACATGAGTGAAACAACTGAACAAACATCTACCTCTCAGGGTTGTAATGAGGATCAAATGAAATATTTGCAAAGTGCTTAGCACAGTGCCTAGCACATAGTTGATACTTCATAAAATTCTTATTCCCTTTCCCTTTCTTCCCTTCTCAGTACCCCAGGCAAAGAAGGTTTCCAGCTATATTGAAGATATTATAATTATAATTATAATTATAATTAATTATAATTAATTAATTATAATTATAATTATAATTAAAAGTCTTGTCCCTCCCTTTCCCCCTCCAAAATAAAACAAAACAAACTGCATTGACTCTTTTGACTTTGAACTTTGAATGAGCCTGGTAAGATCCCTCCCACCAGACAATTTTACTCTTAAAAAAGAGTCAGTTTGGAGAAAGAGAGTTGATTTGTTCATTTAATATCTTGTGAAAGCTGTGGACATATTGGAAACTTGTTATATCATTGAGAGAGGGCTGTTCTCTCGTAGAGAAGGGAGGTTTCTTTGGAACATGGCAGAAACCAGGATAGTAGCTAATTTTCTTCTCAGGGAGAGTTCTTTCTCTCTTTGACAGATGAACCCCCTCCATCTGCTCTTCATCAGTCCCAAGTGTCAAATTGGACCTGAATGAGAGGTGTTGGAGCACAAGAATCATTTATTTTGATATTTTTCAAAGAACTTTGACATCCATTTTCTTGATCATTAGAACAATGCCATGAGGTCGGTGATATTATCCCCATTTTACAAATGAGGAAACCAAGGTTACACAGCTAATATGTAACAGAGTGGTGACTAGGAGCCAGGTCCTTTCCATTAGACCAGGGGTGGGGAACCTGTGGCTTTGAGGCCACATGTGGCCTTCTAGGTCTTTGGGTGTGGCCTTCTGACTGAGTCCAAGTTTTACAGAGCAAATCTTTTTATTAAGGGGATTCGTTATGTGAAGTTTGGATTCAGTCAAAGGGCCTCACTTGAGGATGTAGAGGGTCACACGTCGCCTTGAGGCCACAGGTTCCCCACCCCTGCACTAGATCATGCTGATTACTAACTAGGAAACACAGGCCTTCAATCAACAGATCCTGAGAAATAGATGGTAACCTTGTGAATTCAAGAGATCGAGTTTCTGAGTTAAGTACGAGCTGCCCAAGAGGTGATTCTTATAACAGCTCCTTCACAAGGGAGAAGAAATATAACCACTGACAAGTTGAAGCTGAAAGAATATTAAAGAATTATCCCTGGCTGGTCAGGAGATCTAAACTTTATGGGTTGCTCAGATAGTAGAGGTCTGAGGTAAATGTGAAAATGAAATATCTCTTCCAAAGTCTCACAATGCTATTATCTTTACTTCTTAGGAGAGTAGGAGGTAGGTAATACGTTATTTTTTTATGTTTCTATATTTGTTAATGTATGCTTATGAATCTTTCGTGTTTAAAGTGTTTTCTTTGGTGGAAGAAATAAACAGCCATCTTATAGTTGTTTCCCATAACAGAAAGTAAGTATCTTTTCTTTCAGGGGCCCTATAACTACTTTAGGGGGAGAACAATGATGATGATGATGATAGCTAGTGTGTGTGTGTGTGTGTATATATATATATACACACACACACACACATAAATACATATACCTACATATACACACATATATCAAGGTTTACAAAGCATATTAAAAATATTATCTCATTTGATCCTCACAACAACCTTGGGAGGCAAATGTTATTATTATCCTCATTTCAGAGTTGATGAAACAGAAACACAAACCAGTTAAATGACTTGCCCTGAGACCTACAATAAATCTGAAGTATCTGAATCTGGATTTGAACTCAGGTCTCACTGACTCTAGGTCTAGTTCTCCATCCATTGTTCCATCTAGATGCCTTTTTTTTTATTGGCTTTTGACTTTGAAATAGTCTGCTAAGATTGTTTCCATTGGGCAACTTTATTTGTAAAGAGTCAGTAAAAGAGAGTTGATTGGTTCAATTAAGGTCTTATGAAGCCTGTGGTCCTATGGGAGCTGTGTTTTAGCGATTTTGTTTTCCTGGAGTCCTCTCACCCAGAGAGTGAGAGAAAAGCCTGAATGTCTTCTTTGGGGGTCAGCCATATCCCCTTTGCCACTTAGGGTGGACTTGGGTCCAACTGAGTACAGAGCTGAAGGTCTCTTGTGGGAGGAGGCTACCTAGGCCATGGGTCACAATGATGTTTTTCAAACACCTACAAATGTTTTGTAAGGGGAAGGAAACCTGTTTAATCATTTTCAGGATAAAACCAGTGAGTATTAGACTTGTGAACATGATAAATATTATGACTTGCCAGGCAGCAAAGAAGCTTAGGCCCCACAGTGTTGTTCTCAACACTGAGGGAGAACACTCTGCCAATATTTTGCATAATACCTTCACGCTCTGTCTACGTTGGACTTAAATTGTGTCTTGATTGTGTCTCTCACTTTAACTGGCCTCATGTAACATGCAAAGGCAACTTCATATGCCACATTTCATTTCCTTAAACTGTGTCCCAATTAGCCATCCTTTGAGATGCTGGGATGTCCTGGTGGAGCTTGCCATGAGGCAGAATGACTTTAGTGCTCCCGATCTCTGGAATCATGTTTTCTGGATACTTGAGTTCTGTCTGTCTGTCTGTCTGTCTGTCTCTTTCTCTCTGCCTGTGCATATGTAAATGGAAAAATGTAAGCAAACCATTACGAAACTTCTGTCAGCCTGCGATGTGGGAACTGATGTTGGAAGGAATAGTTTCTGTATTAATGATGATCCACCTGCTGGAATTGGTCCTGTTGTAGCTATGGATAGTTAGGACCTTAGTTCATCTAAATTGACACTGCCCCTATCATTAAGCCTCACATCTTACAATGTGTGTTTTCTTAGTCTATAGCCCTAAGAACTCACAGTGCTGAGGTATAGCTTGCGTTCTTTTGAATTAGAAGCTTATAAAGGGACTCTTTTTCCTGAGATGTCTTTTCTTTCTTCCTCTCCATTTGTTCAAATTTTATTTATCTTACAAAGCTCAGCTCATGTTCCACATCCTCCATGAAACTTTCCCTGACTATCCCAAACCCTTGCTGATCTCTCCTTCACTAGATTTCTGCTGCATCTACTCTAAGTAGCTGTAGCTTCAAGCAGCTACACCCAGGTAAAACCATCTCAGCAGTTGGGCTAAACCAGGCTGTAGGTAACTGAGATGTCTCACACTTGTTGGGGAGTTAGGGGATGTCTCCCTGAAGCATGTGAAGACTTCCTCTTCCAAGGTTATCCACTGCATCCCAGGCCATCGCCAGTTATCGTGACTTTTTTTCTGCTGCAGGACC
Organism: Phascolarctos cinereus; assembly: GCF_003287225.1. Classification (NCBI taxonomy): domain Eukaryota; kingdom Metazoa; phylum Chordata; class Mammalia; order Diprotodontia; family Phascolarctidae; genus Phascolarctos; species Phascolarctos cinereus. Next base: position 99,645,734 of record NW_027555736.1, on the reverse strand, counting down.
TCAAAAACTCTGGAAGAAAGAATGAGGCTGAAAATTTTGTACACTTGTATCTTACTCAAACCCAATAATGCATCCTATGATATCCATTGGTACTCTTTAAAAATGAAGGATGAACAACAACAGCTATATCTAATGTTCTTCTCTTGTTTGAACTCAGTGATGTTGCAGTGGATAGAGTGTTTAAGTTTGGATACTAGCTGTATGACCCTGGGCAAGTAACTTAACCTCTCTCAGTTTTACTTTCTTCATCTATAAAATGGTAATAATACTGGCAACTACCTCACACGGTTGTTGTGAGAATCAAATGATATATTTTATGTATAACACTTTTCTAAACCTTAAAGTACTATATAAATTCTAGTTATTGTTATTATTATTAGTAGTAATAGTAGTATTCCATCATTTACTATTGCTTCACCTTGGTCTTCTCTCCCCCAACTACTAGGAAGCTACTAGGAATTAGGATCTGGTTTATATCTTGCTTCTGTGTCTCTCCCAATAGCTAGCACAAAAATGAGTATATAATTTTTCAGTTAAGACATTGAATATTTGATTAGATGTCTTTGCCTGTTCTGTTTCTGTAAACACAGTACCACTTGATTCAACTGACTGGCTAGCCCTGGGGTCCAAGTCAGAACGTGGTTTGGGACTAAATCAAATATCTTGAAAACTCAATTTAGGTTTGACTTCAGAATTAACTTGGTGGATCCTTTGGTTTCTCTTTATGGTCCCCATCCTAAACATTAATTAATTAATTGATTAGTTAGAGTCTACTACAATAGTGTTTCATAATTAGTGATATCAAAACAAATTTCTGGCCATTTGCAAAATTTGTTTTTCAAAATTTTTGCTCATCTGGAAAACTTTGCTTTTTATAGATATCCTCCTCAAAATATATATTTTGTAGTACTTGAATAGACCTTTTAAAAATCTGTCCATCATTAAGCATTTATTAAGTACCTTTTGTTATACTAGGCATTATACTAGGCACTGGGAATACAGAGACAGAAAATAAACAGTCCTTGCCTTCAAAGAGCTAACATTCTACTGTGGGCAAACAGTGCTATGCATGAAAGTGTATGATAAAAAAAATGAATGAATTATAAAGCAATTCTGGGGGGAGGCCCTAGCATCTGGGAGGGAGTGTCCATGGGAACATTTCCTCCCTTCAATACAGATTGTCATCCACCTAAGCATTTTCTTCTTAGGCAGCTCTTTATTCTGAATGTCCTCCTATGAATTCCCTACAGTGGATCTGTCAGCTGTGCAAAGGGCCTCTCTCTTTTCACATCTTGACATTATGTAGATGTCAGAGCAGGACTGTTAACAGGCAGAGAAGAATGTATTTGTTGTTCCTTGCTTTTGCTCTTGCTGTGTAAGTGGACCACCTTTATTTTGGTTGATCATCTCCGAAGTGATATTTCTCATGCCTTTTTGCATGAAATTCATTAGCGGTGATAGCGTACAGCTTAATTATGCCTGCCATAAGTCTCCATTGTCCTTTGAGTGGCCCCCCAATTTCGATCCTCTAGAGATAACTTGTACTCATATAGCACAAGCAGAAGAATGTGAATGGTAAAGAGATTGGTTTTAGCTGCAGGAAAATCTTTTGCATCATTGAAAAGACTGTGCAATCATGCATATATGATCTTTTCCGTTCACTTCCTTCTATTTAATTCTATATTAATTTCATTCTCCATCTGCATTGTCTGCCCAAGATATGTCTTTATAGATTAACTCTCTGTTTTGTCCACACAACTCTATATCATAGTTTAGACAATAGTTATCCTTTATCTACTTTGCTTTTCTTATGTGGATAATTAGACCAAACTCTTTTGAGTGATTATAGATCTCATTTATGAGGCTCTGCAGTATACATTGATTGGATGCAATTAGTAGAATGTCATCTAAAAATAGGAGTATGTGAAGGACCTAACCATCTATAGAGAAATCCCCTTCCCTTTGTATTGTGCTCCAGATGTCTTCCATAATAATGATAATGGGTATTTATGTGGCTCTTTAGATTTTGGAAAGCATTACATGGAATTTATCTATCTTGAAACTCAAAACTATCCTATGAAGATGATATTATCATTCCCATCTTACAAATGATGAAATAGGGTCAGAAAAGTTAAATGAAGTTATAGAGCAAGTAAGTTTCAGAAGATTTAAACTCAAGTCTTTTTGATTCCAGACCTAACTCTACATACCTGCTCTGCAATGATACCTCCAAGATGGTGGCAAACATTTTTGGCAATCAAATATCTTTATGTCTCACTTATTGTTTAAATTAGAGCATTATCAAAGCTATTTCTGGTTTTGCATCCTCATGAAATCTTTTAAAATCTTTTATTTTAATTTATGCAATAAAACAAGCATTCCCATAACATATTATGTAATAAGAAAAATGATTACACATAAAACTGCAAATCTATTATGTAAAACTTTTTATTCCTTTAAAATATATAATAAAGTTAACATGTACATTTATTTTTTCTTTTTTTCCCTCACTCTACCCTAGAAATTGCTACCATTAGCTACAAATATATGTGTATGTATATGTATGTGTAAAAAGTATCTATACATACTCTATAATTTCTTTTTTTGGGTACAGATAGTATCTTCCTTCATATGGCCTTTGTAGTTAATTTGGGTATTTACCATCCACTGAACGTAACCTTAGACTCCCGGCATTTTTTGAGGATGATGACCAAGTTGGCCATACCTGGTCAATTCTAACCTTTTGTTTGGCAACTGAATTAGAGCTGAGTTGGAAGTTCTGTTTTGCACTTGGCACCATCATTTTCCCCTGCTTCCTATTTCAATCCTTGTTTTACATAGGGAAGGACTGGTGGCAGAAAAGTGTGTTCATGCTATTTTGCTGTTATTCAGTCCTATTGGTCATGTCTGACTCTTCATTACCCCATTTGGGGTTTTCTTGGCAAAGATACTGGAGTGGTTTTCCATTTTCTTCTCCAGCTCATTTGACAGATGAGGAAACTGAGGCAAACAGGGTTAAGCAACTTGTACAGGGTCACATAGCTAGTTAGTGTCTGAGGCCAGATTTGAACTCAGGTCTTCCTGACTCCAGGCTTGGTGCTCTATTCGCTGTGCCACCTAGCTGCCCTACATAGCTAGTACTTCCTCAGGTTGGTGCCTACTAAGCGACATAATGATGGCTGTTTTGGAGTCCAGAAGAATTAGCCTCAGTCAGACAACCTGAGAGCATGGATTTTAAGGAGCCTTTGATGAGCCTTGATATGGATAGCCTTACCAGGAGTTCCAGCTTTGGGTTCCATAAATACATCTAAGGTATCTATGTTTGCTTGAGAAATCTGGCTCTGAGATTCCTGAATCCATCTCATATGATAGAAGACTTTGAGTAGAAATGCCTTTGTAGAAGAAGCCTGGAGCTTTGCTTATAAGAAGCCAGGGTTTCATTTTTATCTTGCATTAGTTTTTTAACCCAAGTTCCTTTACATTCGGTTTGGCGTTTTGGTAGTTGTCGTTTTTGTTCGCCCACCCTATTGCCTCCTCCCAAGAAGACGAACCCTTAAGTGCTCAAGATTTTTGCTGGGGACTATCCATAGCAGATATTTCATTCCTGAATAGCCTTTCTCACCCCTGGCAGATGTCTAAACTATCTCTTTTACTATCAATTGATGTCTCTCTGGGAATTGCAGTCATTTTAATTGTAGCTTTAGCAAAATATTTCAGAAGGCCAATCTGTGGGTGGCAGTGGACTTAAAATGTATTCTGAAGCGAAACAGAAATATTTTTTGAATTACTTGCTGCTTTGAATGATAGTAAATTAGGAATCATCCAGTACAAGCCCTTTGTTTTACAGACGCAGAAACTGAAAGCCAGACAGCAGCAGTGATTCACCTAAAGACACGCATATTATAAGCTAGGCCTACGATTGAACTCTCCTGGTTCCCAAGGCTAGCTTTATTTTCATTACACCAAGCTATCTTCATAGCAGGGGAATGGGTGACCATATCAGAGTATAAAGTATCTAAATGTTACTTTTGAGAGTTTAGATCATTGGATTAATTTTCTACTTCGAAGACTGGCCAGTCCTTCCATTTTTTTCAGAATTAAAGGTTTTAGTGGTAAGGTTGAACATAATAAGAACTGAAAAATTGCCATACTTTTTGTTGACTCAAGTATGGTGGAAGTGGGTAGGGGGCAGCATATTACTAATGAAGAATTGAGTTGAGTAGAAATATATGAATAGAAAAGGAAGGCATGTAGAGAAAATGAAGGATAACTGATGGACAGTTCTCTAAGATGGCCCACAGTATGTTGGAGAGACTTATTCTCAAAGACCTAAAGGATGATGTGAATAAGAATTGCATAGAATGTGAAGGTGTGGCTAGGTTTGATCTGTACCATAAGAGGGAGTACTCAAATCAGCAAGATATTGATATATACATAGCCTTAAAAATTAGCATGTGTTTAGAGCTTTGAAATCAATCTGGGTCTGAGGGAGATTAAGCAAAAAGCTTTTAAACTCTGGTAATCCTTTCAATAATCTTCAAATCTTATTTCCTTCAATGTGTCAATGTGGACTGATTGATCTGATCAAGGCTTTGATCAATAGATAACCCTGGGTTTGACTAACCTCCCTATAATGTTGTGTGAAGAACAAAGGAACAACAAAAACATGGGCATGGCAGGGTCTGGACTGGAGCATTTTCCCCTATTTTATCATCCCTCAAGTTTGGAGAAGATAAGATCCCTGTAAGATCACTGTTTATCAGAGTTGCCATCTCTAGGGTAGAGTAAAGCAAGTTTGAAGGTCCTTGGTCCCACTTTGCACAGAGATTCAAGGAAGCAGCGTGAGGGAGATGAGTGGTGAAGAGGAGACATGGTTCCATTCTGTTGCTTAAAAAAGTCCTGTCAGCCCATAAATCATCCTCCTCCCCTCTGTAAACAGTGATGTTTTATTCCATCTCCCTTTTAGCATTTTCCTCAGTCTGCACAGTGCCCTTTTGTGACCTCTTTTCTGCTCTAAGATTGTCTGAATGCTTACCTTAACCTTATACATCACTATTCTAACTAGATTTGTGGGTGGTTGGGATGATGATAACAAATGGTAGAGAAGACACATGCTCTTTGAGGCTTCAGTTTCTTTGGCCAATATCATCTAACTAAATGATATTTAGTTAGAAAGGATGGAACAACAATGATGAATAGGGATTTAAAATCCAAAAGAAGAAGGGGTGCCCTTGAGGAGTTCAAGTCACCAGGATTACATTCCAGACTTGCCCCCTAACCCTTCTTGTCGGCCCCCAGGCGTCTTCCTCCTCTAGCCACCAGTGCAAGCTCAGAGAAGGCAGACTTCACAGGTTTCTTTTAGAATTATCCTGACCTAAGCAAAACCAGCAGGAAAAAATCTGTGACTGTCCCCCAGTTACTATGTGGCAGTCACTGTGTTAAGCACTAGGTACAAAGAAAGGCAAAAACATGATCTCACACAATGATGATGATGATGATGATGATGATATTGACAAGAACAATAATAATAATAATAATAATAATAATAATTTATATATAACTGCTATGTGCCAGGCACTATGCTAAGTGCTTTACAAATAGCATCTCATTTGATCCTCCCAACAAACCTAGGAGGTAAGTACTATTATTAATCTTCCTTTTACAGAAGAGGTAACTGAGGCAAAGAGGTGTTAAGTGGTTTACCCAGGGTCACACAGCGAGTAAATGCCTGAAAGCAGATTTGAACTCAGGTCTTCCTGACTCCAGGCCTGGCACTCCATCCACTGAGCTCCTTTCTATATATTCTCTAATTCAGTGACACTGACTTCTTTGCTATTCCTTCCACAGAGCACTCCATCTCCTCAATCTGAGCATTTTCTCTGGTTCTTCCCCCATGCCCAGAATTCTCTCCCTCCTCATCTCTACCTCCTGGCTTCCTTGGCTTTCTTCAAGTCTCAGCTAAAGTCTTACCTTCTGCAAGACTTTCCCAGTCCTCTTTAATTTTAATCCCTTCCCTCTGAGATGAGATTATTCCCAATCTAACTTGTTTGTCTATAGTGGTTTATACATTATGTCCATTATAAGACTGAACTCCTTGAAAGTAGAGACCATCTTTTGTCTTCCATTGTATCCCCAGAGATTAGCATAGTGCCTGGCACATATTAGGTGCTAAATAAATAATTGTTGATTGACATTTTAAGGGCAGACAACATGAAAATAGTCTAACCCTGCATTTTCCAGATGGTGAAAATGAGACAATATAAAGATGAGGTGATTTGCTCAAAATTCCATCCCTTCACTGCCCTCAGAGATTAAAATCAAGCCAAACCAAGGCATACCCTGATTCTAGAAAAAAGAGCAGGAGTGATCTACATTTGCCTTGCCCTCTTTGTTTTAGGTTACTTTTCTTACCTGAATGTATGATAGATTAGTAGTAGGGATATTTAGTGAAAACTGCAGTTGAGTGGATTGGCAGTAAAGCCCTTCCTCCAAACTCTGGTAGATCTGGAATGAATTTTGCATCATTCTGTAAAGTGTGGCAGCTCAGGCTCCAGCTTTGGCTCCAAAATCAGGTCAGACATGTGGCCCAGTTAAACATCTGGCAAGCCCAACTTCAGACCATGATAATTTTTTTATACATTTCTGAGATCAGAGAATAATCATTCCAAAATGACAGTATTTCAGAAACCATGACAGTCGTGGGCAGTGAGCAGTGTTGGTTAGATTGCAAGGGGGAAAAAAGTCATTTCCTTAACACTCAGAATTAGGTAATTTTCAAAGAAAATGACATATTTCCAAGTGGGAAAAGTACATATTGTATTTTTTGAGAAACCTTGGAAGTCTAGCCTAATGGTTCTAGCATATGAATAATGTGTTTGAAACATACAGAGAATGAAAAGTTCACCTTTACAAGAACAATTGGGGAACAATGTTTATTTTTTAACCCACAGAAATAGCACTTTTACATATTGAACTTTCATTATAACACTAAGGATAAATTTGAGTCTTGCTAGAAGACATTAAGAGTAGACCACCTCTCAGCAACACTGTAAAGGGACAGTGCAAGGAACCTTTCATTCTTGATCTCGATGGAGGCATACATTTTTTCTTCCATTCTAGCTATCCTTTCTCATCATCCCTTATATTTCATCAGAACTTCCTGCCATTCCAACACTTTAAGAATGACACATATATTATACTTTCTAAGGTAATCTATCCACCTTACCTAAGTTAAAGCGTATATTATCATACTAGGCTACTGAGATTTAGCTAACATCCAGTCTTATCAAGGACACATTTATAAACATTTATAAACCATTTTTAAGGATGAGTTACTTGGGCAGAGGGCTAATTTTTATCAATTTTGAAGAGAATTTGCATAAATCAGGCACTCCCCTTATGTAATACTCTAGTGTTAACCTTATGGTAAAGAACCCTTGTTAAGAGGCTGCAGCACAGTGCAATGAGAAGGGTGTTAGTTTTAGAGCCAGAAGTTCTGGTTACAAATCCATGTTCTGCTACTAGCTTGTTGTGTATTACATCTGGGCCTCAGTTTCATTATTTAAAAAGTGAGGGTACAGGATTGATGCCATCCAGCTCCCAATGCATGATCGTATGTCTTTCCTAAACAGAAAAAGAGGAATTTCCTTTTTTCTTTTCTTTTTTTAATTAATTTATTTTTAATTTTCAAGATTCACCTCCATAAGCTTTTGAGTTCACAATTTTCTCCCCCTCCCTCCCTGCCCTTCTCCCTAAGGTGGCCATGCAATCTGATATAAGCTCTACATACAGATTCCTATTAAATATATTTTCACATTAGTCATGCCATAAAAAAGAATTAGAACCAATAGGAGGAACCACAAGAAAGAAGAAACAAAACAAAGCAGAAAAAAAGAGCAAATAGTGTGCTTTGATCTACATCCTGGCTCCACAGTTCCCTCTCTGGATGTGGATAGCACTTTCCATCATGAGTCCTTTGGAGATGACTTAGATCCTCGCATTGCTGAGAAGAGCTAAGTCTATCAAAGACAGTCATTGCATAATGTGGCTCTTATTGTGTACAATGTTCTCCTGGTTCTGCTCACTTCACTCAGCATCAGTCCATACAAGTCTTTCCAGGTTTTTCTGAAGTCTGCCTGCTCATCATTTTTTATAGAACAACAGTGTTTCATTACATTCATATACCACAACTTGTTGAGTCATTTCTCAGTTGGTGGGCATCCCCTCAGTTTCCAATTCTTTGTCATCACAGAAAGAGCTGCTATAAATATTTTTGTACACGTGGGTCCTTTTCCCATTTTTATGATTTCTTTTGGATACAGACCTAGAAATGGTATTGCTGGGTCAAAGGTATGCACGCTTTTATGGCTTTTTGCCCAAATTGCTCTCCAAAATGGTTGGGTCACTTCACAACTCTACTAATAATGCATTAGCGTTCCAATTTTCCCACCTCTTCTCCAACATTTGTCATTTTCCTGTTTTGTCATGTTGGCCAATCTGATAGGTGTGCTGTGGTATCTCAGAATTGTTTTGATTCTTTGCCTCAGAATCATTTCTCCTCTAAGAATTTGGCTGCTATACTACTTGGTGCATATGTTTAATAATGACATTACTTTGTTGTCTGTGGTGCCTTTTAGCAGGATGTAGTTTCCTTCCTTGTATCTTTTAATTAGACCTATTTTTGCTTTTACTTTGTCTGAGATCAGGATTGCTACGGCTTGCTTTTTTTTTTAACTTTAGCTGAAGCATGATATGTTCTGTTCTGGCCTTTTACCTTTACTCTGTGTGTACCCTCTCTTTTAAATGTGTTTCTTGTAAACAAAATATTGCAGGATTATGGTTTTTAATCTGTTCTGCTATCTGCTTCTGTTTTATGGGAAAGTTCATCCCTTTCACATTCACAGTTATAATTACTATCTGTGTCTTTCTCTACATCCTATTCCCACCCAACCCATTTATGCTTTTCTTGCTCCTTTTCTCCCTTTTCCTCCTCACTAGAGTTTTGTTTTTGACCACTGCCTCGCTCAATCTGCCCTCCCTTCTATCCCCCCCTTCCCTTTTCTATTCCCTTTCCCCTTCTACTGTCTATAGGGCAAGTTAGATTTCTATATCTAACTTAGTATGTTATTCCCTCCTTGAGCCAAATCTGATGAGAGTAAAGTTCCAACAATGCTTATCTCCCTCCCTTTCTTTCCCTCTACTGTAATAAATCTTTGTGCCTCTTCACGTGATGTAATTTGCCCTTTTCTGCCTCCTCCTTTCCTCTTCTCCCATTACAATTCCTTTTCACCACTTCATTAGGTTTTTTTTTTATCATCACATTAAAGTCAACTTAAACTCACCCCCTCTGTCTATGTATATCCCTTCTAAATGTTGTAATGAAGATACAATTCTCAAGAGTTATAAGTATCATCTTCCCAAGTAGGGATGCAAACAGTTTACCCTTATTGAATAACATGTTTGGTTTTTTCCTCTTTCCTGTTTACCTTATTATACCTCTCTTGAATCTTGCATTTGAAAATCAAATTTTCCATGCAGCTCTGGTCTTTTCATGGGGAAAGTCTAGAAGTCCCCTATTTCATTGAATGTCCAAATCCTCCCCAGAAAGATTATGCTCAATTTCTCTTGGTTGTAATCCAGGCTCCTTTGCCTTACGGAATATCACATTCCAAGCCCTCTAATCTTTTAATATAAGAGCTGCAAAGTATTGTGTAATCCTGACTGTGGTTCCACAATATTTGAATTGTTTCTTTTTGGCTGCTTGCAGAATTTTCTTCTTGACCTGATAATTCTGGAATTTGGCTACAATATTCCTTGCCTTTTTCAATTTGGGATCTCTTTCAGGAGGTGATCAGCGGATTCTTTTGATTACTGATTACTATTTTACCCTCTGGTTCTAGGGCCTCAGAGCAGTCTTCTTTAGCGATCTCCTGAAAGATGCTGTCCAGGTTCTTTTTTTAATCATGGCCTTCAGGTAGACCAATAATTATTAAGTTATTGCTTCTGGATCTATTTTTTTCAGGTCAGTTTTTTTTTCCAAGGACCTATTTTATATTTTCTTCTATTTTTTCATTCTTTTGATTTTGTTTGACTGATTCTTGATGTCTCATAGTTATTACCTTCAAATTGCCCAATTATAATTTTCAATGAATTGTTTTCTTCAGTTAGTTTTTGTGCCTCCTTTTCCATTTGGCCAATTCTATTCTTTAATTTTTTTTTTTTGGTTTGGCGAGGTTAAGTGACTTGCCCAGGGTTACACAGCTAGAAAGTGTCAAGTGTTTGGTCTGAGACAAGATTTGAACCCATGTTCTCCTGACTCCAGGGCTGGTGCTCTATCTACTGTGCCATCTGGCAGCCCCCAACAATTCTACTTTTTAGGGATTTATTTTCTTCAATATACTTCCCCCCCCCCATTTTGTCAACTGTATTTTTAAAGGAATTGTTCAATTTTTCTTCTACTTCCCTTAGTTGACTTTTAAAATCCTTCTTGAGCTCTTCCAAGAAGGTGTTTTGGACTTGATGCCAGTTCACATTCCCCTCTGAGGTTTCAGATGTGTGCATGTTGACAACATTGCCCTCTTCTGAATTGGTGTTTTGATCTGTCACCAAGATATTTCTCTATGGTCATTGTTTTTCTATGTTTCTTTTTGCTCATGTTGTTTGCTTTATTTTCTGGCTTTTAAAGTTCGTCTATGATTCTGGAGCACAGGGGGTACTGTCCCAGCTTCTTGTGTTGGGGGCTAGGGGCCTTATTATTGGTTTGTTGAGGTAGGGCTTGCCACTGGCTTGCTAGGGCACCTCCCTTCCTGTACTGGTCCCCTTCAGCCTCAGCAAGAGGGACTTCTCCCATTAATTTCCCTAGCCTCATGAGATAAAAGACTGCTGCATCTTGTCTTTCTGTTGACTCCACTACTTCAGGATTTTTCCTGGGCCAATATTCTCTGGATTTTTTCAAGGTCAATAAGGGAGGGTGAGAGCGACTTACTGCTTACTCCGCCATCTTGACTCCCGGAAGTTGAAATAGGTGACTTTCAAACATTCAGTTTGTGGGCTAATAGCTCCAAGAGCAGCAGCTACTACTGCTGCTGCCACCACTGCCACAGTTGCCACCACTGCTATTGCTAATTCGGTTACTCCCAAGGCCTGCTCCTGGTTTGGTGGGCCTGGGGTTGTATTGTCTCACCCAGCATCCCTCTGCTGGACTGTGCCTATATCTTACCCAGTTCCAACAGATCCCTCCCACTGACCTTCTAAGTTGTCTCTGGTGTCTGTGGGTTGAGAAGACTGGGAAGGAACCTCCACTGCTCCTGGTGATTCAGTCCCAGGTCCCTGCTGCACCTCGCATGCTGGATGCTCCTCTCTCAGGCTGGTGCAACAGATCTTTCCCCTCTACCCTCCAGGCTGTCTTGGGCTGGACATTTGTCTCACTCTGTCTCTTCATGGATTCTGCCACTCTAGAATTTGTTCAGAGTCCCTTTTTAGAGGTATTTGAAGGAGTTTGGGGGAGAACTCAGGTGAGTCCCTGCTTTCACTCCACCATCTCAACTCTGCCTCCAAAGGGAAGAACTATCTAACACTCTTGTTGGAAGGGATATGGCACCTAAGGGAGGGAGCCCATAGATATCCATTTATGTGATTGTAGGGAGCAGGGTTGCCTTAATTCTGATCATTACTTTGCTTTACAATTTAAACTCCTGCTGGAAGTCACGGTGCTACCAGGTCTCATACCAGTTTAGACACATTCCTTTGAGTGAGTCTTAAAGGCCCCAACATTCTCCTAATCCCCATCATTCCCCAATCTTCTAATCATTATTAGAATCTAACCATTAATAGAACTGAACTATTTCTAAATATGCTGGCCCTTTGTTACAGTTGATTAGCAGATATTGATGCCTGCAAAGTGCAGGTTTTTACAGGGGCCACAAGATGCAAGGAGACATTGTATGAACCAACAGGGGGATTAGGTTGTAGTGGTAGAGAGAGGAAGCATGCATACAAATATTAACAGCACTACATTGCAGTACACAAAAACCCCTCAGAATACCCCCTCGCCTTTCATTTCTAAATTCTTAGTAATAATATAATATCTATCTATCTAATAATAATAATATATCTGATAATGTCTATATAATAAGGAGCACCAAGGAGTGGAAATGCTAAAGGACATAGTATCTTATGCTTAGTAGGTGTGGAGGCAAGGGAAGCATTGACAGATTTCCCTCCGTTGAACCACGTCCTGGAAGAATGCCTGACCACTCTTTGAAAATATCCAGTTTCCTCTGTAATCTCGTAGAGGATGTTTTCAGTTTCTCTTTGTCCTTAAAAGGGTAGCAGGAAGGATGGCAATTAGAGGTCATCAACTTTTTTTTTTTAATGGCAAAGAAATCTTGATGTTCTCTGGCTTCAGAAATGTGATCTTGCTAAGACAGTTCTGAACATACTGGATAGTGAACGAATTATTGACTCTGGAAACAGATTATTTTTTCAAGAAATACTCCCCCCCCCAAGTTGAGGAATATTAAAGCAATAAAGCTGAGCAGAGGAGCTGGCCTTTTCCTTGCTTCCTTTATGTTAACATGGACTATACTGGTTTTCTGGTGACGGAGAGAGGAAAGCCCTGATGTAGCAGAAATGTTTGCTGCATAATTAAGCCTATGCTCTGTAAGCAGAGGGGCGTGGTGAGCTTGGGTTGCTGGAAAATTGTGTTCATACCTGCAGATAGAAAGCAACTGAAGCAGCTGTTTAATTTTTAAATTAACCCCTTTCTTTCAAATGATGGAATCCACCAGCAACACTGTGGAGCAAGCAGATGACCAGGGATTTTGTTTGTCCCTTGCATTGTCCCTTTCCCAGCTCCCATTTAGGAGACTGGGGGGCCTTGAATGAATGAAATGTCACCGAATGAATGCAAACCAAAAAAAACCCAGCCAAGTTTATCTCCCAGGTGTTTGGAAGTGGGCTCTTCTCTTTGGGCTTCTGTTTTCATGTCAGAGAAAACAGCATTTACCCATTTTGCAGTGATAGCTGCACTTGTGGGTAATATCATTAAAGGAAATTACAGTGTTTAGCAGAGTCAGCACTATGAGAAGCTGCTCCATTGCGAGTGTTAGGCTGACATAGTTCTCTTTCCTGAAGGAGGGAAGCCAGACAACTCCAGACATCACATCATCCCCATATTGTTAAAACATCTAGAAAAAAGTAGATGACCATTTGTAGAGGTTGACTTTGTTCCCTCAGTAACACCCATTCAACAAGCATTCACTAAGTACCTACTTTGTACTGGACAGACTGCCAGGTATAGGAATACAAAGGAAAAAAGAAACCAGTCCCTGCCCTCAAGGAACTTACAGTCCAATGGAGAGAAATCACACACACACACACACACACACACACACACACACACACACACACACACAAACATACAGTACAAAGCAGTTTGGGAGAGGTGGAGCAACTAGGGGATCAGGATGAGCCTTATGTAGGAGGTGCACTTGAAACGATCCTTGAAGGAAGCTAGGGGTTCTAAGGGGAAGAAGTGAGGAAGGGCATGGACTATGCAGAAGCATGGAGATGAAAGATAGAATGTCTCATATAGAAGACAATCAGCAAGATAGTCTGACTCGAGCTCAGAGTGTGTGAGGGGAATAAGTACCCTAAAGCCAGAAAGGCAGGATGAGCTCTCATTGTGAAGGACTTCAAAGGCCAAGCAAGTTTGTATGTTATCCTAGAGGTACTAGGGAGCCACTGAACTGCTTGGGCAGGGGAGGGACCTTGTGAGACCTGTGCTTCCATCGGATCAACACAAACTAGGGCAAGGACCTATGCCTTTACTAAAGTACAAGCCAGACTGAGGGGAAATCTGGAGAAGTTTGCGATGCTGAGAATCTTTTTGTCTGTTTGCTCTTGGGGAATAAAAATGTTTGCCTGTATTTGGCTCTAAACATTCACACACACATTAATACTTTATAAAGTTCTGTTAGTCGCTTCTCTTGACAATCAAATGAGGTTACAAGGTTATCTGACAGATGTGGAAAGTGAGGAAAGAGAGGTTAAGCAATTTAACTTGGGATAAATTGAGTTATTTCAGTAAGAGATAACTCAGACTACTTATATGGGAAAGTGAGAAAGGACATTTTTTTGTTTACTTCTGTTTAGCTTGGTTAACCTAAAGTTTTATTAGTGTTTAAATTTGATGGACAGTTTCAATTAGTCTTACCAATTATTTGATTAGAAGAGAGAGACATTAATCAACTTAATTACCATGGTCTGCCTTTGAATTTGCTTTTACATCAGTCAACTCCAATTGTTTATTGAGCTAGTGTGTTAGGCCCTATGCTAGGCACTGCAAGGGATATGAGGATATACTCTATACTCTATGTTTTTTTGCCTCTTTTGTATCCTCAGTGCTTAGCATAACATCTGGCACATAGTAGGGGCTTAATAACTGTTTCTTGATTAATTGGTTCATGCTTTCAATACCATTGGGAAAACAAAGCAGAAACAAATGAAAAATTAAATAGAAATATTAGGTCATGTATGATACATGTCAGGTGAGTAGGATAGCCAATAAATATGATAGTAGATAAGATGAGGGAGAAATCTGTTCAGGAAAGGCTTCATGGAGTCGATAGTATTTGCACTAAGGATTTAAAGACCCCTAACATTTCTGCTTCTGAGAGTAAGGAGGGCAGCAACTCGAGTATAACTGGAAAAATGCTAAAGAAAGGTCCTATCCATGTCCTTTGTGTTGCTAAGTGAAGCTCCAGAGTAATTTTCATGGTCTTCATGCTAACTGCCATGGAAATGATGGGAGTTAAAGGGAATTTACTCACCCCAAAGGCAAATTGAAATAGGTTTGGGTTGTTTTCAATTGAGAATGAATGGGGTTGTTAAAAATACATTCTTGACCCAAGTTACTCTTTGTCTGTCTGGCTGGGTGTGGCTATGAGCCTGACTAACAAAAGAGCAAAAATAATCTGTATCATGGGCTGTGTCATGAAGTGCTATAAATATTCCATGCATAACAGTTGGTTAGCAGAGAAACAACAGATAACAGTAGTTTAGTAAAGAATAAATGACATCAGCTCAGCTTGGTGGAGAATCAGTATCAAATAACTCTGGAGGAAAGCAGCAAACAATAGTCTCAGAAGCAGAGGTGATGCAACCGTTTGGGATGCAACTGTAGGAATGTTTGTTGTTCAAAGATAAATATTCCCTCTCCTAGGGATGGCATGGGGATCTGTGGGACATATCTCTATGCATAGGGAGGAATGAAGAGGTTTCTTATTTATTTTTCTATTCTGTTTGCCTAAATTTCTTTTGCTTTGTATTATTGGGTAATTTTGTTAAATCTAATAAAAGAGAATACCAGATGGGGTCTTAATGAACTATGGATTTGAATAAATGATGACCCGTAGAAGACCTGGAGCCTGTGTATAACTTTGATGGGTCATGTTGAGGGGACCCTTATATCTTAAAATAAAGGGATTGGATCATAGAGGTCTGTAAGGTCCCTCAGAGTTTTAATAATATATAGTTCTAGCTATATACATGAAAGAGGTAAAAGACATAAAGAAATGCTATATATGTATATATATATATATATATATTTCACTATATATGTGTATATGTATATATCTTAATTTATATCTATCTCCATAGCAGAACTTTTTTGTGATAGCAAAAACTTTGAAACAAGCTATTTACTCAATAGCATATCATAGCCCAATAAGAAACAACAAATATAAGAAATTCAGAAAAATGTGGGCCAGCCTTCATGAATTGATGTAGAATGAGGAAAGTAGAACCAGGAAAAATATACACAATGAAAGTAATAATAAAAATGAAAATAATACTAAAATGTAGCTAAATATAAATTTGTTGCAATAACTAATCTTATTTCCAGAGAACAGGTGATGAGTCACATTTCCCTCCTACTAGTAGAGAGCTGTGAAAAATTTGGGTGAAGATATTGAATTTACTTTCAAATGAAGTCATTTTTCCAGTCATTTTTGATAAACTGTTTTTTCTTTGTCACATTGGAAAGTTCAATGTGGGGAGGGCATATTGGAAAATGACTATGATATGGAAAAAAAAGAAAGGATTAAAAAACTTCAAAAATAGAAGGAACCTAGATATATTTGGAGAATTCCAAGTGGTCTGATTTGGCTGGTTTATTGTATACTTGTAAGGAAGTTTTAGGAGATATGGCTGGAAAGACAGGTTGTTGCTAGTATGTGGAGGCCTTGGGTACCCAGACATGGAACCTAGATCTTTATTCAGTATGCTGTGGGGAATCAGTGATTGTTTCTGAGTATGGCCAGAACTTTGTTTTAGGAAGATTAGTATGTATGTTTGGATAGTTCAGGTTTTAGGAAGGTAGAAATTTCAGGCAATTCAGCTAGTTAGGAAACTTGTGTGACAGTTGAGGAGAGAAATAATGGCACACTAAACAGGGGCCATGGTAGTAGAAAAGAAAAGAGAAAATAGAAACCAGAGACATAGGAAAGAAGTAATTACCCATACTTTTTGACTGATTTGGGTGCAGAAGGTAGAAGGTAGACATAAAATATGACTCAGCTTTTAAATTTAGATAATGGTGCCAAAAACAGAAATAGGGAAGTTAGGGGAAAGATTTTTTTTGGGGGGAAGATCATGAATTCCATTCTGGATATGTTGCATTTTTGGACATCCATATGGAGATACCCAGGGGGCCACTGGAAATGTAGGAAAAATTCAGAGAAGTGGTCAGGAAGCTGGAGATATTACAGATATGGGAGTTATTGGCATAAAGGAAATGGGAAAAGCTTCAGGAATGGAATTGTTAAGAGAGGGCATGGATAATACTAATAGCTAGCACTTATATAGCACTTTAAGGCTTGCAAGGTAGTTTACAGATATTAGCTCATTTTATACTCACAATAATCCTGGAAGGTAGATGCTATTATCAATCCTTCCTTACACATAAGGAAAGACAGAAGTTAAGTGACTTGCCTACGATCACACAGCTAGTAAGTATCTAAGATTGGACTTGAATTCAGGTCTACAAAACTTAAAGCACTTGTATAAATGCTAGTTTTACCATCATCATCATCACCATTCTTGCCTCTAGGTCTAGCACTCAGTCCTTTGTCCTACATAGCTGCATGACTATGGTGATAAGATCATTGAATGTTAGAATAACACTGGAGAAGTTCTTTGTTGTTCAACAATGATTCAAATATATCTTTTCACAACTGGTTAAATTTAGAAGTGTTTCATACATGAATGTAATGGAATACTATTATTCTATAAGAAATGATGAGCAGGCAGATTTCAGAAAAAAACTGGAATGACTTACACGTTCTGTTGCTGATTGAAGTGGGCAGAACCAGAACATTGTACATAGTAATAGCAACATTGTGCAATGACCAGTTTTGATAGACTTAGCTCTTCTCAGCGATACAATGATCTAAGACAATTCCAAAAGACTCATGATAGAAAATGCTATTCACAACCAGAGAAAGACGTATGGAATCTCAGATAGAAGCATATTATCTTCTTTCTTTTTTCTTCCTTGTGATTTTCCCCTTTTGTTCTGATTCTTCTTTCACAACATGACTAATGTGGAAATATGTGTGATATGTACATGTAGAGCCTATATCAGATTGCATGGCATCTTGAGTAAGGGGGAAGGGAGGGAGGGAGAAAAAATTTGAAACTCAAAATCTTATAAAAGTGAATGCTGAAAACTATCTTTATAGGCAATTGGAAAAAATAAAATACTATAAAATAAAAAGAAGTCTTTCATACAAAGGTCTAAACTGCTCATGGTGTTTACATATAACACTGATCAATTGTCTATTGTTTTGTAAGTGATTTCAAAGGGATTTATCCTAGTTCTTCAACATTGGATGTTAGGACGCTTTGATGAAAACAATCAACACCTTGCTAAGACTGAAGAAAGGAGCTGCCAATTTGAAGCAATAGAAGCCTTACCCAGTAATGTTTTCTACCATATGATGATAATTCAATTCCTTTTGCTCTTGGGAGGAAGATCAACTGGTCGCTAAATAATAAAAGATATATGATAGGAACCTCTGAGGATATAATATTCAACACCTACCTGAAGCATGAGTCCCCTTTAGAGCATCCCTAATGGAGCATCATTCAGCCTTTATTTAAATGCTTCCAATGCCATGAAGCTTAGTAACTGATCAAGACCTTCTTTATTTTTGGAAAGCTCCAACCTATAAAATGGATTGAACTAGATCACCTCTAAGGTCTAATCTCTAAATTCTACATCTAGGACTGATTATTAGAAGGTTCTTCATTGTAGACAGAGGAAAACGATTACCCATTATTTCTAGTTTTGTTTTAAGAGGCAGGCAGAATAAGGATTATTTCTCTTTGATGTGATAGCCTCATATAATTTTAAAACTGTGATCACTTACCCTCTATATCTTGTCTCAAAAGGAAACATTGGTGATTCCTTCAAGCCATCCCCATTTACCGTGGTTTTTGAGCTGTCTTGTCATTGTCTTCCACTGGAGTTGGACAGAGGAGTTGTCTTTCTCTGAACACTTTTTGTTTATCAGTGATCTTTAGAGGATAGGGAAACCTCAGCAAACACAGTCCTCTAGATGTGTTCTGGGCAGATTACAATAAATCATTCCTCTCTTTCGTTATGGGCACCGCTCTTTTGTTATGATAGACAAATACAGCATCAGCTCGTTTGCATGTCTTATCACTCTCTTGATGCACATTGAACTTTAAGTCCACAACATTCTCTAGAGAATTAATTAAAATTCTGTCTTTCATATGTGAGGGTGACTCCATTAATTCTGTGTAATTGATTTGTTTGCCCACTCTGTACTGGTAGGTACAATGAGCCATCCCCACTCTCTCACCTAATCTCTTTTGAAATCAGTCCTGTTCACTCATCAGGAGGCTGACTGGAGAAGAGATGAGGAAATTCTTCAGGAGCTATGGGTGTAGAATGGTGTACATGCTGTTAGAGTGGTTTTCATATCATATTTTTCTTTGTGATAAAGGAAGGCTTGTGGGATGGGTTAGTTGGAGATATATGGAAATTACTGATATAAAAACAAAAGTCATCAATAAAACTTTATAATAAAAGCATTATAGATATTGAGAAAAAAGATGGCTGTCTGGAGTTGGGAACACAGGAAGTGACTGAGCTGCAAAAAAGGGATATAGATCAACCCTTGGTTATTACCAAGTTTGTACCATAAAGTGAAAAGGTTCCCCCTTGAAATATTCATTTTAATGATTAAAGCATTTCCATTCTTTCTCAGATATCTTTTTCTAGCAGAACCTGAGAGAGAATATGATTTTATTTTCAATATCATTCATTGTTCAATAAGTAAACCTCCCTATTGTGTTAACTTGCAACCCCCAAGTTTAAAAGTAGGTGGGATGGAGACAAGGGAGGGGAAGAACTCTGGTGTGAAAGCAGTGCCTACAGTAGTCCTAAAAAGGCCTGGATAGAGTTGCTTTGGAAAATTCCAACTGTGATTTTGTCAAGGCAAAGATAAGGCATCCCCAGCCATCTATAAACCTGCTTTTAGAAGGCAGATAAAACCAAGGGTCATATTAGTTGGAAAGCTAAGAGTTGAGCAATGTGTCTGTACAAACAAATGACTTTGACTTGTTTAGTGCTTGGTAGAAAGGGCTGAATCTCTCTGAAGGGATGACTTTTCACCTTTCCTGGGAAGACAGAGATGCAGTTGCAGAGTAGAGGAGGGTAGGATAGAACACTGGTGTCAGATCGCTCTAGTGTGTTTTAGATTAACAGTGAGTCAGAAGCTGCTTTGAGCTTAAGAGAGCCTAGCAAATCAGAGTTTGGGGTTTTCCATACAGTTCAACAACTACTATGTATCTACCATATACTCAGAATTATTCTGTGTACTGATGTAAAGATGAAAAATGACATAGTCCTTTCCCTTAAGGAATTTACATTTTACTAGAAGGCTTAGGGCTTGTACATAAATATGCCTGATACAAGGCAAAGGATATTAATGAGAAGAAAACTACTACCTATTATTTCTAGTTTTGTTTGTTTAGCTACTTAGGGGCAGCTGGGTGGCAAGGTGGACCGAGCATGTGGAGTCAAGACCAGAGTTCAAATCCAGCCTCAAAACTTACTACCTGTGTGATCCCAGGCAAGTCACTTACCTTCAGTTTGCCTCAGTTTACTCATCTATAAAATGATGATAGTAATGATACCTACCTCCCAAGGGTTGTTGTGAGGTTCAAGTGAGGCTAGAATTGTAAAACCCTTTGTATGATGCCTGACACATACTAAGTGCTATATGAAAATTGTTTACTTTTATCATTGTCATAACTGAGGAGAAATCCAGGTAAAATGTTAGGGGAGAGACTATTTTAGTGTGTAGTAGGAGAGAGGAGAGATCAGCAATATTAATCAGGTTGGGGGGATAGAAGGATGTATTTAGTATTAGATGTCATCACTATGTTGATTGGTTTTGCTGTATTGGTTGGCTATTCTCCTATCCATTTGACCTTTTTTTTAATATTCTAGATACATCTTTGGCCTTAGGCCCCACCATCATCCTTTTTAAGAGCTCTTTGATGATGCATTGAAATTTGCTTTCTCACCACTGACTTCAAAGGATTCTGGTTCCTGCTCCCCCCCCCCCCGGGAAGCATAGTTTCATTTTTCTTCATCCCATTAAGTTCTATATACTGCATTTGCCTCACACTAACTTTGTGGACTACCTCTTAACTTTACTCTCTGGATCTACCACCTGTCAAAAGGTCTAAACTGCTAATTTCACAAGCAAACATTCAATTAGACTTTTTGATTAATAGCAATGCACTGAGTTGGGAGGAAGAATAGTAAAGGAGAAAATGCTGAAAGAATACCAACTCCAGGAGTCAGCATGACTGCGTTTAAACTCTGGTCCGATGCTTATTACCTGTAGAACCTTGAGTGACACATTTGACTTCTCTGGGCCTCAGTTTTCTCAAATGTAGAGTGAGGGGCCTCTGAATACCCATCCAGCTTTAGGTTTGCAATTCTGTGACCATGTGTCACTGTGCAGCATATGATGAATTGTCCTGTGAGAGGTACAGACAATAGTGAGGAGATGAGGAGTGGTTGTAATCACTTTGAACAAATTTGATGAAAGAGGATTGACTTCAGTTGAGCCTTGAAGGACTTGTGTAAATGACTACTTTTTAAGATCTCCATTCAGGACCAGCTTTTTGCAGGATAAAGGTCATGGACATTCTCAGAAGAGTCAGCAATAGGGATACATGAAACTCCAACTCAATCAAATCCAATACATTTATTAAGCACCCAGTATGTACAAAGCACTGTCTTGGGTTTGGGGGATATAAAATTATCTCTGGATGAGCTATGTCTTGAAGTTTTTATAGTACATATAACACCCACCCCCCAGGATGATAAATCATAACTGTATATAAAATCCCTAAACAAGGAAACCATGGAATATTTGGGACTGTCTCATGAGGGACTGAAGCATCTTCTCCTTTTTAAGGAAATATGGTTATTAGTTCTTTCCATAAATGTAGATCAACATGCAACAATTCGAACTTATTATTTCCTTATTTTATAAGGAATTCTTTTTCTTTGACTCTATTCTTTTGTATTCTCAATTGAATTCTCACCTGAACAGTTCTAATTACCTGGTTCTGTGAAGTAACATCTTACTCATCTAGTATCGTCAAGGGATGAGGTATTCTACTTAGGTGAATTTTCCAGATTACTGATGCTTAGCCCTTGAACACTAGCACTTTTCCATTTTAACTATCTTAATGGGAATCATTCTAAAATATATAAATCCTTGCATCATTAAAGGATGTTGAACATAATTTAGTGGGTTTTTTTGAGGACTTAGGGTTATCTCTACAAACATCTACCCTTGTAATGTTTGGCAATAGAATTGTCTACTTGTTAGTTTTTCTTTTTTTTTTTCTTCCACATGTCAGGTTACCAATTACTACTTCTGCTGTCAGTATTCCTGCTTCTGACAGTAGCCTCTTTCCCTTTCTAGTTTGCTGCTTCTAATATGCTGTAGACTGAAACCTTTTTTTTAACTTGTTAGAACTCTAGGTTAAAAATAGATACTAAGGACCTGAGTGAGAAATTAGGATAAAGTGCAGGGCTTGCATGTAAAATATTTGTAATTAGTAATGTAAAACTTAGAGTCAGGCATAGTGATAGCAGAAATGATAACCAACAACTCAAAACAGAAGACAGAAAACTAAAAAAGTAGTCATAGAAATATATTAACACATAGAACAAAATGGATGTCCGTAAATGACTGTTGACATTACCAAAAAGATGTTAAGAGCCATTTTCCCTGCTGATCTCAGGGTTGTATTCCATATAGTTGAGGTAGGCAAAGATATAACTGTCAGACAAGTGAGGTGCTACTTCTCTGTTTTGCTTGGTATCTTAACATAAGTCTTGTTCAGTGCACACTTCTAAATACAGGATGGTTTCCAGATTTTAGACATCTATTAAATGGATATGGGCAAAAGAGTGATTAAAGTGATACTTTGGGCCAGAACTTACTGAATGATATGTCTACCTTAAAAAAGGATATGGGGGAGAGAAGATAGTGAGAGAGAGAGAGAGAAACTTTCATTTATTAGTAGGGAACATATCCAACCATTAATATTCCTTAGGTAGTTTGGGAAAGATTTCTGGAAAGATGTAAAATTGGGGAAACATTGAAAAAATGGGAGGATTATTCCAAAGTGCAGTTAGGACATTTGCGAGGGAGACTAGGAAAGCTCACATTTTTACTTTTAGAGGGAAGAAGAGACAGAAAGATGTAATGTGTCTGCTCCTGGAGACATGCCTTAATCATTCAGAATCATGGCAACTTACCTAGTGTGGCCTGTGATGGTCGTCTGAATGAGCAGTTGTTGCCTAGGGCCCATGAATGTGTGTATGTGTTTGATAGAGTTTAGGAGGTGGTTCATGCAAGGCTCTCAAATACGGTATCTGAGTTCTTACTTTTTACTGGGCTCATCAGGACATTACTATTGTTCAGGTCCCAACTTATTTAATAGGTATAAAATGAATGGTCTACTTCTTAGAAGGAACAGGACTTTAACTGATGTCCTACTCTTCTGCTACCTGGCATGCATATCAAACCTTGTCAAAGAGCCCCTGTCTGGGTTTAGGCCATTAGATTACTATTGTTACCACCTACAGTTTTCCCTTCCTCCAAAATCCCAAATTTATCAAGTGAACTGGGAAATAATATTGAGGTTTTGGTTTGAAGAACTCAAAATACTTAGTTAAATATTGTTTTGTATGGAATCTTCTCGTTTCTCCTCCTGGGATATGAACATTTCTAAATATGTGATGGCTTTCAAGCATTTGTGTGAATAGATTAAATGGGAGAGAGATTTGCCTGATTGTCTGCTTGCCTACCTGTGATTCTTTTTTAGCTGTTACAATCTACCACCTCACCACTCCCCATCCCACTTTAAAAAATAGTCTCAGGAGTTGATGATTTGATACAAACCACCACTGTCTCTCATTACAGAATAGTGTGACTTGTTCAAATAATCTCTCTAAAATTCCTTGATTTAGAAGTTGTGTTAACATTGATGGAAAGGTAAGCACCTTATGGAGATATACCTTGACACAGTGAAAAGATCCCTGGTTTGGGAGTCAGGAGACCTGGGTTCAGGTTAACCCTGTTACTCTCTTTTTGTATGATTGTAGACATGTCACTTTCCTTAATCTCGGCCTCCGTTTTCTCCTCTGAAATATAAGGGGGTTGGACTAAAATGATCTTTAAAGTAATTTTTAGCTCTGAGACTCTTGAGATTTTAAGATTTAGGCTAATATTTTAACCTTTACAAAGCCTGTACAAGTCTTCAAGATTTTTTTTTTCCCTTAGTTGATTGGGGGTGATGGTAAGGAGCAAAAAAAAAAAATTTAAATTGAGGCCTTTCCAGGTAAGCTTGCTACAAATGGCCAAAGCTTTGGTTCATCAGTCACAAAAAAATGGCTTTATTCAGAAGAACCAAATCGTTCTCCAATTTCTCAATGGCCTGAATCAGCCAGAGCTTTCCTCATTTCATTCCTTTAGCTGAAAGCCAAAAGCTCATGGTCTGACCTTAGCTCTCTCTGTGCTGCTCTATCTGGGTTTCATTGAATATGAATTTTTTTCTTCCCTGAATCAAGCTATTAAAATGTCCTAGAGTATTTCCACTCACACGGGATGTTCTTTGTGAAAAAGTTTGATCTCATCTTTGATGTGTATGGTAGCTGAGGAGTGTTGAGGAGTTGATATGAGCATTAGAGAAATGGCTTAGCTGAGGGAAATGGGGCAGAGATGGCAGATGGCCTGATGGATTCTTGGTCCATGGAAATTAGTGAAGTTTGCAGAATCTGTAACCTCTGGACTGTGTTGATGGTTTTCCTTTTTCCCTGAGACATGTGCCACCTGATCCTGAGATATATAATGGAACACGGCTGGAAAAGAAAACCATCATAAATAAGGAGTGCTAAATTCTGGTGGCAGGGTTGGATCTGGGCAAAATTGTAGTGTAGGTGTGGTGGCAAGACCTAGGGTCAGCAGACCTGGGTTGGAGCCCTTTCTCTGCAGTTTATTAGCTATGTGACCTTGGTCACATTTTGTCATAGGTCTTCTCATTTGTAAAATGCGAGAATTAGATTAGATGCTCTTTGAGGTCTTATGTAGCACAAATATTCGATGATTTTGTGTGGTCTATGTTGAGTACCTCTTCTCTTGCCTTGTCCCCTAAAGCTGCTTCACTAGCTCAGTGCCTTCACATTGTGTCTGGCCATTCAGGGCTTTTTATCTCTACAGTCTGGGTTCCTACCTTTTCACCCTACCTCTTCCTAACATATCTGCTATATATCCAGGGCTAGGAATGTTGTTCCTTCTAAGCTATCTGCTAGCTAATACGATAAACTACCCCAAGGAGTCTAGATTACCCATGTTATCCCTAAATATTATTTCTTAGAAGTTTTAATAAAGGCTTTTTACAAATGAAACAAAAGATAAATGAACAGGAAAAAGTACTGACTTCCCTTTGTTAACCATCTCAATCAGAAGCCTAGCTATATAGATCATAGCACTCAAACCAGGATCTTGCTACTTACTTGGAATCTGCCAACTAATTGCAGAGAAAAAGGACTTCAGAGGACATAATCATCTTCTCAAGTATTGACTGGGCAAACCCAGATCTAGACAGTGAAATAAAATCACAGAGATGACCACATCTTTATTGTTATTTTAATGGAAACTATTTTAGATTAAGAAAGTGGTTGATTAGTAATAGAGGCATATTTGATGAGAAAGGACCATATTCCCTTCACATAAGATGATAGATTTTAGTACTAGAAGGGACCATGGGGTGTATGGGGTGTTCAGAGAGGACTGGTATTTCTAGTGTGAGGGATTGCTGAGCACTTCTCAGGGCTACTCAACCATCTTTGGTAACTACTTGTCACTCCATTCTGATCTGTGGCTCCAAGAAGCTGTAGCATACACCTTGGCCACATCCTGGTAAAACCATCTCATCAGACAGGCTAAATCGAGTTGAGGGTAACTGATAGACCTCAAACCGATTGGTGAGTAAGGGGGATATCTACCTGAAGCATGTGAAGACTTCTCCTGGTGGAATGGGTAGATGAGAACACATTTGTTCCAATGTGGAATGCTTAGAGCTTGGTCAGCCATCAAAGAAATCAATGTCATCCATTGCATTTCAGGCCATCACCAGTCATCTTGCCTTTTTCTTGCTACTGGAATTTAATGACTTTGGAAGAGAGAGCGAGGCTAACAACTTTGTGCAACTCTGTCTCACTTCAATCCAATTTACTCTCAAGTCAAGAAATTCGCCCTTGTGATGTCATTGGTCCTCTTTGAAAATGAAGGATGGGGTCACGAGGCCCTGCCCTTTGGGCTCCGAGGGGCCGTGCCCGGAGCCGGGAGGCGGTTAGGGTCGTAGTCATTGAGGTCCTGGCGCCCGCCAATCAGCCAGAGGTGATCTGCGCTGCGCCAGGGCAGTCTGCGGAGCGCAGCCGGAGGCGCTCTGCACAGCCTGGCAGGTGCTAAGAAATGGCTGGAGTGGAGGAAGGAAATTGAGCTGCTGTCAGATGTGGCACTTCACCCTCACCACGTTTTCAGGCTACCAGACTCTTGGGGAAGAACACGTGAACATCATCCAGGTGGACCCATCCAAGAGAAAAGTCCCTTCTTGGCTTCGCCGAGCTGCGCTCATCTCTTTGCACGCCCTCATGCCCTATGTGCTGGATAAGGCCTTAGTCCATCTCGAGCATGAGCTGCAGGAAGAAGTCGAGAGTGCCCGGCACCTGCAGAACAGCTTGGTGCCTAGTGTCCGAGGTAGGTCGGCGGTGCGGCAGTGGCTTCACAGACATGTCCGCCACATGACCGAGCCACAGAAGACGCTGCTGCGCACGGCGTACATTCTGAAGCAGAGCGACACCTGCCTCCGCTGGCGGCGTGTTGCCATGTTCTACATGATGAAATCTTCTACTACCTGGCCAAAAGGCTCACAGGAATTGAGTTATCTCCACGTGCGCCGCTTCCCCTGGGAGGATCACAGTGTTCGCTGGAGCTACAGGCTTCTGGGGATGGTGTCCTTGCTGCACCTCTTGCTCTCGGTGGGCGTACAGATCTACAGCTTCAGTCAGAGGCAGCGGGCACGGAAGGAATGGAAGCTCCATCGCAGCTTCTCCCACCGCAAGAGCCGTGTGGAAGAGAAGGCTGTGGGCAGGGGCTCCGTGTGTACCCTGTGCCTGGAGGAGCGCCGGCGGGCCACCTCTTCTTCTGGGAGTGCATCACTGAGTGATGTAACACCAAGACGGAGTGTCCCCTCTGCAGAGAAAAGTTCCATCCACAGAAACTGATTTACCTGCGGCATTATAGTTAGTCCTAGCAAACCCAGCTCAAACGGCAACAGAAGAAAAGGAAGAAACTCTCAAGAGATCACGTCTTTATTAATGGACCAAAAGTGGAGTTCATTTTAATTTATCCAGAATCATGATGGTGACTTCATTTGCACTGAAATTATCAAGGTTATTTTTGAAATCACTGCATAAGGTACTTTGTCCCCTGCTCAGCTAATGGGAAAGGTGTGGTGGGAAGCTAGGCCTGACCTAATAACTCTAACTCTTGGGTATTAAGATGTCCTTCCTAACCAAGCACAGGACTTCAAACAGGGATGCACGTCTACACTGGAACATACACACAAAGGCAAGCTTGTTCGACTCAGAAAATTCATCCTGGATCTTAGATACCGTTGCCAAATGTATGCATCTCCATCTTCCTTTCTAATTAGCCTGAGATAATTGAGTTGACTCTTTTGGACTAAGAGTAATCTAACTTCCTTTCCCTCAATTTCTGTGCTACTTGAAAATAGTTTCTGAGAAATTGGCATTTTGCTTATTCAGAAAGGGGCTCACTGTGCTTATCAAAAAAGCCAAGTTCCTTACCCCACAACTAACATGCAGCTGAAACCAGATTCTTCTGACTTTACATTCTAAGCAGTCAATAATAAAGGTTTGTGTAAATATTATGGTAAAAAAAAAAAGAAAATGAAGGATAGACAACAGAAGGGACCATTAAGGCCAACCTCTTCATTTTATTGGTGAGGAAATTGAAAATGAGGGAGGTTAAGTGACCCGTTGTCCAGGTCAATGCTAAGAAATATCTGAGGCAGTATTCAAATTCAGGAACTCAGTACTCCAAACCCAGTGCTCTGTTCACTGAACCACCTAGCTATTCTCACAGGGCATAAGAAACTCTCCACTATTTCCAGAAGGACAGTCTTGATTCTGGAGGTGGGATAACTAGAAGGTGGGTGTAGTTTGTCCTGAGACTCTAGCTGGAGGAATTGACCCTGGAGGGGAAAAGGCTGAGCAGAAGGCAGGAGTGTTGGCATCAGCAGAGTACATTTGTAGTGATAAAGGAGTGTGATTAATTACAGACATGGAGCTTATGCATGTGCAGTTGCTTGCTAATTGCAATTAGTTGCAAGAGCACTGAACACATTGCTCTTTGTGAATGTCAGGACATTTCACTGGATTCCCTTTGGTTCTTGGTGAAGCTGCAATTAACATCACTAATTATTCCCTTCACCACATGTGCTTCATTTAATGAAGAACCAAACTAATGAATGTTGAGCTTTTAAAAACTTTTTTTTTTCCTGAAAGATGTATTGGCAGTCATCCAATTAACACTAACACCCTGCTCATTAGAAAGATTTGCAACTGTGAAATCCTTCCCAGGGCCCAAGGATTGGGCAGAGAGGGATTCCTGGTCACAAAATATCTTTCTCTAGGGGCAGGAGTGACCTATCTGCCAGTACAAACACATTGGGTACACTTGACTCTTGGATCAGTGCAGGCTCTTTTGAGCCTCTCCTCTGTTTATGATGGTCTCTGGCTTTGTGCCAACTTAATGGTGCACACCCCTATCTCTCAGGAGTATGTTTAGATGCCAAATTTAGGTGTCAGCCAACCTGTAAGTACCAGAGAGAATGGTTCTAGAAGTACTGGATTCTTAAGACTTAATGCTGAGAAGCTGGGGGAAATCACTAGTAGTGACTTCATCCAGCCATGCACCTTTTGGTTTTTATTCTCCCTCTCTCAAGCTCTGTGAAGTTCCTGTTCATATTGGAGCTTTTACTCCTGGTTTTATTCATTGGAAGCATTAGCATATGTTTGATCAAACCAGCTGCCCTCTTATACCCTGGGAGCCTCCATTTTGTGGAGGGTCCCATGACAGCCTTCATTCCTCTTAGCCTGTTCCTGGCTCTCAACCTTCCAAACCATGTTATCTCAAGCTGGAACTTCTCTTAGTACCTGGGCTCCTCACTCTGGAATATTGCACCACCCTGCAGCCTTCTCAACCTAGAGTATCCCCCTCCTTACCTCTTTTATCTGCTCTCTTTTCTGTGTTGTCTTCCCCCACTAGAATGTAAGTTCTTTGTGGTCAGGAGCTATCTTTCTTTTTTATATATATTTATATTTCCTGCACTTAGCACAGTGCCTGCCATATAGTAAGAATTAAGAAATGTTCA
Organism: Phascolarctos cinereus; assembly: GCF_003287225.1. Lineage (NCBI taxonomy): Eukaryota > Metazoa > Chordata > Mammalia > Diprotodontia > Phascolarctidae > Phascolarctos > Phascolarctos cinereus. The sequence goes on along the minus strand of NW_027555736.1, from coordinate 99,616,646 downwards.
TTTCCTTCCTTCTTGCCTTCTCATTTGTGACAAAGTACTGTTCTTGATGTTTATACTTCAAAGTCCTATATTGTGTGCAGACATGCCTTGCCTCATGTGAAATAACAATGATAACATTAATGATAGTAATAACAGCTAGTATTTATAAAGCACTTTAAGGTTTGCAAAGAACTTTACAAATATTGTCTCATTTTATCCTCACAAGAGGAAGTAGATGCTATTATTATCCCAAGTTTTAATTGATAATGAAACTCAGGCAAATAGAGACGTTAGGTGATTTGCTGATGGTCACATAGCTAGTAAGTGTCTGAGTCTAGACTTGAACTCAGGTCTTTCTGTCTCCAGGTCCAACACTTTAAGTGTGCCATACACTAAAAACAAAAACAAAAACAAAAACAACCCAAAACCCCAAAACCAAACCAAAACAACAACAACAGCAACAACAAAAAGGTTAGTGAATTGTATAGCAACAATGTTTATACACATGTAGAAGACCATATTGGGAACAGCTAAGTGACCCAGTGGATAGAATGTTGGACCATGAAATCAAGAAGACTCATCTTCCTGAATTCAAATCTGACCTCAGACATTTACTAGCTATGTAACCTTGGGTAAGCCACTTAAACCTATTTGCCTCAGTTCCTCATCTGTAAAATGAACTGGAGAAGGAAATAGCAAACCATGTCAGTATCTTTGCCAAGAATACCCCAAATGGGGTCATGAAGAGTTGAACACAACTAAATATCACAAAATCAAAAGAAGACCATATTATTACAATAAATAGATTGACTTAAAATAATTAACACTGGTGGAACTGAAAAAGTAATGTGTCAGGGAGGAGTGGAGCCAAGATGGCAGAGTGAAAGCAGTGACTTGCATGAGTTCTCCCCCAAAGCCCTCCAAATACCTGTAAAAAATGGCCTCTAAACACATTATAGAGCAGCAGAACCCACAAAGACAGAGTGAAACAAATTTCCAGCCTAAGACAACCTGGATGGTTGATTGGAAAGGTCTATTGTGTTGGGCTGGGAGAGGAAAGCAGTTCAGCATAGGCATGAAGGGAAAGACCAGGCCTCAGAAAACCTAGAACATGCCTCAGAGGGCTGAATCATGGCAAACCATGGTGGTTTCCAGACCTATCAACCCACAAAAGCCAAAAACAACCTAGAAGATCAGTAGGAAAGGTCTGTGATGGTGGGAAGAGAGAAGCTTGGTCCCAACTCCAGTCCTAGCACAGCCCCAGGGCAGGGGCTGCTTCTAGAGCTGCTGGCCCACAGACAGAGGGGGAATCCAGTGGCTGATCAGAGGGGGATTGGAAGGATCTCTTTGCTGCTGCTGAGGCAGGATTCTCTTGCTTTGCCCCTGCTTGGACCTGGGTCAAAATTCTGGTGGCAGTCCTGGGGTAAGAAGGAGCGTTGGTGTGGTGGAGCTTGCAGTTAACAGTGAAGAGAGAATCCTCCTCACAGTTCCAAAGCAGAAAAGAGTGCTTGTGGTCACTCGTAGACCAGAGTATAGGCCAGAAAAGGAGTAAACACCTCACCATTAATCATACCACCTTGGAAGAACTGAAAATTTACAAGTCCCTAGAAGTATCTCTGAAAACAGCTGCACAAAAACCCTGAAGTTTGGGACAGTACATTCTCCACACTGGAAGCAGACCCCTACCTTAACAAAGAATTTAAAACTCAAGTAATTGGCTGGGAACACAAGCAAACTATGCAAAAAAAGTGAGATAACAGAATCTCTCTTTGGTGACAAAGAAGATCAAAATGTATGGCCAGAAGACAACAAAGTCAAACCTCCTTTGTTCAAGCCTTCAAAAAAAATATGTATCAGTCCCAGGCTATGGAAGAGCTTAAAAAGGATTTTGAGAAGCAAGTAAGAGAAGTAGAGGAAAAACTGGGAAGAGAAATGAGAGCGATGCAAGAAAATCATGAAAAACAAGTCAACAGCTTGCAAAGGAGACCCAAAAAAGTACTGAAGAAAATAACACCTTAAAAAATAGCCTAACCCAAATGGCAAAAGAAGTCCAAAAAGCCAATGAGAAGAATGCCCTAAACAGCAAAATTGGCCAAATGGAAAAGGAAGTCCAAAAGATTACTGAAGAAAATACTTCCTTAAAAATTAGAATAGAGCAATTGGAAGCTAGTGACTTTATGAGAAATCAAGACACTGTAAAACAAATCCAAAAGAATGAAAAATTAGAAGACAATGTGAAATATCTCATTGGAAAAACAACTGACCTGGAAAATAGATGCAGGAGACAGAATTTAAAAATGATTGGACTATCTGAAAGCCATGATTGAAAAGAGAGCCTAGACATCATCTTTCTTTCTTTTCTTTTTTTTTTTAGGCAATTGGGGTTAAGTGACTTGCCCAGGGTCACACAGCTAGTAAATGTCAAGTGTTTGGTCTGAGGCCAGTAGACATCATCTTTCAAGAAATTATCAAGGAAAACTGCCCTGATATTTTAGAACCAGAGGGCAAAATAGAAATTGAAAGAATCCACCAATCACCTCCTGAAAGAGATCCCCAAAGGAAAACTCCTAGGAATATTGTAGCCAAATTCCAGAGTTCCCAGGTCAAGGAGAAAATATTACAAGCTGCCAGAAGGAAACAATTCAAGTACTGTGGAAACACAATCAGGATAACACAAGATTTAGCAGCTTCTACATTAAGGGACTAGAGGGCTTGGAATATAATATTCTGAGGGCAAATGAGATAGGATTACAGCCAAAAATTACCTACCCAGCAAAACTGAGTATAATCTTTCATGGGAAAAAAATAGTCATTCAGTGAAATAGAGGACTTTCAAGCCTTCTTGATGAAAAGACCAGAGCTGAATAGAAAATGTGACTTTCAAATACAAGACTCAAGTGAAACTTGAAGAGGTAAACAGGAAAGATAAATCATAGGAACTTATTAAGATTGAACTGTTTACATTCCTGCATGGAAAGATGATATTTGTAACTCATGAGACCTTTATCAGTATTAGGATAGTTGGAGGGAATAATTCTATGTATACACACACACACACACACACACACACACACACACACACACACATGTAGATAGATAGATAGATAGATAGATAGATAGATAGATAGATAGTTTGATAGTTAGAGGGCATAGGGTGAGTTGAAGATGAAGAAGTGATATCTGGAGCAAAAAATTAATGGGTGAGAGACGATTATACTAGGAGAAGGAGAAAGGGAGAGGTAGAATGGAGTAAATTATCTCACATAAAACAGACAAGAAAAGGCTTTTACAGTGGAGGGGAAGTGGGGAAAGGTGAGGGAATGAGTGAATCTTATTCTCATCAGATTTGGCTTAGGGAGAGAATAACACACACACTTAAATGGGTATGGAAATCTATCTTACCATACAGGAAAATAGGGGGGAAAGGGGACAAGAGAGCAGGCAGATGACAGAGAGGAGGGCAGATTGGGGGAGGGGGTAATCAGAAGCAAACACTTCTGAGGAGGGACAGGGTCAAAAGAGAGAATAGAATAAATGGGGGGGTAGATAGGGTGAAGGGAATTAGAGTTAGTTTTTCACAACATGACTACTATGGAAGTGTTTTTGCATGATTACACTTGTATAACCTGTATCAAGTTGCTTGCCTTCTCAATGAGGGTGGGTGGGGAGAGAAGAAGGGAGAAAATTTGGAACCCAAAGTTTTTAAAACAAATGTTAAAAGTTGCTTTCATATGTGACTGGGAAATAAGATATACAGTTACTGGGTATAGAAATCTATCCTACTCTACAGGAAAATAGGAAGGGGATAAGAGAAGGGGGGAGACAGAAGGGAGGGCAGATTAGGGGAAAGGGTATTCAGAATGCATGCTATCTTGGGGTGGGGGGAGGGATGAGATGGGGAGAAAATTTGGAACTCAAAATCTTGTGGAGTGAATGTTGAAAACTAAAATAAATAAATAAATAAACTAATAAATAAATAATGTGTCATAGTAGAAAGAGCATTAGCTATGAAGTCAGCAGACTTTGGTTCAAATTCCACCTTTGGCCATTGCTAATTTTGTGACATTGGCCAAGTTACTTATTCTCCTAGGCCTAAGTTTCCCCATCTATAAAATGAGGGCATCAAAACAGATGTATTCCAGGGTCCTTTCTGGTTCTAGATACATGATTCTATGATCACCAATCATTCCATTTGGATGGTGGGAAATTGGCCAAATGTTGATATGCCAGAGTTGCATGATGTTAAAAGGGATTTGGGGAATATTATATTAAGGCCATTGTGAAACAACATTGGTCAGGATGATGTTATGTGAGGTATGCCTGTATGCCACCATCTAGCACTTAAAAATCAAGGTAATCATTGTGTATAAAGGACAGTGAAGAAAATGAAGGTGTTATAATTTTCCTTCCCTTTTCGCTGGTAATAGGACACATCTCATGCCAGGGAGAAAATGTAAACATATCTGTATTCTCCCATGGCCTGTGTTTGTTTGACAGGTTAATCGGTGCTGATGGTTTTTTGCTTATGTAAGTGGTATGAACAGTGCCAAGAATTGTGAGTCAGTCCGTTTAGGGAAAAGAAGGGGTGTTTGAACAGCTTGACACCATGAAAGCATAAATTGTTGGGAGAGACAAATGTGAGCAATGCCTTGTCTTCAGCTGAAAAGCTTTGTAAATGTGACAGACGGTAATCCCGGCATTTCATGTTAATTGTCTCTCGCAGGCAGGAGATCTCCTGTGATTTGCACTGACTCTGACAGGCTGAGCCAGGTTGCCCATTCCATCCAGCCAAGCAGAGAAAGGAATTGTGACAACTTGCTATCTTAACAAGATCTTGGAAATAGGGGATCCAGCATCATTTCCTTCTCAGGAACCTCTGATTTGTTCAAGTATGTTTGAACTGTCTGTATGTGCTTTTGTCTGGACAAGAGATGCAGAAAGGACATTGTGTAAGTGCAGGGAAAACTGATAGAAAGATGGCGCTTTCCCTTCTCAACAGTGGGTGCCCATACTGATAGGAAAATTGAGGACAGTTTATATCCCACTGGACATGGAGAAAAGAAGCAGGATAGATTCAGGCAGTTTTTCTAGCTCTTCCACTGAGCATGCTGGAGGAAGGAAAAATCAATCAGCCACTTTTTGAAGATCTTGTAATTAAGGAAGTTCAGAGGCAGAGCCTGGCAGGGAGGCCTCAGGCACTGGCTAGATTCCTTTATTCCCGGCAAAGTGTCAATGATGTATCAGATTCCATTTTGGGGCAGTGGGGCTAGACAGTAACCCTGCCATTGGAAACGTTACAAATCAAAGTAATTGACACATGAATGGACAGTAAACTACGTTGCCCAGGAGAATATTCTGCTGAAAGCAGAATTTGTTTATCTTATCATTCACTACCAAAAAGCTGCTCTGGGAAGATGGATGCATTTCTCTTGGATGCAAATCATGGGGCTTGCCCTAGAACTGATTTCTGAGTCTCAAAAGTATAGAGTTGCTCATTTTCTTTGTGTTCTTAAGGTTACCTGAGAGTCTAGATTCTAGAGCCCAAAGCTTTGTGATGATTTCAGATGTGGCAACTGTGTTTGGTCTTCCTCTCTCCACTAAGGTCAAACCATATTTCTGGTGAAAAGATCTTAAGAGTTCTTCAGTAGAAAGGATCCATAGGATATAACAACCTCTCTGAAACCTGACCTTTGACAGGCAAATGACTGAAATGTGCAGGATGGATGCTTACAGATGTAAAACATAAAATGGTGTTGTAACAGGGTGAGAAGAGTGAGAGGAAACTCAGTGTTGCAGTAGATCAGTGAGAAAGCGAACCAGAGGTGGAGAGTGAGCAGTGTGTCTAGCCCTTCTCATGAAACAGTGATTCCAGGCAGGAACTTAAGCAATCATTCTTTATACCTGATGGTTGAGTCATCTCCTGGGGTGGGAGGGGAAGGGCAGGCATTTGGTATAGGTGGAGTAGATCAGAGAGTGACTGGAAAGGGAGAGTGAGTGCCTACCATTTTCCTAAAGATTTCCTAAGAGAGGGCTATTTGGTTGAGTGGAAAGAATGAATTTGGAGTCTAATTTATATTTGAATCCTGACTTAGGAATAATTAGGAGTCAGGATGCTTTGCCTCCTGTCATAACAATCTCAAATTTGAGAAGGAAAAGTCTCTGTCTCTGTCATCTCTCTATCTATAACAGGTATATGATCAAATCACCTAGCATGGAGGCATCTATATGGGAGATGTCAAACACCTGCTTCTGGGAGAGACCAGTACTGGCACAGGTGTAAATATTTTTCGCTGGTCTACCATGGGGTTGGGAACACTCTCTTTCCATTGTTTGCTTGGCTAGAACTTTCAGAGTCTTTAAAACTATTTATTCTCTTATAGCAGATGACATAATGCAGTAAGGGGAGGGGAGGAAGGCCATCTCCCTCCCCTCTTAGATAATGTGGCCCTGAAAAATGGCTTGGAATTTTGGTCCATTTTATTTGTCTCATTCAATTTCAGGTCCAGGGAATGGAACCCCTGACCCGGGAACCCATGCAATGTGGATCTCTGAGCCCAAGTGTCCAGGCTGAATATTGCAGCTATTCCTCACTGTGAGAAATCAGAATGCTGGGATTGTGGGTATGGGTGAGGGTGAAGATTGGGACTTGAACTTGGTGGAATTAATGCCACCTAGGAAATGAGTTGAATTATGGGTCATATAGAAGAGGATCATCCTCCCACCCCTCCCCACACACACCTTGGGGGGAAGTACTGTATATTTGCTCTTATTGTATCTTTGAAATAAATGTTTCTTCATGAAAGCTAATCTAAAACAAGTGGTTAATAGAACTATGGTTCTTGGACCCCTAAAGTTGAGGGAACACAATTGGTGGGGCTTTAGCCATTGGCAGAGAACAGAGACTTCCTCTCCATATCCTCCTTTTCCCCCAGTGGAGAACCCAAGAGGAGGGGTGAAATGTAACACATGTGGCCCTCTGGAAGTAAGGACAGAGGAAACACAAATCTCTTTATACCTTGAAGTACTATAGAAATCATAGTTGTCATTATCTTCAGAGACAGAAATCCCATTCTTCCTATGTCATCACTGAATTGGGCTACTATTGAGTAAGCCTGGGTCTTTGGTGAATATATGTTGGTTTTTGTAGCTCTAATTCTTTGTGGTGGAGAACCTCTTTATTAGGAATACTTAGGAATAAAGATTGTCCCTCATCATAATAATCTCAAATCTGGGAAGCAAAATGCCATTGATCTGTGAAAGAGAAACTGAAAAAGTTAGTCCACAGGCAGCATTTTCATCACTGCCACTTGTTGAAAGCTTAGATTTCCTATGAGCTTAGGCAGATCTAGGGAATCAATGGCTGTTTAAGATAGAGTCTGAGAATGGAATTTGGATTTATAATGAGCTCTTTGCAAGGGATGGAGCACACTTAACCAGGGCTGGTAAAATGTATTTGCCTGGAGTCTTAAAAATCTAATTAAAAGGCTAGTCTAGAAAGGGAAGAGGAGGGGGCAAGGAAAGCCTACATACATATAGATACCATGGAGAGCAACTACCTTGTAGGAAGAATGACAGAGATTCATAGGGACAAAAGAACAGAAAAGACCTAGCATTAAAACCCAAGACCTGAGACAACACTATACCAGATAAGTTAGCAGGTAAGATGAATTAGAGATATAAATTTTAGAATGTATATTTAACTTCATGGATATCACTAAGATTTGGTAGATTGGAACCATAAGTCTACAACATGGCTTTGTAAAGATGTACTTTATTCAAAAGTAATAGGAAGTAAAAGAATGTTGTAGTGGTGTACTAGCATTCCAGATTTAGACAATTTACTTTGGTGAGGAAATGAGGAAACCAGAGAGTGGAAGCATGAAGAATGCTTTAGAATGGTGATCCACAGAGGCAAAAACACAAATAATATTGCAATTACAGCATAACAAAGACAAAGACCACTGTGATAGAATGATACAATAGAGAAAAAGTTAGAAAAATTGCATCTGGCACGGAGGCAGGAGATTGTATTGATTGGGAACTTTGATTATCTGGACATCTGCTGTAGCATCTGCCAAAAAACAGAGCATATAATACTTTCTTGACCTGCCTTTATCATAATTTCATCTTTCAAAATTTAAATAAAAATAGGGGAGACTGCTATATGGGACCTGATTTCAACCAACAAGTATAAGTTGCTCATACTGAAAAGTTGAGAACCATGGCAGTAGGTGGTGGGAAGTGGAGTGACCTCTCCTCCCATGAACTTAGAGTTTATGTGATAGAGGAGATGAAATAAAGAATAGTCAAACAGGAAACCTAGATTTTGAGAGAGCAGATTTTAAAAGGTTCAGAGAAAAGCTATACTAGATCTAATATACTAAAAATTCAGCCTAGGAAATCAGAGCAGGAAAGATGGGAATTTCTCAAGAATGAGATTCTGAAGACTCAAAGGGAAAAGGGAAAGTTATCTAAAGACATCAAAGTGGATACATGTAGATAAAAATAAATTGAATAAAAAGACATGTACAGAAGACAGGTGCAAGAGAAGGTAACAGAAGATGAAGGCAGAAGTGGAGCATGGTCCTAGAAGAAAAGCTTCAGAATTACTAAAGTTAAGAATTATTTGAAGGTGTCTATTAGTTAATTCCATGCTGGCTACAAACTTCCTTATCCCCCAAACAAATAAACTTTCTTATCCTTCACTAGACCCCATTATTCTCTCTAGCTATCACTCTATTTTCTGTTTTTCAGTCTGACTCCCAGAGAAAGCTGTCTACATTAATGACTTCCAATTCATTTCCTCTTACTGATTCCTCAACCTTTGCTATCTGGTTTCTGACCTCATCACTCAGCTGAAGCACTCTCTCAGTCATCTCTTAACTGACAAGTTTGATGTTTTCTCCTCAATCCTCATCCTTTATTTCTCTGCAGTGTTTAACACTGTCTACTACTCTCTCCTTTTAGATCTTCTAACTTCTCTGGGTTTTAGTAACATTGCTCTTTCCTGGTCATTCTCCTATCTGACTGAACCTTTTCAGTCTCCTTTGCTGGCAAACAATCCACACGAAGCTCTCTAACTGTAGGTTCTTCCTTAACCCTGCTTTTCTCTCTCTACATGCTTTCTTTTGGTGCTCTTACCAGCTCTCATTGTTTCAATTATCATCTCTTTGCAGATGAATCCTTGATTGATATATCTAGCCCTAGTCTATCTCCTGACCTCCACATTACCACATTGCCACCACATCACTTATAATGCCTATTGGGCATTTCAAACTGGATCTCCTGTAGACTTCTCAAACTCAACATTGACAAAACATAAGTCAGTTTTACCAATATTCCCAACCCACTATTCTTTCTAACTTTCCTATTTCCTTTGAAGGTATCACCACCCTTCCATGTTCACAATCTCAGCATCATATATGACTTCTCATTCTTCCTCACCCCATTAATTCAGCCAGCTGTCAAATCATGTCATTTCCTTTTTACTACATCTCTTGCCTTCAACCCTTTCTCACTACTGACATAGTCAACACGTAGTTCAGGTCTCTCATAACCTCTCTTCTGGGTTTTTGCAATAGTCTTGTAATTTGTCTCCCTGCCTCAAGTTTTTCCTCCATTTTAATTGACAGGATCATGAATTTAGAGCTAGAAGGGACATCAGAGACCATGTGGTACAACCCCTTCATTTTAAAGGGTATGTTATACAATTATATTGGAGTAAAAAGAAAGCTCAAAGCAAAAATAGAACTCTTTTTAAGCATGAATTGGACAATGATGAAAGAAGACTGAGAAAAAGTTCCACTAATTTTTGGGATTTACTTTTTCTCACAAGAGTAAACTGAAGAATTTCAAGGATATAACAAATATGACTGCTAAGAGTTCATAGAAATTAGGATCATAGAACTGGAAAGGACTTTGGAGTGCATTGATTCTAATACCCTCATTTTATAGATGAGGAAACAGGGTCAGAAGGGTCACATGTCTTGCCCAAGATCACACGGTCAAGAAGAAAAAGAGCAAGAAATTGAATGTAGCTTCTGACCTCAAATCTAGTTCTTGGAATGAGGAGGAAGATAGGAAGAGAATATCTAGCTACTTTTAATGAGTTAAAATTGTCAAGACCAGAAAAAAAAGACATACCAGGGTACTTAAAAATGGGCAAATGTGATTACTGAGCTGCCGTAAGTGAGCTTTGAGATTGTAGAGCTGTTAGATTGGAGGTGGGCAAATGTTCTAATTTTCATAAATAAGAATGTAATGTCATCTACAGACTGTAGTCCAGGAATCCTTGATTCATGGCAAGAATTCTACAACATATTATTAAAGGGATGGCTAGTGAATATGGGAAAGGTGAAAGAGGAAGAGGAGGTGGAAGATAATGAGGAGGAGGAAGAGGAGGAAGATGATGAGGAAGAAAGAAGAAGAAATAACCACAAAGGTCATATTAGACCCACATCTTTTATTTTTGACAGTATTGCTGAACTAATAGATTAGGTTCATGTTGTAGATATAATTCACTTAGACTTTTAAAAAAGCATTTGAAAACTATTTTCTTACCATTGTAGAAGAGATGTGAGCAAGAAAATAGTACAGTTTGGGGGGTTTGGAACTGGTTGATGGAACAGTCCCAAAGAGTAATGATTAATAGATTTTTTTTCCAACTTAAAAGACGTCTGGCGGCGTTCCCCTGAGATAAGACTTGATTCTATGTTGCTTATTAAAGACTTAGATGAAAGCATAGATGGTTGAGTGAGCTAGCTGATTGGCTGGATGGCAGACAGAGGCTCCAAAAATGTAATGAAGCCAAATTAAAGATGCAAGTTAGTAGGGATACATGTAAAGTTTTACATTTGTTCTTCAAAATACAACTTCAGCAACGCAAGATGGATAAGGTGTATAGCTCACAAAAGTTATTCCTCTGAAAAATAGATGGAATTTTAGTGGAATGAGAGCTCAGCATGAATAAGCATCATGACATGGTGGTCAGGATAGCTAATATAATCTTATGCTTACTTGAGAGATATAGTGTCCCAGATTATGGTGATAGGCCTTTTGTAACTTTCCCTGGTCAGGGCATATTTGAAGCATCATGTTCAGCTCTGGCTACCCATGTGTTAGAAAGAACATTGATAAGGTAGAAGTGACTTCAAAGGCTGTCATGCAGAAAAGGATTTCAACATAGAACTAGGAGCAGTGTTTGGAAATTTCAATGAGGTAGGTTTGCCCTTCATGGAGAGAAAAGCTTTCTTTATAAATAAGAGCTGGGCAAAAGTGTTATATGATGCCCCAAGAGGTGTGGGTTCCCCTAGGGCCACGGGATTACAGCACCACAGACTTATAGCGAGACAGCAACTCACATGAAAGCCCTTTGATTTTACAGATGAGGAAATCTAGCAACGTCAAGTGACTTGCCTGAGATGACACAGGTAAAAAGTGGCTGAGGCAGAAATGGATCTCAGATCCCTTGACTACAATACAGGATGCTTCCCCCTCCCCTCATAGAGCCTTCCAACAGAGACTTTTTGATGACTCTGGGTAAATTGAAGAGGAGAGTTTCGTTCATGTATGGGTTAGACTAGCTGGCCTCTGGAGTTCCTTCCCACTCTGACAGTTTATCATCACGGTTTGATCCACAAGGAAGCCTGGAGGAACAAAAATTAAAAATCAGTTGCTTTTTAGTCTGTGGATAGCAGCTACTATCCAGCTGTTAGCAGAATCTGAATCATTATTCTGTATTTACCAAAGTGTATATAAATGGAGGCCAGATGTATTTCCTATACTTTGTCTCTTTTGCCATCATCCTCATTCCCTGTACTCTGTGTTTTTGTAAAAGCCACCCTGCTGAGCTCTCATTACCAGGAGCATTCTTTGTTCTATATAGTGTTCTTTGGCTATTGGAAATGGGTTTGTGCACATTTTAAACTAGTAACTGAGCCTGGCTTTATGAGTTATTATTCCCATTTGATTGACAAAAATACTGAGGCAAAGAGATGTTGATTTATATGACCAAAGTTCCAAGATGGCAGCACTGTTTAGATATTTGGTGCTACCAATCTGTGTCACATTTACAAATGAACCCTGTAAGGAGTAGACAGAACGAAGCATCGGAGAAGGGTCAATCTGACTTTTCATCTCAACTAAAAATTGCTTTGAAGTGTTTTCATTTAAATTAAATCCTATTTTTAAAGAATTACAGGGGGCAACTAGGTGGTGCAGAGGATAGAGTACTGGCCCTGAAGTCAGGAGGACCTGAGTTCAAACCTGGCCTCAGACCAAACACTCGACACTTACTAGCTGTGTGACCCTGGGCAAGTCACTTACCCCCAATTGCTCAAAAACAAACAAACAAACAAAAGAATTACAAACTTATGGAAAAGAAGTCTTGGAGAAATCCTCTTCCTAGCTCCCTTCTGACCACACCATGCTAAGGCAACATTTATTAAGCTAAGCCTGAGAACACATAAATACAGGCACATTCTAATGTGAGAAGAAGGAGTTGAAAAGCTAGTGGGGGTGAAGGAGGTTCCTTTTTGGAGATTTAAGGGCAAAGTCTACAAAATCAGACTCACAGCTGAGAAAGGAATGGATCATGGCTGACTTGGTCCCATCCTCAAAATGGAGATCCAAGAAGGAACTCACCAATGGGAAAAAGGGGCCAGCATGATGAAGAAATGATGCAGGGTGAGAAAGCTTGAAGAGGTGAGGGAAGTTTCAGGGTGGGAGGGAAGCTGAGTCGCAGGTTAAGTTTGAATAGTCAGAAGCATAGTCCAGAAGAGAATTGAAGCATGGCCGGCTTGGACTTTTCCCCAAAATGGAGATCCCAGAAGGAACTCAGTAACTGGAGAAGGGTGTGGCATGGTGGAGGGATGTTCCAGGATGAGAATGTTCCAGAATTCTCTTTTTCCTTTATATTCACATGGGGAGATTCCACATTTGCTTTCACTAAGAAGACCATTCAGAGGTCTAGCTTAAAGTCTTCCTGCTATAATTTGAACTCCTGTCATAATTTGTTCTTAGTTAAAATGGGAAAAACTTGAGCATATTTACAGGATTGTGAGATACTGTAACTGGAAAAGATGTTCAAGATCATCTAATACTGCTCTCTCATTTTACAGACAAGAAAACTGATTATTAGTTCTGTTTATTTAGACCACCTTCATAAGCCTGAAGACTGGTATTGGATTCCTCTGTGGTCAATTTGTTATCAAGAAGAAAAATAAAAGAAAACATATCTTTCTACAGAAGGCCTATTCCCTATATATTCTATTCATTGTGCTCTTCTCTGAACCCTCTGGATAAAGGAGATATTGCCTCAGAATGAATAGATAAAATCATAGAATTTCAGAGCTAAAAGGTAACAGATTATTGAATCCATATCTCTTCCCTTCTCCTCGCCTCCACCCCTGCCCCCATTTAAAAAATGGAGATTCTGTGGCCACAGAAGTTAACTTGACCAAGATCACATAGCTAGGTAATAGCAAAGCTGGTAGCATTCTCAATTGGTAAACATTTATTGAGTCTACTTTTCTGCCTATAGAACTCACTACAGCAGAATATTGTAACAATAGCTAGCATATTGTAACAACAGCTGGCATATAACACTTTGGTGTCTGTAAGGTGCCATATATACATTACTTCATTGGAACCTAATGACAACCCTGTGAGGTAGGTAGTATGGTGATTATTATTATCTGCATTTAATTGACAAGAATATTGAGCCACAGAGATATAAAACAATTTGCTTAAGGTCATACAACTGGTAAGTGATAAAAATGGATTTGAGAACCTGAGTCTTTTGTTTAAATCCACTTTTTTCATGTGACAGTGAAGAGGTTAGAATTCCTTTGATTCTACTCCTGTCCCAACTACTCTGTGCATTAGTCAGTAGACTATCTGTCAACCACTTTCACATATTGTGATTTCCTGCCTTCATACCTTTGATTTTTAATTCTGACTGTTAAAATCCTACTTATATTTGAAGACTCAACTCAAATACTACTTCCTCAACAAAGTCTTCCCTGATTTCCCCACTCAGGAATTATCAGAACTTTGTATCTTCCTTATATAGTTGCTATATTTGGTGTATTAGTTATTTGCATGCCTTTCTAATCTATTTAGCTAGATTATATGTTCTTTGAAGTCAGGAACCATGTCTTATTTATCTTTGTATTAGCTGAATAAGTATTCACTGAGTATGATTAATAAAAAATTTATCATATGTATCACACTGAAATAATTTTCGAGGAATTAGAAAACAATAAATTATACTCAACACTGAAAGGATATGAAAACAACTGAATGAGGGGTTCAGAAGGCATTTGTGTATTTTACAATGACCTAGAGAAATCATTATAGATGTTAACTATTATGATCCTGTAGATACATGGAAGTCCCAGAAAATAGATCTATTTAGTTACTGTAATGCTAGATGTTACCATATCAGCCTTCATTGTCTGCTTGCAGGGACATGGTACTGATTTTCAGCTTGGAGGATGCTATGAGGCAGGAGATGGGGAGAGGGGGCCAATTTCAGCTCATATATAATTAATACAGCCATTGCATAAAAGGGCAGTGGGACAGAGAGGAAGAAGGTGATGTTCATGGTTACATTCACATGCAACACTTATTTTTAAATAATACTGCTGTGGAATGGAAGGAAATAGAATTGTAGGATTTCTGTTGGGCAAATTAGATGCCTAATATTTTTCTATTGGGGTCAAAATATCTCCAAAGAGAGCTCCAATCAGCTCATTGTTAATAAAGGCACACAAGCAGTCTTAATTCTTTGTTGCTTGTCTCCCATACCTTCCTCTTTCTCTTATGAGATATTTTTTCTTCTTCCCAAAATATTCTTTGATACCTGGCTCAGTTCTGCGTCTTTGAGAGATTAAGCCTATACTTTCTGGTGCATATTCTTTCTTACCTGTTTGTTGTCCAATCTTTTCCTTCAAGCTAGATCATACCTCCTATTATTTTGTATATCCACCATAAAATGGCTTGGTGTAATGGGACTGTGTACCCCATAGACTAGGCCTACATAACATATGGCCTGTGAGCTGCTTGCAGCCCACCAAAGGATTTTGGGCTGCCCTCGAAAAATGGAGAGGATGGAAAAGAAAGTAAAGATGTAACAAGTGCTTTGTCCATGTGCTGCTTAACCCGCCTTCCACTAGTCACTATTGTGCAAGGTCATATAACTTGGTGGGTGGGTTGCCACTGCCCATTGTCTCCTGTTTGTCATGTGACTCATGGCAACCAACCATCATCAGTCTGTCTCTAGTCTGAGAGGAGCGATTTCATGATAAACAAAAATCTTAAGTAATAAGTGTAATTAAATGATATGAATTGAAATTTCCTTTTTTTAAAAATATGGTTTATTTGCAAAATAGTTTAATCATTAATTGTACCTTTACTTGGAAAGTGAGCCACTAAAAAACCTATCTGCAGCCCAGAAAATTTAGCCTCCTTTAATTTTGGCCCCCACCTACTGCCATGATCAGTAAAAATACTCCCTTGTAAATAAGCCCTATCTACTATTGTCAAGAGGCAGCTGAATAATGCATTAGATAGAGTACCAGACTTGGAGTTGGGAAGATCTGAGTTCAAATCTAGTCTTAGTTACTAGCTGTGTGACCCAGGGCAAGTCATGTAACCTCACTCTGCTGAATTTCCTCGTTTGTTAAGTGGAGGTAAAAATATTACCTATCTCCCAGGATTGTTGTGAAGATAAAATGAATTAACATGTAAAGTGCTTTACAAACCTTCAAATTCTATATAAATACTAGCTTGGTCAAGTCCCCTGAGTGACTTTAGTTTCTTCTTCTACAGAATAATGTGAATGGACTAGATGATCCTTAAGATCCCTTTAGGTTCTAAGACTTTCTGACCCCAAGTGGGCTAGGGAATTTAGGGAAGGCTTCATGGAAAAGATGAGATTTGAGGTGAGCTTACAAGGATGGGCAGATTTGAAGGAAGGGGGGAAGTACATTTTTGGTGGAGAAAACAGCATTTGCAAAAAGTTTAGAGTTAGGAATGAACATGGGGGTGAGGCAGAAAGGTCATTGTGAAGAGTGATGCATTTGAAGGCAAAGCCTTGGGTATGAGTTTGGGCAATGCCAACTCATTAGCTGTGGCTTATTTCTTTATATGAACAGGTTGAACTTGAGGGATGCTTTGGGGCTCTCTCTTAACTTCAGCTATCTCTATCTCTTCTCATTAAGGGTAAATTTCTCACACTTCTAAAATTCTGAGATGGTACGTCTTTAGGGTGCAATGAGGTGACCAACCAAACTGCAACAAAGGAGGCATACTGGATGGTAGAAATAAGCCTGGGAATGTAGATTAGGGGTAGGCTAAGGAGAACCTTGAATGTCAGGCTAAGGATTTGGAAGGCTGGAACTAGTGGGAAGTCACTTCAAGTCACTGAGCAAGAGTATTCATTATAAAGATAAATCTGGCTGCGATGTGCCAAATGGACTGGAGGTAGTATGACTATAGGAAGAGAGATAGGATATTATTGTTCAAGTCCAAGATTGGGATCATGAGGGCTGTCCCAGGATGGTAGCAGCAGGAATTGAAAGGAAGAGCTGGATCTGAGCAGTGCTGTACTGGTGTTTAACAATTGGTGTTCTGAAAAATATACACACGTGACATACTTTAAAATCACTTTAAGTCTAGATAAAAATACAACAATAAGTCAAGATCTGATTTGTAGCATTTGCTGATTTCTGTGGTGTAAATGCTAGGGCTAAAAATTTAACAATTGGCTGTCACAGGTTGGCTCCAACACAACCCTGGATTTGAAAGATATTTCAACTGAGATGCTGTGAGACTTCAAATCATTAGTGTTGTCATGGAATTTTGGTGCCAAACTGGTAAGGTCTTGAAGTGGATGCTCTGAGGATCTCTGTTAATTATTTCTGCTCCATCTCTTCCCATTCTGGTCATTTCTTCAAAGCTTATAAAGATAATAGTGCATTTTTTCTTTTCTCATTGTTTTCTATAATCTTTAATAAGGATGTTAGGTCCCCATGGCAAAAGCAGAATTCCTTCCAAAGAGTATCAGCAGCTAAATTCGTTAGGCTCAAATATCAGTGCATTTCTTTGAGAACGTTTATTTCACTGTTCTTAGAAACTGAAAAAAAAAATAAGATGTGTGTGGGGTGGGGTGTGTGTGTGTGTGTGTGTGTGTGTGTGTGTGTGTGTACCGTGGTAACACTGTAATAAAACAAAATAGCTGTTGGTTCCACTATGAGAATAGTCCTCCCACTCACCCTTGCCCAGAAGGCAAGGCACAAGCATGAATTTTAGTTTGAAGGAATAAGTGAATTTCTACTGTGCATTAATGATCAAAAACATTTAAACAGCCCTTCACTTTTCCAGGTTTCCATGCCATTAGTTTTAGATGATTATAATGATGAAAACATTTCAAATCTGCTCTGTTTTCAAAGCACTTATAATGTTTTTCTTATTCTTCCTAAGACTTCCACCTCTCTCTTTGTGCAAGTAATGACACCTATCGTGGTGATAACACAAATCCTTTAAAATGATTTGTCATAAATAATATTAAGCAAGCACAATTAATTAAACTTGATTCGTAAATAATTAAATTTATATAAATGGAATTCATTTCATAAAATGTCATAGCTTTCCATCCATTTCCTCTAAGTATCCTTCAGAATTCCTTGTCCGTTTATTTCTTTTCATATTCCTTGTGTCATCATCAGTGTTTACTCAGTTCTTCTGGACTGGTTTTTTTTTATTTGCTTTAAATTATTTCATAAAGATCTTTCTATATTTATCATGCTTACAAATCCTAATTCCATTATAGTATTTCATTACATTAATGTACTGTAATTTACTTAACCACTTCCCCATTGATGAACATTTAGCTTGGTTCAATTTATTTCATAGAAATCATAGAACTGAAGGAAGCTTAGAAGGCATTGGGCTCAATGTCCTCATATTTTGAATGAGGAAACTGAGGCCCAAGGAGTTTAAATGATGTGCCTTATAAGTACTAGCTTATGGTGCATGTCTGTTCCCAATAAATATCTGAGGAAAGATCTGAACTCAAATCTTTCTGATCCTATATCCAAGGATCCATTTCCTATACCATATTCCTTCTCTTTGCATTAATAAGTAAAACTGCTATGAAAATATTTGAACAGCTAGATTTTTGTTTGGGATTTGTTTTTGGTGACTCATTCAGGGTACATTCCCAATAATGGAATTAATGGGTCAAAGGGTATGATTATTTTGATATAGCAAACATTTAAATGGAAACAGATGTTTATTTTTGTTTTTGATGAGATCCCTATTATAACATACTGGTGAAGTGAGGCCAGATGGTAAATGCAGTCTTCTAGAGAGGAAACCAGAAGTATTTACCTCTTGAGTTTCTGCCAAGACAATCTACCCATTGAAGCTGTTGACCTCCTAGAGGTCATAGATAACAAAGCAGGGGAATTTGGATTAAAGTCCTAAGGTAGGAGGCAATGTGGCACAGTGTACTGGCCCAGTGGTCTGAGTTCAAATCCTACCTCTGATATTACTGCTTGTGTGACTTTAAGCAAATTACTTTACCTTCTTGTCCCTTAATTCACTAATCTATAAAATGAGAGAGTTTAATGGGATTGCCTTTGGACTTCTCTTCTGTCTTTGATCTATAATCCTCTGGCCAACTCTTTTGATTCAGTCCATGGGGTGCCTTTTCCGTCTTCTGTCAGCCAAGCAATCCACCAGCATTTACTGAGTATCTACCCTTTAGCTAACATGCACAACATATCCCTATTTTGTGAATCTCATTATTCTGCTCCTTAAGACATCTGTTGCTGAGTGTCAATTCTATGACCCAATGCAATAGACGTTTGCTGATTACAGTAGTTGACCTTTTATGAGTTTTCAGACAGAAAAGGCAATGCTGGCAGAATAAATATCCTACTCCTGCTTCTCTTTCATTTCACCAAGTATTCAGGGAAGCATATTTAGGGAGAAATAGACAGGCATGCTGTGGATAGCCTCCCTGAGTTCAGATCAGAAGGGAGGTGGGTACTGGCCTAGGGAGGGATCTTTTAATCTTATTTCAAGTTATCGTAACTCAGCCAGCTAAATCAGCCCCTTCCAAGTTCCTGCAGGCCTGAATTTGTCCAAGAAGGAAAGCTTTCTTGGAAGCACTTGTTGAAATCCCTGCATTAAGCAACAATTTGATAGAGACTTTGGCTCTTCATTTTTGGGATGGGGCATATTGCAAATTGGGGCGAATTCCAAGGGAATGGAAAATAAAAGGCAAATATAAAGACATCAGCAACCACCTATCTGTATACATAAAGCCATTGTATGAATGAAATTCATCAGTGGTATCCCTGATTTTTAAAAAATGAGAAGAGAGCACACAGGTTTTCACTGACAGTTTTCTATTACAAACCACGTCTTTGCAACCAAGTGCTCAACTCTATCAATATGTATACAGAATACAATATCCTACTGTTTATCTTTTGTAACCATGCACAAAATTGATTCTGTAGACTAGAGCAAAATATTACCTTATGGACTTTCCCAAACTAAGGTGCACACTGTGTATCCCTTAACGTGTTGTGCAAGATGCCTTAATAGATACAACTAAAGATAACTTTATTCAATGATGTGCTGAGTATTCTCATCAATAAATAGCTAAGACTGGGAGACAAGTACTCTCCAAAGAGCTTCACCATTGCCAAACAGAATGCACTGAATCCAATCCAAATAGAAGAGGGATTTTCTGTTATGGTGAGGTCCCCACAATGCTCCTGTTTGTAAATAATAATGTGCTGATTGGTTTAAGCCCTAGAAAACTACAGAGTCTCTGTCAATATTTGTAGTAACTCAAAAAGGGTCTGGCTTAGCAAGACACATTAAAAAAGTGAAAAATACCAAGATTTCAATATATTGTTCAATGAAACAAATGATTGAGCAATATCATCAGCATCTCAGAAGGCACTAGAGATGAATGAAGAGCTAGGCCCAGAATTCAATAGGAAAACAGCCTGGGCAGAATTCAGAAGATTAGGCAGTGTTTTCAATGTCCCCAAGCCACTCCTTGTTGAAAAAGCTCAGTTTTGTTGCATCACTATTCTCCCAGGGATTCTATATGACTATGGATAACATCATGTTCTCATAAGAATAAATGTTGCAGATGGTAATCAAAATGGAAAGATACAGATCTAGTGAAGATAGGCCACACAGTGTCTTGCTTGCCTGTGGGGAGGAGGGGATACACACACACACACACACACACACACACACACACATATATACACACACACATATTATATATATACATATATATATATATATTATATATATATATAATATATATATATGAAAAATGGCATAAAATTTTAGTCAAGGGACATATTTATTAGAAACAGAATAGGTACAGTCATTTGGTAAGAGTGAGGTATTACCAAGGCAGCTAGGTAGTACAGTGGATCAAATCTTGGAATTGAAGTTGGGAAGACATGAGTTCAAATCCTGCGTGAGACTGAGCAGCTCTGTAACCTTGGGCATGTTGTTTAACCTCCCAATCTATTTCTTCATCTGTAAAGTGGTGGTAATAACATGTGCCTCATGGAGTTGTTGTGAGAACCAAATGATTAACATAGGTAAAGTGCTTTGTAAACCTGCAATTACAATACATATGCTAGCTACTATTTTTATCAGCAGCATCATCAGCACCAGCATGAACATCAATAGTCAGCTGGTACAATGTGATAGTAATGACAGAATGTCAAAAGAATAAGGGAAATGTCTACACCATGTTGAGTAGATCTTCTATGGAAGATTGATGGAAAGAAACAGGTAAGAGTTATATTGAATGTCTGGAGGTAGAATGGGCTGCCTGGAGAGGTAATGAGTTCCTCCTCCTTGGAGGTCTTCAAGCAAAAGCTGTATGACCATTTGTTGAGTATATTATAGTAAAAATTCCTTTCATGTATAGATAAGAATATATGGACACTGAGATCCTTTCCAATTTTCAAATTCTGTGACTATGATTTTGTGAGAAGGTATGGAAGAACTGTGAGCTCCACCAGTGAAGTTAGAACACACATTCTTGAGATCATGGATCCATAGAAATATTGAAGAAAAATATTAAAAAGTACTTTTAACATGTATAGAAGTTTTTTGAGATAGAGACAAATTTGTATTTTATTTTAATCTTGTGTTTATATTTTTCCACTTTCTTGAAGAGATGTGTGTGTGTGTGTACATTTGACGTTTTTGAGAGGAAGGGCACTAGAGTGAAAACATATTTATTAGAAGTCTAAAGTCCTAGGTCTTTCTTTGATGCTGGGTTTTAAAGGACTGAACCTAAAGGGGATTGGGGGCAGGCAGTTTTATTTAGAGATTATGATGTCCTCGTACTGTTTAGTAATAGAACAAAAAATGATAAAAAGCAGTTTAAATTAAAAATAAGTGAGGAGGTGGTAACTTCTTTCAGAGAGTACAAGTTAAGAGGCCTGGGTAAATAATATCTTAAAATATGGAAATCAAAACCCTAACAGATATGATTATTATTGTATTTTAGTTATTTTTGAAAAGTTATGCAACTCTGTGAGGCAGATGCTAATACCACCATTTTATAGATGAGAAATAGATCGAGAGAGGTTAAACAACGTGCCCAAGGTTACAGAGCTGCTCAGGGTCTCAGGCAGTATTTGAACTCAGGTCTTCCCAACTGATGCTGTAGGACTGGAGATGAAATAGGAAATGTCATGATTTTCGAAAGAGGAAAGAGGGTAGATTCTTCAATCTGTAAGTCTTGACTTAGATTCCTTCTAAGTTTTAGAATGGTTTATGATTGGAAAGAAAGTAGTGATCACTGAGAAATAGAATGGCTTCATTCCCCAGGGGGTCTCTGAGATTTCTTCCAATTATGAAACTTTGTGCTTCTGTCAAATTCACATCATTTTCTTTTTCCCTAGGTTTATTAGACTGGTAGGTCTGGTGATGATCCATCTTGTATATTATAGATAACTTTTTTAAAGTATTTAACAAGTACTCATATATTATCTTTGTGGATAAGATGAACAAATGAAGGCTAAGTAATACTACGGCTAGGTATGTATAGGAATGATTAAATGAATAAGCCCTAAGAGTAGCCATTATTGGATCAATGTAAAGTAGGAAAGAGGTCTCTAGTGAAATATACTGGAGATCTTTCCTTAGCCATGGAAGTCTTCAAGTAGATGTGGGATTACTATTTACTAGGGATTCTATAGACATGGTTTCTATTTTGAGGCAGTTAGGTGGAACTGATGTGGAGTCAGGAATATAATTCTGTATGCATACATGTATGGATGTATATATATGTATATGTGTATGTACATAATATATATACATACACATATATTGCATATATACGTATATATGTATGTATATGTGTGTATGCATATATATACACATATACATATACATACATACATACATATATATATATATATATATATATATATATATATATATATATATATATATATATATATAAATATTATATATATATATATATATATATATATATATGTTTAGAGAGAGAGAAAGAGGAGAGGGCTCAAAGCCTTGAAGTATCCCTATACATAGGGAGGGGACCTGAATGATGATTTCTAAAAGGAAATGGTAGAAGGAAGGAGAGTGCCTAATATGTGCCAGGCACTACGTTAAGCATTTTACAAATATCTTCTTATTTGATCCTCACAACCCTGATTAATAGGTGCTATTATAATGCTAATTTTATACTCCTGGGAACTGGGATAGACAGAGGTTAAGTGACTTGCCCAGAATCACGCAATTAATAGTTGTCTGAGACTTCATTCAAATCTTCCTAAATCCAGGTCCAGGCAACTAGGTGGCACAGTGGATAGCATCCTGGGCCTGAAGTCAGGAAGACCTGAGTTCAAATGTGGTCTCAAACACTTATAAGTTATGTGATCCCCAGCAAGTCACTTAACCTTGTTTGCCTCAGTTTCCTCATCTATAAAATGAACTGGAGAAGGAATTGTCACACCAACTGGGCCAAGAGAACCCCAAATGGAGTAACGAAGAGTCAGACGTGACTGAATGACAACAAATCTAGGTTCCACACTCTATCCATTGCACTACTTAGCTATCCAGAAAAAGATTTAGGAGGAGAACCAAGAAAACCACAGAGGAGAGAGTATTCAGGAGGAGAGTGGTCAGCATTGTCAAATGCTGTTAGAGAGGTCAAGAAAAATGAAGATGGCCCTTAGTTTTGCCAGCTTAGAAACCTTTGGCAACTTTTTATGGAACAATTTTATAAAGGTAAGCTTGGAAAACAGATTGCATGGAGTTGAGAAGTGTGTGAGAGGTGAAGTAAAAGTAAGTATAGACAGATATTTCCAGGAGTTTGGTTTTAAAACAGAGGACAGAAAGAATGATTGCTTGAGACATTGGTAGGATCAAGTGAGAATTTTTTAAATAATGGAGTAGATAGGGCATATTTTTATAAGGCAGAGAAGGAGCCAGTAGGTGAAAAGAGATGAGATTAAAGAGAAGAGACGATTGTGTGTGTGTAGGCAATCTACTTTAAGAAGCAAAAGGAGATGTAACTAAGATAATGCATAGAGGAATAAGCTTTGGCAAAGAGAAGGGCTACCTCTTTATCAGAGATTGTAGTAAAGAGGAAGGGATGATGTCAAGGGATTTTGATATGTAGAGAAGATAAGAGAGAGTTCACATGGAATGGCCTCTAACCTTGCTCCACTCTGCCCTAGTTAGAACTTATCTAGAGCAGGGTTGGGAAACCTGTGGCCTCGAGGTCACATGTGGCCCTCTAGGTCCTCAAGTGCAGCCCTTTGACTGAATCCAAACTTCACACAATAAATCCTTTTATAAAGGATTAATATTAATAATTAATATTAAGTCCTTTTGTTCCCCACCCCTGATCTAGAGCATTGTGTTCAAGTTCTAAATGCTACATCTTAGGAAGGACATTTACAAGCTAGAGTTGGTCCAGAGGAGGCCAACTTGAAAGTGAGGGGCCTGGGGACCATGCCATATGAGGATCAGTGGAGAAAAGTGGAATTATTTATTCTGGAGAAGAGTAGGCTTCAGAAAGCAAATGGCTATCTTAAACATGTTTGAAGGGATCTCATATGAAGGAGGAATTAGATTCTTTTTCCTCAACCCCAGAGAAAAAAAATAAGAATAATATGTGGAGGTTGCGGTGAGACAGATTTAACTTGATGTAAGGGGAAGAAAATCCTAATAATAGTAGGGATCAATTTAAAAAAAAGTTAAGTACTCGTTATATCTAAAGCACTAGGGATACAAATTATTTTACTGTTATTGTTCAGTCATTTTTAGTTGTTTCCAATTCTTTGTGATCCCTTTTAGGGATTTTCATAGCAAAGACACTGGAGTGGTTTTGCCATTTTCTTCCTCAGCTCCTTTGACAGATGAGGAAACTGAGGCAAATAGGGTTAAGTAAGTTGCCCAGGGTCACACAGTTTGTAAGTGTCTGAGGCCAGATTTGAACTCACAAAGATGAGTTGTACTGATTCCAAGCCCAATGCTGTGTCCACTGCACCATCTAGCTTCCCAGGGATACAAATAGATTCTCAAATCAAATGCAAATAGGGATTTTCTGATTCTGGGACAGTTCTGGGAATAAGCTGGCACCAAGGCTGGCACAAAGTAAGTGTCAGCCAATGTTTGTTGAATGAATGAGCTAATTTCACTTCTCTGTCAGATTTACCTTCTTAAGTAATGAGTTCCACAAATTGATTACCTGCTGTTGGAAGCAAAACTTTTTTTTTAAATTTGTGTTACTTTCTTCACATTTCACTGGGGATCCCCTCATTTTTGTATTTTTAGGATTTCATTAAGAAGTCTGATTTAACATTCTCCACCTTATTCCTTATTTTGTATATTTTCAGAATGGAGGATCAATTTTTTTAATGGACTGAAGAATTCCAAAATGTTTATCCAAAGAAGGAAACCATGAAACTATCCTTGTCTTTACCCCTACAACCAATACTCATTCCTTTGGTCCATCTCAGTCATCTTGTGAATGTTGACACATTCTGCTATATTTGTTTCCTGGTCCTTGCTTTAGAAGAACCACCTCATCTCTTAATGAAAATATAATGAATATATATATGTATGTATGTATATATATATGTATGTATGTATGTATATATATATATGTATGTATGTATGTATACACACATACAAACACCCATATATACAAATATATGTATATATTATATATACACATATACAAATATGTATATACATGTGTACACACACACACACACACACATATATATGTATATATATTGTTGTTTAATCATTTCACTTGTATCCAACTCTTTATGACCTCATTTGGGATTTTCTTGGCAAAGATACTAAATGGTTTGCCATTTCCTTCTCCAGCTTGTTTTACAGTTGAGGAAACTGAGGCAAACAGGACTAAGTGACCTGTCTAGAATCACACAGCTAGTTAGTATCTGAGGCTGGATTTGAACTCAGGTCTTCCTAACTCCAGGCCTGGCACTCTATTCACTGTGCCACCTAGCTGTCCTGTATATGTATGTACATATACGTATATACCCACATGACACATGTGTATATATACATATATCTGTACGTGTTAATATATATTCTATTCATGCACATATATCTCTGAGTGCATGTGTGCACATGTATCACTATCTCACTTAGGATAGAAGTACAGGGGTTACTGTGGACCTGATCCATTTCTGTCCTGGCCTGGTCACTCCTCTTCAGGTAGCCTGGTGACCTCCCCAAGCCTGGGGCCATCTTAATGCTGAACATAGTGCAGATACCCTTTTTCTGTAGCTCACTGCAGCTCTGAAGTTCTGGGTTAGAGAGGTCTTCATGTCTCAGACTCCCCAGTAGCTAGGATTACAGGCATGCCCCAACACATCTGGCAATGAATAAATATTTTAAAGGGCCCTATCCCCCAAAGTCTGTGCTTTGGACATAGCTTGCTGGCTCTCATCCCTTTTCTGAAAACCTGTTCTTCCTACAGTATAAATGTTCCCTGATTCCTTCCTTAAACTTTGGGCTCAGTACTCATTTCATTAATTCCTGTGCCTGTTTTGGAGGGGAGGATGAGCTCTCTGTCTCACACCTAGATCTCTATTTAGGTATATGTCACCATATAGATGTGTTAATATGAAGCCATTCACAGTTTAAGCCACTGAATGGGAATTTCCAACAGGACAAAAAGCATAGGATTCAGATGCTACCACAATGGGGCAAAGACCAAAAGGCACATCTTATTGTGTGACCCTGGTTACCACTCAGGATTGTCCACAGCTCTCCCCATGCTCTGGTTGTCTTGGGCTTGAGTTAGCATTTGAGCCACCTGTTTGGGGAAATTGGGGCTATAATGAGATGGGACTGGGGACCTGACTGAGTCTGGACCAAGAGAGAAAATCTGTGGCCATACTCTATACGTCTATAGCAAATCCTCTTTCACAGTTATTGTGACTGACTTTTTCCAGTCATGAAGGATTCACTTTCCTTTATCTGGGTTTACTCTCTTAGTTTCCTGTTCCCAATAGCTGATCATTAACATACATTGAGTTAACTGTAATGTGAAGGCAAAGAAGGGATAGAAGATGGAGAAACACAATCTGATCAATGGGAACAGCTCTGGATTGGGAAGCAAAAGAGCTTCTGTCATTAATTATCGTGTGACCTCTGGCAAATCACTTTTAGTCTCAGAACTTCAGTCTCTTCATTTCTACGATAAATCATAGGATTGTATGATTGAGCAGCTGCTGGGTGCAGTAACTAGAGCCCTGGAACTGGAATCAGAAAGATCTGAGCTCAGATCTCACTAGCTGTGTGACCCTGGGCAAGTCACTTGAACTCTGCCTGCCTCAGTTCCCACATTTGTAAAATACAGATCATAACCACACCTAACTCTATTAGTTGCTATGACAATAGAATTAGATAGTTGTAAAGTGCTTTGCAAAACTTAAAGAGTCATAGGAATATTTGTTATTAAGTCCATGATTTCTAAGACTTCCTTTCCTTCAAACATATGATCCTATAATTATATATTTAACCAATATTTCTTTAGTAACTCTGTCAAGTTCTAGCTCCTTTGGTTCTGGAGTAGAAATACACCTTTGGTGATGGAGAGAGGGGTTATAGTGAGTTTTATTCTATAGGACAAATAACCCAGGAAGCAGAGGTCCCTAATTACAGTTAGGGGCAACTTAGCTCTAATGGAGATCCCAGTTCCAGGTTCCCCCAAAACCCAACCTCCTGAGTAGTAGGAAATAACTGGAACTTGAGCCTCTCAGAGTTATCCTCAGCATGAGTGACTGTATTTGTTTAAGTTCACGATTGCTCTACATCACATTCCTAATCTAAGCCAGCTATAACTATCTTGAGCAGTGATTCTCAAATTTTTTCTGTCACAGTATGATTTTCTTTGCCACAAGAAATTATGACACACTGAACATTTAAGTTATCAACACTAAAGCAGAGTCAAGAGGCTCATTCACATGTTGCCTTCTTTTAATAAGAATAGTCATCTTTGTCAAGGCCTCTGTGAGCTCAAGATCTGACACGTTCTGAAGTTAATGCAAACATGTAACATGTAACTTTTATTTATTTTGTGAATGTTGTACTTTATGATTTATTTTAGACAAATATTTTAGAAAAATTTGTTTTAGATAAAATATTTATGCATTTTCTTTCAAATGAAATAAAATAACCTCCCAGATTTCATGGCACATAGTATGATTCATTGTAAACCTTCTGAGAACTACTGAGCTTCAGTGATAGAGCCAAAAGTAATCACTATTGGCAAATATTGGCATTAATATTAGTAATCAATATAGTACACGGGAAAGACAAAGCACAGGGGCACTCAGATGGTCTCTGCTGAAAACTATGGCTACCTTTAATAATAATACAGAATTCAAATTTATGTCACGTTTTACAATATAATAGTTAATATTTAGATTTTTTTAAAGGTTGACAAAATACTTTAAACAAATTTTTATATTTCATCCTTGCAATGGCCTTGTGATATAGGCTGTGCAAGAGTTCTTATCCCCAATTAATAGATGAAGAATCTGAAGTTCAGAGAACTAAAGCAATTTTTCCATTGGTACATTGGTAAGTGTTGAGGTGGGTTTCAAAAACAGTTCTCTCCTGACATCAGGTATAAAACTTTTTTTTAAAAATGGTATTTTATTTTTTTCACAATTACATATCAAGACACTTTTTAGCATTCATTTTTACAAGATTTTGAGCAAGTCTTTCTCCTTCTATCCCTCCCCTCTTCCTAAAATGATAGGCAATTATAGGTTGTAATATCTATATCTATAGGTTATATATCTGCATCTGTGTCTATCTATAGGTTACATATCTATATCTCTGTCAATCTATACACGTATATATACATGCATGCTATCATGTAAAACACATTTCCATATTATTCACAGTTGTGAAAAAAGAAACAGATCAAAAAGAAAAAAATACCACAAAAAAAGAATCAAGTAAACAAAAAATTCTTCTATTTGCATTCAGAGTCCATCAGTTCTTTATCTGGATGTGGATAGCACTTGTGGATAGCAAGTCCTTTGTGCTTATCTTCGATCATTTTGTTTCTGAAAAGGGCTGAGTCATTTCATAATTGATCATCACACAATGTTGCTGATATTATGTACAATGTTTTCCTGGTTCTGGTGATTTAACTTTGCATCAATTCATACAAATCTTTCCAGCTTTTTCTAAAATCTGCCTGTTCATCATTTCTTACTGTACAATAGTATTCCATTCTATTCATATGCCACAGCTTGTTCAGCCATTCGCCAATTGATGGGCATCCCCTCAATTTTCAATATTTTGCCACCACAAAAAGAGCTGCTATAAATATTTTTGCACATGTAGGTCCTTTTCCCTTCTCAATGATCTTTTTGAGATATAGATCTAGTAGTACTATTGCTGAAACAAAGGGTATGCATAGTTTGGTTGCCCTTTGACATAGTTCTAAATGGGTCACTTCACAACTTAACCAACAGTGCATTGGTGTCCCAATTTTCCCACATCCTCTGCAACACTTATCATTTTCCTCTTTGGTGATTGGTGTGAGGTGGTACCTCAGAGTTGTTTTAATTTGCATTTCTCTAATCAAAAATGATTTAGATTCTTCATATGACTATAGATAGCATTAATTTCTTTATCTGAAAATTTCCTGTTTATGTCCTTTGACAAATTCACTCTTTGAGCCAATACTGATGAGAGTAAGGTTCAAATGATGCCTATCACCCACCCTCCCATCCTTCCCTCCACTGTAATAGGTTTTTCCATGCCTCTTTATGTGAAATAATTTGCCTCATTTCTACCTCTCCCTTCCTTCTGCATCCATTGTACTCTTCTTTCTCATCACTTAATTATTTTTATGTAATTCCCTCAAATTCACCTTATATCCATGCCCTCTGTCTATATATATTGCTTCTAACTGTATTTTTAGTGGTACAATTTTTAAGAATTATAAGTATCATCTTCCTATCTAGGGGTGTAAGCAGTTCAGCTCCATTGAATCCTTCATGATTTCTTTTCCATTTTTACCTTTTTAGGCTTCTCTTGGGTCTTGATATTGCAGATGAAATTTTTTGTTCAATTCTGGTCTTCTCCTTATGAAAGCTTGAAATCCTTCTATTTTATTGAATGACCATTTCCCCCCTTGAAATATTATGCTGAATTTTGCCAGATAGATGATTCTTTGATTGTAGTCCTAGCTCCTTTGTCTTCCAGAATATCATATTCTATGACCTCTGATCCTTTAATGTTGTGTAGCTGCTAAGTCCTGTGTAATACTGATTGTAGCTCCCTGATATTTGAATTTTTTTCTGATCACTTGAGGTATTTTTTCCTTGATCTGATCTGAAATTTGATTATAATGGTCCTTGGAGTTTTAATTTTGGGATCTCTTTCCTGAGGTGATTGGTAGAGTCTTTCAATGCCTATTTTACCCCCTGGTTTGAGGATATCATGGCAGTTTCCTTGATAATTTCTTGAAAGATTGTGTCCAGGTCCTCCTTTTGATTATGGCTTTTTGATGATTCTGACATTGTCCCTCTTGAATCTATTGTCCAGGTTAGTTGTTTTTCCAATGAAGCGTTTTACATTTTTTCTATTTCTTTCATTCTTTTGAATTTGATTGAGTCTTGTAGAGTAATTAGCTTCCACTTCTCCAAATCTAACTTTTAAGGAGTTCTTTTCCCCAGTTAACTTTTGTACTTCCTTTCCATTTGGCCAACTGTACTTTTGAAGGAGTTATTTTCTTTAGAGGATTTTTGTATTTCCTTTTCCATTTGGCCAATTTTATTTTTTAAGCAATTGTTTTCTTTTTCTAAGATGTTGACTCTTTTTTCATAAAGCTCTTGTATCATTCTCATTTTCCCTGATTTTTCTTCTACCTCTCTTAAATGATTTTTAGCTCCCCTTTGAGTTTTTCCGTGAGTTCTTTCTGGGTTTGAGACTACTTCCCATTTTTCTTTGGGGTTTCTATGATCAGATACTTTTTTTTTTTGCTCATCTTTTTGGCCTTTGTCCTTTCTTTTAAATTTGAACTCTGCTCCCAGGGTGAAAGGGGCACTGCCTCAGGCATTTGTGCCAGGGGCTGTAGGTGCTGGCTGTTTACCTGATGCTGCACTGATGTTGCCCTGAGGCCCACAGGGAACCTTCATGTTTGGTACTGAGCTGAGTGAGTGGTTTAGCAGATAGATGGTGCTGCTGAAGGCTGAAGGGATATGGCAACTTACCTGGTGTAAGCCAGAGTCCTAGTGCTGATATCTGCTGTGTGCTGAGGCTGGTGGGGTGTGGTGGGGTGTTTCTGCATTTCGCTGGGGCTACCCTGAAGCACTTGTCAGTCTGGCTGCTGGAGGTTGCCTGTTTGCCTAAGACTATGCTGAAGTACGTGTAGGTTCTTGGAGTTGGAGTCTGCCTGTTCCTTTTGCTATGATGAGGCACACGGGGGGTCCTGATGTTGGTGTTTGCCTGGTCCCTCGCATTGAGGCTCAGGATCTCCCATTGGTTTATTGCTAGATTTGCTGGGATGTGTCCTGTCTTGGACTGCCCTCCCCCTTTTCCCCAAGTGAGACAGACATTTCCTGCCCATCTTCCAAGTTTCTTGCACTAAAACTTGTTTCACCTCATCTTTTTGCTATTCCAGAATTTGTTTTGGGGTGCTATTTTATGGTTGTTTGAAGGTGAATGTGGGTGAGTTCTGGCGATTTACTGGTCACTCAAACATCTTGGCTCTCAGCAGTCTCATTCACTATAAAACTCTTCTATCATATTAACTAGCCTATATTCTAAAAAATATTTTTAATTTCTTTTCATGTCATCTACATTTTTCAATATATTTCTTCCCTGTGCCTCTCCTAGAGGGCCATCACTTAGAATATGGAATAAAAATAAAAACAAAACTGTTCATCACACCTAGCCAAGCAATAGAAAAAGCTGATTTTATATTAAAGCTTTACTTCTATAGGCCCTCACCTCTGTAAACAAGCAGGAGAAGAAGTCTTCTGATATCTCTTCTCTGGGATCAAGCTTGGCCAGTATAATTTCATACAATTTACTTTTTATTATTTTGCTTTTCTTGTTCTTTGAATTTGCACTGTTGTAGTCACTGTGTATGCACAGACTATTTTCCTGGCTCTACTTTTCCCCTTTGAAGTGGTCTCTATGTTTCTTATGCTTCTAGACAACCATCATATTCCTTCTCATATGATACAATTTGTTTAGTTATTTCCCAGTTGATGACTACTTACTTTGTTTCTAGTTCTTGCCACTACAAAGAATGCTATTATAAACTGTTGTTGTCGCTGCTGTTGGTATTTGCCTAGCAGTAGAATCTCCGGGTAAAGGAGTGTGGAAATTTTAACCACTTTCTTATCATAATTCCAAATCACTTTCCAGGATTGCTGGAATAATACATGGTTCCACTGACAATGTATTAGTGAGCCCATCTTTGGACAACTCCTCCAGTATTGGCTGTTCTCCTCTTTTGTTATCTTTATCAATTTGCTAGGTTCCAGGTAGAACTCCAGAGTTATTTTTGACTTGCAGTTCTTTTATTGTTAATGATTTGGAGCGTTCTTTCATAAGGTTGTTAATAGCTTGCAAAGCTTTTTTGAGTTTTTATATCCTTTAATTCTTGTCAATTGGCATATGACTTTTAGGTAGATAGTGCCAGTATCTTTATTTTACAGATGAATAAATAACGTTCAGAATGGTAAGTGATATATCCAACGTCAAACAACTAAAGCCAAGAATTGAACCCAGATCTTCTCACTCACTCACTTCTCACTTACTCACTCACTACCTTTCTACTAGTATCTGTAGTTCATTATTTCTTATTAGTAGGCTTCTACCTCCTAGATATTTCTGTAATGATAATCCACATCACTACAGGACCTTCACATTTTCAAAATATCTTCCTTACACTAACTCTGTGAGGTAGCCAGTGTAGATAATTATCTCCATTTCACAAATGAAGAAGCCTATGGTCATATAGCTAATATTAGAGCTAGCATACTCTTTCTAACAAACATTGTCTTTCAAAGACATTAGCTTTTACTAAAAACTTTAGAATCATATATCTTATTGATTTCCATGGGTATAGTTTTAAGTTTTCTTAAACCCACCTCTTTCTATTCAATTCTTCCTCTTTCTTTCTATTCTAGCTTGATCATCTACCATTTTTGTCCAGGGAACAGTCCTCCTGAATAACTGATAGATGGAAAAAAGTTTTCCAAAAGACATTGAAAGCTTAAGGCCTTCATCATTACCACTGCCAATTGTATATGGGACATTTCCCAGCCCCCTCTTCTTTGCCCTTTAAAGAACCATTGTGTCCATCAGAAGCCCTCAGTCCTCTGGGGTTCCACACCAACAGTGTGCCTTCTATTTTTTTTTCTCATATCTTAAGCCTGCTCATTATAATAAGAAAACATTCATTAACAAATGTATCTGCTTTTATTTCTGGGTTGAAGGGATGCTGCCAGATTTGTTTATGGAAGAAGTGAATATTTTGCAAAATATTATGATGATGGTAGCTTGTGACTCAGGGACTAGGTTTCTCAGCCATTCTCAAATGTTTAATTATTCCAAGAGTTTTCTTAGCCAGCCTGTAGCATAGTCCTTTGCCTCTAAAAGCATCTCAACTACTTTGTGAAGTCTGAACCATCCATCTAGTTTAAGAGCTAGATGACTTCCTGAAGGTTACTGGAATTTGAGATAATGAATGAAACAAAGATCACTGGCCAAAGGTGAGTTTAGGGGTTGAGAGACTATATAGATTAAATGCTCATTTGTTAAATGGAAGTCTGATTTGTAGGATTTGTATAGAGGCAGGGGTCACTTCTTAGAGAAAGTGGACAGCTCCTCAGGCTGAGAATGTTTCCAGGTAACCGTAATAAAATAATCATTGGCCATTTCAAAGACAGTATATCAGAAGTAGAAATCTTGACTTTAGGAACTAGGTTAGGTGGAATGGAGGCCTGGAGGATTTATAGTATTACATGCTGATGGTGAGATACTCATCTCTGAAAGCTGCATTTTATAGCTACCTAGTCCCCTAATTTGACAAGCTCCCTATGGCTCTTTTAGTCAAAACAGAGATACTTGGTGTGTTCCTTGTCTATTTCTAGCCACCATGGCAGATGGGAACCATGTGACTAGAATTTGATGTGGCTGAGGAGTCATACTTCTCCTTCCTTAAAAGTCAAATCAATGAAAATTTATTTGAAACTTATCTAATTCTTGGTGGGAATGGCTCTGGTCCCTGGCAACAGGACTGTGGGTGACTAAATTTTTCATGGCAAGTTTTCATGTCACAGAAAGTAAATGGAATTAGAAAGAAAGTTATACTATGCCTAAAATCAGATCATAGAATCATACAATTTTAGGGCTGGAAATAATCCCAGAAATTCTTTTGCCCAGTCCTCTCATTTTACAGATGAGGAAACAGAGGAACAGACAGGAGGAAGTAACTCATTCCAAGTTTCATGACAAGATAGTGACAGATTCAGGATCTAAACCCAAGGCTTGGCTTCAAGTCCAATGCTTCTGTTGCACCACGTCACACCTCCCATAAAGAGAACTTTCAGTTGTGTGGCAACTTCGGACATTCACCTTGAGTGGGCTTCAAAGCACATTGCTGGCAGCAAAGCACTTTCTTCTGAAAAATGGAAGTATTTGGCTCACTTCTCAATTTCCTTTTTGGATCCTATGGAACAACACATCTCTTTTCTGAATGATCTTTTCCCTAGATATTTACGTACCTTTGGAAGCCTATTGGAATGTTCTTCTCAGTAGCAGGCTATGCCTTTCCCAACAACAGTTAAGTTTTTGGGTGTCTTATCTTAATAAATTTTGAATCATTTTCCTTGAAAGGCCAAATGAGCTACTGAAAGCAAGCAAGCACTAGATTTGACCTCAAACTCTGCTACCTAATATTTGAATGAATTTGAGTCAAAATGCTTCTTTGTATCTGTTTCCTCTTTTGTAAAATGAAGAAGTAAAACTAGAAGTACCTTTCACTCTAAATCTTTAATCATTTTTGGAAAAATTTCCTTCCATGTCACTATGAAACATCTATGATTCTTTATTCTTATAGGAGAATCAAGAGTGGATAGGTCAGTTTCCATCTGTCAATGGCAGGTTTTCATTAGTACCTTGTATG
The DNA here is from genome assembly GCF_003287225.1 of Phascolarctos cinereus. NCBI lineage: Eukaryota > Metazoa > Chordata > Mammalia > Diprotodontia > Phascolarctidae > Phascolarctos > Phascolarctos cinereus. The sequence goes on along the minus strand of NW_027555736.1, from coordinate 99,581,920 downwards.
TTTAATGTGAGATGTTAATTTCCTTACCCACTTCATTATCACCTTCCTTTGTGGTTACTTTCCACTTATTGAAGAGGTTATGGATACTTGAACTATGATATCAGTTCAGTATGGTGGCCCAATAAAGAAGAATTTAAAACTTTGTCTTGTTCAGTTATTTTTTGAACACATGCATCTTTTTATGACCCCATTTGGGGTTTTCTTGGCAAAGATATTGAAGTTCTTTGCCATTTCCTTCTTCAGCTCATTTTTACAGATGAGGAATTAAGGCAAACAGGGTTAAGTGACTTTCCCAGGGTCATAGAGTTAGTGTCTGAGGCCAGATTTGAACTCCAGATGATAGGGGGTGGAGCCAAGATGGGGTGGAGCCAAGATGGGGGTGGAGCCAAAATGGAGCAGTGAAAGCAGTGACTTGCTTGAGCTCTCCCCCAAACCCCTCCAGATCCATATAAGATGTCTCTAAACAAATTATAAAGCAGCAGAACCCACAAAAAGACAGAGTGAAACAAATTTCCAGCCCAAGACAACCTGGATGATTGATCAGAAAGGTATATCGCCTCGGGCTGTGAGAGGAGTGCAGTAAGGCATAGGCGTGCTGGCTGCAATGAACCTGGAGAAGGCCTCAGAGGACTGAATCGCAGGCAGCTGTGGCAGTTTCCAGACTCCTCAATCCACAAATGCCAAAGACAACCTAGAAGGTCAGTGGGAAAAGTCTGTTTCTGCGGTTCTGAGAGAGGAACACGAGATCTCGGATCCAGTTCCTCAACAGCGTGGCCCTGAGGGAGGCAGCTGCCTCCTGAGCTTCCAGCCCACAGACTGAGGGGGAATCCAGTGGCTGATGACAGGAGGATTGCAGGGATCTCTTTGCCAGTGCTGAGGCAGGAATCTCTTGCTTTGCCCATGCTTGGATCCGGGTCACAGTTCTGGGAGGTGGTCCTGGGGTGAGGAGGAGCTCTGGTGTGGGGGAGCTTGTAGTGGCTGTAGAAAGGAAACCCTCCTCACAGTTACAGGACAGAAAGGAGTACTTGTGGTTACTGATAGACCAGAGTACAGGCCAGGAAAGGAGTAAAAACCTCACCCCTTATCATACCACCTTGGAAGAACTGAAAATTTACAGGTCCCTACAAGTATCTCTGAAAACAGCTGTACAAACCCCTGAAGCTTGGGACAGTACATTCTCCACATTGGAAGCAGACTTTTACCTTAACAAAGAGGTTAAAACTGAAGTAATTGGCTGGGATCGTGAGCAAGCAGCACAAAAAGAGTCAGACTGTATTTGGTGACAAAGAAGATCAAAATATACAACCAGAAGAAGACAACAAAGTCAAAGCTCCTACATCCAAAGACTGCAAGAAAAATGTGAATCAGTCCCAGACTGTGGAAGAGCTCAAAAGAGATTTTGAGAAGAAAGTAAGAGAAATAGAGGAAAAACTGGGAAAAGAAATGAGAGTGATGCAAGAAAACCATGAAAAACAAGTCAACAGCTTGCTAAAGGAGACCCCAAAAAATACTGAAGAAAATAACACCTTAAAAAATAGCCTCACCCAAATGGCAAAAGAGGTCTAAAAAGCCAATGAGGAGAAGAATGCCCTAAAAAGAAAATTGGCCAAATGGAAAAGGAAGTCCAAAATCTTACTGAAGAAAATACTTCCTTAAAAATTAGAATAGAGCAATTGGAAGCTAGTGACTTTATGAGAAATCAAGACACTGTAAAACAAATCCAAAAGAATGAAAAAAAAAAGACAATGTGAAATATCTCATTGGAAAAACAACTGACCTGGAAAATAGATCCAGGAGAGAGAATTTAAAAATTATTGGACTATCTGAAAGCCATGATCAAAAAAAGAGCCTAGACATCATCTTTCAAGAAATTATCAAGGAAAACTGCCCTGATATATTAGAACCAGAGGGCAAAATAGAAATTGAAAGAATCCAGATCTCCTCCTGAAAGAGATCCCCAAAGGAAAACTCCTAGGAATATTGTAGCCAAATTCCAGAGTTCCCAGGTCAAGGAGAAAATATTACAAGCTGCCAGAAAGAAACAATTCAAGTACTGTGGAAACACAATCAGGATAACACAAGATTTAGCAGCTTCTACATTAAAGGACCACAGGGCATGGAATATAATATTCCGGAGGGCAAAGGAGATAGGATTACAACCAAGAATCACCTACCCAGCAAAACTGAGTATAATCCTTCAGGGGAAAAAATGGTCATTCAGTGAAATAGAGGACTTTCAAGCATTCTTGATGAAAAGACCAGAGCTGAATAGAAAATTTGACTTTCAAATACAAGACTCAAGTGGAACATGAAGAGGTAAACAGGAAAGAGAAATCATAAGAGACTTATTAAGATTGAACTGTTTACATTCCTGCATGGAAAGATGATATTTATAACTCATGAGACCTTTGTCAGTATTAACATAGTTGGAGGAAAAAAATTATATATATATATATATATATATATATATATATATATAGAGAGAGAGAGAGAGAGAGAGAGAGAGAGAGAGAGAGAGAGAGAGAGAGAGAGAGAGAGAGAGAGAGTAGATAGATAGATAGAGGGCACAGGGTGGGTTGAAGATTAAGTGGTCATATCTGGAGAATAAAATTAAGGGATGAGAGGATTATACTTGGAGAAGAAGAAAGGGAGAGGTAGAATGGGGTAAATTATCTCACACACACAAAAAAAAGAAAACAGAAAAGTCTCTTACAGTGGAGGGGAAATGGGGGAAGGTGAGAGGGAATGAGTGAATCTTATTCTCATAGGATTTGGCTTAAGGAGGGAATAACATACACTTTCAATTGGGTATGGAAATCTGTCTTACCCTACAGGAAAATAGGGGGAGAAGGGGACAAGAGAGCAGGGGGATGATAGAGAGGAGGGCAGATTGGGAAAGGGGGTAATCAGAAGCAAATACTTCTGAGAAGGGACAGAGTCAAAAGAAAGGATAAATGCGAGGGCAGGATAAGATTAAAGGAAATAAAAAAAAATGAACTTACATCGATGAGTCTCCCTGATTCCAGTCCAGCACTCTATCTACCAAGCCACCTAGCTGTCTACTTAGAATATGGGTTAGCCATTATTGTATAGAAGAACACTGTGAGCTTCTCAGGAGTAGAGATTGTCTTTTGCCTCTTTTTGTATCCAACGCTGTTTAGCAGAGTGTCTTATAAATAAATAAATGAGGCACATAGCAGGTGCTAAATGTATATTGACTGATTGATTAACTGATAGTACTTAAATCTTGCAAAGTACTTTGCAGACCATTATTTCACCTAATTCTCATAACTTTTGGTGAGGTAGGTGCTTTTATTCTCTTAGTTTGGCACCTGAGGTAAAAGAGACTTTGAAAGGTAAGTGACTTACTCAGTGACATGGCTAGTGAGTGTCTGAGATTAAGGTCTTCCTCATTTCAAGGTGAGGACTTTAGTCACTGAACTACACTTGCTCCTTAGTGGAAATAAACATGGTAGTAGGAGTCAAGATATTTTGGACAAGTCATTTCCCTTCTCTTGGCTCCGTTTTCCATTTCTATAAAATATGAATACTTCTCATTTGACCAGTGTGTATTGGGAACTGATAAGTCAATCAATCAACAAACATTTATTAAGCATCTACTGTATGCCAGGCATTGTGCTAACCACTTAGGATACAAAAAAAAGACAAAATATTGTCCCTGTACTCCAGGAGCTTACAGTCTCCTGGGGGAGACAACATATAAACAAATATATACAATGAAAGCTACATATAGTATGAACATAAGATAATTAACAAAAGGAAGGCACTGGAATTAAGAAGGGTTGGAGAAGACTTCCTGTAAAAGGTGGTATTTTAGTTGGGAATTAAAGGAAGCCAAGGAGGTCAGTAGTTAGAGCAGAGGAGGGACCGTTCCAAGAATGGGAGATAGCTAGAGAGAATACTGGGAGCCAAGAATTGGAGTGTCTTGTTCCTGAGCAGCCAGGAAGCCAGTGTCACTGGATCAATCAGTACATGTTTGGGAGTAAGGTGTGAGAAGACTGGAAAGGTAGGAGTGGGATTGGTTATGAAGAAATAACATAATTGGTTATGTTTGGAAGATAATCAGGAGCCTGAATATCTCACGACCAAAATATGATTTTTTATTAAATGATCTATTGAATGTTTAGAGTAACACAGTGATGCCATCCTGGCTCTTCATAGACTGGAACCATCTTGAAAATGAGATAACATTTTACCATCTTGTATTTAGGAGAGTTTGTGGCAATTTGGCTGGAAATAAGTTAGTATTCCTTCTGATGGCTTTTCTCATTGCCATTTTTTAAAAAGTCATTATTTATGCTGTGAGTAGATATGGAAGAGCTTTTTTATGTTATGTGCTTAGAACTACCTTAAATCTCTTTTCTGAGCCTCCTGAAGCTTGAGGGATTTGAGTTGTCACTCTCTTTGTAGGAGAGGATTTATTATCTCTCTGGAAACAGGTTTATAAAAGCTTTCTGGGAATGAAATAGTTCTTTTGAAATGACTTTTGGATGATACATGTGTAAGCGAATCAGAGCAGGTATTGATTAAATTTCCCCTGGACAGAAAACAAACAGCCATGATGGGCTAAGGATTTTGCCAAACCACTACTGTTTGATAGTCCTGAGTGGCATTAGGCCACAACCCTTTTCACTAAAAGCCAGAAGACCAGTTGCCTAATGGGGGAGCTCTCAGAGCTGAGGTGGAAGTGAAGGAGAGGAAAGCATAACAGCCGGTGCTTTTAACACATGTAGAAATGGAAGAAAAAGCAGTAGTTAATACTCACTGCGTTAATATCAACATGGCAGGCATATAGAATTAGTCCTGGGCTTTTGCAACTTGCCAGGAGCAAGATCTCATGTCTTAAATTTTTCTTATCACATTTACCCCTCAGGTATGCATCATGGATGGCAATAAAGTACCAAGTCAGGACACAAAAACACTGTTGGTACTTTTCTGCCTAAGTAGCTCCAGGAACCCAGGATGTCTCAGCACCAGAGAAAGATGAGTCACTTGGAGAGTGAAAGACCTCCTCATGTCTGTATTTCATTCTGGAGATCCAGCACCAAGCCTACCCTCCTAGGTGAGGGAGCAAAGACCAGGATTGATTAATGAGAATTGCTGATCAGCATTACTTCTGCCACATCAGAAGGCCATGCTAAATGGCTGAATTGTCCTGAGTGTAATAGTAATCAGTCTATCTTATACTTAGCCATGGATGTTATATGTGGTGTCTTCTTTCCAGCAAAGCTGTAAACTTATCTATGCCTGTTTAGGTATAAAAGTCTGTGGGCCAAGACATATGAAAAGGTAGATTTTGACAAACTGAGAGTTGACCTCCTTTGAAGATAACACACTGCCTGTTTATAATCTCCCTTTATTCCTCCAACTCTGGTGATTTAGAAGAAAGGAGGCACAGACCATAGGTGGTCTAGGTACAGAATTCAAGTCTATGAGTTGACTTTGATTTGTAATGACAAGATTTCTTCATGCTTTTCTGGAAGAGACTGTGGATTATTCAGTGTCTTTCATATAGTATGAATCACCCTTTGTCCTGGTAAATTGAGTCCTTAAAAACTGATTTTACAGGCCAAGGGTCATCAAATTATGGCCTGTGGGTCAAATATGGCTTGCTGTGTGCTTTTATGTGTCCAGTGAACTAAGAATGTTTTTGGCATTTTAAATGCATATACTTAAATGTAAAAAAGAAATTATAATAAATGTATATACTTACATAAATACACATTTATAATATATATCCATGATATAACAATACATTATATTTACATATGTTCCATATTACATGTTATATATTATGCATAACATTTAATTTTAATATATTTATATTTAAATGCATACATTTTAAAATGTAAAAAAACAATCTTAGTTTGCAGGCCATTAGGAAGCAGGCAGAGGGCTAGATTTGGTCCATGGGCCATAGTTTGACAACCCCCATTACAGATTATTAGGCTTCTTTCTCCCTCTCTTATGGGATATTCCAGAAGTAGTGGTATTTCAAGAATGGCATTTTCTTTGCTCTCTTGATCATATCACACAACCATAGAATAGTAAAACTTTAAGAAACAAATCAACCCACCTTCTACTTATACCATGAATTCCCCCCTGCAACAGCCCCAAGAAGAGATTAATAGCTTCCTTGTAGACAGGGTGGCACAATGAAAGGAGTACTGTATTTGGATTCAGAGGTCCTGGGTTTAGAGCTTTTTTCCATTACTTACTACCTTTGTGAGCTTGGACTATTGACTTAACTTCCCTGGATGTTATTTTCCCCATCAGTAAAATGAGGAGGTTAGACTGCATGACCTCCAAGGGCTTTTTAACTCTAATTCTATTATTCTGTAATCCTTAAAGTCTTTGGGACCTTGTTACCTGTAGAGGTGATTAATTCCATTGTTACACAGCTCTAAATATTAGAAAATTCCTCCTTATATAAAAAGAAATCTACCTCCCTAGAACTTCTATTCATTGGTGCAAGCTCTGCCCTGTGGGTCCAAACAGAAAAAAAAAAATTGAATTACTTGTGTGTCTTAGCAGAATTCACACTATCATCAGACCCAAAGGTGGAATGTGCTTTTCATTATTATGGTATCAGCACAGGGGGATTTTAAAGCAGCTTAGCACAGTGCCTGGCATATAGTAGGTGCTCGATAAATACTTTTTGATTAACTGACTTAAAGCATCCAAAGAAGGAAAATATGAAGTTATAAGGCAGGGTATAGATCATCCTTTGACTTCTTACATAGATCTGATTAAGGAGATGAAGGGAAGTGCATATCACAAAGAACAAATCTTCAAAGGTGAAGTGGGGTGGGGTGGAAGCGTCCATTTTTCTCCAGTTATTGTGATGGTATGTGGCGATGGAAAGCAAAGCAGCTTTGGAAGTTTTTGTCTCAGATTTCATGTTCTTTCTGTGGGGATAGTCTTATAAAATGTGTGTGTGTGTGTGTGTGTGTGTGTGTGTGTAGATGTACACGCATGCATTTTATTCCAATTCTGTTTATTAAACCCTTGCATTCATCCTTCTCTTCTATTTTCTTTTTCCTTTTTTCTTTTTCAGTTATCTCAGCATTGATGTTCCACTTTGGGTATTAGATAGCAGACAGAGAGGGCAATGGGATGTGAACTGCAGGTGTCCTTTGGAGACAAAGAAAGGAGTGAATCAGAAACTAAATTTAAAAGGTAGAGCTCCTTTACAAAGCTAGTTTCTAGTGTTTTAGAATTAAAATTTAGGTTAAAATAATATCATCTCTTTATAGTTGGATAATATTTTATGTTTTCCAAGAGTTTTGGTCTTATTATTTCAGTTAAGGCAGCCCTGAGAGGTAGGCAGATAAACATTATACCCTTGTTACAGGTAAAGAAACTGGAACTTAAAAACGTAAAGTGACTCATAGCTTATTCAAGGTCACACAGCTAATGAATGCCAGAGCTGAGACTCTAGTTAATGTTTTCTGACTCAAAGCTCAGAGCTTTTTCACTGCCCCCCATTGCTTTCTGAGAATGGATAAACATTTAATAGCTATCTTTAATTGCAGGTAGTTTTATTTTGTGGGTTGTAATTTGCCCCAAGGCTGATAATAGCAACTCACATTTATAGAGTACATTGCACTTTCCAAAATACTTACTTCCTAACAACCTTATGAGTTAGGCATTGTAAGTATAGTACTTACTTGCTCAAAGTAAGACCGTTAGTAAATATTGGAGCCAGAGCTCTTTTGACTTGTGGTCTAATACCCTTTATGGTACACTGTCAGTCTCCACACACTGTGTTGCAATTGATTATCTGATTGAGTCATGGTATTATTGTTGTGGTTGTTCACAACCCTTTTATGCTTTTTGATCTTGACAGATTCTCATTCAAACCTTTTCATAAATATCCGCAAGGAAGTTGGAGGTCTTATTTTAATAACTCAGGCATCCTAGTGTACCACTTGGTCCATGCCTCCATTATCTCTCATTCTTGATACACAGCTAGCCCACCTCTTTTTTAGGTCATACAAGACGTTGATAATTTTTATACCATTTTTCACAAATAAGTTTGATTGCTTCCACCTACTCACAACCATGATGTACTTTTACATTGCTCTCTGGGTTATTTCTGGTCTTGATTCTTCCAAAAATGGTCATGTTCCACACTTTAATGCCATATAGTCTAAATGTCAAGGACCTGTAATTTGGTCAGTGCAAGTACTCCCTTTACTGACACAGGTTGCAATACTTCTATAGCTTAGAGGCAGGGAGACACCTAAGGGTCAGAGAGGTTGTAGCTTGCTGCTAGTTGTAACTAGTTCACAGCTAATAAGTGTTAGGGCTGGAATTTGAACTCAGGTCTTCCTACCTCAAAGTCTGTTATTCTATCCACTATGCCATACTTACTCTTAGACATATAGCATCACTGAGAAAATATTGAAGTTAAAGAGATGGACTATTGCAGAAGCAAAAAGTTCAGACTTACCAAGAGCATGGTTTTTTATCCCCCCAGATATTATCCTGGATACTGTTGTACTCTCACTGGACCCAAACTCATTGACTCTGCAGCATCTGTCCAAGTTTTGTATATAGATGAACTGACTCAATAGGGTGCCCAGCCAGCTCTATCTCATAGTCTTTTGGGTATTGACTGAACTTGAAGTCCAAAAGCATAGGTTTGTATGTGCAACTTGTATTCTCCATCCCCCTTTTTTTTCCATTATGGATGGTAATATAGACCAATCCCTTGTACACTAGTAGGGACTTCAGAGAGGCAACACTGCAGTGTTGTGGGGCTTCAAATAATTAATGAAGAATCATCAGAAAGGTCTCTCACCTGTCTAGCCCTCACTTTCCTCATTCCTAAGATGAAGGGGTTGGACTAGGTGACCTCTAAGACACCTTCTAGCTTAAAATGCTATGACATTTTGAATTTTATCTATGAATAGGAGTATGTGAGACCCTTGTTATTGATAAGGAAATCATCTTTTGTTTAGTCTCAGTGCAGGATATAACACTGGAAGACACCTTAAAACTGAGCATGCATTTTCCTGTTTTATGTTTGGCTTGCTGTCAGTATTCAGGAGATTATTGAACTAAGTTATATTCTGGGTTACATGTTTACTGAAATCTTGACTAATATTAATGCAGGTGTGGGAAGCATCTTATCAAAGGAGAACATTTTGTTCTGCTGACTTAAATACTTAAAATCAATAAAAATAATGAGATCTTATACTCTTCCCCCATTCAGTTCTGTAACTTAGAAGACGTAGTCTGTCATAGGAAATCACCAAAGAAAGTTGGCCTGTTCCTTTCTCAAGTTTTCACTAGGGATATATTCTTGATGAGTACAGAACATTCTTATAAAAATATTATAGTTATGAGAAAATAGGCATCCAGGTTGGTTATTGCTGACATCTTTTTTTTTTGCCATTTTCCAATATCACAGTTTTAAAATATTCATCATATAATTATATCCCACTGTAATGAGTTCATAAAACCAAAATCCAAACCAATGCAATAATTTATTGGGAACTGTTGGTAAGTGTTATAAAGCACAGGTTTTAGATTTAATATGTATGTGAATAAATAGCAATTGTAGATAGGCAAAGATTATCATTGGTTCAGGAAAATGATACCCTATAAGAATAATGCATATGTTTATAGAATTTTAAATTTTACAAAACACTTTCCTCACTACAAGCCTATGAGTTATGTCATTTAAGTATTATTATTTATCATATAATTAATATAAATGATAATTATATACAAATATTATTTGTAACATGATACATATGTTTTTATACATCCTTCATATTGTGAATGAGGAAAATGATATTCAGAGAAATTAAATTAGTAGCCCAAGTTCATACAGCTAGTAAAGGATTCAACTCCAAAGAATTCAGTCTTACACAAGGAATCTTGTCATATTTTAAAGTTTTAAGCTCTGTGAGTATTTCTTGGGTGCATGAAAATATGAATCTAGAAATCCATAATAGTTGTGGTTCTGGAAGTGTGAATAAAAACTCCAGGCTACATCCAAAAGTAAATCTTAACTTTCTATTTTATGTCTGCCTTTATGTCTTCAGCAAAGCTTATGTTTGAAAGTCAATTTTTATAGAATTCAAGTGATTGTGGGTGAAGAAATTCAATGCAACATGCCTTGGGAAACATTAGTTCTATTTATTTGTCTTATAAGGTTTCATATGGTGCCCAGAAAAAAAAAATAACTTACTCATTACATATGAAAAGGACTGCTAGGAGGTGAAAGACCTAAGTCATTTAGTTTCCCTCAGCCTCAGATTTCCCATTTATAAAATAATGGAAATAATACTTGCATTAATATCTCACAGGATTGCTGTGAGGAAAATACTACATGAATTGTAAGGTACTATGCAGAATGTAAGCTCTTTGGGAGAAGGTTTGATTTAGTCTGTCTTTGTATCTCTAGCACCTTGTACAATGCCTGGCACTTAGGTGCTTCATAAATATTTTTTCTTGATTGTTGAGTGATATAAATGTGAGTTGCTGTTACAATTATTACTTATTGGACTCAGTGGCCAAAACAGTTGATGTATTTTCACCTCTTAAATATTAGTAACTTCCATTTGAGTGAAGTTGATTTACCCAGGATTGAAACTTCTTGGGACTAATTGAAGTACTTTGGGAATTATCCTGAACTCTTTTGGCCCAGTAGGTTTCTAGTAGTAAATATTCACTTATGTTATTTTGAAGACCCCAAAGTGGTGTTCGACTGATATAAATTATAAAAATTTTTTAGATCATTTGATAAAGGCAACTGTGGCAATGATGTCACATGTATAATTCATTGGAAGAAATATAGGATAATAGATTTTGAATAGGAAGAAATCTTCAACGTTATTAAGTTTAACCTCATTTTATAGATGGAGAAACTCAGGCTCAGAGAGGTTAAATTACTTGTCCAAGGTAACAGCTAGTAACTGTGAGAGGCAAGATTTGAATTACGGTCTTCATGGCTCCTTGACTATTATTTTACTTACTAACAAGCCCATATTCTACCATATATTCATTTTGAAAATGAAACTTTATTCTATAGTATATGCCTTTTGAAAATGAAGTTTTTAGGAATTTAATTCAATAAACAGAACAGTTTCTTGGTGAGGAATCATGTATTAATAGTCTTTGTGGTGGAATTGATGGGGTGCTTGGGTGCATAAGTTTGGGTGCTTATACTTGGGCCCCAATTTCTCCCTAGCCTCAGAAACACTATCCCTGAAAGTTTCTACCCAGCCCAAGGACACAGTGCCTAGCAATTACTCATGAGTGGGCCACAGCAAGACACTTATCCCACCTTGGTGCAGTAACAAACAGCACCTGAAGGAATTATTAGTTTAAACTGGCTTTGCACTGGGTCATAAAGACATTTTTACCCACTGGACTATCTATACTACTGCCCTACCTCATTATCTACATCCTGGGCTCCTCATTAACTGTATTCTAGACTTAAGACATATGTATACCTCTACCTCTATCTTGTCAAACAAGACATTGATTTGTGGCAGACTAGACAACTCTCAGTTACCCTGAACTCCAGTGAACTTAGTGACATAGCAGGCCTAAAACCACACCTCCATGTGGCCCCCCTTGTGGGCTTTTCCTAGTGAACTCTGGGTAAAATGCCTGTGCAGTAGGTATAAAAAGTGCATGTTCTTTTAAGAACTGACCACTCCTTAACCACTCCTTAATCCCACCCTGAATCATCTAGTTCGCATATTTGGCACATGTTTTATTGTATTTTATCCTATATAAACTTTAACTGTACCCCTTTAAGATCACAGGATCCTTAAGAATCCTTGCCCGTTGAAAAGTATAACAATAAACTTTTTGCCAACTTGACTTAAAGAATGCTTGAGTCTGTGAATTCATTCCAGACGACCCTGTTGTGTACTTCAGTCTTTGAGGGGTCACAACCTCTCATACCGCAACAGAATCACAAAGTCTGTGGGGGAAAGCTGGTTCTGCAATTTAGTGAGGGCCCTGGAAGTCAGGAGACTTGGCTTTCAGGTGCTTTTGTGTCATATACTAGCTATGGAACTAGTCATTTAACCTTTCTGGATTTCAGAGTTATCCTCTGTGAAATGGGATGGTCACACCTAAGTGCTTTTGCAGCTCTAAATTCTATGGTACTAGTTGATACATCTATCACTGCCTATTCTAGTGCACGTTAGGGAGTCAGCTATGTCTCTCACCTTTGTGCCTTTGCATCAGTGGTCTATCATGTCTCAAATGTACTTGCTGCTTAAGTCCACCTCTTAGAATCCCGTCATATCAATCCACTTCCTAGATGTCACTTTTCATGATTCCCCAGCTCTTAGCCTTCTATTTCTCTTGAAATTATTTTGTATTACTTCATAATTACTTACTTGTATCCATGTTGTATCCTCCCAGGAAAATAAGGAAACTATAAACTAAAGGGCAGGGATATTTTCCAGAGGCCTTCAGCCCAATCCTATTAAAATAGTTACCAAAATATTTTTGAAAAACAAACTGGGGTGGGGGAAGGGAAGAAAAAAAGGATAAAAAACCAAATATGCATGATAAATTTTGAATATTTAAAAGGAATAGCAAGTTGTATATAGTAGATTTGAAGTTTCATATGCAATCATCTTTTTTATTATCCTGTTATAGAAATGCTTGTTTTAATAATAATTTAATAATAAAATAAATAAGTTCATAGAGCTCAAGTTTAAAGGGTTTCCTGTTAGAAGGAATTCCAGTTATTCTATGTCTAACCATTAGGCATACACTATTTTTTCAGTCTTTCTATCTGGGCAGTCTGTTCGTTCTTGTTTTTGCATCCCAAACATCTAGCTAATTGTCTTGTGCGTAGTAGGCAATCAATAAATGCTAGTTGAATTAAATTTTATACTTTTGCAAGCAAGGGCTGAGCATGATTCCTGCCAATTGATGTTTTATTCCTGGAGGGCTAAAAGTTAATGATCAGATAATTTACCCAGATAGCTGGCACCTTCACCAGAGAGCTAAGGCACCAGGGAGCAGCATTGATATTCAGCCTGGCAGGCCAGCTCTGTAACTACTGCTCTTAAAGTCTGGTTGGGTTATCATTAAATGACAGGATACTTAGCAAATATTGTTAGTTTTAGCTTTGGAAGGCAAGGTCGACAGATTTTGTAATTTTTTTTTTCAAAATTGCATCCCATTTGCATTCTAGGTTAATTTTTTCTTTCATTGCTTTTCTGAAAAATTAAACAGTAAGTTGTTAAGACTATGAAAAAGACTTCTTTGTGTCAAAAACTGAGTATCTTGGGTTGCTGTTTATCTTACTGACTGTCCTCACTCCTGTTGCCATTCATTTCCATAATAGAGGGTCAGAAGAGATATAAGTAGAGAGAACCTTGTATTACGTCCCTAATAGATTTGAAGCTTCACATTTCATTTTCATTCATTTCAAAACTTGAAGAGATGCATAAGTTCTTATCGTTATTATCATCCAACTTAGTCTATTTATGTGAACTAATGGGATTTGCAAACATTGCATATGATAACTTCAGGTAAGTCTCTCCCTAGCAAGTATGGGATGTTTGAGTGTATTGCCCAGCAAGCATTTGATGGCAAATTCAAAATAATTTTTTGTACTAAAATACATTTATTAAAGTATTTGTGAAAAGTCCATGGACTCCAGGTTAAGAACCAGTTTTCTTAATCATTTTGATTAACTTAATTTTATTAAACTTAATTTGATTTAAAAAAGAGAGAGGAAAACAAAATCACTAGTATCAAAAATGAAAAGGGTGAGTATGCCACTAAAGAAGATGAAATTAAAGTGATAATAAGGAGTTATTTTGCCCAATTTTATGAATGACACCATTTTGACAACAACAAAGCTGACTTACAATCTCAAGTGAGTGATTTAGGGCATAGCTAAACAGACCAAAGAAATGGTATAGCGTAATGATTAGACATTGAATTACTGGAATTCCCTCTAGCAGAGGTTATTAACCTGGGGTCTAGGAACTTTTAACAATATTTTGTTAGCTATTTTTATTATTGTTATTTGTCCTTCATTTTCAAAGAGACCAATGACATCAGGAGGGTGATGTATTGATTTGGAAATGAATTGGATTTAAGTGAGGCAGGGCTATACAGTCATTAGTCTCACTCTGTCAGATGACCCAGGGTCATCTGAGTCCAGTGGCAAGACACAGGTCAGGACAACTGGAGATGACACCAGATGCAGTGGGAGACCTTAGTCTTTTTAAGCTAAGGTCTTTCCCAGTTTGTCTGAGGCCACAGCCATTCAGTGATTTAAGGCTAGGTAAATAATGAGGCAAAAGGTGACCTAGTTTGCATAACTAAAAAAAAAAATCAAACTGGAAGAGGAAGACCCTCATGGTTTCTGGCCAGAAGAGAAACAATAGCTATTTACACTCACTCTGAGCCATTAAAACCCAAACAATGATCAAAGGAGGCTTAGGCTGGGACCTGTTATTGCCAATCAGTGAGAGCCAGAGTGATTTGGGTTCAAGGCATGGTCAAATAACTCTATTAAGTCTGGAAGGTATGGAAGGAGTATCTCACTGTGTAGAAGCAACACATAGCATCAGAAGGCAGCACTGTACCAAAAGAGACCATTGCCTCAAGGATACCCACAATGCTATAGAGTAGTAAGACTGGAAATAGGCCATAAGCTAAAATGACAAGGACTTTAGGGTCCTTGAAGGGGAGACATTAATGACATAAATGAAATAAAGTATTGGGAATACTCATGGGGAAGTCATGAGCTAGGCAGCTAGGTGACACAGTGGTTAGGCAAAAGCTCACTTCTCAGCCAACATGACAAAACAGGAAAATGATAAATGTTGGAGAAGATATGGAAAAATTGGAACACTAATACATTGTTGGTGGAGTTGTGAAATGATACAACCATTTTGGAGAACAATTTGGAACTATGCCCAAAGGGCCACAAAAATGTGCATACCTTTTGATCCAGCAATAGCACTTCTAGGGCTATATCCCAAAGAGATCAAACAAATGGGAAAAGGACCCACATGTACAAAAACATTCATAGCAGCTCTTTTTGTGGTGGCAAAGAGTTGGAAATTGAGAGGACACACATCAATTGGGGAATGGCTGAGCAAGTTGTGGTATATGAATGTAATGGAATAATATTGTGCTATGAGAAATGATGAACAAACTGACTTCAGAAAAACCTGGAAAGACTTATATGGTCTGATGTAGGGTGAAGTGAGCAGAACCAAGAGGACTTTGTACACAAAAACAGCCATATTATGTGATGACTAATATTGTTAAACTGAACCCTTCTCAGCATTACAAGGATCTAAGACATCTCCAGAGGCCTTGGGATGGAAAATGCTGTTCATATCCAAAGAAAGAACTATGGAAGTCAAATTGCTATCACTAATTTTTACCTTCTGTTGAGTTTTGTTTCATCTTTCTGATGGTTCCTCCTATTGGTTTTAATTTTTACTTACAACTTCACTAATGTGAAAATATATTTAATAGGAATGTAAATGTAAAGCCTATATCAGATTGTGCAACGTCTTGGGGGGGGGAAAGAAGGGAGAGAAAAATTTTCAATTCAAAAGCACATGGAAGTGATTGTTGATAAATCAAAATAAATTGATAAAATTTTAAAAAATGCTCACTTGTCAGAGCTGAGGATAGTTCAAGGGGCAGGGTCCATGGGTTTCTATGGTGATAAGGTACAGATGATGAACAGAAGAGAGGTGGCATGGTGTGTAGATGGCTGAGAAGTGCTAGGTAATGGAAATATGAAGACAAAAGAAAAGAAAATTTAGTTCCTAATCTCTAGGAGCTTACATTTTATTTAGAGGGAAGTTGGCAGGACTGTTAATATACATAAATTAATGTAAGTTAAGGAGGAAGAAGACATTAACAAGTAAAAGGAGAGAGGTGCTGTTAGAGCCAAGGCTTGAAGGAAGTTATGACATCTAAGTGAAATTAAAGAAGTAGTATGTTCTAGACATGTGGGGCAAGTGGGGCAAAGGAGATGAAATTAAACTTAATTCAGTTCAATTAAAGATCCATTTATTTCTGGATGTCGTGGAATACACTTACAATCCTTTCTGCTGCTGGCCCATCTTCTTTTCTTATATCATACATTTGTTTGATGACAGCTTATGCTCCTGTTCTTTTCCAAAGTTCCTCATTGGTCATTGTAACTTCTGGGTCTTATATTTTCTATAGAGGTCACTAAGGCTGGCTAGTATAAAAGAAGAGTCATTCAGGGGCAGAACTGTATTCCCTATCCTAAAGATCCAGGATGAATCTATCACTCCACAATTCTAGCTTGTGGTAAGAAACTCCCCCCCCCCCCCACCAATCAAGCTGTTGAACCATTTTGGATCTTGACCCAAGGGATGTGACTGGGTACCAACTGAAGTGATGGCCAAGAGCCCTAGTTTCATCTTTGACTAGGTGTATGAACATAGACAAATTATTTCACTTCTCTGGGCCCAAATTTCCTCATGGTTAAAATGAGACAAAGTAGATTATTTCTAAGATACCTTCCATCTCTAATATTCTGTGATTTTTTTTACTGTACATGGTACACAAATAAAGGCAATCTTGTCTTTCTAGGACATCAACTACTTAAAATAAAGCATTGCATTTGTTTGTGTGTAAAGGTTATAAATATGAAATGTATCTTGAGTCAAAAATGTGAAAGCATAATGAAAGAAATTAGTCTTAAAAATGAAAACCACCCAACAACTGACATTTTTATAACACTTTAAAGTCTGCAAAGCACATTACATAGAATATCTCATTTGAGCTTCAGCAACCCTGTAAACTTGGCACTGCAAATATTCTGTCATGACATTATGGATTTGGAGTTTAAGGATGGGTTCAATTTTCTAGTTCTTTCACTTCCTGTATAACCATGGACAAGTCACAACTACTCTGACCCTCAGTTTGTTCACATGTAACAGGAAGTCATTGGATCTGGCAATTCCTATAGTCCCGTATAGAGCTAAATCTATGGTTCTACAAGCTCCATTTTACAGATGAGGAAACTGTTGCTTGGAGAGGTTGTGACTTTTCTTGGTTGCACAGTAAATGCCAGATATGGAATTTGAACCCAGACCTTCCCGACTCCAAGTTAAGCACTCAATCCACTACTTCATGGTACCTCTCAACCTACCCAAAATTCCATAACTGAGCATCTCTGAGAGTAGTATGGTAATCTTGTGAGATCTGGAAACCAACCATGACAATAAAGATTTCTTTCTACATTTCTTCATCCCAGATAAAAGAATCAAATATATTGTGTATTATAACTCACCAAGTGGGTGAGTACTTTGAGATAATATTTGTCAAACACCTTCCCCATGAAGTATCACATCCACTGAAGCCTTAGCAGTTGGGTTTTGAGGTTGGAATCCACTCTCTAAGGAGCCAATTCTCTTTGAAAACCTTAAAGTGAGAACATAGCTCATTGATGTTTCATTAATAGGTAAGACCCTTCAGAAGTCAGCTTGTACATGGTTAAAGATTATGATCTGGGGAAAAGAAGTTCAAAGGAGCCTCATAGAGCATTCAACTGGTGGTACAACTTGAATGGCTCATGAATAAGTTGAGGATTCAGGAGTGAGTATTGTTTATTCTTCAAAATTAGTCAAGGATAATTTCTGAGGTAGGAGTTCAGTTGGAACTGATGACTGTCAGAGAGTTGAGTTTGTGTGTACTGCTTGTATCATATCTTTTGAGGGAAGTTTCACCTTTTCTCAAATGTATTTTAAGGGGCTTAGAAAATCAGAGTGGCAATATGATTTTGCTGCCTTCCTGTCTGTCTTGCAATACTCAAAATGAAGGATGGTATTTGTTTGAATTCAAGATAAAAGAAAAAAAAAACATGGCCAGATCTCTGAGTTGTCACCTGGCAAATCAGATTTTTATGATTTTTTTCTAAGGAAGGATAACATAAATCTGAGGGGATTTTTTTTTGTTTAATCCTTGATGCATGTAAAAGGTCAAATACTCTGCTTAGAAAGTTACAAGGATGGTATAGATAGGACTCAATAGAGCCAACAGTGGAAAAACTCAACAATGGAGATCCATAGGTAAATGAAATGGTCAGTTGTTACATTTTAAACTAATAGTTATATTTGGGATCCTGCAGTGTCCAGTGTTGAAAGTCAGGCTGTCTACATTTTTAACAAGGTAATATGGTAACTCAGAGCACATGAAGGCTGTTCCATGGATAGATAGCTCCAGAAGAACTACCAGGGACTTAGGCCAAATGGGTAGAAATAATATCATGACAGATTTCAGTTCGATAATTGGGGAAGCTGAAAACTGACTATGTGTATTTGCTAAGTAGATCCCATAGAGAATAGTTTCAGTGAATGAATTACGAAAAGCAGTCAAGACACTCAGACAAAAATAAGAATCTCATAATATAAGTAATGGAATGCTTGCAGATATTTAATAACAAGCTTTCCTAAAAAATGAATACACGATAAACTTTTAAATTTAATATGCATTACTAATGCTTTGTCCATCAGTTTCTTGTCTAGTCAACAAACAAAACAATTAATTGATGTGATTTGTAGCATTTGCTGATTTCCAAGGTGTAAATGCTCACATTAAATTTAAAATTAACAAATTAAAATTTTAAGCTCTCCAAAGCCAGTAAGAACTGGCTCCAGCACACCTGAATATGTCCTATAGTCTCAAGTGTCTGTATGCACACTGATGCTCAGTGTTTAGACAACAGGGGAAATGAAACAGGATTTCAAATATAAGGTGGTAAATTTGACTCCACAGGTATAACTGAGACTCAGTGAGATGAAAACTATGACTGGAATATAGTTGTAAGTGGGTGTACCTTATTCAAAAGAGACAGGATGCATGAAAGGGGGAATAGGTAACAATTTATATTAGGAAGACTACCCATGCAGCACCCTCTTTTTCTCAATCCCTCTTAATGCTAGTGTGTTTCCTCTGTTATTTTCTATTTATTCTGTCTACAACTTGTTTATACATTTATTTGCCTGTTCTCACCTTCATTAAACTTTGAACTCCTTGAGAGCACTTACAGTCTTCTGCCTTTCTTTGTATCTCCAGCACTTAGCACAGGGTATGGCATGTACTAGTGCTTACTAAATTTTTATCAACAGATTGACTGACATTTTATATATTCCTCAACTAATAGTTACAATAGAATGTTGGGTCCCCAGAGGTGACTTCTAGTTACACAGGTTTAAGAGTACAATGTGGGTTTGTGCTCTTAACACCCTAACTCATGAGCTCTCACCAGTGTGCTTCTCATTAGCAGTTCATCAATAGACCCAGTGAGCAACTAGGAAACGTATTTAATACATGGGATAGTAAAAACAATAGCTGTAAAACATCCCCCTCTTCAATAAAGCTAGGGCTCATTTCTCCACAAATATATGCAGCATCAATGGGAAGAGTGAATATACATTTAGAGTAAAATGGTAGAGAAATAATAGGTACACATAGACATATACATATGCACATGTGTCATTGTCCAGTTCTTTCTTTCTTCCCAAATCCTCTGGCAAAGCAGCCACACCAAAGTACCTGTTGAAACACAGAGAACTGCCATTCTGTAGTACCAGTCAGAGGACACTTTTTCCTTTTGGTTTTCTTCAGCATGGAGTTGTATGTGAGGTAAGGTGTGAAACAGACTAATTCTGCTGCATGCCTGTGAGTCAGCTTGTGCATCTCTGCCACAGTATGGTCACTGATGAGGCAGGGGCATTGATTGAATATGTTAGGGATTAGTCCTGTCTAAAAGCAATTGGTGGTTCAATGGATAGAGTGCTGTGACTAGAGTAAAAAAAAAACCCCAAGTTTGAATTTGACTGCAGAGACTATGATCCTGTCCAAGTCATTTAACCTCTTTCTGCCTTGATTTTTATAACTGTAAAATAGGAATATTAATTATACCTACCTCCTAGGGTTGTTGTGAAGATCAAATGAGATAATGTTTGTTAAGTGCTAAGTAGAATGACTTCTTCCTCACATAACAATATGAAAACAGCTACAAAGTCTCAAAGAAAAATGCTAATTGGACCCAAGCCCAACAAAAATTCCTGAAAGAGTTAAAAAAAGAGATGAGTAGTAGAGGAAAAAGCGGAAAAAGAAATGAAAGTAATGCAAAAAAATTATGAAAAGAGAATTAACAGCTTGGTAAAAGGAGCACAAAAATATTGAAGAAAATAACACCTTAAAAACAAAATTGACCTAATGATAATCGAGGCACAAAAATTCATTGAAGAGAAGAACTCCTTAAAAAGAATAGGCCAAATGGAAAAAGAGGTATAAAAACTTGCTGAAGAAAATTGCCCCAACATCTTAGATCAGGGGAAAAATAGAAATGGAAAGAATCACCCTCTGAAAGAGATTCTAAAATATTCTAAATATTATAGCCAAATTCCAGAGTTCCCAGGTCAAGGAAAAAAAATATTGCAAGGATCCAGAAATAAACAATTCAAATATTGTGGAGCCACAGTCAGGATCACACAAGATCTAGCAGCTTGCACTTTAAAGAAGTGGAAGGCTTGGAATATGATTCTAGAAGACAAAAGAGCTAGGATTACAACCAAGAATAACCCATCTAGCAAAACTGAGTATAATACTTCAGGAGAAAAATAGATATTTAATGAAATAGAAGACTTTTAAACATTTCTGATGAAAATATCACAGCTGAATAGAAAATATGACTTGTAAATATAAGACTCAAGAGAAGCATAAAATGGTAGACAAGAAAGAGAAATCGTAAGGTTAAACTATTTACATTCCTATATGGAAGATGATACTTGTAACTCCTAAGAACTTTATAATTATTAGGGCAATTAGAAGGAGTACACATAGACAGAGGATGTGTGTGTGAGTTGGCTATGATAGGATGATTTAGAAAATGAAGGGATGAGAAAGAGGATGTACTGGGAAAAGAGGGAAGGGAGAGGAAGAATGGTGAAAATCATCTTGCATTAAGGGCAGATTAAAGGAGACAGAGGTCAGAAGCAAAATAGATTTTTGAGGATGAACAGGGTAAAAAGAGAGGAAGAGAAGGTTAAATGAGAAAATAGGATGAAGGAAAATACACAGTTAATAATCACAACTGTGAATGTACATAGAATAAACTCACCCACAAAGTGGAAGTAGAGAGCAGAATGAATTAAAAACCAGAATCCAATAATGTGTTGTTTACAAGACACACACTTGGAACAGAGAGACACACAGCATAAAATTTAGGAGCTAGACCAGAATCTATTATGCTTCAACTGAGGAAAAGCAGGGGTAGCAACTATGATCTCAGACAAAGCAAAAGCAAAATATTTAATTAACCACAAAATTGGAAATCCTGAAAATTAAAAGAGATATTAATAAAATTGAAAGTTAGAAAACCATTGAACTAATAAATAAAACTAGGAGCTGGTATTATGGAAAAAAAACACAATACAATAGATAAACCATTGGCTAATTTGATTTTTTAAAAAAAGAATGAAAAAAACCAAATTACCAGCACCAAAAGTGATAAGGGTGAATTTACCACTAATGAAGATGAGATTGAAACAATTTTATATGCCAATAAATCTGACAATTTATGGGAAATAAACATTTCCAAAAACATAAATTGCTCACATTAAAAGATGATGCAATAGAATAAAAAAAGAGATAGAAAAACCCCAAGTCATATGATTATATCAATAAATGCAGAAAAACTTTTCCACAAAATACAACACTCACATTCTTATTAAAAATGCCAGAAAACAGAAATAATGGAACTTTCCTTAAAATGACAAATAGTATCTATCTAAACCATCAGCAAGCTTTAATTTTAATAGGGATTTCTCAATAAGATAAGGGATGAAGCAAGGATACCCATTATCACCACTTTTATTCAATATTGTATTAGAAATTCTAGTTATAACAATAAGAGAAGAAAAAGTAACTGGAGGAATTAGCATAGGCAATGGAGGAATCAAAGCTACCACTCTTTGCAGATGTCATAATAGTATATTTATATAATCCTAGAGAATCAGCTAAAAAAACTAGTTGAAATAATGAACTTCAACGAAGTCACCTAATATATCCACATAAAGCATTAACATTTCTATATATTATCAAAAAAGTCCAGCATAAAGAGATGGAAAAAGAAATTCTATTTAAAATAATTGTAGAGAACATAAAATACTTGGGAGTCTACGT
This sequence comes from Phascolarctos cinereus, assembly GCF_003287225.1. Lineage (NCBI taxonomy): Eukaryota > Metazoa > Chordata > Mammalia > Diprotodontia > Phascolarctidae > Phascolarctos > Phascolarctos cinereus. The sequence continues at coordinate 99,559,702 of NW_027555736.1, read as the reverse complement.
GCCAAGACAAACTCAGGTACTATATAAACACAATTATGAAATATTTTCCACACAAAGTCAAACCTAAACAATTGTAGAAATGTTAATTGCTCATGGGTAGGTTGAGCCAATATAATAAAAAAAGACAATTCTACTTAAATTAATTTACTTATTCAGTGCCATACCAATCAAACTGTCAAAAATCATTTTCTAGAACTAGAAAAAATAATAACACAATTTGGTCAAGAATATCAGGGGAATCTAAAAATAAAAGGAAGGAAGGTACCAGCAGTTCCAGATCTCAAGTTGTATTACAAAGTGATAATCATCAAAACAGTTTGGTACTGACTAAGAAAGAGTCGGTAGATCAGTGCAATAGATTGGGTACACAATACACAGTAGTAAATGACCACAGTAATCTAGTGTTTGATAAATGCAAAGATCCAAGTTTTTGGGACAAGAACTCACTATTTGACAAAAATTGCTAGAAAACTGGAAAGCAGTTTGGCAGAAAACACGTATAGACTAAAGTCTTAAACCATATGCCAAGATAAGGTCAAAATGGATACATTATGTAGACATAAAGGATGATATCATAAGCAAATTAGGGGAGCATGGAAAATTTTGGCTGTTAGATATACGGATAAGGGAAGAATTTGTAACCAAACTAGAGACAGATAACATCATGGCATGTAAAATGGATATTTTTATTATGTTAATTAAAAAGGTTTTTACACAAACAAAACCAGTGCTGCCAAGATTAAAAGGAAAGCAGGAAAGGGGGAATATTTCAAAATGCAATTATCTCTAATATGTAGAGAATATGTCCAATATCTCTGATATGTAGAGAACTGAGTCATATTCTTCAATTGAGACCTGGTTAAAGGACATTACCAGGTAGTTTTCAGATGAAGAAATTAAAGCTATTTGCATATTTAAAAATGTTCTAAATCTCTAATGATTTGAGAAATGCAAATTAAAGTACATCTGAGGTGTCATCTCACACCTATCAAAAAAGCTAATATATGATAGAAAAGGAAAATGGCAAATATCGGAGGGGATGTAGGAAAAGTAGTGGGACACTAATGTGTATTATCGTGGAGTTGTGAACTCATTCAACCATTCTGGAGAGCAATTTGAAACTATTCCCAAAGGGCTATAAATCTGTGCATAGCTTTTGACTCAGCAGTATCACTACTAGTTCTGTATCCCAAAGAGATCAAAGAAAAAGGAAAAGGGCCAATATGTACAAAAATCTTTATGGCAGCTCTTTTAGTGATGTCAAAGAATTGGAAATTGAGGGGATATCCATCAGTTGGGGAATGGTTGAACAAGTTATGGTGTATGATTGTGACAGACTAATTAATTATGCTATAAGAAATAAGGAGCAGAATGATTTCAACAAAACCTGAGAAGACTTATATGAACTGATGCAAAATGAATTCAGTAGAATAAGGAGAACATTGTACACAATACAAGCAATATTGTACAATGATCAGCTATGAGGAACTTAGCTATTCTGAATAAAACAATGATCAAAGATAATTCCAAAGGACTTATGATGAAAAATGCTATCCACCTCCAGAAAAAGAACTGATGGAATATGAATGCAGATTGAAGCATATTTTTAAAAGTTTCTTTTTTTGGTCATTGTTTGTTTACTTTTGCAACATTGTTAATATGGAAATATATTTTGCATGACTTCACATGTGTAATCTATATCAAATAGTTTGTCTTCTCAAGGGATAGAAGGAAGGATGGATGAGAGAGAATTTAGAACTCAGAATTTTTAAAGTTGAATGTTGCAGTATTTTTACATGTAATTGAGAAAAATAAAGTAGAAACATATTTGATTGATGTTTTGTTTGTATATCACTTGCATTTTCCCTTGTATCCTTCACTTTTCCCTTTACAGAGAACTATCCTTTATAACAATTTTTAAAGAAGCAATAAAAAAATTAGTAAAACCAATCAACATATCAAAAAATCTGACATATGCAGTGTTCTACTCCTGCAGCCCCCCTCTTCTGCAAAGGTGCAACAGGAGTTATTTTCTTGTATTTCTACTTTTTAGGATAAGCTTGGTCTTTCATAATTTTATATTACTCAGTTTTTATTGCATTGTTGTGTTTGTTCTTCCCACTTACACTGATGTAGTCATTATGCAATTTTTGTCACCTTTGCAAATTACTGGGTGTGACTGTTGCTCTGACTTCCATTTCTTTTACAATTATTGATTTGGAGTATTATTTCACATAGTTGTTAACAATTTTCAATTCTTTTGAGAATATTTGTTTGTATCCTTTGATTATTTCTCTTTTGGGAAACGTCTTTTGCTCTTAGACATTTCTATCAGTTGTCCATATATCTTGGATATCAAACTGTAATCAGAGATATACTTGCTACAAAGATTTTTTTTTCTGAACTGATTTCCTTTCTTATCCTAGATGTGTTATTTTTATTATTATAATTTGGTGTGCAGAAGCTTTTCAGTTTAGCTCCTGTCGTTGAAAGGTGTCTTTAAAGTGTAAGATTTATTGGAAGAGTAGTTGTCTATTAAAATCTCCTGTTTTCAAAAATCTGAGATCTTGAGGGCTACTGGGACTGCCTTTGTAGGGAAAGTTGGGGCACATTCTTTATAAGACATTGGGTAAGGAGGCTCTTGACAGTCCTGAACTGTCTTGGTAACACAGTTTTATTTTTTTGGCATCCTTAGGAGCTTATAGGAGGAGGGTAACCATGGAAACAACTGGTCAACGTATGTTACTTGTGGACTCTGTTGTGTGGTTATAGCATTGAGTTGGGTACCAGTGCCCATCTGTCCACTGGGAGGATTTGCATGTGAAACCAGTTAGCAGGTCACATGTGTAATTTTGGAGGTTAAATAGCTTGGTAACATAATCATTCTGTAGTGTGCATGTGTGTGTGTGTGCGCATGCATGCATACATGCATGTGTCCACATGCATACATGTGCTTTAAAGTAGGATATTTCAGGTGATAAAGTAGTTTTTAGATGGAATAGACCATGTGGGCCATTTTAGTGTTTTATAGCTTTTTTGGACTGGAGAATTCCCCAGCTACTTCATAAGGACATTGTTGGGGCAAAATCACAACAACAATAAAAATATTCCATAGCAAAAGCTGATTCATCTGTGATCCTGAAATCTCTATTAGCCAGCCCTTCCACGTATCTACAATCCAATGAATGCTTTCATTCTCAGGCTCTGAGAAATCTTGATATACTTTCTGAAGCATCAAAAAAGGTTTGCATTTATGTTCAATGTTGTCTTAATGGTAAGTGTATTTTGTTTATGAATTCTTTGAAAACTAGGGTCCTCTGTATATAGCATAGCATATGTAGTAGCTCTTGGTTAATCAGGCTATTGAGCAAGTCAGCTCACCCTATCCATCCTGGCCTCTCTTGGTAACAGTTTATGCTACTGTTTCAAGAGAAAAGAAAATCTTAAAATGATGCTTAATAAACATTTATTGAATGTCTACTATGTGCCCAGCAGTGTGGTGAAGATTATTCTGTGAAGAAGCCAGGAGATAGGCAGTACACCTGTGATTTCATTGTTAGAGTATTATAATGATGAAACAGAGATGGTGAGAAAATTCTTCTACTAGTACAGGTCAGTGTGTTCACTGTAATTTAGAGTCTTTGACTACTGAAAGGTTAGATGACTTCCCCAGGGTCATAAAGCCAGCCTATGTCAGAGGTGAGACTTGAACCCAAGTCACCTTGATTAACCCTATCCACAGATCTAAGTTTCCTCTCAGCGCTATTTTGAGACAAAAAAAAAAATAGAAGACAGTGTCATTACTTAAGAGATTTTTATTATCTGTTCTGGAGGAAGGCCATTTTGGCTGGATCATACAATGTGTGAATGACATTAATGTATATTAAATCTATAAAGATATATTAGAGTCAGGTTGTAAAGGACTTTATGTGCCAAACATTTTATATTTAATTCTAGCTAGGGAGCTACTGAAGCTTATAGAGCTGGGAGATGACATAGATTCTGTCTTATGAAATAAGATAGAAAAAGTAATTTAGATCCATTTTATTGAGGACTTTAAATGCTAGGCTAAGTATTTGTATTCTGTTCAAGAGGCAATAGGGAACCACAGAATATATTTGAGTAGGGAAATGACATAGTCAGATATGTATTTTAGGAGTATCAATCTGATAGCTATGTGGAGGATAAATTTAAGAGGGAAGACACGATGAGCAGGGAGACATAGCAGAAGCTTCTTTTAATAGTCCAGGTGACAGGTGATGAGTGTCCAAATTTGTTTAGATAATGTGAGCAGCGTGGATGGTGTGTAAGTAGAAAGGAGGAGAGTGATGAGAGATCTTACAGAGAGATAGAATTGACAAGAAAAGAATGATTGGCTGTTAGAAGTAAGGGAGAAGGAAGAGTGAAAAAATGACTCCAAGTTTGTAAACCTGGTTACAGGCAGGACGGTGGTGCTTTTGCCAGAAATAGGGATGATTAGAGGAGGGATAGATTTTGGAAGAAATCAAATATTTCCATTTTAACGTGTTAGTTTTGAGAAACCTATGGGAATTCTGTTGGTTAGATTTATCAGGCAATTGTTAATACAATCCTGGAGATGAGGAAAGAGATGATTACTGTATATCTGTATCTATCTAAATATACATCTAGATAGATATAGATATAGACATATATCTAGATAGACTGATATAGAGATAGATAGATAGATAGATAGATAGATAGATAGATAGATAGATAGATAGATAAAGGAGGCCTGTCATTTCTCATGCTATGCTCTTCTTCCTGGGGTTACCTGGATCTTTAAATGGGCTTATATTGCTTTGGAATATCACCTTCCATCCAGAAAGATGGCATCTGTATTCTTTGGAGTGGATTTTCTTTGTCTCAGTGCTGGATCTCTCTGCTCCCGTTAAAAGTTCAGGCCTAGGGCTATGGCGAGAGACAGACACTAGTCATGACTCAAAAAATGGTCATCTGCCAAATGCCATGATTCCATCAATCATTCAGAACCTTGAATACTGATTCATACCTCATCAAAGAGCCATCAGCAAATTTCCAAATATGGAGTCAGAGAGAATGTCTATTCTCTACATAGAGAGGCCTCTTCAACAAGGGCCTCATTCTTCAAACCTGTCAGTCTTGACAAAACTGCTGGGAAAACCTTCTATCCTTGTACAGACCATAGGTGATGTACATGAGGGTGTTAAGGCACTGCATGAACCTTAATCATAAAAGACACAGAAAATCATTTTCAACATTCTCCACCAAGACAAGAAACCAGACATTTATTTTATTTTTAAACATGGATCTAGTGCCAAGAACGAAAATTTTGAACAGCATTTATCTCTTAAATATTGATGATAATAGAGATAGAGACTAGACCTATGATTCATTGATATAGGAAATTCTAGGATGTGAAGTTGTCCTTTGCTGGTGCTGGTTGGCACCTCCTCTGCACCAGTAAGCTTAGAGTTCTCTAGCACTAAAAGGTTAAGTGACTTGCCTAGGGACCCTCAGGAGTGTGGTCAGAGACAAGATTGGTATCTGGGTCTTCTTGGCTCAGCGGATAGTTCTCTATCCAGTAAGCTACAATAGCTTCAGAATAGCTTTAAAAATATTGATATCTTTTGTTTTATGTAGTTTCTATTTCCCTCTATATTTCTCTCTTCCATCTACCATTTCCTAGAGAACCATCTCTTATAATAAAGAATAAAGGAAAGGAAAAATAAAAGTTCAGTGTAACTAACCAAGATATTGGAAAAGTCTGATGTTATATATGACATTCTACACTGATGTCCCCCACTTCTGTGAAGAAATGGGGAGGCATCAGAAATAAATTTTAGAAATATTTTCAGCAGAGGCTGAGCCAAGATGGCAGAGTGAAAGCAGTGACTTGCTTGAGCTCTCCTCCAAACCCCTCTAAATACTCATAAAAAATGGCTCTAAACAAATTCTGAAGCAGCAGAACCCACAAAAAGACAGAGTGAAACAAATTTCCAGCCCAAGACAACCTGGATGATTGATCAGAAAGGTGTATCATGCTGGGCTGGGAGTGCAGTGCAGCGTGGTGTGGGCGTGCAGGCTGCAGCAAACCTGGAGCAGGCCACAGAGAACTGAATCGCGGGCAGCTATGGTGGTTTCCAGACTCCTCAATCCACAAATGCCAAAGACAACTTAGAAGGTCAGTGGGAAAAGTCTGTTTCTGTCAGTGCTGAGATAGGAAGGTGGGGTTTCAGCTCCATTACCCCAGAGCGCGGCCCTGGGTGGGGGGGCAGCTGCTTCCTGAGCTTCCCCACTAAAGGGAATCCAGTGGCTGATCAGAGAGGAACTGCAGGGGTCTCTTTGCCAGTGTTGAGGCAGGAATCTCTTGCTTTGCCTATGTTTGGATCTGGGTTACAGTTCTAGGCGGCAGTGCTGGGATGAGGAGGAACACCAGCATGGTGGAGCTTGTGGTGGCAGTGGAGAGGAACCCTTCCTCACAGTTACAGGACAGAAAGGAATTTGTGGTCACAGGCCAGGAAAGGAGTAAACACCTGCTCCTTATCATACCACCTTGGAAGAACTGAAAATTTACAGGTCCCTACAAGTATCTCTAAAAACAGCTGTACAAACCCCCGAGGCTTGGGACAGTACATTCTCCACATTGGAAGCAGACTCCTACCTTAATAAAGAGTTTAAAACTCAAATAATTAGCTGGGATCATGAGCAAGCAGGCAAAAAGAGTCAGACATAATCTTACTTTGGTGAAAAAGAAGATCAAAATATACAACCAGAAGAAGACAACAAAGTCAAAGCTCCTACATCCAAAGCCTCCAAGAAAAATATGAATCAGTCCCAGGCCTTGGAAGAGCTCAAAAGGGATTTTGAGAAGCAAGTAAGAGAAGTAGAGGAAAAACTGGGAAGAGAAATGAGAGTGATGCAAGAAAATCATGAAAAACAAGTCAACAGCTTGCTAAAGGAGACCCAAAAAAATACTGAAGAAAATAACACCTTAAAAAATAGCCTAACCCAAATGGCAAAAGAGGTCCAAAAAGCCAATGAGGAGAAAATGCCCTAAAAAGAAAAATTGGCCAAATGGAAAAGGAAGTCCAAAAGCTTACTGAAGAAAATACTTCCTTAAAAATTAGAATAGAGCAATTGGAAGCTAGTGACTTTATGAGAAATCAAGACACAGTAAACAAATCCAAAAGAATGAAAAATTAGAAAACAATGTGAAATATCCCAGTGGAAAAACAACTGACCTGGAAAATAGATCCAGGAGAGAGAATTTAAAAATTATTGGACTATCTGAAAGCCATGATCAAAAAAAGAGCCTAGACATCATCTTTCAAGAAATTATCAAGGAAAACTGCCCTGATATATTAGAACCAGAGGGCAAAATAGAAATTGAAAGAATCCACAGATCTCCTCCTGAAAGAGATCCCCAAAGGAAAACTCCTAGGAATATTATAGCCAAATTCCAGAGTTCCCAGGTCAAGGAGAAAATATTACAAGCTGCCAGAAGGAAACAGTTCAAGTACTGTGGAAACACAATCAGGATAACACAAGATTTAGCAGCTTCTACATTAAAGGACCGCAGGGCATGGAATATAATATTCGGAGGGCAAAGGAGATAGGATTACAACCAAGAATCACCTACCCAGCAAAACTGAGTATAATCCTTCAGGGGAAAAAATGGTCATTCAGTGAAATAGAGGACTTTCAAGCATTCTTGATGAAAAGACCAGAGCTGAATAGAAAATTTGACTTTCAAATACAGGACTCAAGTGGAACATGAAGAGGTAAACAGGAAAGAGAAATCATAAGAGACTTATTAAGATTGAACTGTTTACATTCCTGCATGGAAAGATGATATTTATAACTCATGAGACCTTTGTCAGTATTAGGGTAGTTGGAGGAAAAAAATTATATGTATGTGTATGTAGATAGATAGATAGAGGGCACAGGGTGAGTTGAAGATTAAGGGGTCATATCTGGAGAATAAAATTAAGGGATGAGAGAGGATTATACTCAGAAGAAGAAAGGGAGAGGTAGAATGGGGTAAATTATCTCACAAAAAAAACAGAAAAGAAAAGTCTCTTCAGTGGAGGGGAAAGGGGAAGGTGAGAGGGAATGAGTGAATCTTATTCTCATAGGATTTGGCTTAAGGAGAATAACATACACATTCAATTGGGTATGGAAATCTGTCTTACCCTACAGGAAAATAGGGGGAGAAGGGACAAGAGAGCAGGGGGATGATAGAGAGGAGGGCAGATTGGGAAAGGGGTAATCAGAAGTAAATACTTCTGAGGAGGGACAGGGTCAAAAGAAAGAATAGAATAAATGGGAGGGCAGGATAGGATTAAGGGAAATAGAGTTAGTTTTTCACAACATGTGTACTATGGATGTGTTTTGCATAACTGCACATGTACAACCTATATTGAGTTGCTTACCTTTTCAATGAGGGTGGGTGGGCAGGGAGGAAGAGAGAAAATTTAAAACCTATAGTTTTAAAAACGTATGTTTAAAAAAATGTTTTCACATGCTACTGGGAAATAAGAAATACAGGAAATGGGGTACAGAATTCTATCCTGCCCTATAGGAAAATGGAAGGGGAAGGGGATAAGAGAAGGGGAGAGAGATAGAAGAGAGGGAAGACTAGGGGAAGGGATATTCAGAATGCATGCCATCTGGGGGTGGGGGAGGGGTGAGATGGGGTGAAAATTTGGAATTCAAAAACTTGTGGGAGTGAATGTTGAAAACTAAAAATAATTAAATTTATATTAAAAAAATATTTTCAGCAACAAGAATTGCTAAAATATAGGATTTATTAGTTCTCAATTAATTATAATTAATTATCATTTATTTCAGTTGTGTCTGATTGTGACCCCATTTGGGGTTTTCTTGGCAAAGATACTGGAGTGATTCATCATTTCCTTCTTCAGCTCATTTTACATACAAGGAAACTGAGGCAAATAAGGTTAAGTGACTTGTGAAAGGTCACACAGGTAGTAAGCGTCTGAAGCCAGATTTGAACTCAGATCTTTCTGACTCCAGGCCTAGCACTTTATTCACTGTGCAACCTATATGCCTATGAGGGTAGACTTTGTGTTTTATTTATCTTTGAATTACCATAAAATCACTTAACAATAGTTTCTTGTGCATTATAGGCTAGCAATACCTGTTTAATTGAATTGAATTCCAAGCTATGCTATTCTTATTCCTTAATTACTAATTTCTGTTTCCTTCTATCCCTCAAACATCCTCATAAGGTAAATGGCTACAATAATATAACATTTACAGAAATCTTCAAACCTTTCCCACATTTTCAATACCATATTCCTTGTGAATTTTTCAAGGGAGTCAAGGAACATAGAGTTTAAATGCTGATATAAAACCTCACCTCCTCTAAGAAGTCCTCCTGAGTCAATCCTGGTGGGGCCATATCACACCAATTCTAGCAAGTATTTGCTTTGTTTCCATTTTTTAGATGACATTAAGGCAGCTTATACATTTGTAAAAATGGATTCTTTTGGGAAATGACAAAAAGCTTTGCCATGTGCTGCTGCTGGTGAATTACTGAAGATTAAGAACTCACCCCCACTGCTTGCCACCTGAGTTGGAGGGCAGAGAGCAAATTCCATAACGGCAGTCAGAAGAGTGTGTTCTGAACTGGCAAGTTCCCAACAAGTGGGTCAAGCCTTCCTGCCATCTTTCACACTGATATTCCCACAGCTCCCCACAGAATAATAAATCGCTGAACTGTGACATTCATCAGCCATGCAGCATTGGGGAAAAAAAAAACAAACCACAATATGGTGAATAATAGATTATGACTTTGAGCTAGGAGGCCAAGAGAGGGAATGGAAAGTAGAAATACTCTGGGAAAGAAAATCACATGTACTTATCTTGGGCATAAAAGGAAGCATTGTAGGCAAGATAGAGACTTGGTTTTGGAGTTAGAAGGAACTGAGTTCAAATCCTGCCTCAGATACATACTGGTAGTATGATTCTGGGCAAGTCACTTAAACTCTCAGCGGTCCAGGTAGCTCTCTAAGACTTAAAATTATAGTTGTTTTGCTCATTACTAATGACATTATAGGTTAGGAACTAAAATGAAAGGAGACAAACCATCTCTTTGTTGATGAATCTCAAATCTACTTACTTAGTCCTAACCTATTTTCTGACCTTCATTTTCATTTCTCCAACTGCTTATTGGAAATCTCCAAATGGATATCCAATCTTCCTAAAGTCATCTTCTTAAAATGTAGATCTAACCATGACATCTTCCTACTCAATAAATTTCAGTGGCTCCATATCACCTCAAGTTTGAGGCATAAAATATTCTGTTTGGTGTTAAAAACCGTTTTATTACCTGTGGCCCCTTTCCATTATTCTGATACCTTCCCACCCCCACCCCCACATACTCTTTGGTTCAGTGACACTGGTATCCTTGTTGTTTCATGAACAAGACTATCCTTCAACTCCAAGCATTTCCACTGGCTGTCAGCCATGCCTGGAAAGCTCTATTTCCTCATCTGTACCTTCTGACTTCCTTAAAGTCCCAGCTAATATCTCACTTAGTACAGGAAATCTTTTTAGATTCCTCTTAACTCTAACGACTTCCTTGTGCTGATTATTTCCAGTTTATCCTGTAAGTAACTTGTTTGTGCAAAGTTGTTTTCATATTATCTCCCTAGTAGACCACGAGCTTCTTGAGAACAAGAATTGTCTTTGACCTTTCAGTGTCTGATATATAGTAAGTACTTAATAAATATTCCTTGACTGACTGACTTTAACCCCTGGTATAGATCTGGGCATGTGCTAGACATTCAATACATACACATTAAAATAATTTTGATAGGAATTTAAGACATCGATGACTCTGGAGGAAAGAGTGAGGTTAACCATTTTCCACAGCTCTGCCACACTTCACAAGGTGTCAAGACATTACCCTCATGATGTCATCAGTCCTCTTTGAGAACAAAGGACCTAAGGGTTTATGTATCATCTAAATCCATTTTTGAAAAAGAAGTGAGAGGATGGTGGGTTGAGACATGACTAAAGAGTTTTCATGCAGGAGCCTTTGTGTAACTATCAGTATTGTCTCCTTTGACTCTGAATTTCCTGCTTACTCTGCTGATTCCCTCTGGTCCCTTTTCATTTGGTGAACATGAACCTTTTCAGTAGATGTGTTATCACCAAGATGATTCATTGTTTCTTCCTTTTTCTTCCATCCAGACCATATACAACTTGGGCAGACATTTCAGCGACTGAAGGCCATAAAAAATGTTTGTTGCAGATCTATGGCACTATTCTCCACTCCTAACACATTGATCTGAAAAATGAATGTTGCTTGGCCAAGGGAGGAGAAATATTCTGAGTAATCCAGATGCTTTTGGTTTCCTTTCTCAACCCTTGCATCAATAAGTGGTCTCTGAGAATAGGATAAATTGACATGTCGACATATTGTGTAATATCTGGAGGTAGCAGATAATCAATACCCACTATATTTGCTGCCATATATGTGCTATTCCAGATCCACATTCTCTTCATTTTTATGTACTTTCAAAAATAAGAGAGTGCCTACAATAAAGCACCTCTGTGGGTAATGACTGAATTTCTATTTGCTGCTTGGAATTTATGACAAGTGTGATTGTGATATGAGGGAGAATATATCAACTTAATTTTCTTTGGAATAATAGACCTGCTTGGATTATCAACACCCAGCCTTCAAAAGCATGGACTGAAATGGAGGAAAACAATAAGGTCCCCCTAATTGCACATTGCCAGGCAATAAAGCAAATGCACTGGAAAGGAAATAGAGAGACCACATCATAATGTAGAATGGAGTCATGAGTATGGGTTTTTTTCTAATCACTTCGTTTTCTCCCACGATATATGGTGGTCGCCAGCTGGAGTAAAGGTAATCTAGAAGTTAGGATTGGAGGGGGTGGAAAGAAAGAATGATGTACTTCAGTACAATGCAATTCAGTAAACATGTATTGTATGCCTACTAAGTACCAGACATGAAAGATAGCCTGGCATGGTGGAGATAGGGTCAGTCATGGTACCAAGAATACCTGAGTTCCAGGCCTGCCTATGACTTACACTAATTGTACAACAGTGGACAAGATAATTAATCTTGTAATTCCCACATGTCTCTTGAAAATAGTAAATTCCTGAGCTGCATTAGCAGAGGGGGGTTTCTGACCTAGAAGTTCCCCACAATAATAATAGATATATTTAATGTACCCTCTTCCCCCTTAAAAAATGATTTCAAGACACTGGGCATACAATGGCAAGAATAAAACAGTTCCTTCCCTAAAGGAAATTGCATTCCACTTGGGATATAAGTAGTCCATAATGAAATACCAATTATATTCAGAGCAGTACAGAGTAATTTCAGGAGAGACAGGGCACTGTCAGCGGGGAGGGATCAGGAAAGATGTCATGGTGGGAAGGAGAAGCACTTGAACCACACTGGGAAGGCTGACAGGCATGCTACAAGGCAAAGGAGAGGATGGAAGGTATTCCAGACACACATTCCCTCAAAGGAGAAGGGAATGTTATTCATGGTGTGCAGTAAGCAGGCCAGTTGGACTAGAATGGAGATTGTGGAAAGGGGGTACTGCTGCTATTGTGGAATATTAATAAGCATAACAGCTAGTATCCATATAGCCCTTTAAGGTTTTGCACAGTGCATATATTTGATCTCATCAGAACTCCTCACAGCAACCCTATGAGAAAGGTGCTATTATTATCTCCATTTTATAGCTGAAGAAACTGAAGCTGAGAGAAGATAAATTTCTTGCCTAGGGTCATGTACAAGTTGTAAATTTCTGGTAGGATCTGAGTTCAGATCTTTCAGATTCCAAGTTTAGCCTTCCCTCTCCTTCTTCCAGCTCATTCCTCTCTTTCCATTTTCCTCCTTCCCCTCTCTCCCCATTTCTCTACAAAGAAACTCAGTTCACTTATCTTGTGGGGAAGAAGGAATTTCTCTCTTAATGACAATAATAATTCCATAGGTGGCATAATGAATAGAGGGCCAGGCCTGAAGGCAGGAAGACTCATCTTCCTGAGTTGAATTTTGGCCTCCAACACTTACTAGCTGTTTGATCTGGGGCAAGTCACTTAGTCATTTGCCTAAGTTCTTCTTTGGTAAGCTGAGTTGGAGAAGGAAATAGCAAATCACTCCAGTATCTCTGCTAAGAAAACCCCAAATGGGGTCATGAAAAGTTGGACATGACTGAGCAACAACAACAAATATTTATTTAGTTCTTTGCAAAATGCTTTTGTGCACATTATTCTATTTCTTCCTCATAGCATCCTTTTGAGACAGTCTGGGTAGAGATTGCAGGCTAGGAAAAAAATATCACAGGAAGCTAAGTGATTTGCCCAAAGTCACACAGCTAATAAATGATAGAGCTGAGACTAGAAGGCAGATCTTTGGATTCCCTCATCAACGCTCTTTCTATTACACCTGACTAGCCTAACCTCACACTGTCAAAGCCTCCTGAAATGACCAGCATTTAGTCACCTACCTTGGTCACCCGTCTACTGTGATTTCAGGCTCAATGGGCAGCGAGGCAAAATAACTAAGACATCTTGCCAGCTCAGTGCTCACAATGGCCTCAGACATCAGTGGGGTATGGCTCCATTTTAAAAGTTGTCTCTGTTGTTTTTGATTTCTATGGTTAGGTATTTATGCACCCTTAGAGTATTGAGTTTAGCTTAAGGAACTTGACAGTAAATCAATGAACAAGAATTGATTAAGTGCCGACTAGATGCTAGTGTTTATTGAATATCTACCAGGTACTCATATTTTCTTTAAATTTTTTTTATTTTTTAAAACTAAAATTTTGTTTTTATTTTTATTTTTCAACATTTGCTTCCACAAGATTTTGAGTTCCAAATTTTCACACCATCTTGCCCATCTCTCCACCCCAAGATGGCATGCATTCTGAATATCCCTTCCCCTAGTCTGCCCTCTCTTCTATCTCTCCCCCCCATCCCCTTCCCCTTTTATTTTCCTGTAGAATAGGATAGATTTCTATACCAATTAATTGCCTGTATATCTTATTTCCCAGTTTCATGTGGAAACAATTTTTAACATTTGTTTTTAAAACTTTGGGTTCCAAATTTTCTCCCTTCTTCCCTCCCCACCCACCCTCATTGAAAAGGCAAGCAACTCAATATAGGTTATACATGTGCAGTTATGCAAAACACTTCCGTAGTAGTCATGTTGTGAAAAACTGACTCTATTTCCCTTAATCCTATCCTGCCCCCCCAATTTATTCTATTCTTTCTTTTGACCCTGTCCCTCCTCAGAAGTGTGTTTGCTTCTGATTACCCCCTTTCCCAATCTGCCATCTTCTCTATCATTCCCCTACTCTCTTGTCCCCTTCTTCCCCTATTTTCCTGTAGGGTAAGACAGATTTCCATATCCAATTGAGTGTGTATGTTATTCCCTCCTTAAGCCAAATCCTATGAGAATAAGATTCACTCATTCTCTCTCACCTTTCCCTGTTTCCCTGCACTGTAACAGCCTTTTCTTTTCTGTTTTTCTTTGTGAGATAATTTACCCCATTCTACCTCTCCTTTTCTCCTTCTCCCAGTATAATCCTCTCTCACCCCTTAATTTTATACTCCAGATATGACCTCTTCATCTTCAACTCACCCTGTGTCCTCTATCTATCTATCTATCTATCTATCTATCTATCTATCTATCTATCTACATATAATTTTCCCTCCAACTACCCTAATACTGACAAAGGTCTCATGAGTTATAAATATCATCTTTCAATGCAGGAATGTAAACAATTCAACTTTAATAAGTCTCTTATGATTTCTCTTTCCTGTTTACCTCTTCATGTTCCACTTGAGTCTTGTATTTGAAAGTCAAATTTTCTATTCAGCTCTGGTCTTTTCATCAAGAATGCTTGAAAGTCCTCTATTTCACTGAATGACCATTTTTTCCCCTGAAGGATTATACTCAGTTTTGCTGGGAATTACCTAATTCTTGGTTATGATCTTATCTCCTTTGCCCTCCTGAATATTATATGCCATGCCCTCTGGTCCCTTAATGTAGAAGCTGCTAAATCTTGTGTTATCCTGATTGTGTTTGCACAATACTTGAATTGTTTCTTTCTGGCTGCTTGCAATATTTTCTCCATGATCTGGGAACTCTGGAATTTGGCTACAATATTCTTAGGAGTTTTCCTTTGGGGATTTCTTTCAGGAGGAGATTGGTGGATTCTTTCAATTTCTATTTTGCCTGGTTATAAAATATCAGGGCAGTTTTTCTTGATAATTTCTTGAAAGATGATGTGTAGGCTCTTTTTTGGATCATGGCTTTCAGATGGTCCAATAATTTTAAAATTCTCTCTCCTGGACTATTTTCCAGGTCAGTTGTTTTTCCAATGAGATATTTCCCATTGTTTTCTATTTTTTCATTCTGCAAGTGTCTTGATTTCTCATAAAGTCACTAGCTTCCAATTGCTCTATTCTAATTTTTAAGGAAGTATTTTCTTCAGTAATCTTTTGGATTTCCTTTTCTATTTGTCCAGTTTTGCTTTTTAAGGCATTCTTCTCCTCATTGGCTTTTTGGACCTCTTTTGCCATTTGGGTGAGGCTATTTTTTAAGGTGTTATTTTCTTCAGTATTTTTTTGGGTCTGCTTTAGCAAGCTGTTGACTTGTTTTTCATGATTTTCTTGCATCACTCTCATTTCTCTTCCCAGTTTTTCCTATACTTCTCTTACTTGCTTCTCAAATTCCTTTTTGAGCTCTTCCAAGTCCTGGGACTGATTCATATATTTTTTTGAGTGGCTTTGTATGTAGGAGCTTTGACTTTGTTGTCTTCTTCTGGTTGTGTGTTTTGATGTTCTTTGTTACCCCAAAAAAGATGCTATGGTCTGACACTTCTTGTGAGGTTTGCTCATGATCCCAGACAATTATTTGAGTTATAAACTCTTTATTAAGGTTGAGGTCTGCTTCCAATGTGAGAATGTACTGTCCCAAGCCTCGGGGATTTGTACAGCTGTTTTCATAGATACTTCTAGGGACCTATAAATTTTCAGTTCTTCAAAGATGGTATGATAAGGGGTAAGGTGTTAAGTCCTTTCTTGTCCTGTGCTCTGGTCTATGAGTGACCATAAGCAGTCTTTTCTGTCTTGGAACTGTGAGGAGAATTTCCTCTCTATCACCACTACAAGCTCCACCACACCAGTGCTCCTCCTTGCCCCAGGACCTCCCTTCAGAACTGTGACCCAGTTCCAAGCATGGACAAAGCAAGAGAATCCTGCACTAGCAGAGAGATCCCTGCAATCCCCCTCTGATCAGCCACCTGATTCTCTCCAAGTCTGTGGGCCAGAATATCAAGAGGCAGCCACCAACCCGGGGCTGCGACCTAGCTTCTCTCTCACTGCAGAAACAGACTTTTCCCACTGACCTTCTAAGTTGCCTTTGGCATACATGGGTTGAGAAGTCTGGAAACCACCACAGCTGCCTGTAATTCAGTCCTCTGAGGCCTGCTTCAGGTTCACTGCGGCGTGTGCGCCCGCTCTGAACTGTGCTCCTCTCACAGGCTGGTGCAATATACCTTTCTGATCAACCATCCAGGTTGTCTTGGGATGAACATTTGTTTCACTTTGTCTTTTTGTGGGTTCTGCTGCTTTAGAATTTGTTTAGAGCTCTTTTTTACAGGTATTTGGAGGAGTTTGGGAGACAGCTCAAGAAATCCACTCCTTTCACTCTGCCATCTTGGCTCCGCTCCCCTGAACCTATTCATATTTATTATGTACCCACTAAGTGCTAATATTCATTAAATGCCTACTGTGTGTTATGTACAGAGAATACCTATAAAGAATGAATAACATAAAAGAGAAAACAATCCCTATTGTAAAGCTACTTACATTCTAAATGGAGATAATAAAACCTCTCTACACTTTAAGGCTAGATAAAATCCTGCTTCTTTTGTGAAGCCTTTCTTGACTAGCTTCTTATTGAGTTCTTCAGACCCTTACAGTCTGGGCCACACAATTTAACACTTAATTATTCTATTTTCCAGGGCCCATGATTCTTTTTTGTGTGCTAGACTAGTTTCCCCGGCTGTACTATGAAGTCTTAGAGGTCAGAGACCTCTGTTTTATAGTCTCATCTGGTTTATAGTTTCATATGATCCTGGTAGGGCTGAGTGAACACACCCGTAGGTACTCAGTAAATACTCACTGATGGATTAAGGCCTATGCCCAGAGGAGCAATTTGTCTCAATATTAATTGCTGAAATACAATCTTGGGAAAATGGAGTGAGTATGGCTGGAAGCCATGCTGGCTGAAGAACAACAAAAGAAGGAGTCTTTGGAGGCTTTTATGATTCTTAAGTGACTCATGTTCAGAGATAGCATGGTGGGATGGTGAGTATTGCTGGCTGGACGCAGAAGCTGATAACCTGAGTTCAAATCTTTTCTCTCTTACTTTTCCCATTAACTTAAGCAATTCATTTCACTGCTCTGGGACTCAGTTGCCTCATTTGCAAAATTAGACAGTTGGACTACAAGACCTCTAGGATCCTTTCAACCCTAAATCCTATTATATTACCTATGGTATAGGAACCAGACACTACAATGAAAGTGTGCATTGTCAAGGGAGGATTCTCCACTAGTCTGACCATTTTTTCATAATCCTATAAAAATTGTATCCTATCTAGTAACATTTCTACACTCCCCCCCCAAATCTCTCTATCATTCTGTGCTAATAAAAAAATCTGCAGAGTACATCTTGTTTGCAAAACCAGTATAATTCCATACCAGTCAGAGACATGAGTCTGTGGGATATCTGTTGAGTCCGTAGTGATGGTTCAGAGACAGCTTCGGGGTGTGTGTGTGTGTGTGTGTGTGTGTGTGTTTGGGGTGAGGGTATCTGTATGTATGCTTATATGTGTATATGTGCAGCTGAGCCTGTTGTTTTATTCATTAACAGAGAGATTCTTGCAGCTAAGGATTTACTGGAGGGAAAAATTAAATTGGTCTTTTTGTGGGGGGGTGGGTGAGGAGAAGGAAAAACTAAATCTTCAGCAAAACCATCCCCAAATCATCCAAAGTGAGAGTCACTGATGTGGATGGCAAAGTTGGCTAACGAAGGATAGGCTGAACAAATGTAGGCATCTCTCACAATCCACCAGCTGTGGACCACAGTAGACCAGCAGGCTCAACATAAACAATGTCTCACTTACCCCACCCCTCCATTCTGAACAAACAAAAAAATGAAACCAAAAAAGATTCTACGTTCCTCATCTGAAGAAGTCTTTTCTTCTAGATGTTGGTTTTTTTAAAAAATTTTTTGTTTTGTTTCAACAGCATGATAGGATATTTGGTATTACTGAGAGCCATGCATGTTGCTGTTTGCCCAGATGTTTTAGCTCCCATCATGACTCAAATGCAATCTGTTATTAATGGATCATCTAGATACTAGGACAAGCTGAAACATATCCAGAAGAGGGTAATGAAAATGGTGAATAGGCTTGAAGCCATGTTATTTCAGAAATACTGGAAGAAGAACTTTGGAGGAGAGACATGTGTGACTAGTGTCTTCAAAAAACTGAAAGGAAGAAGGAATAAACTTGTTCTTGGTGGCTCTAGAAAGCTACAAATATGTGGAACTAACAGGGTATAGGCATTGGCTCAGTATAAAGAACATCCTGTCAATTGGATTCTTCCAGAAATGGAGTAGCAGCCTACTTTGGGAGATAGTGAGACCCCTATCACTGGAAATATTCAAGCAGAGGCACCATGACTACATCCAGAAATAACGAATGGGGTTTCCCCCCAGGGATGCTTCCTCACAGTGCTTCTGAAACTTTTTCTAATTGTGATTCCTTCAGTGCTTCTTAAACTGTGGGTCTCAACTCCATGGGGTTGAAGGGCTGTGCCAGGGGCCTAGGAAAGCAAATTTCTATGCTTCCTTCTGGTAACTGCCATCCTTGCACCTTTCTTCCTCTAGATGCAGAGGGTACAGCCACTCCTGGGGCTTGGACCCTCCCTACTTGGTTCATCTGCTCTTGTAGAATTATCTTTGACGTTGAAATCATCCTGAGCTTTCTCTCACCTCCACTGAATTTGATCTAGGTATAATTTTAGCTAGTTATTACCGAGGATAGAGATTTATTAGGGATGTTGAAGGGAGTAGGATTAGATTAAGTGACCTTTAAGGATGCAACGTCTATTCTATCCATGATAAAATATAAGCTCCTTGAAGGCAGACTATTATGAATTCTGAGCAATAATCATGGTGCTTTACACACATCCTGTAGGTGCTTGATGAAGGATACAGAATAGTACTTTGTAAAGATCACTGGACAAGTCACTTAATTCCCCTGGGTGTAAGTTTTCAACATATACTAGCTTCGTGACCCTGGGCAAGTCACTTAACTCTGTTTGCCTCAGTTTCCTCATCTGTAATATGAGCTAGAGAAGGAAATGGCAATCACCCCAGTGTCTTTGCAAAGAAACCTCCCAAAAAGGATCATGGAGAGTTGTATATGATGAAAAAAATGACTGAAAAACAACACATTTCCAAAAAATATAGAATTTGCAAAATTAGGTCATTGCAGTAGATTGCTGCTGGGGTCCTTTCTATTTCTGAGTCTATGATCCTATGACAAGAAGCATATTTATACTATGTGCTAGGCTCTAGTCTAAGAATTTTACAAATGTTATCTCATTTGATCATCACAGCAACCCTGTGAGGTAGGTGCTATTATTATCCCCATTTTACAGATGAGGAAACTGAGGCTGACAGTGATTATGTGACTTGCCCAGGCTCTCACAGCTAGTAAGTGGCTGAAACCCAATTCAAATTCAGGTATTCCTGACCTCAAGTCTTGTGTTTTATCCACTGTGACAGCTAACTGTTTATAAATTAATAAATGCTTCCTGATTGTTAATTAAAGTGCTCCTAGGTGTCTGAGGTCATATTTGAACTCAGGTCTTCCTGACTCTAGGCCTAGTGCTCTATCCACTGAGCCAAACTGGCTGCACATACTAAATCATCATAAATGATCCTCATAAATGCTTGTTGGATTGAATTGAAATTGCCGTTATGTTCTGTATCCTTATGCTGGGTACCACAGGGAGAGATAGAAGAAATATATATCATAATCCCTTCCCTTAAGGAGTTTTACGGTCTAACTGAGAAGACAAGATCACATAAGTCAAATGGAAAAACAAAACAACACAGAGCAAAGAGTTGTGTAATATTTGACATGTTATATACTGTGCAGGTATACATGCTGCAGGAATTCAGAAGAAAGGAACGTCATTGAGGCCTAGTATATCTGGAAAGTTGATATTGAAGAGAGGAGATTTGAGTAGATTCCTGAAGGATAATTGAATTGGTATTGAGAAAATCTAGGCAGAGGGAACGAAGTTACTGGGATGGAAATGAACATGGTGTTTGTGAGAGGCAACTGGCATTCATGGCTTAACCGACTTTTGCAGAGTCCCTGTGAGGATCTGAGGCCCACTATGACACTTTCCAGTCACTTCCATGTCTTGCTTCCTGTCTTCCATCTTTCTCCTTCAATTAGATTTTGGGCTCAGATTGAACCTGGACCCAGATTAGTGAACATTCACCTTGTTTTGCTTAAAATCAATGCTTTCCTCTCTATCCAGAACTCCATATGTGTCACCTTCCTCTGTTATAATAGAAACTGCTTGAGGGCTGAAACTCTTGCCTACTTCTAGCTGTGTCCCCAGCACTTAATAAAGTATCTGGCATATTAGCACTTGAATGCTTTTTGATTCATTAGAACAAAGGAGATGATATGCATGATGGTGCTCTGCAATGGAAAAGTGAGGGATTATTATGAGAGTAGACATATCAGGAGGTGTAACAGAAAAATGGATTGGGAGGGTGTGTGTGTGTGTGTGTGTGTGTGTGTGTGTGTGTGTAAATATGGATCAAATTCCAGATTTTCTGTATGATCTTAGGTGGGCTACTTCTTTGGGAGACTCAGTTTCCCCATCTAAAAAATAAGTGGGGGTAGCTAAGTGGTGCAGTGGATAGAGTTCTGGCCTTGGAGTCAGGAGGATGTGAGTTCAAATCCAGTCTCAGACATGACACTTACTAGCTATGTGACCCTGGGCAAGTCACTTAACCCCAACTGCCTCACCAAAAATGAAAAAAAAAGAAAAAAAAAAGAAAATAAGTGGGTTGCATTAGTTCATTGCTAAGGCTATTGTCAGCTATAGATTTCCATCCTACAATATGGTTGAAGATATATGTGTGTGTGTGTGTGTGTGTGTATCAATAGCCTTAGTAATCATCTAATTCAACATACACACATAATATGTGGTGTGTAGGTATGTGTGTGTGTGTCTATGTTTGTGTGTATATAGTTGGTGTTGACCCTTTAAACCTGACCCCGGACTTTTAATGCCTGTCCTGAAAACCCACCAAATAGTTGTGTGATGAATAGCAAATAGCTGAGAACAGCTTCTGACCAAAAATAGCTCAATGTTTCCAAACATGCTACAGTCAATCTTCTGGGAAACCTAGTGGGAGAATATCCTAGCTGCCAATATTATCCACTTCAGTCCATTTCAATTTGGTCTTTTCAGTCTACTGGTGCTTTTGAGGAACTTGCACTAATCTTTCTTATGGGCAGCTAAGTTTTCCAAATGACCAGTCCTTTGAAGGAGAAACCTGAGGAAGGAGGGCTCTCTTATTTAGTGATATGTCATTCTCTCACCTGATGCTAATCCAAGCATCATCCAACAGCTCTGCTTCTCAAAGGCAGAGGAACTGAATGAATGATGGTTTACTAAGAACACTCTTCCATGGATTTGGTTTTGTCTTCTTTTTGCCATGGGAAAGTGATGTTCAAGTGCTAGGAGGGCTGACATCTTAGAGCCAAGTATAGGCTTTGCCATTGTTAAAATGAGATGATTGGGTTTTGACTTGGTTTTTCGTATATTAGAATTTAAAATGGTTTTAATGGTATATTTTTATCTTTATATCACAGTCTTTTCTGGGGAAAAATAATCGTCTCACCGAATTGCATCTGATTGGGTATGATGTATAGAAGATTCTGTCTCTATCTACAGTGCTATTCTACCTTGAAAGATCTATTCAAACTTCATTGTTGCTCACCTTTCCATTCTTTAACACCTCTGTGAACTCCTGCACTACAAGGTTGGCTATGTCTCCCTGTCCAGTTGTTCCCCACCTCTCCCACCTCTGCCCTCTCCTCTGCCACCTACCTCCGCCTTCCTCCAGGGTGCAGCTGAGATCCATGGGACAGTACCAGTGCTACTTTCAAGGATGTTAATCTGTAATGCTTCTTTACAGGAAGGGTTGTCAATTCACCTGCTGTGTGACTCCTTTCCTTTTTTAGGATAGTCCAGAAGCAATTCTCAGGAATATTAATTCTAAGAGACAGTTGCAAGATAGAATAAAAATTGTACTGAAAACAGACAATGAAGGCTGGGTTATGTTTTTTGTTTTTTAACTTTTCTGTCTTTGCTTATCCCCTCTGAGTCATTCCTCCCCACAACTGCACTGCCATCCTGCCCCCTCCCAGTGAGATTTAATACTAAGATGCCTGACCTCATTTGGTAGAAGCTGATCTGCTAAAGTTTCTACCCAACCACCTCAGGAGTTCATTGCAAGATCCCTGTCTCACTTTCTCCTGTCCTGCCACTGTAGTGGAATGTCATCATGTTGCCAAATCATTTGCTTTCTGCTTATACCCAGCTCCCTTTATTCTTCTGTGGTTTGTTCCCCAACATTCTTTCCTTGCTTTCTCACCAGCATAAAGGCAAGGGGAAAATTCAAAGCCTCTAGTCCATCTATACTCTAGTAGTGATCAGTTTGCTTCTCTTGTCTACTTATCTCCCACACTCTCCTCTCCCCACCAGCAAGTTTCACTCTATTATCCCAATAATCATAATATTGAATTACCAATGAAGTGTAGTAATTTCTTTTTCATTTGAAATATTCATCCACTTCTGCCTCATATCATATTTTTTTCTGGTTATGTCTTTTGCCATTTAGATTTCTTAGCCCACTGGTCCTGTTTTTTTCCCCTAAATGTCTCCAAGGCAATGTTTTTGTTTTTAAGAAAACCAAATCTTTTAAGAAGAAAAAAAGATCTACCAGCCCTATACTCATGGCTTTGTATAGCCCTACCACAGGAAAAGCAAACATTTAATTTATTTGTCATTCATTGCTATCTGAAAGCATTTGTCTTCTTTTTAGTCAGTTTTCATGTTTATACCCTATTTATTTCTCAGAATTTTTTTTTGTTTTGTTTTTTGCTTTTAGGCAATTGGCGTTAAGTGACTTGCCCAGAGTCACACAGCTAGTAAGTGTTAAGTGTTTGGTCTGAGGCCAGATTTGAACTCAAGTCCTCCTGACTTCAGGGACAGTGCTCTATCCATTGAGCCGCCAAGTTGCCCCTTTATTTCTCAGAATTTTTGATGGAATGATTAGATTTCTTTTCTTTTACTGAATACCTAATTATATATTTTTTGATGATTAGGCACAGCTTTGTGAGATATGCTACCTTTTAATGTCAGTGGATTTTCTTTGATATTTGGAGTATTGTGTCTTTGTATTTCCTTTTATGCCTTATAAACAGGATTATAAATAATCTTTGCCTTGATGCCTTCCAAATTTGTTCTTTAAACTTGTAGTTCAGCTATGATGTTTCTTGGTGAGTTCATCTTGGGGTTTCTTTTTGTAGATGTTACATGAATTCTGTCATGTCCTTTTTCAGAGAATCTCCAAAATATTGTTTCCTAAGAAGAAATTCTGTCCTTATTTCTTCCATATTTTTGCATAATTCTGTAATTGGTCTTTGGAAAAACTCCGGAGATTCTTAGAAGTGTTTCTTGCCATTTAATGGAGTCTTTCAGAAATTGTTGTAACATTTTTAACTTTATTTTTTTCATGTGAATTTGACTTAGTTTCCTTTACTATAAATTACTTGACTCTTTTCTTTGAATACCTATTCTTTTCTCTTCCCCAGGGAGATTTTCTTTATCTCTATCAATTATTGTTCTCTTTTCCTAAAACGTCCTTGCTTTAAACAGGTTTATCACCCATTCTTTCCCTTCTGAAGGCTCAGAGCTATCTTAATCTTCCTTCACCCTTTGCTACACATTCTTTATTCTCTCAGATTTCTGAAAATGGATGATTTTATGGTCCTCAAGAGGTGAGCATCACCAATTTGAACGCTGATATAGGGAGACCCCGAGAAGTCCCTGCAGCAGGTCTTATTATTGACTTTACCCTGTCTCATTCTTCTGGGCTCAGTCCTTTCCTGAGACTATCTCTGTTCCTAGCCTGAACCTGAGGGATTTATCATGATGAGACTAAGAAAAAATTTCCTAGTACATAGCTGAAGGGAGGGTTCTGTGAAGCATTTTTAGTGGGTTCTCTTGCCACCTTTCTCTTACTGCTTCTGTTGGCTGACTTTTGGGCTGTATTAAATGTGAGTAATCAACATTGCACTTCTGGTCTCCTCCCTTTTCCACATTCTTGTCCCTTGAGCTCTATAGTACTTTAAAGATGGCCTCTTTCCTTCTTCTTAAGCCTTAGGGCTGGTTTGATTCATGGTACTCACATTGTTCTAGGAGTAAAAACCCTCTGGGACTCTGTAATATGGCCAAGTGTCTCATTAAAAGTCAGTGCCTAAAGCTATAGTACCTATGAGAACTGCCAGGATGCCTTAAGCTTATATGATCATGGACTATGGAAAACTGAGAAGATGCTAGATTGGAAGACCTAGGAATGATGAACTGGTGATTTAGTCTTCAGGATTTTTTGTTTTTGTTTTGTTAATAATGATCTTGTAGTTGGATGTGGTAGTACATATTTATAATCCTAGTTATTAGGGAGGCTGAGCTGTAGTGGGTGAAGTTGATTGGGTCACTATGCTAAGTTTGTTATTAATATGGTAAGCTTCTGGGAATGTGGAGAGTCTCACCAGATTGCTTAGGTCAGAAATAGAGTAGGTCAAAGCTCCCATGCTGGTCAGAGTGGAATTGGGTCTTTGAGTAGCCCTGCACTTCTAGCTTGGGTAAGATAGGAAGACTCAATTTAAAAAATTAGTTTTTTTCCCCCAACTCAATTTTCTTCTTCCTGCATTGTTTTTTTTTCCCTTTCCCCCTGCATTTTGGAGGTCTCTATTTATTTATTTGAAATGGTAGGAGAAGTAGTGCCACTAGGTGGACTGTCACTGTGCCATCTTCCCAGAATATCTCAACTTTTTATCTTGTTAATTTTATTCTGATTGTTTTTGCTCATTCAATCTTTCTCTTACCACTGGCAAATGAAGCAGGTGGGCAATATAATTGACATTTTTCAGCAGAAAAACTATGCCATAAAGGAATAGGAAATTTCCCCCAAAGGACAGCAGGACAAGAATAATTAGATAAATATAAAGAATAATTAAATAGAAAAAGAATCCAACTTCAGTAGTCCCTCCCTTTCATTAGGCAAATACCACATTTGCTTCCTATGTGTGCAATCTGATAAATAACTTACCTGTGTCTGCTCTTCTTGGGCCAGCACTCTGAGACTTTTTTTGTCCTTTATTTTCTATCCTAAAGTAGGATTATTAAACATTAGAATGTTAGACCCTGAAGGGCCCATAGGGACAACCTGTTCTAGACACTACATTTTCTAAATAAGGAACCAGAGTCTCACAAACAAGAAATTATTTGCTGAGTTCACAAAGTTAGTAAGTCAAGCTTGAATTTGAAACCATGTTTCTTGTTTCCTACCACAGAACTCTTAGCTCCATAATATTAGGGTTGTAGAAACATAATTTTAGAGCTGAAAAAGATCATTGACTTGGAGTTGGAAAGGAACTTGGAAGCCTTCTAGTCCATTCTAATTTTAGAGATGAAGAAAAGGGTCATAGAGGTTAAAGTGACTTGCCTAAATTTCTATAGATGGGAAGTGGTAGAGCCAGCATTCAAATCTAGGCTTTCTGACTTCAAATATAGCTTTCTTTCCAATCAATCAGTCAGTATTTATTAACCACCTACTATGTGCCAGGTATTGTGGAATACAATAAGCTCTGGGGATACAAAAAGAGGCAAATGATAATTCCTGCCCTCATGAAGCTTGCCATCTAATGGGGGAGACAACATGCAAACAAATATATACAAAAGCTATATATATATAGGATAAATAGGAGATAATTAACAGAGGGAAGACACTAGAATTAGGAGGGTTCAGGAAAGGTTTCCTGTAGAAGGTGGGATTTTAGTTGGAACTTAAAGGAAGCCAGAGAGATCAGTAGTCAAAACAGAGCAGAAGGAGCTTTCCAGGCATGGAGAACAGCCAGAAAAAAATGCCCAGAGATGAGAAATGGAATCTCTTGTTCAAGGAAGGGCCAGGAGGCCAGTTTCATTGGGTCAAAGAGTATATGTCAGAAAGTAATATGTAAGAAGACTGGAAAAGTAGGAGGTTTCATTCATCCATCAATTCATTCATTCATTCATTCATTCATTCATTCATATTTGTTCGGTTGTTTTTAAAAGAGAATTGATCAGGAGAAAAGAAATAATAAAGCCTCTACCTTGTGGGACTTAAGTAGGGCACCACACTGCCTCTCTATTATTGTTTGCCTTGGGGGCCTATGACTGCTGCCTTCTATGGTGACGATTATATAATCTTATGTTGGTATGTTAATAGGCAAAGGCTAACTCTCTAAACCTGCATTTTAACAGGAATCTTTTGGGCATAGGACCTTTACCGAAAGAATTTAAGATTTCAAAAGCAGTGGTATCTGAATGAGGAGAGGTTTTGGAGAGTCAGAATGATTGTAATCAATCAATGAGCATTTATAAAGTGCTTACTATGTGCTAGGAATTGTGCCAAGGACTGAGGATATAAGAATAAAAGGAAAGAAAAAGAAAAGAAGAAGAAGAAAAGACAGTCCACTTTCTAGGACTTGAAATTCAAATTGGGGCAATGTCACATACACATGTAGGCATGTACTAAACATGTACAATTAAGGCCTTTCCTCTCACCTGAGAGGAGGTAGGAAGAAAGACCTCCTACAAATGATGGAAGCTTAACTCTTCTTAAAAGAAACCAGAAACTAGTACAAAGGCACCAAGATGGGAGGTGGACCCTTGTGTGTAACAGCTCAAAGGCTGTAGATCCCTGAGGATATAAGAAGAGATCAAGTTATATAAAGCATTACATGCAAGAAAAAGGTTTATATTTAGTTCTATAGGTATATAGACCATTGGTATTTATTGAGTAGGGAGGTGACATGGTCAGATCTGCATTTGAAGAAAATTACTTTGATGACCAGTGTGGAGACTAGCTTGGAGTTTAGAATAAAATCAGAGATTTGGAGTCGGGAGAGAAGCTCATTATTTCATTCAATAAACATTTGTTAAGTACTCACCATATGCCAGGGAGAAGCAGCTAGGTAGTGCAGTGGATAGAGCACTGGGCTTGGAATCAGAAAGACTCATCTCTATGAGTTCAAATTTGTCCTTAGACACTTACTAGCTGTGTGACCCTGGGCAAGTCACTTCACTCTGTTTGCCTCAGTTCTTCATCTATAAAATGAGCTGGAGAAGGAAATGGCAAACTACTCCAGTGAATTTGCCAAGAAAATCCCAAATGGGGCCATGAAGAGTAGGACACAACTGAAAATGACTCAACAACAATATCCTTTTCAAAATGACTGAGGAATTTGTACATTATGGGATATCTCAACATAAATATTAATATTTATTCTATTTATTTATTATTTATTTATAAATATTAATTTTATATTTTATTCTCTTGCTTCCTTCACCTCTATCATTTATTTAAACTTGGCAAATGGTATTAATGAGTTGTCCCCTCAATGATTTTGATGATATTTCCTTGTTTATGAAATTGCCTCATGCTGTTCATTTCTTACAGAGTTTTCTGAGCTACAGGTGAGCTGTGAAATAGGTATGGAAGCCTTGTGGTACTCTAAGCACACCAAGAGAACTATTACTGGGGTTCAGACCAACAGGCTTGCACACATAAGCATAAATCAACAGATTAAGCAGGGCTGCTAGATCTGCAACAGGCATTCAAAACTCTAGTTTCCTAACATAGATTAATATATGATCTGCTTCTCCCTCTCTTCTACTAAAACCTCCCCAAATTAGACGTTTTCATAGGTTACGTATGAAGAGTAGAGCCTAATCACATTAACATATCCCAAAACAAACACTAATCATGAAAGAAAGGAAATAAAATCCAATTCTACCCACTGTTAAATGTTTGTGTGTGTGTGTGTGTTGAGGCATTTCCCTGAGTTTCAGGCCAATGAGTACTTTTCAAACTATAACCATGGTGATTCATGTCCTAAAAAGACCCCAAAGAAAGGCCAAAGTGTCAGTTACTCACCTTGGGGTTTGGAGGTTATCATTTGGAATGGCTTAAGTCATGTTCCATCATTAGCCCTAGGGATGTTCTGAAAGATTGGTATTCACTTGAGATGAGGCCTTGCAAATTGGAGGTGGTCGTGGGCAAAGTTTGCACTCAACATATGTCTGTAATGAGCCATCTGTGCTGGAGGTTCTGCTTTAATTGGTATCTCCCTCTTCTGTCTCCTGCTCCCCCAGAAAGGAAAAGCATGTTCAGCCATTTTATTTGGAAATTTCTCTGAAGTCTTTTGCTCAATTGTTCTCTTAAGAAAATAAAACCTGAACCTTGTGGGATTTAAGTAACTCAGAGTATTTGACACTTGGCATTTTTCAGTGTCCTTGAAAAGAATCAAAGCATGCTTGGGGTGGAAAGGACTTATTAGGTTTGGCTCACAAGCTCTGCAGAAGCAGTCCAGGTGGTTTGCAATATTTCCCATGATTTTTATTGAGGGATCATGAATAATTTGTAGAGGATAGAAAAGTAAGAAATTCAGAATTAAAATCTACATGCAATTCAAATCACTTTAATACTGTAGCCAGGAGCTATGGTTTCATTTTCTTTGAAAGTCTTCTATACTAAAGAAAATATCAGAGTGGTTTGCTATTTCTTTCTCCAGTTCATTTTACAGATAAGTCACTGAAGCAAACAGGGTTAAGTGAATTGCCCAGGATCATACAGCCAATAAGTATCTGAGGCTGGATTTGAACTCATGAAGAGGAGTCTTTCTGATTCCAAGCCCAGTGTTCTATCCATTGTGCTGCCTAGCTGCCCTACTAAAGAAAATATAGCCCATCTCAGGAAGATGTTACTGATACACTGTTGGTGAAACAGTGCTTGGGTTTCCTACTTATGGGGACAAATTTGTGACTCCTTCCAATGGGAAGATCTTTCATCCCATCTACCCCGTGGCATTACTTTTGAATTTTGAGGCACAGAAGTTGGACCTGAAAACCCCACTCCCAACCCCAACTCTGCCAATGTGACCATGGGCAAGTCATTTAATTTATTTGGGTTCCATTTCCTCATCTGTAAAATGAAGGCTCAGATTATTTGTAACTCTAAACATATGGCTGTTGGTCCTATGTTAAAAATGCCACATGGAATTTTTAATATGAGCAAAAGTAGCTATTTGAAGCCAAGCATTATTTACAGTGGAGAAATTTGAGAGGTATTAAGTATGGATGTGGACTTGTGGGTAAAGTCTGTCACTGGGGAATAGAGTTTTTCTCTTCATGATGCTAGCTAGTCTATAGGAGATTCAACCTTATGACCTTGGCCTTATTAACACCATAACTACTAAAATACTCATAGTAGATGGAGTCATACTCTTTTTCCAGCACAACCTCAGCAAAACAGATTTTACTGTTTTGTAAAACATCCTGGATTATAATTGGTACCCAACTTAAAAGGGAAATTAGACTATTCACTAGACAGTAGGAGTCCCTGGGAACTAGACCTAAATAAAGGATTTTGACCATGAGATAGGTCAGGAAAAAAAATGAAAACTAACCTATGGGATAAGAGGCCTTCCAAAATATGTATGTGGGTAGTTCCCTATGGAATCTAAGATAGTGTAAAAATTAATAACACAATTGGAAAATATCCTTTTCTTTAGAAAAAAGTAAATCTTTTCCTACATATTAATAGAAGTAATGATAAGAGGGGTTATTGTTGTCAGTTCTATGAAACATGTTTTAGAAGGGACATTGGCAAGCAGAAATATATACAGAGGAAGGCAATTGAAATCAGGAGAGTGATGATGATTGGAACATGGTATAGGAGGATAAGTCGAAAGGACTTGGGAAGGACAATGTGATGTGATGGAAAGAATATCAGAATAAACTCAGAGAATCTGGATTCTAGTTCTGAGTCTGACACTTACTACCTGTGTGACCTTGGGCCATTGTAACCTGTGACTCTCTGGGCTTTAGTTTTCTCATCTAAACACGAGGGGACATTATTAGATGATCTTTTGGGCCTATTACTGCTCTGAATCTATGATGCTAAGAAGAGACAGAACTGGACCATTTGAGAAGTTATAGGGAGGTTAATCTAAGGCCTTTTTATAGCAACCAGAGCTATCCAAACACAGAAAAGACCATTTTTTGAGGTAGTGAAATTTCCATCATCAGAAGGCTTAAGAGGAGGTAGATGATCCCTTATTCGGAAGGCTATGGAAGTGTTTTCTGTATGCATGAGATGATAAGTGGGACTTAATGTCTTCTAACATTCTTTCACTGCTGGGATTCTGTGAGTGTGGGTCCATAGCTGTCACAGCAAGACATGTTCCTACTCATTTGGACACAGATCATTAACGTGTGACTGAATTAGAAATCCATTTCTAAAACTCAATGTTAACGCTTCTTTCTTAGAGTACCAGATTCCAATCAATAAAGAATTCCCTTCTTAGAAGGTGGAATTTGTGTAAGTACAGAATCTGAAGGCTAGACCTTAGCAGCATCTACTACAAACCATACAGAAAAAGAATCCCTTACTGTAACATACTTGTCAAGTGAATAATTGACTCATCCAACCTCTGCTCCAGAACATCAAAGGAGATGGAATCCACCTCCTCTCAAGAAATTAGCAACAATAACAAGCATTTATATAGCGTTTAATACTTACAAATCACTTTATCCCCTCTACCAATATGTATTCTAAACCAAAATATCATCTAATTTGACCCTCATTACAACTGTGGAAGGTAGGTGTTATTATTATGCCCATTTTACAGATAAGAAAAACAGAGGCAGACAAAGGTTACGTGACATGTCCAGGGTTATACAGCTATTAAGTGTCTGAGGTGAGATTTGAACTCAGGTCTTTTTGACTACAGGCTCAGCACTGTATCCATTGAACCACTCTGTCCTTTTTGTTAGGCTACAATTGTTAGGAAGTTTTTCCTGACATTGAGGCTTTTGTAAAATATATGTTTCTATCTGTCTATTATCTTATTTTTTCCAATTTCATCTAAAGACAATTATTAACATCCGTTTAAAATTTCAGGTTCCAAACTTTTCTCCCCCCTGCATCTTCTCTCTTCCTAAAACAGTAAGCAACTTGATATAGGTTGTATATATGCAATCATGCAAAACATATTTCCATATTAGTTATGTTATGAAAGAAGAAATAGACCAAAAGTAAAAAAAAAACCACTTAAAAATAAAGTAAAAATAGTATACTCATATCTGCATTCACATTCCACTAGTTCTTTCTTTGGACATGGACAACATTTTCCATTGTTGTCTTGGATCATTGTATTGTTAAGAAGACCTAATCATTCATAGTTGATTATCGCACAATGTTGCTATTACTGTGTACAATGTTCTCCTGGTTCTGCTCATTTCACTTTACATCAGTTTGTGTAAATCTTTCCAGGGTTTTGGAAATTCTGAGGCTCTTCCCTTCCCAGACTGATTCTTTTGTGAAGGCAAACTAGGCCACCTTTGCCTCAATTCTTACCTAGCCTTTAACTACTAAATGAGCATTGCCTCAGATAAACTGAGAACTGGGAAAGACCTTAGCTTAAAAAGGCCAAAACCTCCCATTGCATTGGGGGCCATCACCAGTTGTCCTGACCTATATCTTGCCACTGGACCCCAATGACTCTGGGTGAGAGAGTGAGGCTGATGTTTTTTCACAGATTTGCTTCACTGAAATTCAATTCACTTGCAAAGTCAAGACATCACCTTCCTGATTGGTCCTCTTTAAGAATCAAGGAAGAAGAACAAGAATGAAATTCACCTGCTCATCATTTCTTACAGCACAATCGTATTCCATTACATTCATATACCACAACTTGTTCAGTCATTCCCCAATTGATGGACTTCCCCTCAATTTCCAATTCTTTGCCACAACAAAAAGAGCTGCTATAAATATTTTTGTGTGTATTGGTCCTTCCACCCCCTTTTTTATCTCTTTGGGATACAGACCTAGTAGTGATATTCCTGGGTGAAATAGTATGTACAGATTTATAGCCCTTTGAACATAGTTCCAAATTGCTCTCCAGAATGGTTGGATCAGTTCACAATTCCACCAATAGTATGTTAGTGCCCCAATTTTTCCAAATCCTGTCCAACTTTTATCATTTTCCTTTTTCTGTCATATTAGTCAATCTGGTATGTATGAGGTGGTACCTCAAAGTTGTTCCAATTTGCATTTCTTTAATCAATAATGATTTGGAGCATTTTTTCATATGACTATAGATACCTTTGATTTCTACATCTGGAAACTGTTTATATCCTTTGACCATTTATCAATTGAAGAATGACTTATGTTCTTATAAATTTGACTCAGTTTTCCATATATTTAAGAAATGAGGCTTTTATCAGAGATACTTAACGTAAAAATTGTTTCTCAATTTTGTATTTTCCTTATAATTTTGATTGCATTGGCTTTATTAGTTCAAATCTTTTAAAATTAAATATAATCAAAATTATCCACTTGACACTGAGTTTTTTTTTAAACTTATTTTAGACTCAAACACCAGAACACAAATATAGAATAAAGAAAAAAATACATACCATAAACTTATACATTGGAACTTAAATACAAAGTAAGAAGAGGAAAAAAAAAAGTCATGGGTATAAGAGAGTATAAGAAAGGATTCAAAATATGTAATAGTAAATTTTCATTTTAAGAAATTCTGTATGATAAATACTACATGTTTTGTTGAGAGCTGTCCATCTTTTGTTTCTTTGTAGATTTTGTGTTCTCTCCTATGCACTTTTTACTTCTTTTTTTTCACCCTTCCTCTCTGCCCCCTCCCCAAAGGCTACAATTATATGTAGATATACACATATACATATATACACATATAGACATACTTACTTAGACATATACTTTCCCTAACAAGTTCTACTCTTGATCTTTGTTTTTCTGTTTGTGAAAATCTCTTGTTTCCTATCCCTCCTGACTCCTCTACTTTACTTCTACTACCTTTCCCTCTTCTTTCTTAGCCTAACCCCCTTCAAGAATCCCTCCTTTATCCTCCCATTCCCATAAATCTGAACACCCTTCTATAGTGCTCTATAATCTATTCCCTCATTCTCCCCTATAGAGATCCCTCCTTTGTCCTCTCCACCCTCTCTATTCCCTTACCATTTCATTTCTTCTGAATTTTGAAGACTTTTATACTTGTCTAGATATATATGCATTGTTCCCTCTTAAACACATTCCTAATGGAAATAGGTTTCCAGAGAAACCAGCTCTCCTCCCACAACTAGTTCCTCTATATTGATTCTTCCTCTTGCACCTGATTTGTATAAAATAATGACTCTTTTTAGCTGTTCCTAGATGGGTTTACTTTTTAAAATCATTATCCTCAGGTCTACCCCAATTTCTTATGGACTACCCAATTACTAATGAAAATCTTAGACATGCATTTTACATTTTACATATATAAAAAGCAAATGGTCTGTCCTTATTGAATCCCTTGTAATTGGTCTTCAGTATGTATCTTGTTTCTCTTGGCTCTTGTATGTCAAATCTTCTATTAAGTTCAGTTTTTTTTAACAAA
This sequence comes from Phascolarctos cinereus, assembly GCF_003287225.1. Taxonomy (NCBI): domain Eukaryota; kingdom Metazoa; phylum Chordata; class Mammalia; order Diprotodontia; family Phascolarctidae; genus Phascolarctos; species Phascolarctos cinereus. The sequence goes on along the minus strand of NW_027555736.1, from coordinate 99,525,767 downwards.
GGCTTGAAAGTTTGACAGTTGATCAAATGTCCATTTGTTTTAATTTAGGTTCATGCTTAACTTTGTTGGTATGATATTTTTGTCTAGATCACCAGTTCTTTTGCTGTTCTATATATAGTGTTCCAAGATCTGTAGTCCTTTAATGTCTTTACTTCTAGATCTTGCATGATTCTAATTATGGCACCATCATATTTAAATTGATTTTTTTATTGTTTGCTTTTAATATTTTATCCTTGAGCTGAGGGTTTAAGAATTTGACTATAATATTCCTATGAATTTTCCTCCTAGGATCTCTTTCAAGTGGTGATCAATGGATTTTTTTCTATTTCTACTCCCCCCTCCCCCTTGTTCTACTGCTTCAGGACAATTTTTGTATCAATATTCTTTTTTTATCATAGCTTTCAGGTAGTCTGATTATTCTTATGTTTTCTATTCTTGATCTGTGTCCAGATCAGCTGTTTTTCTTATAAGCTGTTTCACTTTCTCTTCTATTTTTTCATTCTTCATATTTTGTTTAATTATGTCTTGATTTCTTATAACTTTTCTGGCTTCACCTTGCCCAATCCTAATTTTCAAGCTCTCATTTTCTTCCTTAAATTCTGGATCTTCTTTTCTAACTGGTTGACTTTCTTTTCATAATCTCATTTTTCTTGGATTATTCTTATTTTTAAAAAATTTCCTTCATCTCTCTCATTTGATTTTTAAAGTCTCTTTTAAGTTCTTCTATGAGTGGGTGACCATTTGTTGGAGTAGAAGAGGGTTTCTTTGCTTCAATATCCTCCTCTGAAGATGAACCCCAGTCTTCTCTATTCCCATAATAACTCACTATGGTTGGATTCTTTCTTCTTTGCCTATACATTTTTTGTAATAATAGCTTAATTTTTGTAATCACTTCTAGCCCTAGGGTGTGGGGGATGGGCTTCTTGCCCCAGATCTTCAGTTCTTCCCTCTAGCCTGGAACCAAAGCTAAACCTCCAGCCTCTTGTATTCTGTCCCACTACTTCTGCACTCACTGGGTGTGTGCTGGTTCCTTCTCACCCCCACCATTCTCCACTGCACAGCTGGGTCTTGCCAGCAGAAGTTCCCTTGATCTTCCATGGCTCAGACACCCAACTCCACTCACTATTTTCTATTCCCATCCACCTCAAGTTCTACCACTGCTGAGAACCTTATGCTACTCTGTCCTCCACTTCCATTTTGCTTTCTGCCACCTACCCTTATTCTGTTAACCAGCTGGGTGGCAAGATTGATTTCTCTGCTTCACTCTGCCTGTTAGAATTCCAGCTCTTTACAGGATTTTTCTATTGTGCTTTCTATTTTCACAAAGCCTTTCCTGACTCCTTCCCCCAATGACTTTTTTTTCCTAGAAAGGCTTCAACTCCAAATTACATGGGTTTGTACAGAAGAGAAGACTGCTGGACAAGGACACTGTTGGCTATCTAGATATCCTCCTCAGTAGCAAGGGGAGCTGTGCTCCATGCCACAACTTGGATGTTGACTTGATTTTTCTTTTTCTACTAGGTGGAAACCACATGTTCTTTGTCAAAAGCCTAGCAGCAGATAAGTCAAAGAAATCTTTTAACCAATTGAAGGTAAGGCAGATATTTGTTATTGAAAAATTCCAATTTCCCTTTTAATTATTAATTCCCTAACTGCCATCCTCACACTGTGAGGGGACCTAAAGGTTCCCCAATGCTTAACACAAGGTTTGGCATTACAAACACATAAGTTAAAGACAGAGAAAACAATCAACAAGCAATTAAAACACAGTGTCTGGAACATATTATTAACTTAATAAATGCTCCTTAATTTGTTGACTTTATGGGCACTGTGCTAAATGCTGGAGGTACAATGAAAAGCAAAAATTGTCCCTGCCCTCAAGGACTTTATATTCTAATGAGGGAGACAATGTGTGAATAGAGATACATATAAAGATATAGAGTAGACAGATGGTGACTTTAAAGGGGAAACTTCTAGCAACTGAGGTTGTGGTGAGTGAGATTAGGAAAGGTCTCCTTCAAGAGGCAGCTTCTTTTGAGCTGAATTTTCAAGTCAATCTAAAAGTTAGAAATTATGCCATTTTTAAACTTTTTTCAATCAAAATTATAAATACTATGTCTGAACTCTCACCAGATGTTTATTTTAAAGTCCGTACTAATGAGATTTTACAGTATTTCGTATTTATGCTCTTTGACCATTAGATCATATACACTATGGTCAAAGAGATAAGACCCAATCCTCAGCTTCCCAGGTAGGTGAATTTAAAATGCTTCTTGATGTGTTGTATCTAATAGATGCCTGGTTTCATTTTCTAAAGATGTATTATCCAGTAGGAATGCCAGACCCTGAGACAAACTAGATTAAGACACAAGTCTGCAAATGGCAAAGTTTAAATAAGTATATAAAATCTATCTCACCACGTAAGAGTACCTAAAACCTTACCATTACTTCCCAACAATGGTTTCTAGAGAACTCCTTGATGAAAGTCAGTGCAACAAAGTCTCCATTCCCCCTTCCCACAGAGTGGAAAATTACCAAAATGATTGGGGATGGGAGAGTGCAGGATTTAGAGGAAATACAGTATATTCTATTTGGAAATGAAGCTGAACACAATTAATTTACGTAAACAAATCGGGTCTCCTTGGTATTATAATTAATTCTTATGTTGTAAATTGCTGTTTATTGCCCCTGCAGGCTTCCTTTGTAGAATTAATTTTCTATGGAACTTGATCAGCTTCATTGAAGGCCATGTTTTGTGTACTGGTCTCAGTCTGCCTAAATAGATCATAAGTCATTTAAAGGAACGGACCAGGTCCAACCCAATCCACTCCAAAAAAAAGTATTTATTAAGTACCTACTAAGGGCAAGACACCATTCTCAGTGCCAGGAAGTAGAGACAAAATGGAAAAAAAAAACAATCTCTGCTCTCGAAAACTTACATTCTTACATTGCTTTGTATTTCTTTGGCCCAGAGCCCAACAAAAGGAGGCACATATAATAAATAGGCTTTTAATATTATGTGCTCAGTTATAATGAAGATCCTAACAAACCAAAACACATCTGGAGACCAAGCAGGCTGATAGCGGATCTTGAAATGAGGTCAGAGAAACAATTGAAGGAATTAGATGATCATCTATCAAGATATCATATCAGGAATTTATAAATTGGGTAGGTGACCTAAGTTCCCTTCCAACTCTAATATTTTACAACTAAAATTCAAAAGAGAAGAAAACTAAGCTTACCTTCTCATAGAAATACGTTCCTCTTGATTTCTCACTTCTGTTACCCAGTCTACCATGCTTAAAGTTTTGTTGTTACCAGATATTTTCATTACCTATCTTTATGTATGATTTCATATTACATATTTATTATGATATATTATTTTGTATTTATTTATAAACGTGATGTATGTCAAACCTTATGATTTTTACTATTTAAGAATTAGCTCCTGAGTGACTTTCTTATACCCGAGAGTTAAGTGTCTGTGTCTTCTATATGATTATCTTTGCAAAGTCAGTGAGCAAGGGAACACTGATTCTGAGTGCTGGGAGGCATCTCCCTTACCATCCCCCTAAATCACTTTACATTTACTGTGTATTTTATATTTATTTGTCTGTATATATGTTGTTTCCTTAAAAAGAATATAAGGTTTTTGAGGGCAGGAACTAGTTTATTTTTATTTATGAGTCTTTAGTACCTAGCTTAATGCAGAGAATGCTTGATGTTTGAACGAATGGATCTCTGTCTAGCAAAGATTTAGTCTCCTCTTACTTTTTACCCCTTAAATCCCCAGGGACTTCAGTGGGAGGCAATGACTAAAGGAAAGGAGGGAAATAAGGATTTGTTAAGCACCTACTCTGTCTCATACACTCTGCTAAGCACCTACAAATATTTTCTCTTATAACTCTGAGGTAGTGCTATTAATATCCCCATTTTATAGATGAAGAAAATGAGGCAAACAGAGATTGAAGTTACCTGCCCATAGTCACACAGCTAATAAGCCTCTGAGGTTCCATTTGGACTCAGGTCTTCCGTACTGCAAGCCCAGTGCTCTTTACACTATGGAATCTGACTGTGGTAAGAGTGCTGGTCCCTGACCAATCCTGGGCCAGGCTCTGCCATCACTAGCTCTTTTATCTTTAGACAGCATAGTCTCTAAGGTTTAGCTCTGATGTTCTGTGAGTCTATAGTAGGATAGGTCCCAGAACTATATTTTTATACTCCAGAACCATAGAGTTTGTTGTGGACTGATGGAAGCAGAAAAGGTCAAGAGACCTGAGTTTGAATACCTACTCACTGTGTGCCTATTGAGAGATACTCATTCATTCATTTGTTCATTCATTCATTCATTCATTCCTTCACTCCTCAGAACTCAATTAAGTACCTAATATGTTCCTTCCAGACCCTGTACTAGGTTGTGAGGTTATAAAGACAAAATCAAAACTGGTCCCTGCCTTCATGGGGGTTCCATTTCATTGAGTGGTGGGGGTATGTGGATACCCGCATGCAGCTAGGTCCCAATTAGTGGGAACAGTGAGTTCCATGAAGTGGTCATATCTTCAAATTCATGATACTTGAAGTTATAAATATGCAAATTATGGTCATTGGTTCCATTTCAGTGGAAATATGCAGTGTGAATTTGAGCAATGTGACAGCTTCACTGGATCATTATTTGTGCTAACCATAGCCTAGCTGTATGGAGATTGGCAAGTAAAAAAATTTTAAAAAAATAAAAGAAAGTTACATGGGAAGGGGGGTTAGCATGAGAAAGGCTTCACATAGAAGATGACATCTGAGCTGAATCATGAAGGGAGCCAGGGATTCAGAGGCAGAGTGGAGGTGGTCAGGGAGAGTCTGTGCCGAGGAATGGAGACTGGGGCTGAAATGTCAGGTATAGGGACTAGCAAGTGGATTCTTTGGGCCGAAATGCATAGCATGTAGAGCAGAATCATGTGCAATAAACTTGAGAAGGTAGACTGCAGCTAGATCATGTGGGGATTGAACAGAGAGGTTTATATTTGATCCTAGAAGCCATAGAGATCCACTGGAGCTTTTTGAGTAGAGGACTGGCTTGGTCAGATATGTGCTTTGGGAACATCAATATGGCAGCTCTATGTATAATACTTTGGAGATGGAGAAAGATTAGGCCTCAGGTTTTTCATATGTAGAATGGAGATAAAGTCGCTCACACTGCCTATGTCCCAAGGTGGTTGAGATGAAAGCACTTTGCCAACCTTAAAGTGCTATCTAAATGTGAGCTATTTCTATTTGTGGCAGGGAAGGAAGGGGATTCACTACCTTCCCCCCACACCCCAAACCATTTCTGGCTATATTCCTATAATTGTAGGCTGCTTTACTGCACTCTCAGCCATTCACCTACCAATGTGCAGGTCAATATCATATTGATTTTTCTCATTTCCCTGGGGCACAAACATTTTATTTACCTCAACTCTGTTCGAATCTTGTAAGCTGGACTCCTAGAGTCCCTCACCTAAGAGGCAGTGAACATAAGGGTCCCTCTCACATTGTCTGCAAAATGAAGGTTAGGCAAATGAGCTCTCTGCCCATTATTTAAAGATGAAATGATTAGAAAGTCCTATTCATTGCTCTCATTCATCACAGCCTAGTTGTGTCCACATTGAATTATGTACCTTGAATGAATTTTTAAGCAAAATGAAACTTCACCCCTGCCTATACTGTGTTTTCCATAAGTCAGAGCAAATAATCTTATTTCCCTGAATGTTGCCATTAGAGCAAGATTGATATTTACCCAGGGATGATGCTCCTGAAGGAGAAACCCAGTGAGGAGTTTTAACAGCAGGCAGAATCCTCCACACTACTGAAATGTGATTTGCAGTGGAGGGCTGTTTGGACTTCGGACAAATAAGAAAGATAAATGAGATGACTCCTGGTGGTTTTCTGTAATGTCATTACTGCTGGGGAATGGATCTCCTCTCTTTTTGTCTCTCACCCTCTCTATGTGTGAATGAGATAATTACAAAGCTTTCCGGGACAGAAGATCAAGCTGGTTATGCCATTATTTTGGCAGATACGTGTGTGTGCACATACACATACACACTCATAAACATAGGCAGTCACATTTTACCCCCTAAATGCTGTGTGTCCCCCCCCCATAGTCTAGGAAAGGGCAAATTAGGCAAAAGAAAGTAATTTTCTCCACTGCAGTTATCTCTGCTTCTCTCCAACTCCGTAACATGTATGTGAATATATTTAGAATAGTCAGCTTGTCTGAAAATTAGAAAGAAAACACAGCTTAGGAGAACTCAGAGCTCTTTGTATTCCTTCCATAAGAACAAAAATATTAACCTACCATATGCAAAACACTCTTCCAAGTACTAAGGATGCACATAAATATGAATAAGAAACTCTCTCTTTCCTCAACATTCTAGTTGGGGGGGATAAACTACATATAGAAATAACTGTAATATAGAATAGAACATATTAAGTATATAAGAAAAGTAAAACAGACCATTTTAGATTATGGTAGATTAGGGAGGCATTCCTTTAGGAGATTGTTTTTAAGGTGTATGTTGAAGGGTGGGTTGGATTTCAATAGGTAAAGATGGTGGGAGAGGGTAGCCCTTTATTATCAAGGCAGCTGATGGGAAGTGCAATTATTTGCAGCTTAAGAAGGGATTAAAGGAAAGTAGGAGACAATTACAAGTGAAAGGTGGTTATCATACTGAATTGAATATCATCATGAGCAGTTGGAGCTTTGCTGGATCACTGTGACTCAGGTAAGGAATGGTCTGCTTGGACAAGATTTAGGAGTTTTGCTACTACTGGATGTGGTGAATTTATCCCCTCTTCACTTTCTCTGCCTCCTCTGCCTCATCCTACCTGATGAACTGGAATCACTTACTATTAAATCTTATTGATTTGTTCTGCTTTTATAATGAGTTTTGTCTCCAAATAAAGATAAGCTGACTTTTATTGTATTCTGAGTGTTTGTTATAGATGGGTGACCACACTATCAGAAAGGACAAAGGAGAATGCTGGACAAATTAACCTCAACTCACTCTCTCTCTCTCTCTTCTCTCTCTCTCTCTCTCTCTCTCTCTCTCTCTCTCTCTCTCTCTCTATATATATATATATATATATATATATATATATATATATATATATATATATATATATATATATATATATATATATGGAAAGATATGAAGTTTCAAATTTTCTCCCCATCTCATCCCTCCCACAATGTGAAGACAGTGTGCATTCTGAATACCCTCTCAGCCATCTTCATTTTTTTTACAATATAAATTTAGTTTTAGTTTTCAACATTTACTTCCACAAGATTTTGAGTTCCAAATTTTCACCCCATCTCTCCCCTCTTCTCTTATCCCCTTCCCCTTCTATTTTCCTGTAGGGCAGGATAGATTTCTGTACCCCATTTCCTGTATTTCTTATTTCCCAGTTGCATGTGAAAATATGTTTTTAAACATGTGTTCTTGAAACTTTGAGCTCCAAATTTTCTCCCTTCCTCCATCTCCACCCACCCTCATTGAAAAGGCAAGCAACTCAATATAGGTTATACATGTGCAGTTATGCAAAACACTTCCATAATAGACATGTTGTGAAAAACTAACTCTACTTCCCCTAATCCTTTCCCTTCCCCTTCATTTATTCTGTTCTTTCTTTTGACCCTGCCCCTCCTCAGAAGTATTTGCTTCTGATTACCCCCTTTCCCAACCTGCCCTCCTCTCTATCATCCTCCTGTTCTCTTGTCCCCTTCTCCCCTCTTTTCTTGTAGGGTAAGACAGATTTCCATGCCCAATTGAGTGTATATGTTATTCCCTCCTTAAGCCAAATCCTATGAGAATAAGATTAACTCGTTCCCTCTCACCTTCTCCTGTTTCCCCTCCACTGTAAGAGCCTTTTCTTTTCTGTTATTTTTTGTGAGATAATTTCCCCCATCTACCTCTCCCTTTCTTCTTCTCCTAGTATAATCCTCTCTCATCCCTTGATTTTATTCTCCAGATATGACCACTTAATCTTCAGCTTACCTTGTGCCCTCTATTTTCTTCTTGATCTGGGAACTCTGGAATTTGGCTACAATATTTCTAGGAGTTTTCCTTTGGGAATCTCTTTCAGGAGGAGATCGGTGGATTCTTTCAATTTCCATTTTGCCCTCTGGTTCTAAAATATCAGGGCAGTTTTCATTGATAATTGCTTGAAATATGATGTCGAGGCTCTTTTTTTGATCATGGCTTTCAGATAGTCCAATAATTTTTAAATTCTCTCTCCTGGATCTATTTTCCAGGTCAGTTGTTTTTCCAATGAGATATTTCCCATTGTTTTCTAATTTTTCATTCTTTTGGATTTGTTTTACAGTGTCTTGATTTCTCATAAAGTCACTATCTTCCAATTGGTCTATTCTAATTTTTAAGGAAATATTTTCTTCAGTAAGCTTTTGGACTTCCTTTTCCATTTGGCCAATTTTGCTTTTTAAGGCATTCTTCTCCTCATTGGCTTTTTGGACCTCTTTTGCCATTTGGGTGAGGCTATTTTTTAAGGTGTTATTTTCTTCAGTATTTTTATGGGTCTCCTTTAGCAAGCTGTTGACTTGTTTTTCATGATTTTCCTCCATCACTCTCATTTCTCTTCCCAGTTTTTCCTATACTTCTCTTACTTTCTTCTCAAAATCCCTTTTGAGCTCTTCCAATGCCTGGGACTGATTCATACTTTTCTTGGAGGCTTTGGATGTGGGAGCTTTGACTTTGTTATCTTCTTGTGGTTGTGTGTTTTGATCTTCTTTGTCACCAAAGTAAGATAGTATAGTCTGACTCTTTTAGTGCTGTTTGCTCATGATCCTGGCCAATTACTTAAGTTATAAACTCTTTGTTAAGGTAAGAGTCTGCTTCCAATGTGAAGAATGTACTGTCTCAAGCCTTGGGGGTTTGTATAGCTGTTTTCAGAGATACTTGTAGGGACCTGTAAATTTTTAGTTCTTCCAAGGTGGTATGATAAGGGGTGAGGTATTTACTCCTTTCCTGCCTGTGTTCTGTGTATGAGTGATCATAAGCAGTCTTTTCTGTCTTGGAACTGTGAGGAGAATTTCCTCTCCCCAGCCACTACAAGCTCCACAGTGCCAGTGCTCCTCCTTGCCCCAGGATCGCCACCCAGAACTGTGACCCAGATCTAAGCAGGGGTAAAGCAAGAGATTCCTGTCTTAGCACTGGCAAATAGATCCATTTAATTCCCCTCTGATCAGCCACCCCATTCTCCCTCAGTCTATGGGCCAGAAGCTCAAGAGGCAACCACTGCCCCGGGGCCCACTCAGGACTTGTGGCTGGGATCTAGCTTCTCTCTCTTTCACTGCAGAAAAAGACTTTTCCCACTGACATTCTAAGTTGTTTTCAGTGTTCATGGTTGAGAAGTCTGGAAACCACCACAACTGCCTGTAATTCAGTCTTCTGAGGCCTGTTCCATGTTCACTTCGGCCTGCTTGCCCACACCACACTGTGCTCCTCTACTAGGCTGGCATAATATACCTTTCTGATCAACCATCCAGGTTGTCTTGGGCTGGAAATTTGCTTCACTCTGTCTTTTTGTGGGTTCTTCTGCTTTAGAATTTGTTTAGAGCCATTTTTTACAGGTATTTGGAGTGGTTTGGGGGAGAGCCCAAGCAAATCACTGCTTTCACTCCACCATCTTGGCTCTGCCCCCTCTGAGCCATCTTTAAAAAGAAGACTTTGGGAAGACTTTACTGCCCCTAGCCTCCAGCCTCCAATCAAAGAGGAGAGGTAACTGAGGGAGCTGAGAGACTGTTGAATACCAAAAACTAAGTCAATCTGCATGGTGATGAGATTTCAGGTGAACAGCTTATCCTCCAGGAGGCATGATGTTCCAAGTACAATACTGCATGAGGCATGCATCATAGGGACTTGTCTTTACATACGGGAATTTTAAAGAAAAAGGACGAGCAAATAGAAGAGAAAATTATAGTAGAGAGAACGAATAATGGCTGAATTATCAGGGGCAACTTGGGAGCCAGATTTCATCCTCCCAGGGAAAATTATTGATACTTTCTAATGGCTACTGAATTCAGATACATCATTTTGGATAGAAGTGATATAGCAAAAGAGACAGTCTAGGACCTAATGGAAGAGCAGAAAATGCCAGGGTATGGAGAGTAGTCGAGCTTCTTGTGATCATTTTAGGTATGCTGGGTGGGCCAATGTTCCCTTACAACTGTAGCAAATTTCTTTACTACCCTTGGTGGGTGAATGAGTTTTTTCCCTCTCCTGTAGTGCTGATAGACAGAGGGGTTAATTAGAAGGCAGCAAAGTTGCCTCCTTTCATCTCCCATTAAGTAGAAACTCTATAGAGAGTGGGGAAAGATCAGAATTCAGCTGGAGGGGTAGGGAGGAGGAAGGAGGCTCTTTTGGGGATTGATGTGAAAGTGATAGCTGTGTTTTATGTCTGCTGCCATTTGATGTTTCTTTATATTATAGAGCTTTCTATTTTGAGTAAATTCTTTTTCAGAGCGTGTGAAGTCAAGTGATTCAATAACAATTGGTCTGGGGAGGAGCAATCTCATGGGGATTAATTGGAATAGATTGAACTCAAGCCAGTCTTTGGAAACTTGGAATTAACTAGTGACGGACTATAAATTAGTTGTCAAAATATAGCACTTCTCTTTTGGGAGTAATCTTTCCAGTCAAATTGTAATCCAGGCGATTCAGAAGACATGTGTTTAATAGTAGAGCATGAAACCACAGGCTCAGTTTTAAGGGCCTACAGAGAACTGCTCATACATGAACCTAAGAAGAATGAAACAGAAAAGCTATGAAGGGACAAACTTTATCTAAAGACAGTAAATCAGGAAAACAGGGCCAGAGCATGGCATCATCATCATCTCATCATCATCATCATCATCCCAAAATAGAAGATCAAATACTAGTAAAAATAGCTCTCATTTATATAACACTTTACTGTTTCTAAGATAGTTTTCTGACAACTCTTATAAGTAGGTAGCATTTTCCTGTATTTTTATGTATAAAGAAAATGGAGCTCATTGAGATTCACCCAGTTAACAAGGAAGTGGTGGAGCTGGGAGAGTCTATACCATACACTATACCTAGGAAAGAAACTGCCTCCATACTAAGTATATTTATTCCTCCAGGGATGTAACAAAAGCAGAAAGTCTGTCCAAAGGGGAGAAAATATACATATATTGACTGACTTTTAATTTTGTGAGGCAGCTATATAACTGACATTTCCTTCTACTTTTCAGTGCCATACCTCTAGAAAAACTCTTCTAAGATGACCAATGGTCTCAGAACTGCTAAATCCAATGGCCTTTTCTTAGTTCTCATCCTTCTTGGCTTCTCTGCAGCTTTTGATACTGTCAACCACAACTGTTTCCCTTTGAGCAAGGGGTCATCCACATTTTCAATACACCCCATCCTGAATTCTTCTTAGAATCTCCACCTTTCCTCATGGACAGTTCAGCTGCCATCTCTTATGAGGCCTTTGCTCAGGCCCTGCTTCCCTCCTCTACTTATTAGCACTCTTTCCTTATTGAAATCACTTTAGAGATGTTACTTTATATTTTCTCTGCAATTTCTGATTTGTGTGCATATTGCGTCCCCTCTGTGGCATGTAAAGTTTTTGAAAGATGAGACAGTTTGATTTTATGTCTTGCTATATCGCTTCTAGCAATGATTTTTCCCAGCTTTGTTCACTTGATGAGTATAGGTGATAACTGACTTCTTTCATTACCTATTTCTTCTTCTTGGTCCTTAAAATCTTTTTTACCTCAGCCCAATGTGGACATCATACGGCAAAAGTGATTTTCCTAGATTCTATGTACTCGGAAAGGACTTTTAAGATTTTCCTGGGGGAAGATCCACAGTTTGAATGGACCTTTTATCTTTGCTTGCAACTTCAAATTGCTCCATTTTGTTTGATACAACAAACATTTCCCAGAAATCAATCAAACAACACTCAACACTCCAAAGTACTTTTCCTCAACACAGCATGCATGTGACTAGGAGAATGTGTCAGTTTCTATATTTGTAACTTATTGATTATCAATGGAAGGTAAGAAGTACACTTTAACTTTTGTAGTATATACTTACAACAGCCTTTTTACTTCACCTATATTTTGCTGCTTGTTGGTGTTGACTTTTTCGAATTGTTGTAGCCTTCATATACATTGTTCTTTTGGCTTTCCTTCCTTCTCCTGAATTACTTTATGCAAATCTAGCCATATTTCTTCAAATTCTTCATATTCAACATTTTTATAACTCAAGAAACATTCCATTCCATTCATATACCAGTTTGTTCAGCTGTTCCTTAATTGTTGGGCACGCTTATTATTTTCAGTTTTTTTTAAATTATAAATAAAGCACCACTAAATATTTTGGTAGCTATTGAAATTAAAAAAAATTTTGTGGGTCTGCTAGGTGGCACAGTGGATAGAGCACTGGGCCCTGGATTCAGGAGGACCTGAGTTCAAATCCGGACTCAGACACATAACACTTACTAGCTGTGTGACCCTGGGCAAATCACTTAACAACATTGCCTAGCCAAAAAAAAAATTGTTGCTATCATTAACTTCTTGGGGTGTATGGTCCCTGAAGTATAATCTCTGAGTCTGAGGACAATTTAATGACCTTCATGGCATAACTCAAACTTGTTTTCCAGAAGAGTTGAACTAATTCACAGTTCTACCAGCAATGAATTAGTGTGCCCATTTTCCATCAGCCCCTCCAGCAATGAGTTTTCCTATTTTGCTAATTTGATGGTTGTGAGGGTTACTTCAGGGTTGGTTGCATTTATGTTTTCTGATTATTAGTGAATCTGAACAATTTTTATATGGCTGTTGATAGATTGAGGAGTGAACCTTTCTCCCTATAAATCAAACTCTATGACCAAGTTCATCCAAGTAATCATCCTCCTTCCTTTGTCTGAGCAAGTGCTGATGAAATTCTGCCTGCACTACAGTATTGTATGCTTGTTTACGTGTTATAGAATCATAGAATTTTAAGACCTAGATGGCATCTCAGAGTACTTCTAATACAATCTTCTCATTTTATAGATGAGGGAACTATATTGCTTTTGAATTATCCTCTCAAAGTTTCCCTGACTGATTTCTCTCTGTTCTAATTTATCCGACAAACCTGTCAGATGAATTTCTCCCAAACATTATTTTTAATGTATTACTACCCGGCTAAAAACAGTCCAGTGGTACCCCATTTCTTTAGGATAAGGTCTAAACCACTGGGCCTGGTATCTGTGGTCCTCTGAAATGTGCTTCCATCATACTCCCCTTCCCAAACTTCCCACCAGTTCAAGTAAGATGATTCTTCGAATTCTCCCACAACACACCATGTTTATTTCTACTTATTTCACACCCTACCTAATCTTCAGCATTGGGTTCAAATCTGAAATCTCTCTTGACTATCCCAGGATACAGTGACTTTTCTCTCCTCTAAACTTCTGTATAATCCATTATTATTATTTGTTCCTCTGTTAGGATCACACCCTAGAGCTTAAAGGAACCTTAGAGACCATCCGGTATAATTCCTTCATTTTAAGTTGAAAGAGGAAAATGAGATTCCCAGAAATTAAGTGGCTTATCCATAGTCACATTGTTATTAAATGTCAGTGGAAAGATTTGGACCTAGGTCTTTTTAACTTTAAATCCAGCACTCCTTCCCTTATTCTGCCTCTTGGACATTTAATTTCCTATTGTTATATAATTCTTTTCTTTTTTAAGGGAGAAACTAACCAGATTGATAGTGAAAGACCTCTGGGTTGAGTTGCTAGCTATGTGACCAGGGATATTTCATTTAATCCCTTGGTTTGACGGGGATAAAAAAAATCTCTTGCCCTGCCTACCTGACAGGTTGTTATGAAGGTCAAATGCTTTGTAAACTATAAATGTCTACACAAATATAAGAGATTATTATATATGTCAGCCTTGTCTCTTCATTGTAAACTCCTTTGGGGACTATGTCTGATAACTTTTTGACTCTTGTCATAGCATCTAGAAACTGAACTTATGGTAGATGCTTAATAGGTGTTTGCTGAATGAATAAAATTATTTGTGGGTAGAAACATTTTTATTTCATTCATTCATTTCAGCAAACATTAAAGGAAAGTAAAGAGGACCAGAGTTTGAATGTTCCCTCAGACACTTACTAGCTGTGTGACCCTGGGCAAAGTCACTTAACTGCTGTTTGCCTCAGTCTCCTCATCTATAAAATGGGGATAATAATAGCACTCACCTCACATGGTTGTTGTGAGAATCAAATTAGACACTATATACAAAGCTCCTTGAGAACCTTTGAGCACCATATAAATATTAACTAGTATTATTGTTAATGTCCTGTCCTTGTTGTTATCAGAGAAAAATAATACACATTCAATAATTTCAGCAGCTTCAAACCATATCCCTTCTATTATGTGAGGTTTGCAATAAGGCTGCTCAGCTGGTAGGATGTGAAAAGCTATTCAACTCTCCATCCCAGGACATAGCTCTCTGAGGGCAGGAATGATTTCATTTTTTTTTCTGAGCATCTCCAATGCTTGACACATGGTAGGCACTTACTAAATCCTTGCCATCGCTGTCAGATACTCAGTGGTGTTGAAGGCTTGGTTTTTCCCTCTTCCATGGACTCCATGAATCATTCCTCCTTGCTCTACTGTGTAGTTAGTTGTTGAACCACTTGCCCTGTGTTTAGCTCAGTGGTATTACTGTCACTGAAGAGAAACTATAGTCATTGTCTTCAAAAGAGAAAGCTATTTGTTATCTCTCAAGCATAACTCATTTGTCATTTAAAGACAGAGCAAAGTGAATCATATTTCTCTCTGGTCTTTATTTTCCTGTCAATAAAAATCTTGTTAACCTCTTATACGAGTAAAGATTTAACTCCAGGCACACGTGTCCCACCCAGCCTTGTTTATTTCTTATTGTGTTTGCCTAGCATGTCCTCTCAGAGATAAGATTGCCTTCTCCTCATGCAAAGCTGTTAATAGGGTCAGCCAACAGTCCTTTGACCATTCTCTTCCATTTGTCTCTTGTCCTCAAGAGCAAAGCCATGGCTGAACATTTTCAGGTGTTACTCAGGATGACTGTCCCCAAATCTATCTCACCATTACTCATCCTTTCCTCTCTATCCTCATTACTTCTTGCCATGTAACAAGCAACTGCCCTCTTCCTCACCTGGAACAATACCCTCATCACCATCCCTCTAGAGACTATGGTGCTTCCCTGGGGAAGTTCCCTGCTCAGCTTGGGAACTCTGCCCTGGGCCACACCACACTTCCATCCACCCTGTATCTCTTGCCATCTGCCTGACCCCATGAGTAATTCCTGCCTTCCTACCTCCCCACATCTTGTTCTAGAATAGTAATCAAGCTATATTGATATGCCACTGATTCTGAAAAAGCATGACAATTAATTGCTCTTTGGGTTCATTTACCATTCCTACAACTCTCTAGACTAAAACTCGTTTCCCTGGACACCATTGCCCTTTGTATATTGTTTCCCCTTTTAGAATATAAGCTCTTTGAGGAAAGGTCTTTCTCACTTTTGTATTCCTATACCAAGTGCTAGCATGGTACTTAAATGATTTTGAATTAATTAGTTATTTAATTTAAAGGGATTTATCTTTCAGATAGAGGTTGTGCAAGAAGATCTCCAATTTTGGATAACTCTTAAATTTTGATATTTTCTAGATCAATACTTCATTGATGATTGTAGAATTTTGGATCTGGAAGGAATCTTAGAAATAATCTTGTCCAATTCACTCATCATATTATATTTTGTTTTGAAATTTATATTAATGCCTCTTGTTTTTAACACCATAGATATTCCACGATACATTCCTCTTCCTCCAAAATGAACCCCTTCTTGTAGAAAAGAAAAATGATCTTCTCTAATGGTATATATGACATTTATGAAATATGTTTCATCTTCTCTTCTCTGATGATCCAAGATGGATCATAGAATTATAGATTTCAATCAGGAAGAGATCATAAATACAACCTAGTCAACTGCCTCATTAAAATATATATAGGCATCTTCTGTTTTTAAGTCACCTACATTTCTCAATGTATTCCTTGTAACTTCCTTTCTCAGAGTACATCACTTAAGATAAAGAATTTTTAAGAAAGCTTATAAAAAAGTCCAGAAAAAACTAGCAACACATCAGCAAAAGAAGACATCATATGTACTGTTCCAGGTTCATACTTCCACAACTTCAAAGAAGGGAGGCAGATAAATTCTTGAATCTTTAATTTGATATCAAGTTTGGTTTTTATAATTTTACAATATTCAGGTTTTTTATTACTGTTCTTTCCATTTACATTGTTATAGTCATTATGTCCATTGTTTTCTTACTTAGGCTTCCTTTACTTTGTATCATTTCATGTAAGTTTTTCTTGGGCTTTTTTATACTAATCATATTCTTTTTTTCTTATGTCACAAAAATATTTTATAATGTTAATATGCCATAATTAATTTAACCATTCTCCAGTTGATGGGCTTCTATCTTGTTTCCAGTTCCTTGTCACTACAAAGTGTGCTGCTACCAATATTTTGTTATATATAAGATCTATGTCTAACATTGACATAATGGCCAAATCTGTCTCATTTTATAGATTAGGAAACTGAGTCCCAAAGAAGTTGTGGCTTACTCAAGATTACCAAGGAAGGGAACAGCAGAGCCTAGATTTGAACCAAAAAGCAAATTACTTTCTCGCTACATCACACTGTTTCTCATCACCGTTATTCAGAGTTTATCTGACTTTTAGGGTTGACTTTGTTTATGTTATAGTTGTACCTATTGTTCTTCTGACTTTGTTATTGTTTAATGGTTTTCAGTCACATCCAATTCTTTGTAACCCCTTTGGGGCTTTTCTTGGCAAAGAAACTAAAGTGGTTTGCCATTTCCTTCTCCAGTTCAACAGATGAAGAAACTGAAGCAAACAGCGTTACTTGACTTGCCAGGATCACATAGCTAGTAAGTGTCTGAGGTCAGATTTGAATTCATGTCTTCCTGACTCTGGACCCAGACTCTAACCACTATATCACCTAGCTGGCTTTAATTACTTTATATTACTTCATTCCACTCTTCTCATGTTTATCTTTTATTCATTATAGTCGTCATTTCATTTGACATAACAACATTCTACTGTAGCTGTATACCACAGCTTGTTAGGCCATTAATTGGTGGATACCCACTTTGTTTCCAAAGAGGAATCCTGGGTCCCAGTCCTGGATCTACCAGTAATTCATTGGGTGATCTTTGGACAGCTCTAATAGTTAGGAAGTTGCTTCTTACATCTCAACTACCCTCTTCCACTTCTACCTGTTGCTCCTATTTCTGCTTCCTAGGGCCAAGCAGAATAAGTCTAACCTCTCTTCCACCAGGAAAACCTTTTAAATACTTAAAAGATAGCCTATCCCAGCCCATTTAAATTTTCTCTTTTCCAGGTTAAACATTCTCAATTTAATCAGTAGATCCTTGTATTGCATAGTCTACAGTCCTTTCACTTTCCTAGGCACCCTCTGCCAAACATCCCTCAGCTCATCAGTGTTTTTCCTAAAATATCTTGTCCAATAATGAGCACATATTGCATGCATTCACTACTCACTATATTGTTTTTCTGTTCTTATACAGGTTAAATGCCGAGTTTGTTATGCCGTCATCTGACTCAGCTGTGGTAGCAAGGCTCTGGATTCAGATACCATTCCTCCTTTTATGATGTTTTCATGGCCCTCAAAGAGCACAACTTGGCTAGCATGGATAGAAGGTTGCTACCACTTTGTCAGCATAGACATTGAGTTCATTGGTTGCCCCATTCTCTCCTTGGGGCTACAAGTACAATAGCTACTGTAGGAAACACCATTGCTTCTGTGAACAGAAGGCAAATTAAAAAAAAATGCATTCTTCCTTCTTATCCACAATTAGCAGTGTTGGGTGAGGTTTGGTGGGGTTAAGATGAGTTCATCATAATGACCAATGAACATAGGATAATTATGAAATGGTTTGATGGGGAAGTGTTCCCAGTTTCAAATAAAGTCTTTTGCTTCAGAGATCTTATCACTGGTCCTTTCTGTTTAAGGCTACCTATGGTAGGTCTGTGGTTGTTAATTCCTTGTCTGTATGACTTTTTGGCTTCTCAGGATCCACCGTACAGCATTTGGGAGTAGCCTCCATTTATGCCAGGTAGTCAGTGGCCTTGTGAACAGTGACACATTGAGTGTAGAGAAAAACTGAGCATGGAAACAATTTACAAAACAAAGCATGCTTTCTGAGTGGGCAAGTAAACCATAATAAAATTTTGTGGTGGACAATGGGACAGCTTGATCATACTGATGGTGGAAGCCAGAACAAATGTTCTAGCCATAGTTACTGTACTCTGTCTTCCCACTGAATTGAGAGTGTTGCATTGGAATGGTTACTCTTTACTTTAAAATTGGTGAATAGTGTAGCATAAGATCAACTGGGGACCCCAATCAGAGGTGATGTGTGAGAGAAGAATAGAGCTAGAAAATTTGTTTCATGAAAAAGTTGGTGGTATCAGTTCCAATGGGAGATTATTTACAAGGAGTGGAATGAGAAATTTTCATCATGGTACCTATCACCCACCAAATGGCATCATATTCTTGGGAAAGGACATTCTCACACACACACACACACACACACACACACACTTTTTTTTAAAGCTCCATCTGAGTGGATAGTGTGATGTGACTACAAAAAAACAAAAAACAAAAAACCCCAAGCTAATGTGATTTGGGATTCCACTAAAAGAGGCATAAGGAAATGATAATTTTACTGTTCTTTGACTCAGAGTACTTCATTCTGAGGGCCACAGCTTAGGTGAGGTGTTGATAAGTTGGAGAATGTTCAGAGAAGAAAACCAAGGCAGTAAAAGACCTTGAGTACATGTCATAGAAGCATTAGCTGAAGCAAATGAGTTTATTTAGCCCAGAGAAGACTGAGACAGCTGTTTCATGGGATCAGGAATGTTGGTGAAATGGCTATTTGAAATGATTTGTCTTGCCCCAAACTTTGAGTAGCATCATTCCTCCCTCCCCCATGCCTTGTTTAGATGTTTCAGTGTGTTCACAGGCAGTATCAGGCATTCCCTTTCAAGTCTAGGATGCTTGGGTGAGATTGGAGATTTAAGTACAAGTGCTAACTATAAATCACGTAATTACTCTAAGCCTGTTTCCTCAGCTATTAAATGGGGATAATGAATACTCACATTTGCCATTCAGGATTTTTATAAGGAAGTCAGTTAAAAATTCTAAAGCATCCCATAAATACACATTTTTAATTGTCCTTATCATTGTTATTATTGTTCTAATGTACTTTTTCTTGGCTCTCCAAGAAGTCTGCTTCTCTAGTCTAAATCTTCATGTTAATTAAGTCTTCCCTCCTTTCCCCTCCATTTTTTCTCCTTATCATTTTCTAAGCATAGAGCCATCTAAGATCCTTTTTAAGGAAACCATGATCTCTCCTGCTTTTTAGTAGTCAGTTACCCTTTAGAAGTCATTAAGAGAGCCACACATAATATGGCAGATAGTTAATAGTGTACTTCAATCATTTCACCACCAGTGACAAAAACGCTTTAATGCTTTTTGAAAAATCACTGAGAAATATTATGTTTCAATGGTGTTTGTTTACAAGTGACTTATTCTAGAAGAGATACTGGTCCTTTTA
The DNA here is from genome assembly GCF_003287225.1 of Phascolarctos cinereus. Classification (NCBI taxonomy): domain Eukaryota; kingdom Metazoa; phylum Chordata; class Mammalia; order Diprotodontia; family Phascolarctidae; genus Phascolarctos; species Phascolarctos cinereus. The sequence goes on along the minus strand of NW_027555736.1, from coordinate 99,506,052 downwards.
GGCAAGATGCTAGTATTAATAAAGATTTTCATAATTCCAAGATTTCAATCAGAAACAAGTTTCAAAACTCCCTGTTGTTTCCAAAGAAATTGCGATATTCAGATTTTAATCCATGAAAGCCCTGGCTAAAAATGTTTTGGGAAAAGGACCCATATTTCAGTTTCCTTCTTAAAAGGCAGACATATAGGGAAACATTAAACTAGGAAAACAGTTCTAAGAGGTTCACATACATAATGATGATATATATGTTTGTAATTTTTTTTTCAGATTCTACCACTCAAAGAAGAAGAAGCAAAAGAGAATACAAAAGTCAGAAAATATTAAGGCTAAAATTTTATGTTTTGTTGTCAGGACCAGGTAAATAAACTTCATCAGGCTGAAATAGAAGAAAAAAAAACAGTTGAAGACAAACCACTGAGAGAGGATTCTGATTTCAAGCTGGTCCGAAGTCTTGGAGACCCCATGGGAGGAATCTGAATTCAAAATAGGAAAGCAAGTCAGAGAAACAATAAGCATTCTGTTTAAGCCGAGGATAAAGACTGGATTAGTTTAAATATTGCTTAGAAAAAGCCAAGAGTTAGTGATAAAGCCACCAAAAGAGATGTAGAGGTTTTGTTCTTTTATGCTTGCTCTAAGAAAGTTTTGTTATTTGAAAATAATACTTAGAGATATTGGTTCTATTTTAATAATGGGCTATAATTTTAATTTAAATGTACACATATTAAAGTTATGTTAGGAAAAAGAGGAAGACTAGATTGATAGATAGTACAATCTCTCAGGGTGACTGGAACAATGATTACGGAGCATGAAGACAAGTCTCACCTTTTATTTCACTTCTGTTTTCTGCCCAGGAAACTGATCTTTGGATTGGAAAGGACAGACCACAAATGGTCAAGAGTGGATTGAAATGCTAGAAAACTGAAGACACTAAGAAATAATCTAAACTGCCCTCAATGTGTTCAAATTGTCAGGTTGAGAAAAATTTAATTCAAAGAAATATTCAATTCAATGAACATTAATTGTGCTCCTACTACATGTCAGGTACTCTGCTAAGTGCTGGGGATACAAAAAGAGACAAAAGACAGCCCCTGCTCTCAAGGAACTTACAATTCAATGGGGGAAGACAGCATGCAAACAAATATATACAAAGCAAGCTATATTCAGAATAAATAGGAGATAATTAACAGAGGGAAAGCATTGTGATTGAGAGGCATTGGGGAAGGCTTCCTGTAGGAGGTGAGATTTTAGTTGGAACTTAAAGGTAGTCAGGGAGGTTAGTCTTCAGACTGGAGGAGGGAGAGTATTCCAAGGATGGAGAATAGACAGAGAGAATGCCAGAAGCCAAGAGATGGAGTGTATTGTGCATGCAATAGCCAGGGGGACAGTGTCATTAGATCAAAGACTACATGTTTGGGAGTAAGGTATGACAGAACTAGAAAGACAGGAGGGGCCTTGGTTATGAATGGCTTTAAAATGCCAAGTGGAGTGTTTTGTATTTGATCCTAGTGGAAATAGGGAGCCATACAAGTTCTTTGAGTAGAACGGTGGAATGATTGATGAGCCACACTGTCAGTTATTTCTAAAGCTCATGAAGAATTGATATGGTATTGTAGGACTTGGACACCTCTGCTTCCCCTGAAAGCCCCACCATATTCATATAGACCTCTTCTTCTCATGCTCTTTCAGCTTCTTGTATTTATGGAAATCTGGTTCCCCATGGAAAATACTGCATCCCTAGACCCCTCTCCAATACAGAGCACTTTCCAATACACTGAAAAAGCAGGAAGCATTTGCATATCTCTTGCTTTTTTTTTTCCACTGCCATTTCCAGACCCTCCTTTGGATGCCATCATTTAACAACTTTTCCTCTCCTATGTATACTTCACTGGTCTATGTCATGCTGTTTAAATCTTGGGTGCAATCACTTTTGTTCTTCCTTCCTCAAGCATTCCAGTACTTGGCTAAAATCATTTCTCTACTACAACTCTTGTTCTCATTCTTTGTGACTTCAGTATTCATATGGATGTTAAACTGCCAGATCCTATGTCTTCATTTCATCTCAACCATCCACAAGGATGGTCATATCCTTGATCTTACAATCACTAAATCTGTTATCTGGAACTCTGGCATTCTTCTCTGGTAACGAACTTTAATTCTTCCATCTCTGTCTCTGACTCACAATTCATAATCCTCATTAAAACCCCCAATCCCTCAACTCCTCCTATTTTCCCCAGTCCGTTATTCTTGTTCTAACCTCACTTTTCTCTCTACACCATCTTAACTGTATAGTTAACCAGTTCAACAATATATTTTTCTCTACTTTGACTCCCTTGGTCTCTTGTCCTATTATTACTTTCACTTTGCTAAAATCTAGCCCTATGTTGCCTGATTCATCCACGTAATTGTCTCTACTGTTACATAATGCTGAATATGGACTGAGTCTAGTAATCTTCACTGTATCCCTTCTTTCCTCTGACACGGAAATCATCTTCGTGTAGGATTTTATTACTTCATGCCTAGATTATTGCCATATCCTTCTTGATGACCACCCTGCCTCAAGTTCCTCCCTGTTCTAGTTCATCCTCCATTTAGCTGTCAAATTAATTTTCCTAAAGTGCTAATCTGACCATGTCACCCCAAGCCCCCATTCAACAAACTCCTATGCCTCCCTTTAACCTCCAGGACCAAATATAAAATCCACTGTTTGCTTTTAAAGCCCTGTAAAAACTGCCTCTTTTCTACCTTTCTGCTCTCTTATACCTTACTCCCCTCCACATACAATTCAATGACACTGGCCTCTTTGCTGTTCCTAGACCAAGATATTCCATTTCTCAATTCTGACTTTTTTTTTATACTGGCTGGCATTAGAACATGGCCCCCATGCCTGGAATGCTCTTCCTCATTATCGCCACCCCCTGACTTCCCAAAATCCTTTTAAATCCCTGCTACCTTATCTTCTGCAAGAAGCCTTTCCTAATACTCCTTAATACTAGCGTCCCCTCTCCCTTATTATCTCCAGGTTATCCTGTCTTTATATTATTTGAATATAGTTATTTACATGTTCTCTCCCTCGTTAGATTGTAAGCTACCTGAGAGTAGGGACTGGGTTTCTGGTTGGTTGGTTTTTTTGCCTTTTTTTCATAACCTCAGCACTTAGCACAGTACCTGGCCCATAGTAAAAGCTTACCAAATGCTTATTGATTTGCCTACTATGTGACAATATTATTAATTTTTTTTATTGACTCTATTACCTCCCCCTCATAATACAGTGACTGTTATGACCTTTCTATCTTCAATTCTTCTAATGTAATATTAATCTCTGTAATCATTTAATTTATCTGCCTCCCTATCAGAGCACATCACCTCCTACTATGATGAGAATATGATAGCAATTTAGCATGTTAACAGCTTCTTTTCATTTCATACTGCAGACCAACATTATACCCCGTTCTTTCCACTTTTGCTCTACTTGCTGAATAGCCCATGGTATTCTTATTGCCAAGGGCAACTTTGTACTCTTGCTCACATATCACGTCAATTGTACTCTAGAAGCTCATCTTTTCAATCATTCATATATCCCTGTCAACTCCATTCTTTATCTAGTAGATCTTTCCATGGGGCTAACAACTATGATAAAGTCTTCCTATTCTTCAAAAAAAACCCCCAAACCCTTCTCTTAATGCTTCCATCTCCTCAGTCTGTAATCCTATATATTTTCTTTCATTCATAGAAAAGGCTTTTTACAACTCATTTCCTTACTTCTTAACTTTTTTCAATCTGGCATCTGATTCTACTAGTTTACCTACTGTGCTGTCTTCCATTTTTACCAATCATGTCTTATCCCTGTTTTCCTGTCTGAGGCTTTTGACGCTGTTGTCTACCTCTACCATTATTTACTTTCTCTTTCCTTGGTTTATATGTCAGTTCTCTCTCCTTTTCTTCCTGCCCATTCAGCCAGTCCTACTCAGTTTTCTTTGCTAGATCATTAGCCATATCACATCTGTTTAGACTAAGAGTTCCCTAAGCTTCTATCCTGGGCCTGCTTCTCTTCTCTCAGTGTTCTCATCCATTTGAATGGCATGATAAAGAGTAATTCTCATGACAGGAATGCCTAAGACACAAATCCAGAGGAGGAGGAGAAGTCCAAAATACCTATAAGCAAAGCCACAAAGAAAAATACAGCTTGACCACAAGGTCAACCAGAATTCCTAGAAGAACTGGAACACTTTTTAAAAAAAATAAAGAATTATAAATGGAATGAGAGTGCTAAAAGAACTGGAAATAAAAAGAGAACTTTGGAGGAAAGACTTTAAAGGAGAATAAAAACTTAACATAAAAAGTACAAAATCTTACCCAAGTAAGACACCTGGAAAATTAGAAAGGACCAAACAGAAGTTAATGATTCCATGATACAAGAAATATTAAGGTCACATGATTGAAAAATAGAGTAAAAATATAAAATGTCTCATATCAAATGCATACATAACTCATGACAGTTTTTTGAGGTAAATATTTCAGGTATTCCCTTGGATCACTGCCTTGTCATGGCAGAGGGGCTTGGATAGTTCAATGAAACTATGACCTATGCTGTGCAGGGTTACCCAAGATGGACAGGTCATAGTGCAAAGTTCTGACAAAAAGTAATCCACTTGAGAAGGAAATGGCAAACCACTCCAGTATCTTTGCCAAGAAAACCCTATGGATACTATTACCGCATTAAAAGAGATAACATTGGAAGATGAGACCTTCAGGTCAGAAGGTGTCCAATATGCACTAATAACCATGTTGGTATGGTTACTGATCTGGAGCCAGATATCCTGGAAAATGAAGTCAAGTGGGCCTTGTTATCTATAAGGCTAGTGGAAGTGATGGAATTCCTATCCTGAGCTATTTACAAGCCTTAAAGATGATGGAGTTAAAATGATATATGCAACAGGCCAGCAAATCTGGAAAGCTCAACAGTAGTCACATGATTGGAAATCTGTTTATGTCCCAATCCTAGACAAGGGCAAAGCCAAGGAATGTTCTAATTACCTAACAATTGTGCTCATTTCACACACTTGCAAGATTATGCTTAAGATTCTGTATGCTAGGCTTCAGCAACATGTGAACTGAGGTTACCAGAAGTACAGGTTGGTTTTTGAAGAGGTAAAGGAACTAGGGACCAAATTGCCAACATACAATGGATTATGGAGAAAGCTAGGGAAGCTCAGGAAAAATAAAAACATCTACTTTGACTCTGTGGATCATAATAAAATGTGGCAAGTCCTCAAGAGATGGGAGTACCAGATCATCTTACTTGTCTCCTCAGGAACCTGTATGTGGGCCAAGAAGCAACAGTTAGAACTGAACATGGAACAACTGATTGGTTCAAGATGGAGAAAAGAGTATGGCAAGACTTCATATTGTCCCTTTATTTATTTAGCTTATATGCTGAGCACATCATGTGAAATACCAGACTGGATGAATCAAAAGGTGGAATTAAGTTTGCCAGGAGAAATATCAATGATTTCAGATGTTCATTTTGATGGCAAAAAATGAAAAGGAATTAAGAAGCCTCTTGATTGGGAGTGAAAGAAGAAAATGTAAAAGCTGGCTTCAAATTCTATATAAAAAGTTTAGATCTTGGCAACTGGTCCTATCACTTTCTGGTAAATAGAAGGAGAAGAAATGGAAACAGTGTCAGATTTAATATTCTTGGGATCAAAGATCACTGAAAATTGTAACTGTGGCCATGAAACATGCTTACTCCTTCCTCCTCCTTCCCTCCTTTCCTCCTTTCCTCCCTCCCTTTCTCCCTTCCACCTTCCTTTCCTTTCTTTCCTTCTTCCCTCTCTCCCTCCCTCCCTACTTCCTTCCTTCCTTCCTCCCTTCCTTCCTCCCTTCCTTCCTCCCTTCCTTCCTTCCTCCCTTCCTTCCATCTTTAATTCACTTAACAATTTTTTAAATCCAAAATTCTCTTTGTCCCTCTGATCCTTCCCACACTCATAGGGAAGGCAAGCAATATCAGTTATACATATGAACTCATACCAACATATTTCCATCTTAGCCATGTTGTAAAAAGAAAAAGAAAAGAAAAAGTGAAAAAAATATGCTTCAGTTTGAACTCAGAGATTATAATTTTTGTGTATGGAAGTAGATAGCATTTTTCATCATGAAATCTTCAGAATTGCCTTGGATTCATTCATCAGAATAACTATGTCTTTTACATTTGATCATCATTACAATTTTGCTCTTACTGAATACAATGTTAGCCTGGTTTTGCTCACTTCATTTGCGTCAATTCATATGAGTCTTCTTAGGATTTTCTGAACCCATCCCCTTCATTATTTCTTGTAACACAATAGTATTCTATCACAATCATATATCAATACTTGTTCGGCCATTCCCAAGTTGATGGGCATCACCTCGCTTCCAATTCTTTGTCACCACAAAAAGAGCTGCTATAAATATTTTTGTACATTTATCTCTTTTCCCCCTTTTCTTTGATCTCTTTGGATTTTAGACCTACTAGTGGTACTTCTTGATCAAAGGGTATGCACAATTTTATAGCCCTTTGGACATAGTTCCAAAATGTTCTCCAAAATAGTTGGACCAGTTTACAACTCCACCAACAATTCATTTAATGTCCAAATTTTTCCAGCCCCCTCCAGCATTTATCATTTATCTTTTTTCATGTTAGTCAATTTGATAGGTGTGAGGTGGTATCTCAGAGTAGTTTTAATTTGCATTTCTCTAATCTATAGTGATTCAGAGCACTTTTTTCATATGATTATTGATAGCTTTAATTTCTCCTTCTGAAAACTGCCAGTTCATATTCATTGACTATCAATTAGAGAATGGCTTATGTTACTTTTTGTAAATTTGATTCAGTTTCCTTTGTATTTGAGAAATTAAGCCTTTATCAAAGAAACTTGCTGTAAAATTTCCCCCACTTTTCTACTTTTCTACTAATTTTGGCTGCATTGTTATTTGTGTGAAACCTTTTAAATTTCATGTAATCACAATTATCCATTTTATTTCCTATGATTCTCTCTGTCTCTTGTTTGGTGATAAACTCTTCCCTTATCCATCAATCTGATAGGTAAAATTTTCCGTGTTCTTTTATTTGCTTATGGTATCACCCTTTACATCTAAGTAATGTACCTATTCTGACCTTATCTTGGTACACAGTATGAAATGTTGTTCTATGACTAGTTTCTGCCAAACTGCTTTCCAGTTTTCCCAGCAATTTTTGTCAAATAGTTCTTGCTTTCAAAACTTGGATCTTGGGTTCATCAAACATTAAATTATTATGGTCATTTACTATTGTACATTCTGTACCTACTCTATTTCATTGATCCACCCCTCTATTTCTTAACCAGTATCAGATTATTTTCATGTTTCTCTCTTTGTAATATAGCTTGAAATCTAATACTGCTAAGATGCCTTCCTTCCCCCCACTTTTCCCATTTATTCCCTTGATATTCTTGATCTTTTGTTATTCCAGAAGAATTTTGTTGTTTTTTTTGTAGGTCTAAAAAATAATTCTTTAGGGGCAGCGAGGTGGCACAGTGGGTAGAGCACCGGCCCTGAAGTCAGGAAGACCTGAGTTGAAATCTGGCCTGAGACCAAATACTTGACATTTACTAGCTGTGTGACCCTGGGCAAGTCACTTAACCCCAATTGCCTAAAAGCAAAAACAAAAGCAAAAAAATCTATATGTATAAAACAATTCTTTGGTAGTTTGATTGGTATGACACTGAATAAGTAAATTAATTTAGGTGGAATTTTATTTTTATTATATTGGTTTGGCCTATATATGAGCAATTAATATTTTATAGTTGTTTAAGATTGTTTTTTGTGTGAAAAGTTTTTTGTAATTGTGATCATATAGTTCTCGGGTGTATCAAGTCAGGTAGACTCAGGTATTTTACATTGTCTGTGATTATTTTAAATAGTCTTTTTCTATCTTTTCCTACTGTGTTCTGTTGGTAACATATGGAAAAGCTGATGATTTACATGGCTTTATTTTATATCCTACAACTTTGTTGAAGTTGTTAATTGTTTCAACTAATTGATTTTCTGAAGTTCTCTAAGTATATCATCATATCATCTGTAGAGAGTTATAATTTTGTTTCCTCATTGCCTAATCTTATTCCTTCAATTTCTTTTTCTTGTCTTATTACTATAGCTAGCATTTCTAGTACAATATTGAATAATAGTGGTGATAATGGACATCCTTACTTCATCTCTTATCTTATTGGAAAAGCTTCTAGTTTATCCCCCTTACAGATAATGTTTGATCTTGGTTTTAGATACATACTACTTATAATTCTAAGTAAGTTCCATTGATTCCTATGCTTTCTAGTATGTTTGATAGGAATAGGTGCTGTATTTTGTCAAAATGTTTTTCTGCATCTCTTGATATGATTGCATGATTTTTTGTTTTGTTATTGATATGTCCAATTATATTTATAGCTTTCCTAATATTGGACAAGCACAGCATTCATAGCATAAAATTCATCTGGCATAATGATATTTTTTGGTTGATATATTGCTGTAATCTTGCAAATATTTTATTTAAAAATTTTGCATCAATATTCATTAGGGAAATTGGTCCATGGTTTTTCTTTCTCTGTTTTTGCTCTCCCTGGTTTAGGTATCAAAACTATATTAATGTCACCGGAGGAATCTGGTAAAACTCCTTTTCCAGTTTTTTTTTTGGAAGAGATATATAGTGTTAGAATTAAACATTCTTTAAATGTTTGGTAGAATTCACTTGTAATCATCTGGTCCTGGGGATTTTCTTTTAGGGAGCTCATTTATGGCTTATTCATTTTATATTTCTAAGATAGGGTTATTTAAGTATTCTATTTACTCTTTTGATAATCTGGATAATTTATATCTTTGTAGATATTCACCCATTTCACTTAGATTGTCACTTTTAGTGATATATTGGGCAAAATAGATCATAACAATTACTTTAATTTCAACTTTATTGATGGTACATTTGCCTTTTCTATTTTTGATATTAATTTAGTTTTCCTCTTTAAAAATCAAATTAATCAATGGTTTATATATTTTTTTCTCACAAAACCAGCCTCTACTTTTATTTATTACTTCAATTTTTTAGTGTTAATTTTATTAACCTCTTCTTTGATAGTCAGGATTTCTATTTTGGTGTGTTTTTAATTGGAGATTTTTGATTTGCTCTTTACTAATTTTTAAAAATTGCATGACCAATTTATTTACCTGCTCTTTCTCTTTTTATTTTTTATTTTTTGTAAGGCAGTTGGGGTTAAGTGACTTGCCCAGGGTCACACGGCTAGTAAGTGTCAAGTCTGAGACTGGATTTGAACTCAGGTCCTCCTGACTCTAGGGCCAGTGGTCTATCCACTGCACCACCTAGCTTCCTCTCTTTCCCTTTTTATTGTTGTAAGTATTTAGAGATATAAAATTTAATTTAAGTACTACTTTGCATATTACAAATTTTGAAAGGTTATCTTATCGTTGCCATTACATATTTATATTTATTTAAATAAATTATTGATTGTTTCTTTGTTTTGTTCTTTGAGCCACTTATTCTTCAGGATTAGATTAATTTTCAACTAATTTTTAATCTGTGCTTCTAAGGCCCTTTATGGAATGTAATTTTATTATATTATGGTCTGAAAGGGTGTATTTAATATTTCTGTTTTTCTGTATTTGTTTATGAGGTTTTTTTCCAAATACATGATCAGTTTTAATAAAGGTGCCACGTACAGCTGAGAAAATAATATATTTCCATTCAATTTTTTTGGAAGTGTATCATACGTAATTTTTCCATGATTCTATTCATCTCCTTAGCTTCCTTCTTATTTATTTTACATTTAAATTTTTCTAGTTCTGAATGGATAAAGTTGAAGTAACCAACTAGTATAGTTTTACTGTCTATTTCCTCTTGTACCTCATTTAAGTTTTCCTTTAAGAATTTGGATGCTCTGACATATGGTGCAAATATATTTAGTGTTGATATCACTTCATTGCCTATGATATCTTTTAGCAAAATGTTATTTCCCTGATTATCTCTTTTAATTAGGTCTATTCTAGTTTTTGATTTATGGGATCATGACTACTACCCCTGCGTTTCTCCCCCCACCCCATATGAAGCATAATAGATTCAACTTCAGCTTCTTATTACAATTCTTTGTGTGTCTCTGTGTTTCATGTGTGTTTCTTGTAAACAACATATTCTTGGATTCTAGTCTTTAATCCATTCTGCTCTCTGCTTCAATTTTATGTGTAAACTCATCCTATTCACATTTAGAGTTATGATAACTAAGTATTTTCCTCCATCCTTCCCCTGCCCATTTCTCTCTCTCTCTCTCTCTCTCTCTCTCTCTCTCTCTCTCTCTCTCTCTCTCTCTCTCTCTCTCTCTCTCTCTGTCATCCTACCCCCCACAAAAGTCTATTTTCCTTCTGTCAACTCACTGTTTCCTCCAATCCTCCCTCCTGGCATCACTCCTCCACCCCCACTTTCTCTTGTCCCTTTTACCACCTATTTCCTTGTTGGGTAAGATAGACTTCTATACCCAATGGAATATGTGTGTGTATGTGTGTGTGTGTGTGTGTGTGTGTGTGTGTGTGTGTGTATTCTTCCTCTTTGAACCAATTCAGATGAGAGTAAGATTCCAGCACTGGAATGTGCCACATCCCCTTCTCATTTTCCCCCTCCGATGTAAAATCTTTTCCTTGTGCACCTGTTTTATGTGAGACCGTGTTCCCCATTTTCCTCTCCCCTTCCCCTTAGTGCATTCCACTTTCTCACCCAGTTTTTTTTAGATCATCCCAACATAACTGACTCATACACATGTGTTCTGTTTATGTAGACTCCTTCAACTGCCTTGATTCTTTCTTTTTCTTTCTTTCTTTCTTTCTTTCTTTCTTTCTTTCTTTCTTTCTTTCTTTCTTTCTTTCTTTCTTTCTTTCTATATTCACTTTTATAAGATTTCAGATTGTAAATTTTCCCCCTCCTTCCCTCCTCCCTCCCAAAGATGGCATGCAAAACTGATATAGGCTATAAAGAACAGTCATATTAAAATTTTTTCCACATTAGTCATGTGAAAGAAGAGTCAGAACAAAAGGGAAAAACCACATAAATGCCCTAATTCTGATAAAATTCTTAGGAGTTATAAGTATCATCTTTCCGTATAGAATGTAAATAGTTTAATGTTTACTAAGTTTAGATATATTAAGTTACTTATGTTTTTTCTTTCACATATACTTTTCATGCTTCTTTTGAGATGTTTAAATATCACATTTTCTATTCAGTTCTAGTCTTTTCATCAGGAATGCTTGAAAGTCCTCTATTTCATTAAATATCCATTTCTCCTCTGAAGGATATACTAAGTTTTGCTCAGTAATTGTTCTTTGTTGTAATCCTAGGTCCTTTGCCTTCTAGAATATTCTACTCCAAGCCTTCCACTTCTCTAAAGTGAAAGCTGATACATTTTCTGACATCCCAAACTGCATTGGGCTGGAAAAAAAATCTCACCTTAACCTTTTATTGGCTATACTGCTTCAGATTTGATTTGATGCATTATTTTAAAGTTGTTAGGGGAATGTTGAGAAAGCTCAGCTGAGTTGTTGTTTCTACTCTCCCATCTTGATTCAGCCTTTTCCTCCCACATTAGACTGTGAAATTCTTGAGGATAGGAACTGTCTTTTTCCTTTTTTGTATCTCTAGCACTTAGCACATAGTAGGTACTTGATAAATGCTTATTGGCTGATTTACTAACAAATGCTTATTTCCTTCCTTCCTTCCCACATCCCAATTTACTCAACAATGCTTGATTATCTGATTATTTTGTTAAGATGCCAGAAGTATAATCTGTCCTAGTCTTCTCTAATTTGTCATTGTACTTGCCTCTAGTTGTCATACCAGAATTTCCGATGACAAGTCATAGTACATACAGTATAGTAATTCAGGTATAAACATTTCTGGAGTGCCACATCTATGGGCCCACCTTGCCTCTGATTAAAAACATTATATAAGTTCAAAGACAAAACTATCACTATAGCATGGAACCAAATTCCACAATCTCATTTAAGAGTACATGTTCAATGTTTCAATGCTCCTCTTAGCAACCTCTTCCTCTGCTAACAGCTTGTGGAACTTCCTGTAGCCTGGTGTTTTTTTTTCTTTCTTTTTTTTTTGCATATAGGACTTTCTTATAGGCTCAGCTGGGAAAGTAGCAGGTTATTCAGTTCAGACCTGCCTACACAATATATGATCTTCATTTGTCCAAAAGAGGCCTATTTGATTGTTATATCTATTTTTCCAAAGGGAATGAGAAATAGAGTTTAATTTCTATCCAGGAAATCTTTTCTTTTTTTCCCCAGTACATTCTTGGCTTCACTGGAGTTAAAAACAATCTTTTTAAAAAGTTCAATAATGCCCTATGTTTCCTGTAGGACTTGAATAGATAAGGGCTATACTTTCCCACTCCTAACTTACCTATAAGTAAGCATTCAACAAATATCTGTCTAATCAAAATAAATTAATTTATGCCAGTCTAAGTCACATTTGATATTTACTCCAACCTTCCCTTCCCACTTATTGGTACAACCTCTTTCCAGTATAAGCCAATTGTAGGAGCGATTCTATTAGGTAGGTGGGACATGTATCATTATCTCCATTTTATAGATGGAGAAACACAGCCTTTAGGAGGTAAAATGATATGACAGAAGTCACACAGGTAGATCATGAGAGAGTTGAAATTTGATCATGGGTCTCAATTTATGATCCAATGCTATTTCTTTTCTTTTCTTTTTTTTAAAGATTTCTAAGTATTAAAAAAAAGTATTATTGATGTCTTTTGCTGTTTATATTACAGTGTAATTTCTAGGTATCCTGTAATGAGTTTTCTTACAATGAAGCAATGAATTAAGCAAAACCAACCTACATTTTGACCACATCAGATTTTGTTTGCAACTTTCCACACCCATAAGTCCTCCCCCCATCCAACAAGAGAAATGCATTTCTTCATCTTCTCTCTGGAACCAAGATTTGCCTTATAATTGGTACAGTGTTTAATTTCTATTTTATTTTTCTTTTCATTTTCATTCTTGTAGCCATTGTTAATTTTATTTTTCCAGTTTTGATTATTTTCCTCTGCATTAGTTCATACAAGTCTTCCCATTTTCTCTCTCATATTCTTAATTTGTCATAGTACAACAATATCTCATTTATGTTCATATTCCAAAATGTGTTTAGGTATTCTCCATTTGGTGTGTGCCTGCTTTGTTTTTGTTTGCTCTGACTAAAAATTGCAGCTATAAATAATTTGGTATATATGTGATACAAGGTTATTACCACTGTTCCCTGCTTCCTCCTAAACATAATCTATTTGAGGTCTTATCTGATTCAAAAGCCTGGCTTCAAATATTTGAAAAGCATCACTTAAAAATCATGGAAACAAACAAAAAAACCATTACATTCCAAATGACCTCAAAGGATATCTAGTTTATCCCACTTTGTGTGAAAGAAATCTTTTCTATAATATCCTGACAGATGTTCCTCTAGTCTCTGCTTGAACAATTCCAGTTGTGGGGAATACAGGACTTTGCAAGGCAGTTCAATTCCAATTATGAAACTACTTAGAAAAGACTTCCTTATAATAAACTTATATCTGTCTTTTTATCACTTCACCCACTAGTCCCAGTCTTGTTTTCTGGAACTATATAGAATGTGGTTATGCTTTCTTAGATATGACAGACCTTCATATATTTGAATACAGTGATGTTATTCTACCCCAGATTTTCTTTTCTCTATCTTCAGTGATGTTACATGTCTTCAAGGCTCCTTATGATTATACATGCCCTTTCCAATTGTTACCCCCTCCTAAAATGTGGTACCCTAATAATAATATAAAACATTATTATCTTTCCTGGACCCAGCATATCATTGCCCTATCAGATGTGACTTCCAGGGTCTTGAGACCACTGACATAGTCCCACCAAAGAGCATGAAGAATGGCTCAGAAAGTGTTCTCGATGACAAATCTTACTGCTGATCTTATGGCAAAGAATCATTATCACTCAGATTCCTTGGTGTATTATATACCTAAGACATAGGTAGCTTTCAGCCCAGTCCAACATACATAACTTCCACAGGAACATGAACAACAGAGGAGGATATAAGGAAAGATTTTCAAGATCTATCATCCACCAAGAGCTTTACAGCGACAGAAAGGAAAAATCCGAGAGAGTTTCTGAGTAATTAATAATCAATGTATTAATTAGACTAACAAATAATAAGTTGAGATCAGTGGTTTCTCTCAGTAACCAAAAATAAGCCATAAATCTTATTAAATGCTTTACATTTTGTTGAATGTGGAGAATTGAGTGTCCCTGACAGGTGGAGATCGATGCTGATTGGGGAACAATCAATGAGGGGATGGACATATTAATGAGGAGGAAGGTCAGAAGTCTTCAGATCCTCCTGCTGAGAACTTGACTTCATCATGAGACTTAGTTGCCTACAACTATCTGGATAAAATAATCCATCTCTCCCCAGAACACATTAGTTGGAATTCACTTACATTGGGTTCTTTTTACTCTGTAATCAGAAATAAGCTATCCCAGTTGGGTAGGGGTCCTCCAGAGTAAGAGGAAAATGTTCCTAGAAGGTTAGGCTAATTTCATCAGCCTATTTATTCAGATACTGCTTGACCTGGAAGGAGTAATCTTTAAATGAGGAAGCAAAAAAAAAAAAAAAGAAAGAAAGAAAAAAGAAAAAGAAAAAACACCTGGACCCCAATATTAATAATTGGTTATTAATAGAAAATAACAATTTCTCTCAACAGCTTTTCCATGAACAGATCCCACCTGCTCTTTTGTCTTCCTGTCAAGACAATCAGCTGTGCAGCCTCAATATAATAGACTATTTAAGAATACAATCTTAGGCAGCCTCAAAGAGGCAGAGAGGTCAATCACAGAATTAGAATTGGAAGGGAATTCTGATTCATGTCTACTTTAACCTATAATTAAACAAGAATCCCCTCTACAACACAGCTAACAACTCATCATTCAAGTTTTACTTCACCTTGTGGTCCTTGTTATTATCCCTTTGGGTATTTTGTGGGGGATATTCATGTTTGTTTTGACTTTTCTAGAGTGGCTTAATGTAGGGAATATATTTGAGAAAGCAATGACTTTGAGGTGAACATCTGATTTGGCTTTATTGTGGAGTTAATTCCATTTAGTTGGGGTGGGGGTCAGAGGGAAAGCTCCTGAGATCCATTCTATTTTTGCCTAGCTCTAATATTAACAAGATTTTTTCCTCTTCATATCTACCTGAAATCTTCTTTTTAGGCTTAACAGCAAGTTCTTCAAGCCATCCTCATAAGCTAACTAAGAGTCCAACAGGAATTTCCTCCCTAGTCCTTGTTAAGATAATAGTCAGCATTTGCCACCACCTAGTCCTCATGGACACATTGCTCTGCTGTTTCAAATGTAAAACATAATTTCCCCATTCCCAACCTCACTCATTAGGTTCTATCCATCACTGTTTCTCTCCCCCATTGGTCTGGGAAGAGATACGTTAAAGGGATACTTCATCTTTTAGTGACTGCAGTGACTGAGTTGAGGATTGTGATGGCTGAGCGATTATGGAAGGCACTATAAGTATAATTTTTCTTCCCGACCTTAGAAAAGTTATCAACCCCAGAGGCAGCTAGGTGGCGCAGTGGATAGAGCACCGGCCCTGACATCAGGAGGACCTCAGTTCAAATCCGGCCTCAGACCTAATACTTGACACTTACTGGCTGTGTCACCCTGGGCAAGTCACTTAACCCCAATTGCCTTAAAAAAAAAGAGACAAGTACCAACCCCATTTACATCTTCATCTTCCTTGCTATTCATAAGTCTGGAAAATTCTCCCAAAACTTTTCAATCAGCAACAGCCCATCAAAAGAAGTACTGTGATGGTTTTTAATGACGTCAAATCAATGACTTCTCCAAACACACCAAACACAGAACTTTAAAAATATCCAGACTTGCCATGTAAGTTGTCATCTGTGAAAGATATGTGCTTTGGGAACAGTGAGAAAAACTGTATTTGGAATGAAGATGATTCACACAAATCTGTCTGCAGTCTGACAAGTAGGAGGTTGTGCCCAGGCCCAATGTGTGTGTATAGAGAGGTGGGGGTGGGAGCAAGGAGGGATTGTTAAAGATCATCAGAGACCTCCTATTCACATCTACTACCTACACAGGCACTGAGAAATGGATGGGTTGGGGATAGAGAAGACTTCTGAGTTCATTCTAGTTCTTAGATACATAGCTAGGTGGTTTCTCATTCTGAGCCTTTCTTTTCTCTCTTTTGTGCTTTTAAGTGAAGTCCATTCAGCAAGTAGTTAAGCCTCACCAGTTGAGCTTTACAAAGGCATATCTGGCTACACACAGACCAAATCTTGCAGACTGAAGCTTTCAGACTTAGGTAAACATTTTCTCATGTCCTATCTGATATTTAAGAAGCGAATCTGTACAATTATTGAAAGAAACAGACCAAGTTCATAACAAGAAAAAAATGGGCCTTGTCCATCCACCTACTTATTCATTCATTCATCCATCCATTCACTTATCCATTCATTTAATGACCATTAAGTGCTTACTATGTGCAAAGAACTGTTAGGTGCTATAAGAGTTACAAAGATAAAGAAAACATACTTCCTGCCATCAAGGATTTCATAATATAACAGGGGGTCGGGGGTATGATATGTGCAAATGTATATAATAAACATGATACATGATAGCATAAAAAATAACAAAAGAGGTCCAAAGTACTACGTGAAGATGAAGAAGAGAAAGATCATCTCTGATGAGGAGTGTCAGGGAAGCCTTTATA
Organism: Phascolarctos cinereus; assembly: GCF_003287225.1. Taxonomy (NCBI): domain Eukaryota; kingdom Metazoa; phylum Chordata; class Mammalia; order Diprotodontia; family Phascolarctidae; genus Phascolarctos; species Phascolarctos cinereus. Next base: position 99,489,182 of record NW_027555736.1, on the reverse strand, counting down.
GAGGAAGTGCCATTTGAGATGGGTCTTGATGGTTGAATATTTCAAAAGGTGAAACAGGGGAGGGCATTTTGTGTTTGAGAAACTGTGTGAGTGAAGGCACAGAGAAGGGAAATTGCCGGAGTTGTACAAGGGATAGTGAGTAGTCCAAGCAAATGAATGAATAAAAAATATTAAGGTATTACTATGTGACACTGTGTTAATTGCTGGGAATTCAGATACAAATACAGAAGAATGAGACAAGGGACAAACACTTTTAGATGCAAGTATCTAAGTGACTTTTTTTTTTAAACTAAACTTCTTATTGACCATTTGTGCCCTAAAGAAGGATACTTTATATAGGAAAAGATCCCAGGAATTGATTAAATTAAAAATTATATAAGGCATGCAATTAGTTTTGAATTAAATTGACACTATTGGGACTGAACCCACTGTTTCTCAGACTGGGATGCAGAAAGGTAGTTCCGAGCAGTCAGCAAAACCAGAGTCCAAACAATATGGGATTCTATGGGCTGTATTTGAGATGGTGAAAGGAGCCAAGGAAATGTGAACAGATGATTGGTGGTGTTAGTTCTTTCAAGTGGCAAATTGTAATTGGCCAGGACTGTGGATGTTTGAATGGCTTTGACAGATGAACAACTTTGACTTGACTGGTTTAAACGTGACCACTGACCAGGAATGATGGTGCATGCCTATAATCCTCACTGAGACTGATGGGTTACTTAAACTTAGGAGTTCTGACCTGCTGTGAGCTAAGCTGATGGCGCGCCTGAAACTTTTAAGTCCAGCACCAACATGGTGAGCCCCCAAGAGTGGGGGTCAGCAGGCTGCCTATGGAGAGGTAAACCAGACCACATCAGAAATAGAGTAAGTCAAAGCTTCTTACCAATGGTGGGATTGGGCCAATAAGTAGCTGTTGGGCTGCTTTTGACCTGGGCAAGATAGGAAGACTCAATAAAAAAAACTGTGGCCACAAGAAGGTTCATTATCAGGGATAGTCTAAATGAAATTTTCAAAAGAATACACCAAACCCGCACACATACCTACATAGTTGCAGTTTTAAATTAGGTTTCTGAATTTCCTAGTCTCATTTACACACATAGATGATAGGTCATTTAACAAAGAACAAGGATATCCATGGCATTGTTAACTTGGACATCTAATTGTAGGTAGGTTCCTTTTACATGGGGGTGGGGTGAGGGATCAGGGAATTTGGGTTTGGTTCTCAAATCTCCACGTACAGAGAGAGATCACTGCAAGCAGTGGTATACTGGGCTGATAGTTAAATTTCCAGTGTGAGCATTTATTCTTCAGAAATAGGCAAATGCAACAAATCTGGTTTCTTGCTTTGTTGATTGTCTATGCTTAAGAAAGTGATGTAAAATATTAATAATGCAGATCAAAATTAGTCAGTTGTTAAACACAACTGACTTTAAGTAATCAAGTGGATTTGTGTACCAGAATTGTAGTGGGAGTGGAGATTCAAGAGAGAGGAGAGAGAGGAGAGGGAGAAAGAAAGGGAAAGGGGGAAATAAAGATAAAGGGAAAGGGAGAAATAGAAGAGGGAGCGAGTGAGAGAGAGAGAGTCTGAGACAGAGAGACAGAGATAGTGAGAGTGGCAGAGAAATACAGAGAGACATGATTTATAAGGGATAGGCTACATATTTAGAAAGTAAATCACAGTATGAGAAAGAAAAAGATTGCCAAAGGAAAGATGGGTATGAGGAAATATCATTATTCGCTATCTGTTTTTCATTATCAAAATAGTATCACTGCTTTGCACGATTCCTAAAATCCTTAGGGTATTCTCTTGCCACTATGAGTTTTTTTATGCGTTTAGAACCAATTTAATGGAAATATTGCTTCATGAGAACTAAAATATTTTTCTCACAAAATGTTCCCATTCAATGAGATGCCACATTTCCCCCCCATATGCTGCCTCATAGTTTAGTTTAAATTCAGGTTGTTCACCATTGATCACCAGATGGGTAGGGGTATGTTTAAAGCAACCATGAAATCCATTTTTCTCAGATTTCCCAAGCTCAAAAGGTAAGTGACAGTTACCTAAATAATAAGTGGCCATCCATACTATTAAGTGGGAACCAAAGCCAAAACACCTGATCATAGTACCAGTGAGACAAGCTCTGACTCATGGGAATTATATTTATGGATATTTCTCACATTCAATGAAAATTTGCATTTGCATTTAAAGAATTTCTAAGTTACACAGTTTCCTCATATGCAAAATTCACCCAAGAGCTCTCTAATCTATTTAATATTTCATGTGTATGTGGGAATAATGTCAACATTATTAATGGGTTTCTGCTTAATTTCTTGATACAATTTATCACCTGATAAACTCCCAGGAAGAACTTCAGATAATTGGAAATAACCTCACTAGAAGGGACAGCTTGCCTCCAAAGGGAGAATTATTCTAATTTGGACAGAATAGGAATCACAAATGTCTGACCCAGGATGGATTGGCAGGGACATTATGGACTGCAGTTAAATGGCAGTCCTCAACACAAAGGGACTCACCATCTCAGTCCTCTGCATAATAACTCCACCTCAGAATCTGACAGGAAGAGATACTTGATGCAAATTACAACATTCCATCTAAATGGACTGTTCTCTGCCTGCTGGGTTTTTCCTTGAGTATAGTACACTAGACTGTAGAATTATGCCGATCTTAGCTCACACATCTTCCCTCCATAGAGTGGGGACAGAAAAGATGTGCTCTTATCTCACAAATGAACCACTTAACAACCAGATAGAAAGGCAATTAGGAGAAATAACCTGACTCCTAGAAAATAGGTAAAATGGACCAGAGGGGGGAAAAATCCCAATTGTGCATGTGTTTGGAGAGGAAATATATGAAGAAAAAAGGAAGCCCCAAATCAGAGATTTTTCAGTCTACTTTTGTCTGCTGCTTCTTTAAGGAATGAGATTTGGGGTATTACATCTTATAAAGGATTAGTCTAAAGGAAGCCTCCTCCCACAAACATTCCTAATCATAGAACATTTCCATTCATGTTCCGGTTATAACTATGATGCCTAAGATTGTACTTTGAACATAATAGGTGCTTAATAAATGCATGTCAGTATGAAGGAAAATAAAAGTTAATTTTCCTGACATTCCCTCCTATAAGAGAACCTAAGGTCTGAAAGGCCAGTCTTCTGATTATATGAGGGGAAACTACAATGTACAGTGCTAAGTTATCGAGTAAGGTCAGTTCTCCTAATTTGAAATGTTGGCTTATTTTTCTCTTTTTTGATTCAATTTTCTTAACACCACACTTAAGCTGATAGAATTCTGGGAGGATTTACCTTCACTTTTGGGAAAGGAGAAACCATTATTTTTTCCCTCAAGTCACTGAAAAGAATTTTGATGTTGCAGCATTTATGTTAATAGTTCTTACATTCAATGGAATTATTTTTAATGCTCTCTTTATGAGGTTGTAGTTTATAAATTCCCTCTATGTACATGTAGCACTCCATCGCCAACACAAAGAAAACCTTTCAAGTGAGCTTAGTTGCTTATTAACAAAAATCTGAAATGGATTTGTGTTTCAAAAGGGAAGAGGAAATTGAAGACATGTATCGTTACAAAATAATTACATGCCTGGAAATCATACACTGAACATAATTTCCCAGATTCAATTTATTTGTTGTTATTCTACTAAAACAGAAGATTAATCCCATAGATGAGAAAGTACAATTTGTTTCCTCAAAAATTTGTCATAAAATGTGATTCCCTTCTTCCTTTCTAAAAACAAATTGTCAGTGAACATTACACATGTACATTTCAATTTAATCCATTGGCATGCTCTTCTGTTCCTAGTTTTTGAGACTTTTTCAACTCATAGGGTTCTTGCTGCTTAAAGATTCTAGAATAAAACCATTCTTTGGATTGGCCTCCTGCAAAAAAAAAAATATGCAATGGAAGAACTTGGTAATCAGAAAAGGTGCTGTTGATCCACTTCCCAGAATTTTACCAGTGCTAGCTACCACCTCATTCAAGTTGGAAGGAAACCATCCCCTGAATGGAACTGCCATTGGCCTTCCACCATTGCTAGGAGATGTTATTTCCTTGTGTTCCAGTTTTCAAATTAAACATACTTTAATATGACCTTTAGACCTCCAACATGGGAATGGCCAGCAGACAGAGATGTGAATTGTCTTCCTCTAGCTATGCCTCATTTGCTAGACCTCATGTATGAAATAATCATGTAATAATAATAAAATATGGTATTCATCTAACAATTTATGCCTTTTAAAGTACTTTCACATATTTTATTTTCTTTCCAACCATACTGAAAAAATCAAGACACATTTTCCACCATTTTTCAGTTGGGGAAACTGATATACAGAGAACTAAAGTGTCTTATGTAACTAAAGGCCCATAGTGAAGGAATGAGAGCTGTTTCTTGAATTTAGGTCTTCTGAATTCTTGTCCAATGCTTTTGCGACCAGTGGAGTCAAAAATTGCACTCATTCATACCTACTTTGCAAATTGCTAGGCAAGTAGGGCTTCTGGTGATTTTAGCACAACTCAACCTGCCATTTCCTGCTATGTGAAATGAAGGTGTTGGGTTAGATGACTCTTGAGGCCTGTCTCAGCTCTAAGTCTACATGTGATCCTTTGAATTGTTAAATTGAAATATGATTTTGAGAAATTTAGAAGATTAAGAATTGAAAGAGACAAAAGCCAGAAAAGCAAATTAATCAGAATCCCGATTTCCTAAACATTGTCAGGTGAGCTTTTAGTGTGATCAATGTCAGAAGATAACCGAAAATATGAGAGGATGCTTTAAATGAGGTAAAGCAGATGATGACATTTCACCGGTTTGCCCAAAACATATAACCATATCAACAATGAAGCTTTCAAACATGAGCTTCTGGAATACATTAAGAAGAATCAAATGCCATTGAATCCCTAGGACTTGATTCTCCAGCCTCCAGAATGATTTTGTGTAACAGCACAGGATGCTATGTGGTAAAGCAGGCCTCAAGAGGAGAAAATGAAAAAAACTTTACTAGAATTTATACACATCAGAGAGGAGTAAATTAGACTCCGGGGCATCTCTCCTGTAGAGCATTTTGAGGGCAAGATTTTAAAATAAAGGAGGCCATCCTTTCTTCCTTTTCAGATGTCCCTAATGAAGCAGACCCATGCTAGCTATGGATTAGAATCAGAATTTACAAAAATGTGCCTACAGACAGAAAAGGTTGTGTAGGCCTCAGTTGCTTTATCTGTTTAAAAAAAAGGGGGGGTGGGAATACATTAAAACTTTATCTGCCTTGGCACAGGGAGCTTAACCATGAAATCCTGGCTTTGCTTCTGACCAACTGTGTGCCATGGGACAAGTCACATCACCTTAAGCTTTTGGAGTCTTTTTCACTGGCCATTCCACCATTCCTTCTTCATCTCTACTTCATAGAATCTCACACTTTTGTTGAAATCAGTTCAAACATCACCTGATGACCCCCATCGGCTTATTGCCTTTCCTCCTCAACTTTTTGGACTTCTTTGTATACATTCTGCATATGCACACATACATCTATGTCTGTACCTGTATCTATATTTACAACTATGTCTATTTCTGTAACTATATCCACTACCTCTACCTCTTTCTATCATCTTTATCTCTCTCCTCACCTCTCTCTTTCCTTCTCTCTCTCCCTTCCTCCCTCTCCCTTCTCCCCTCATGCTACCTTCCCCCATCCCTCTACCTCCCCTTACCTCCTTCTACCTCTGTGTCTGCCTCCGTCTGTCTTTCTTTTTGTTGTCTCCTCCAATTAAACATTCCTTCTCTCCTTGAAGGGTAGGAAATATTTCATTTTCGTCATTATACCTTCAGTATAGTATGGTGCTTGGCATGTAGTAGGTATATGATAATTGACTGATAGAGTCAACCATAGGATTCCTCTAATTAGAAGGAGCTTAGACAACATTGAGCCCAGCCTTCTCATTTTATGGAGATTCATAGAAGTTAAATGACTAACATGTCATGTCAGGTCAGCAGAAAGTAACAATGAAGATACTTCTGAGCTCCTTTCTTCTCATTAGTAAATTAATGAGGTTAGACCTGATGATCTCTAAGTTTCCACCTAACTCTAAAATGTTTATTTTATGATCCACATTGAGGTTCCTTTTAACATTCAGATCTCTTAGTCGTATTAACATTGTCAAATTTCCAAATTAAAAATAGATGTGTGCCAATCAAGTGGGCTCAACACTCATTGACTTGAGAGGTCCAGGATGGATTGGGGAAGAATTAAAGAAGCTCTATCTAAGTTTGAGGAATTAAATCTCTTTCACATTCTATTCATCCCTTGGAGGCAGCTATAGGATATAGCAGATAGAGAGCTAGACCTGAACTCAAAGACTTACCAGCTGGGTGACCCTGCACCCTTAACCTCTGTTTGCCTCAGTTTCCTGACCTGGAAAATAGGGATAATGATAGCACCTACTTCTCAGGGTTGTTGTGAGGATCAAATGAGATAATATTTGTAAAGTGCTTAGCACAGTGTCTGGCACATAGTAGGAATCTTATAAATTCTTGTTTTTTTTTCCCCTTCTTTTCTTTTAAAAAGTCACATATGTATGTCATGTAAATATACGTAGTGTATATATATACATGTAATACATATACACATAATACATATACACATATATACAGATAGATACATGGATGGATAGATAGGTGTGTGTGTACACACATACACACACACACACACACACACACACATTTCCAACCTGGTGGCTGAAATTCACATTTCACCTTTGTGTCAACAATCTGAAATGAATTCCAGATTCCTGATGGCTGGGAGGCATTTGGCACATAGCATTCCTTGCCAGTACTAGAGGATGAGAAAAGCTAGATCTGTTGATTTTTGAAGGAGGGCTGTGGAAGAAGCCCTGGTTCCCTGCAGAGTTAACAATTGAAGTTCTGACTCCAGGATCCAATAGTTCAAACTTCGGAGTACCTAAGAAGGCAGGGTGTAACACCACAGTTCTTTTGGTGAGCTCTCATATTTCTCGCTCGTTTTCCTTTCTAAATCATGCAGCAAGAGCCAGAGGGCCAAGATAGCTGACTTCCTATGGAGATAATTAAGTTCTTCTCAAATGGATATTTCTGCTTTTCTAGTTTATTCTGGAAGTAACTGAGCCACAAAAATTTATTTTTCCCTGAGGAAAGAGATGGAGACTCATCTTCTCTCTGGGACAGTCCTTTACAAACCAGTGTCCTTATTGGAGGTTAATAAGCCTTGACCCCAAAGAATAGATATGAGAAGGCAATTCACTTTGCTTCTTTGCAGAGGTGAGGGATTATGAGTGTGGACTTTTTTTATTTTTTGATAGTTTGGTTTTGCTGAACTCTCTCCCCCCTTTTTTTTTCCTTCTTCAGTATAAGGGAGGAGGAGGGGAGGATACATTTGGAAATGTAGGTGATGTTAAAACACACAAAAATAAATTTAAAAAAATTAAAAAAATATTTATGACTACCTGGCAGTATTGAATCTAATGGAACTTGGACCCTATTACTGATTACTGGAGCCTAGCAAAAAGACACCGAGTATAGCATTGGTTTTTTTTTTTTGGCGTAGGCAGTTGGAGTTAAGTGACTTGCCCAGGGTAACACAGCTAGTAAGTATCAAGTGTTTGGTCTGAGGCCGGATTTGAACTCAGGTCCTCCTGACTTCAGGGCTGGTCCTCCATCAACTGTGCCACCTAGCTGCCCCAAAAAAAAAAAAAACTATTTAGTGACTAGCTGGCAGCTTTGAATCCAATGGAAGGAAGCTATTAGTGATTACTTGAGCCTAGCAAAGGAAATGGTGACTGTAGGAAATGAGCAGTTTTAAGCCTTATTTTGAGACTCTTAAACAGTTACCACCACAACCATAACAGTATTTTGTTCCTAATGTTGCTCCTCTCAAGCATGGCAGAGAAGTCCCACCATTCCCTAAAACTTTATGTTCTTTCAGCCCAAAACAAAAAGAAGGATCCAGGAATCTTCACAAGCGGTTGGTGCTGTCACTGGACATAAAGAGCAATACATCTCAATCATTCTTTGAACCTGAGGCCTGATGTTGTTTACCAAAAGCGTTGCCGAGTCTGGGAAACTGAAGAAGTGCAGTCTGAACATGTCTCATGATGAGAAATTTAGGTCATTTTTATTCATTGTGTTATGCAGAGTCACAGACCTCAAAGGGAAAAAAAAAGTAATCCCTGCCCTGACAAAGCATTACACTCTGTGTAATGGCCTCCCTCACTCCAGCTTCATAATGATAAATGCAGTGTCGTTAACACAAGGGGTACATTCCTTGTAGTCTGCCTAGCCCAGGATAGTGACAGAATTAGAATGTGGCAGATGGATTGTTTGCATTTTAAAAGAGAAAAGTAAATGCCATATCTTCTGTACATAATGCTAAGGTGACTTGTGGCTTTTGCCCTTTGGAAGAAGTAAAGGCTAGGAGGAAAGATGAGGGTCACCAAACTTGTGGAATGAAGCAAAGATTTATTGGGTATAATGGGAAGAGGAAGTGAATGTAGATATTCAACAGAGTGCATTTTCCCTCTTCCTACCTCTTTTTTTTTTTTTTTTTGCTTTTTGGTGAAGCAATCAGAGTTAAGTGCTTGCCCAGGGTCACACAGGTAGTAAGTGTCAAGTGTCTGAGGCTGGATTTGAACTCAGGTCCTCCTAACTCCAAGGCTGGAACTCTATCCACTGCACCACCTAGCTGCCCTCCTACCTCGTCTTTTGGCCATTGTCTCTACACCAGTTGCTCATCTTCCAGGGCCCACTTCCTCTCCCTTTCCCAATCCATATAGGGTTTAGAGGGCAAGTGTACAGATTTGGGGGACAGGACACTCCTCTTCTAGAGCAACTATCCCTCAAGTGGAACTGTTGTCTTCTCATCTAAATAAAAACAAATCCCAATTGTATTTGCTGCTTTGGAATCAGGTATCCTCAAAGTAAGGACACTTTGTGAAATCTAGCTGAAAAGTTTTTATAAACCAGTATGTCAGTAAACAAAGGAAGAACATGGGCAGTGAATTCAAAGTTCCCCAATTCTCCCATGCCATTAGGCATGAGGGGACTAGGACAAGTGGGTAGAGGTTCTAACAAGGGAGATTTTGGATCAACATAAAGTTACATTTTCTAAGCCTGGTTGACTGTCCCTGGTTTTATTCAACGTTCATCTCAAGGCCCAAGATGTTTCTCCTGATTCCCCTAGCTGTTAATGCTATCTGCTTCACTAAAGAGGCTGGATTTAATGAGCATGTGTTAAATGCCTACTCTAGGCCACTACATAATGAACTGAGAATATAAAGACACAAATGATAACAGTTTCTGCCTTATTGGGGGAAATAACATGTACATGGATAAGTAAACACAAAATGTATCCAATGTATTTCTCACAGTAGAGGCAATACAACAACATCTTGGGAGATTGGAATAGGTTTCTTGTTAGAAGTCGGCCCTTGAGCTTATGTTGGAAGAAAGCTAAGGTTTCTCTAAGCCAGAGGTAAGGAAGGACTCTGTTCCAACATGGAGTACTGCCCTGTACAAAGACTTGGTATGTGGTAACTATCAAGCAGATTTGACTAGAATGTCATATGCATGAAGGAAGGTAATATATAATAATCCTTGACAGGCAGATTGGAATCATATGGTGAAAGGCTTTAAAAGGCTACCTGTGAGGTTTGCATTTTATTTTAGAAGCATTAAGGAGACATGAGAGAATCTGAAACTGAGTAATGGCAGGTTAGAACCTTGTTTTGGAATGAATACTCTGGTGGCTCTGCAGATGGGTTGGAGAGGAGAGAGGCAGACAGACCAATTAGAAGGCCACTGAAATAGTCAAAGACAGATGGTAGAGTTCCAGCTTAGGGTGATGGCAATATGAATAGAGAGAAATAGAGACAGCTCTTAGAGATCTTTTCCAAGTAAACTCAACAAGATTGTTGTGAGTGATTGGATGCGTGGCAAGGGGTGGGAGATGGAGTGAGAGAAGAGGAGTTGTTGAGGATGACTCCGAGGTTGTGAACATGGATGGTTAAAAGGATGGTAGTGCCCACAACACAGACAGTGAAGATAGGCAGAGGGGAGAGTTTTGAGGAGAAAAGTTAATGAGTTCTGTTTTTGACATGTTGAGTTTAAGATGTCTATGGCACAGCCAATTAGAAATGGCTAATATGCAGTTGGTGGAGGATTACAGTTCAGAAGAAAGCGTGTGGCTGGATATATGGATTTGAGAATCGTTTGCATATTAGTGATAGCTGAACCCATGAGAGCTGATGAAATCAGAAAGGGAGAAAAATGCAGAGACAAGAAAATGGGGGCCAGGAGAGAGGCCCAGAGATACACACACACACACACACACACACACACACACAAGACTATGCATATGTGTACGTATGTGTGTATATACATATATATGCACACACACATATATCCATGCAAAGGGGATGGGATAAGGATAATGATCTTATAAAGCAGATTGGGTCAGACAAATAGAAAGAGAACCAGAGGAAAACAGTACCATGAAAACAGACAGGAGAAGTGGTGGTACAGGAGGAGACAGTGGAGTACAAATTGTTAGGGATGTTTTAAAATCAAGGATTCATTTATAAGATAGTCAATAAACATTTATTAAGAGCCTGCTATGTGCTAGGCACTGTGCTAAGCTCTGGTCATAGAAGTAGAAAAAAAAGAACCAGGTGACTTCCAAGGTGAGTCTTAGTACTGAGTCTATGTCTCTTTGTTTCCCAAATGATCCTTTTTTTCTGCTATGATTCTATCAAAATATAGCGAACTCTAATAGTCATGCAAACCACATTTAAGGTAAAGCTCAGTATCCATGGAGATCCAAAATAATGCCCTGCTATAGTTCTGTGGTTTGATTACAGGCAAGAGAAGGCATTTAGAAAACTTTAGTCCGGTGGTTTGAGATGTCTGACTAAATCTCAGATTCTGCTTTATCATTGCTGATTGATGTGCAATTCCAAACTCTCCTGAAACTTCCAGAAACTGTAAGTTGGCACTGGGCAAAAGGGAAAGAGGAAGGAGAGGGGAAGGGAACGGCAGAGACAAAGGAATGAGGTGAAAAGCAGAGATCCTATGTATCCCAAAAGATTGAACTGATGTGATTATAGCTAGGCTTCTAACTGCATTCCTAACATAGTTTTGCTGATTCTTTGGGAAGCATGATATTGACCACATAGGTCACTGTTTCCCACATAGTGCAGTATGAAGATTTCCTGGAAATAATGCAATTTCGTTTTCTCAATTACTCTAGGGGTGGAGAGAGAAGGCTGAAAGTTGTAGGAGTAGGGGAAAGAGTAGGGAGAACAGCTGGCATGGGTGTATGTGTCTGTACAAGCATCTGTGTATGCAGAATGCAGTTGGGGGCAGAGAACATGGATGGACAGATGAAGAGATCTATCCTTCATTGCACAGCTTGTCACAGAGTTGGCATTTAATAAATGCTCACTGACTGGTTGAGGGAAGCCTAGAACTTTTCTTGGTTTGGTACCAGTCTCATGGAAGGCCTACCCTGCTCTGGGCAGACTATATCTGTAGCGCTGTGTTCAGTTATGTGTGTCATTCTTTAGGAAGACATTGATGAACTGAGATGGATTTAATGGACAGAAATCAAGAAGGTGAGAGAACTGAAAACTCTATCATATGATACAATAATCACTTAGTAAGTGCCTACTGCATGCCAAGTAGGATACAAATAATGAAAACAAAGACAGTTTCTGTCCTTAAGAAGCTTAAAATCTAATGAGGGAAGACAACATGCAAAAGGAAGTTAAAAAGGGGAGATGATGATATCGTTGAAAGTCAAAACTGAGCAGAGCAGCTAGTGGCAAATGAAAAGATGACTGGCATTTTGGGTCTTATATAGGGAGGCTATGGAAGGAATTTTTATTCTGCCCTCCAGCCTTCCAATTAGAGGGGCAGAAGCAATGAAGGGTGCTTATGAGGTATGATTTCTGAAGCTGAAGCAACCTCTGTAATGATGAGTTTCGGTAAGCTTATCCTTATGGGGTAGGGCATTATGGCAAAGATGCTGGAGTCAAAACCAATTATATTAAGGTCATTAGAAAGAAGTAGGATCTTTAGGTTGGGGAAAAGAAGAAATAGGGTAGAAGTAAGAAGACGTGAAAGTTAACTTCAAATATCTGAAAGGTTATTACGTGGGAGAAGGATTAGACTTTTTTCTATCTGAATCCAAAGGAAAGAACTGGGAGCAATAGGTAGCAGGTGCAGAAAGATCTGACAGAAGCCATCTCTAGGATGGGGAGGGAGGGAGAAGGAAGAAAAAAAAGAAATTTACATGATAACTTTATTATATATCTAAAAGGAAGAGCAAGCTGTACATAATAGGTGTGCAGTTGCATGTGCAGTCATCTTTTTTTAATTATACTATATTATGGAAATGATTGTTTTATTCCATACATTAAAATAAAATAAATAAAAAGATGTAGGGGAAAATTTCCTGATGCCAAGGACTATTAAAAATGCACAAAAACAAGAATAGAGTAGTCTGTTTTGAGAGGTAAGGGTTTTTTTTTTGATTAAATTATATTTTTTCACTTTATAAGCATTCACTTTCTCTCCCTACCCCTATTAAAAAAAAAGGAAAGGAAAACAAAACCATTGTAATACATGTAATCAAGCAAAACAAAGTCCCACATTGGCCATGTCCAAAAAAGTGTGCCTCATTATGCATCCTGAGTATATCACCTTTCCCCCCAACATTAGAGGCCTTTACAAAAAGACTGAATCATAGGGTGGAGTTGGGGATGGAAGGTTGGAGTAAAGATATAGATTAGGCTATATGATTTCTGAGATGCCTTCTAATTCTGAGAATCTGTGATTCAATTGGATTCAACAAGCATTTATTGAGCATCTGTGATGTACAAGGCATCATGAGAGGCATTGGGGAATGCAAAGATCAAACAAGAAACAATCCTTGACTCCAAGGACTTTATATTCTGCTAAGGGAATATAACATGATTCCACGATTTGAAGGGGAGATGAGTTTGGGTCTAGCCAAACCATGTGACTGAAAACACTGAAAAGGAGCAGAAGTGGAAATGTTGCTTTGTATGAATGTGGATAAAGGAATCTATTTCCATTTCAAATCCAAATTACTGAAGAGTTATAAAGAATGGTGCCAAGAAAATGGCCCAGACACCAGACTTGATTTATGTACGTTAGCCCAATTACTATGGCAATAAAATCAGTCATGCTGAAAGCATTCCTGCATGTTTGGCTCTCAGGCAGAGATCACCATTGGCTTGTGATGTTCTTGGCTTCCTGGGTTACCATTAGAATACGTTGGCTTTTGAGTCACCTATGCAGATGAATTCTCATTTTCCACTTGGTCTAAAGCACAAATGCTGCTTTACTGACATAAGATACTGAGGATAGATTCACAAGATGTCAACATTTCTTCATCAGAAATTGGGTTTATTAGTTAATTTCTAGGTGACAAGATATCAGCTGTCCAGGAAGGCCCTGATACTCCCCCACCAATGCTTCCTACTTCACCCACTCTCTGATGTCCCACATTCTAATGTTAGAGATTTATTACTTTAGTTTGAGATTTTCATCCTTGTTTAAATGTGACTATTCCTACAAAGGGTGATACTTTTGCACTTGACAAGCTTGGCTTGAGTTGGTGGTATTTTCTCATCCCTATGTAGCTTTGTGCTCTCAGTGCCTTTGCCTGTTCTCCCTTTATCTTGTTCTTCTTATCTAATCCATTAGTAATATTCTCATTACATATATAATATATATATATATATATATATATGTGTGTGTGTGTGTATACATACATACATACATATATATATGTATATATATATATATACATATATATATGTATATACACACAAACTTTACCTTGTATTTGTAGGAGATTTTTACAATTTTCAGAGAATTGTTCACATCTCTCATCTCATTTAAAAAATATTGTCCAATTTCCCAAAAAGCAGTATAGCCTACTTTCCTCCTCCCATCCAGTTGTGGTCCAAATTATTTGTACACTCAGTGTCTATTCATGTACCCCTCTATATATTCATATGCATAAATATATAGATATATACGTATACACACATGCATATGCATAGCCACTTGGTGAACATTTATTAAGCATCTACCCTATTCCAGGCACTGTGCTAAGCACTGGAGATACAAATACAAATTTTAAAAAAAGAAAGACAGTCCCTGCATGCAAGGACCTTACAATCTAATGGGAGAAGACAACACACAAAGGCAGCCAGAAAGAAGTGGGGGTTAGACAGGAGAAGGAAACATGATGGAAAAGTAAAAAAAGTCCAAAAGCAATATTGTTGTAGTTGTTGTTAAGCCCTTCTTTTCAAAGAGGACCAATAACTTCACAGGGTGATGTTTTGACTTATGTGTGAATTCAATTTAAGTGAGGCAGAGTTGCACAAAGTTGTTAACCTCAGTCTGTCTTCCAGATCATTGGAGTCCAGGGGCAAGACAAAATTTAAGTTGAGTAGCGATGGTCTGGGATGCAGTGGATGACCTTGGTGTCTTTGATGTCTGACCAAACTCTGAGTGCTTCACAGAGTCTGCTTCGGTCACCTTCATGGCCATTGGAACAAATTGTTCTCATCTGTCTATTTTGCTGGGTGTTGGGGAAGTCTTCACATGCTTGGGGTAGACAGCCTCCTAACTCACCGACAGATTTGAAGCCCTTCAGTTATCCTCAACCTGGTTTAGCCCATTTTCCAAGATGGTTTACCAGGGCTTAACCTATGTACATACTACAGCTTCTTGAAGCTACAGGTGAGAGTTGGGTGAAGGTGGACACCAAAGGTGGATGAACAGCCCTGAGAAGGGCTCATACCAGAGGTGCTAGTCCTCCCTGCACTCCCCATATGCCTCCTAAAAGCAATAAAACCGGTAGGAAATGAGATGAGTGTCCTGTGACCCCTCCCTAAATGGAGATTTGAGGATTTGAGACCAAAGCCAATTTTCTCTCCAATCAGAGAGGCAAAGGGTATTGATGATATGTGAATACCAAGGCTTATTCGATATTACAGAATGATAAGATTTTCCAATGATGAAGTTCCTAGGGCATGATGGAGAAGTCTGAAGGCGGTGCAAGTGATGGAAAATGAGGAGATGACTGTTCTGGGCCCCCTTCTGAAATGGATATTTGTACATACATATGGATTATATATAAATATATATGTGTGTGTATGTGTGTGTGTGTATGCATGTATATATGTGTATATATGCATGCATGTGTATATGTGTGTGTGTGTGTATGTGTGTGTGTGTATAAAACCATTTCAAGAGGTTTGTCAACCAACTGACCCCAGGCTTCTTCCTGAAATAGAAGCCTGTTTTTTATAACAATATTCTTTAGGTGATGGACTGTGACTGCAAGTTGTGGAATATCACTGACTTTAAAGATTTGATGTTGTGGACCGCTTAAAGGGCACTGGAGAAGAACATGGTACACAAAATTTGTCTGAAACATATTTACACAAGAGAAATCCTATAAAAGATATCACTGGAAAACAGAGTGGGCGAGGAAGGAATGAACTCCAAGTTGAGCTCCAAGGTCTTTTCAAGTTCTTAATCCATGCTCCTATGATGCATTGGTTTCTACTCATTGTCAAAAGGTCTACAAGAAGGTCCCTAGAACATGGGGTGGACAATGCTTCTCACCATTCTCCAAGGGGAGAATTTAGAAGACTATAAGAACAAGTGTCACATAGGTTGAGAAGGCACAGCAAGGTTCTGCTTCTGCACGTTAGAGGGAACATAGGCATCAACAGGCCACAGGTCACATGACTAATAAGTGCTTGAATTAGAACCTGAATCTCCAGACTGTTAACCCTGTAGCTCTTTCTATCAATTATTACACGCATAGACATTGTGTGACAGAAAGAGACCTAGCCCTGAAGTCAGAAGACCTGAGTTTGATATCTTGGTGACTATACAAAGTTATTTCATGTCTATAACTTGTAGTCTTAGAGAGTTTCCTAGAGCATTTAGTGGTTAAGTGATTTGACTGGGGTCATACAGCCAGCATGTATCAGAAGCAGGACTTGAACCTAAGTCTTTATTTCTAGCTCCAAAGCCACTTTTCCATCTACTACTTCATGCTGCCTTCTCTGTAGCTGAGACAATCTATATAAATATTTGTGTTATGTGCAGAATTCTGAATTATAGAACACTTTCATCTTCATTTAGGACATTCTCCTAACTTTTCCAGGCACCCCAGCAGGGGTTCTTATGCCTCACTTATATGTATCATGGACCCCTTTCACAGTCTAGTAAAGTCTATGGACCCCTTTCTACAATAGCACTGTTAAGCATAAAATAAAATACATGGTATTGCAAAGGAAGCCAATTATATTGAAATGTAATTATCAAAATAGTTTAAAAAGCAAGTTCAGATACCAGGTTAAGACCCCTTCTCTACAGGATACTCCTTCCCCTCAGTCCCTCACCTATACCTCAATTTAAGAGAACCAGGGCATCTCCATCACAGAAACTCTGACAAACAATCCCCTGGATGCCATTCTCATGAGGAAAATATCTTGCCTGGAAAATAGGTTCTACTTGTCTGACTGCCTGCCAATAGCTCCCAGTGCCAATGGTGGGTATTTATTTTCTGTCAGTGATTTGGGGAGTTTAAAATATTTGATTATTAATAATGAAAGACCCAGTTGGAACTTATCTGAAGAGGGTTTTCAGTTGGCTTAGGAAAGCAGGAGAGACAAATGGCCACATTATAATACCTAGCTTAGTTCCCCTGGAAGATAAACAGGAAAGTGTGTGAGGACCCATTCTCTCAGTTTGTGGTTGCTTATGAAGGACGCAGAACATGTTGAAGTCTATACTAGGTTTGCAAAAGAACCTGATAATGTTCTGTCTGTCTGTCTGTCTGTCTGTCTGTCTTCCCCTCTCCCTTTCCATTTTCCTCCCCTTCTCCCTCCTTCCCTCTCTTTCACACACACATAAACACACACACACACACACACACACACTTCACCCCATGGACTTAATAAATGAAAATTTGATAATAGGCCCCCTATCATTAAGAAATTTATAATTAACTTGGTCAGACAGCAACAATTGGAGAGAATTAGGCAAGTATATGAGTATGTAATATGAGCAGTAATGTGGAGAGTGTTGAGAAGGGGGGAGTCACCATAGGGCAGGCTAACCCGGGGATGTTTCTTAGAGAAGATCAGAGGATCCCAGATCTGGAGCTGTCAGCATCCTCAGAGGTGATCTAGTCTAAATCTCTCATTTTTTTTAAAGAGAAGAAATTGAGGTGGAGGAAGGTAAAGTGGTTTGGTCAAAGTCATAAATGCCAGTGGCAAGATTTTAACTGCTTCATGAGACCTATCCTGGACCTTCTCTTTGCTAGTACCCTACCTTCACTACTACCATTGAAATTACTCTGATTTTTGTCCAATGACCATAGAAGCAGAAATGAAGAGTTGGAAGGAACTTTAGAAACAGTTAATCAAATTTGCTCATTTTGCAGTTGAGGAAACTGAGGCTTATAGACTTTATGACCTTGGCTTGCCCAAGGTCATATAAGTTGTAAGTGGAAAAACCAGATTTTCAGAATCTCGACCTCTTTCCCATGTACCATCCTGCCTGTTCTTTGTCTATGTTTTGTAATAACTTATCCATACAAATCTTTTTTCTGTTTAATAGAATATCAGAATAGAATACACAGACTTTATCTGTGTATCTCCTAACAGAGTTCCTGGCACATAGCAGGCACTTAATAAATGCTTGTTGAATAAATGAATGATGTACACAGCTAGACTCTGTTTTTCCCAAAGCAAAGGAACCCCCCACCCCCCAGGAATTTACACCTGAGAAGCCTAATGGCCCTTTCAGCAATCCATGGAGTGGCTGGCATGTCTTCTCAGCTGTTAATAGGTGCAAAGCTCCCAGATGAGTCTTAGGGAAAGTTCTGTAGTGTTGTTTCCAATTCTCTGTTATGTTAGAGTCAAGGTTGGGTTTAGAGGTATAGGATTGAGTGGATATAGTAAAGGACTTGGCACCAGTAAGAACAGGGTACAAACTAACTATATAATCCTGGGCAAGGTACTGCATTCAGTGACAAAGAAGCAAATATTGTCTGAAGTTTTGCTATGTGCTAGATGATGAGAGCAAGAAAAAAAATGAGTAGGATTTATTCCTTTCACTCAAAGAGTTATACATTTGAGTACATCATAAAAACTTTGTCCCACCAAGTTATGATTTGCCCAAGAATGTGAATATCCTACTAGCTAAGAAATGTAACTTGATGGATATACATACATGTGTGTATACACACATAAATGCACATAGTGCATGTATGCATATGTTATTCTCAAGCATACACACATGTATATATGTGCACAAGTGAATCATTCATTTTTGAACATCTGTATATATGTGTGTACATATATGTGTAATACACACATGTGTGAGTGTATATGTATATACACACACATAACTGTCTTGAAATTTCAACCTGTTTGGGATACTACCCTTAGCATTCTGTTAATCTGTGGTGTGCCTTTTCCAATCTCCCCAACGCCTCTTCCCAGCCAAAACAATCTCTCCCCACCTTCACTTACTCTTGGGAATGTAGATATTGAAGACCATCTGGGTGTGTCATGTGTATCTATGTGTACATACACACACAGATGCATATGTGCTCACACATATATGACATATTGGTATATACTTGTGATACATGTAATCTTACATATTTGTGACATATACCATCACCTACATAATGCATTGCTATAATATATTGATATACATTAATGCAACATATGCATATGATGTGTGTAATAAAACATTACACATGTAGGACATGTGAGTGTAGATTAACACATGATATATTACACATATGGCAGGTATATATAATACATACCATATAATATTACATCTTTATATTATGTGGGTTGTAATACTGTTATATAATATTACATATAAGTAACAGGTAGTTGCAATCACATATAATATGCAATTTGTATAGGTAAAATATGTAAAACATGATATTACAAGTATGTGTAATGTATATGTGTTTCATATATATTTATTTATGATTTAGAATGTTTTGATAGATATCATTCCCAGATAGCTGCACTTCCTTCCTATCCCCCTTACAAAGAACGTTTTTGTAACAAAGACAAAAAGCTAAACCAAACCAAGGAACAACATGGCCACATCTGACAGAATTCACAACATTGTTTACCCTAAGTACCCTCTTTTTCCTTATTTGAATGAATGAGGAAATGAGGGAGGGAGCTATATTTATTTGTTTATTTTCTTGGTCATGATTACTCATCATAATTACTCCACATTTTGTTTCTTTCTAAGGTTCTTTGCATTTAGATGACTGTATTGCTTTCCTAGCTGAACTTATTTCCTCTAGTATCAGTTCATAGAAATTTTGCCATGTTTCTTGGGTTCCTCAAATTTGCCATTCTTACAGCACAGCAAGTCTATTATATTCACATCCCACCATTTTCCCCTAGACATTTCCACAATTGATAGCATCTATTTTGTTTCCAGTTATTTGCTATCACAAGAAAAGCTGCTATGAATATTTTGTTATATTTCTCCATGCACTTTGAGCAGGAGTGAGGTAGCTGAGATCATTACCAGTGTTTGTCTAGAGAAAAAAAAAACATCTAGAAGGTGTTGACAGCAGCAACCTACTGCAGGAATTCACAGTTTGCCCAAATCTTCTGCAAGGCAGCATCTATATGTCAAGGGTACAACAGCAGTCAGATACACTTATGGGTTGCATATAACTCCTTTGGCAACCAAGATGTAGAATGGGCCCTTTTTACTTTTCAGTGAGTCCGCTTCTCAAGGGCAAAACTGCTCTCCAAACAGCCTAGTGTAAGGGGCAACTTCAGAATTAGGCTCTTGCCATTTGTGGTCCTGCCTTTCAAATTTAAAAGAAAAGATTTTTTTTCCAGCTGAATAGGTAGAGACCTGGACTGCAATATTTTCCTTGGGATGAGACCTTTATGGATGGAATTGGTTAGATCCTTCTGAAGTGGCAGGAATAGAAGGGGACACAATAGAATTAAGAGGTCAAGCCCATAGACTAGGGAGTGGTTCATTCCTACTCATAGGAGACAACAGGTGAGTTACCAAAGTGTCTGCAGGCAGGACATAGGCTTGCTTTCAAACAGCTGCAGAATACCGTGAAAGCCTAACATGTGCTTGCGTTTGATGTGGCCCACTGTGGCAGATGCTTCTGTGTCAAAGGGGATCTGCCTCCAATTCATTTCTGCCAGACTGAGGCAAACTCTGGGCAATGTTCCCAGTGCGCATGCTGGTGTTGCTTTCAAAGTTTGCCTCACCATTTGGGAATTGCTTTTGCAGCCATTTAATTTTGATGAAGGGTAATATTCTAATTGGCATATTAATCATTTGCAGATCTGTAAACATCAATTAACTTCAGAACACGTGCAGGGTGTAGTTCAGGGGTAATCTGCTTTGTATTCGCTTGGTCTTTCCCCTGCCCAACCTCCCCCCCCACCAATTTCCACCTATTGAAATATTGCACCTTTTTTAAAAAATGCATTTATAAAGGATATTTATTGAAGAAAAATGAGTTTGAAAGATTTAAGAACTCTGATCAATGAAATGATAAACCACAACACCAGAAGACTGAAGATGAAACATGATCCCCAGCTCCTGCCAGAGAGGAGATGGATTTAAAATTTAGAAGGAGACTTACATTTTAGGACATGCCCAATGTGGCAATTTGTTTGAATAGACATATTTATTATGAGGGCATTATTTATTTATAAATAAACGGGGAAGAGAGAGTGATAGGGACTAATAATAAATGCATGTAAAAATGATCAATGCAAAAAAACTCCCCCATAGTTCTAAAGGGATACTTAAAAAACAAAAAGATATAGCAAGATACTCCCACCTCCCCTTAAATCATAGGAACACTCTCCCTTTTATCATTTGTCTCTATATTGGACCCACCAAGTTCACTTCGAAAAGAAGCCACACTGATGGGCAGAATCACCCTGTCACCTACAAAAAAAATGGTTTCTAGGGTTCCTGGGTCAATTTATGACTGGGCTGAATTACACAGGTCACTCCTCACTGGACTTTGCTGTCAGTAAACTCTGATGTGGGCTCAAGTTCCTAGAACTCTGGTGACTTAATTTTCCGACCTTTTGAAACTCACAAGGTCATAGCCATCTCTAGTTATCTTCCTGTTGGAGTGTAGCTTAAAGCTCTCTCCTCTGGAAAATCTTCTTTGACTACTGCAGTTAAATGGATCTTTCCTGCCCTCCTCTGAAATACTATCTCATGCGCATTTCTCTTCTTCTATTCACATGGTACTCATTACATGTGGCCTTGTATTGTCAAGATCTGTGTCTTTTGTAGTATAGTGGAAAAGGCGTTGGCCTTGGAATCAGAAAGACCTAGGTTCACGGACTCGGGCAAATCACCTTACATCTTTGAGGTTCAGTTCTCACATCTACAAAATGAAGCTAGGGTTATTTCCACAATATGCCTCGTTGAATCATCAGTGTAGAGTTGGGAGGGACTTCAGAATTTATCCAATCCAAACCCTTGATCTTACAGAGTAGGAATCTCATCATTCTGTATATTATAAAACACTACTGAGATGTAAGCCAAAATTATTTACTCTGCTCAAACAATCCTGAGGGGGCAGAAACTTTGATTTTCTTTCAGTGTGCCTTGATCCGCCATAATTCTCAGCATAGACTTTGTATATAATAAGAGTTTAATAATTTTTCTTTATAATGAAGTTATGGCTTTACCGTCATGATCCAATATCAACTGAGGAATAATTCCAAGTTTAGCAAATTGATACCAGTTTCATATGATTGAGGAGAAACTCTTGAGAATGAATTCTAGAGATTAGTCTCTAAAGGCCCTGATGGGCCATATGTAAAAATGGAGGTTAAGCATGAAGGTCACGTGAGCCCTTAAAACATTCTTCTTACAGGAAGAATTTGCCTCATTTGGAACCATTGATCTTCTCTTTGAGATCTTCTACCTGGTCATTAAATTGTTTTATTGATTCTCCTGCCTTAAAAAGGCTTTCCCTTGATGCTGTTACTCTGTCTAGCTACAAGGCACCTGTTTCCTCCTTGTTATTGCCAAACTTCTGCATGCATCCTCTTCCTCACCACCCACTCAGTGCCTTTTCAGAGATCACCAGTGAACTATTTCTTCATCACCAAACCTAATACTCTTTTTTCCAGTTCATATCTTTTTTATAAAACCTCTTTAGCATTTACCACTATTGACTTGTTTCTCCACCCTTGGCTTCCAAGACAACACATATGCTTCACTTTTCTTAGCATTCATTTCTGTCTCTTTTTGCTGGATCTTCTTGACTCCATAGAGTGTGCCTTCCTCCAAGGTCTCCTGCTTCCTTGGTAATTCCATTCACTACCATAGCTTCAGTGAATACTTTTATACTAATTTTCAAATCTGAATCTGTAGCATTATTTTCTGTCCCATGCTCCAACTCTTCAGTACTCCAACTGTCTTCAGGACATAGATGTTCATAGATGCTCAGGACATGGATGTTCAGACTTAGATGTTCTGCTGATATCTCAAGCTCACCATGCCCCAAATGGATTTTATTATCTTCTTCACTCTTCCTTCCAGTCAATTACTAAGTTTGGGTTCCCACTGCTACCACTCTAGTACAGACCGTAATGATCTCTCTCCTCCGAAATATTGCAATATTTTCCCACCAGGTTATTTAATATTCATTCCCCCTATTCCAATCTGTCTTTTGTGTCAATGGCAGGCACAACTTCCTTGTTTATAGATATATTCATCTTACTCCTCTCCTCAAAACCCTAAGGTTTTGTAAATTATAAATTGTTCCATCATCATCATCTTAAACTCCGAAATTCCCTTCTTTGATCACAATAATAATTTCCTATTTTTCCACCTGTCTGCTTCATTCCTCCTAAACACATTTTACATTTTAATGTTGTCACTTCACTACACCTAGTCACTTCACTATTGGCCTCCATCTAATCTCACTTTTATTGTCAAACTTTTAGAAGAGATTATCTACATTCACTGCCTACACCTTGTCCCCTTTCTTTCACTTCCCAATCTGTTTAAATATTCCTGCCAGCCCCCACAGACTTTACTTAAATGTATCTTTCAAAAGCTACCAGTTATCTCTTAACTGCTTAATTAAATTGTCATTTTTTGTTTCTCATCTTCCTTGACCTCTTTCCAGCTCAGGATGCTGCTGACCACTTCCTCATCCAAGACACTCTCTGCTCTCTTGTCTTCCATTGTACTGTTATGTCTGGGTTTATTCCTTTCCTGTCTATAAGGTGCTCTTTAGTCACCTTTTATTTCTATTACAAGGAGGCCTCATCATCTCTTAGTTGCCTAGGTTCTTAATCTCTCTTACATTCAATACTTTCCTCTCCCTAACATAGGATAATATTGATTTTTTAAAAAAATTATGACATAATTTTCAACAAACATTCAAACTCTTCTATAATGTGCACTCCCTAGAAACATTTAGTTTATTAGTTTTAATTAAAATTCATTAATCTTTTGTTTTCATATCAACTTTATTTCTTTTTTAAAGTTCTGAACTTAACAAACCAAATAAAACAAGCATTTTTATAAAAAAAGTAGAACTGAAGAGTTTTGTATGAAAATCTCTTTATCTCTATGAAAACCTTGCTTTTCTGTTTAAGCATATACTAAGTTTCACATGTTATTTTCCAAGCTGTCCTGCTTGTCTGTTTCTACTGACCTTCCTTCTGTTCCCTTCTGTACATTTGAAAAATTCTCCAATGACTCTCTTTTCTTTTTTTTCTTCATTTGGTAACCCTATCGCTATTATTCTCTGCCCACCAATTCTTTCCTTTCCCCTTCAAAAAAAGAAAAGAAAAATAACACCTTTGCATTAAATTGATACATAGTCAAGCAAAATATTGGCTATGTCCAAAAATGTATGTCTCTCTCTGCATTTTGAATTCAACTTCCCTCTGCTGGGAGGTGGGTAGCATGTTTTATCACTGATCCTCTAATATCGTTATTGGTCATTGCATTGAACAGGGTTTTAAAATCAATCAAAATTGTTTTTTCGTTTGTTTTCTTACCATGTTGTCATTCTATAATTTTTTCTCTTGGTTCTGTCCACTTCATTGTGCATCAGCTTATGTCAGTCTTCTCAGATTTTTTTTGAAACTGTTCCCTTCATCGTTTCTCATGGCATGATAATACTCCATTACGTTATTGTATCATAATGTGTTAAGCTATTCTCCAAATTAGGGACATTCCCTTAATTTTCAGGTCTTTCCTACTAAAAAAAGTTACTGTATTTTTGAACATCTAAGTGCTTTTCCGTTTTGGTCTCCTTGAAGTAGAAGATTAACGGTAATATATCTGGGTCATAGTTTAGTGATTTTGGATCATAATTCCAAATTGCTTTCCAGAATGACTGAACCAATTCACACAGTTCCACACAAAATTCATTAGACTTTTGTCCATACCCCTTTAACAAATGTCATTTCTCTTTTTTTTCCATTTTTGTCAGTGATTATGAAGCAGAATCTCAGAATTGTTTCTAGCATGCATTTTTCTATCAATGATTAGTAGAGTTTTTTTCATATATTTGTTAATAACTTGGACTTCTTGTTTTGTGATCTGCCTCCTCATATCCATTGACCTTTTATCTATCGGGGAATTCTACTTGTGTGTGTGTGTGTGTGTGTGTGTGTGTGTGTGTGTGTGTGCATATATATATGTATATATATATACATATATATATGTGTGTATGTGTGTGTGTATACACACATATGTATACACACACATATAAATCAGTTCCATATACATAGATGAAAAATAAATATATTTGATATCAGACCATTATCAGAGAAAATGGCTACAAAGATTTCCCCAGTTAACGTTGTTTCCCTTCTAATTTTAATTGCATTTGTTTTGTTTGGGCAAAACCTTTCAATTTTATGAAATCAAAATTGTCTATATTATCTTTTGTGAACTTGTTTACATTTGTTTGGTCATGAATTCTTTCTCTATCCATAGCTGCGAGAGTAATTTTCTTTGCTCCTCCAATTTGTTTTTGATGGGGCCTTTGCACATTTAAGTCATGACTCCATTTGGATATCTTGTCACATCTTATCTTGGTATCATATCTTAATATAGAACGTGAGATTTGGGTCTATACCCAGTTTTTTCCACATTGCCTTACCGTTTTCCCACAGCTTTTATCAAATAGTGAGTCGTTGCCCTATAATTGGGACGAAGAGTTTGTTTACTGAACACTACGTTAATACCTTCATTTGCTTCTGTATGGACCTAATTTTGTTTCACTGATCATCTGTGTAGTTTTTAGCAAGTACCAACTCACTGCCTACTTACTGCTTGGTGTGTTTCCTTTCCTTTTTTTTATCATTTCTCTTGAGATTCTTGACCTTTTGTTCCTCTGGAGGAATTTTGTTATTGTCTCCCCTGCTCCCACCCCAGCCAATTTTACAAAGCAATCCTTTGATAGATTGAATGGTATGATACTGATTCTTTTTGAGCTTGGAAATTCTGTGCTTCAGCTGCCTTTGTAGAGACCTCACACATTCTCACCATTTGTTTATCTTTTGAATTTTCTGTAATTATTCTCATTGTATCTCATCATGTTTTGAATTCTATCTACTCTATTCTCTTTTCAAGGGTGCCTCAACTGGACCAGTAGGTAGTATAATGGATAGAAAACTGGGCCTGGAGTCAAGAAGCCCAGAGTTCCAATCTAGTCTCAGATACATGTTAGCTATGTGACTCTAGGGAAGTCACTTAATCTCTGTTTGCCTCAGTTTCTTCAACTACAAAATGGGAATAACAATAGTCCCTAGTAACTGGAATTGTTGTGAGGATTAAATGACACAATATTTGTTAAGTATTTAGCACAGTGCTTGATGGACAGTAGGTGCTTAGTAAATGTTTGAGATTCTAGTATATTTTAAAATTCTCCAGTCTGTTTTAAACCCCAGATTCTTCTTTGGGATTTTTCCATTAAGAACTCTACTTTTCCTGCTTTTTAATCTTCCTTCATCTGTTTTAGTATACTTTTCAATACAATCTGTCCATCATTGTTGTCATCCTCTTTTTCTTTTCCACATGTAGTTTCTGAAGAACTCTTCTCTTGACTCCACCTTTCTAGCTTTTATCTTATTTTTTTTTATTAATTTATTTTTAGCTTTTTTCTCTAATTTATTTTCAGTTTTCAACATTTACTTCCATAAGATTTTGATTTTACATTTGTAGTCATGCAAAACACTTCCATAGCTGTCATGTCGTGGAAAACTAAGTATAACTTCCCTTCATCCTATCCTGCCCCCCGTTTATTCTATTCTCTCTTTTAATCCCTTCCCAGCCCAGCACAGTAGACCTTTCCAATCAACCATGCAGGATTTGTTTCACTCTGTCTTTTTGTGGGTTCTGCTGCTTAGAATTTGTTTAGAGCCTTTTTTACAGGTATTTAGAGGGACTTGGGGAAGAGCTCAAGCAAGTCAATGCTTTTAATCTGCCATCTTGTCTATACCCCCCATCTTATATTATGTCCTGCCATGTATGCCATACTTCTGCCAGATGGGACTCCCCCCCACCTCTTTCCCTCCACCCAAATGAGCAGGCTGGGCTTTCCTGCCTACATGGTTTTGCTTGTGCTGATTCTTAAGGCTGGAAAATACTCTTTTATCTTTTTTTTCATGGCCTATCTTCTAAAGCTCAGCTCAAATGTCATCTTCTTTATGAAACCTTATCTGATTTCTATCTGATAATGACCCTTCCCCATTTAGACTTCACCTGGGAATTTGTTTTTATTTTACTTATGTGGAAGGAAGGAAATAAGCATTGATTAAGCCCCTATTAAGAGCCAGGCACTATGCTAAACACTTTACAAATAAGATCATATTTGATCTTCATCACAACCTTAGGAGGCAGGTGCTATAGTTATTCCCATTTTACATTTGAGGAAACTGAAACAGATGGTGGTAAAGTAACGTGCCCAGGGTTCTATTTGTTGTTGTTGAGTTTCAGTTATGTCTGACTCTGTGACCCCATTTGGGGTTTCCTTGGGAAAGATACTGGAGTAGTTTGCTATTTCCTTCTCCAGCTCATTTTACAGATGAGGAAACTGAAGCAAACAGGTTGAGTGATTTGCCCAGAGTCACAACTTTTAAGTGCCTGAGACCAGATTTGAACTCAGGGAAAGGAGTCTTCCTGACTCCAGGCCTGGTACTCTATCTGCTATGCCACCTACCTGCCCAGGGATATATAGTTAGTAAGTATCTGAGGCAAGATTCAAACTTAGGTCTTCCTGATTCTAGGCCTAGCTCTCTCTCCACTGTGTCACCAAGCAACCTTATGCAGTTATCACTTATTATTTTATATTTATTTGTGTATGTGTCTTATCCCCTACTAGTCTATGTCACATGATGGCAATGTACTCTGTTTTATCTAATCCATATATTTTAGTAGACTTCAGAGTCCTAACAGAAATCTGCATATTGTAGAGACTTTGTAACTATTGATTTATTATTAATTTATTATATTTACTATATTATATAATCATGTATTATAGTAATATATGCTTCTATAATATATATTTAATTTAGTATAATTATTAATTTGTTGATTTGTTATTAATTTCTTGATTTAATCACAAAGTTGGGTAGGTTCTCAAATGGTCATCTTGTCAATAACCCTGCCCTTTTCTTAAAAAAAATCATCTAAGTAATCCCAAACAACTCTGTTCCATGTTACCCTTCAGAATCCCAAACCTCTCTTTATCAGAGATAAAGAAAAAAAAATCTCCTTTACTCTTTGAAATCCCATTAATAGCTAATAATAGAAATTAATTGTTGAGGCTAAATATTGTTGTGCATAGAGTACTGGACTTGGAGGAAAGAAGGCCTTCTTCTGGCATTCATAGCTATGTAACCACATTGAAGTAATTTCAGCTCTCTGAAGCTCAATGTTATCATCTGCCAAATGGTGACTTTATGTATAGTTTTTGTTTCATAGAGTTATAAGGAGGTTCACCTGAGGAAAGGTGCATAAAATGTTTTGCGGCCTTCAAAGTGCTAGTTATTATTACCAGAAATGGATGCAGAAGGCAGACTCCTTGTTAGGTTCTTACCCACTGGAAAAGACAAGCAGTGGCAGTATTAATAAGAAACCAGTACTTGGGAGCTTCCTTGCCTATCAGGCGACTAATTGGCACTACTGCCCTGGTGTTTATATTTTGATTTCCTTGTACATAGCATACTGAATGGAGTCCTAATTGCTGTGTTCTAAAGCAACATACCTTAATTACAGCTTCTTTAATTCAAAGGAGTGCTTCAGTTTGAAAACAGAGTAGCAAGTATTCCCATCCTCAGCTCAGCCTTAGATCATTGCGTGCCTCCAAAAATGAATTACAAGGAAAGGTTGTGGCTTATTCAATTATCTCCAGATGGACACATCTCCCTAATCCGACAGAGTCAGCATCCCAAGGGAGCTGGTTCATTTACAATCATTACAGTACAGTATCATGGAGTGGCCTGCTGGCTATGGATAAACAAAGCAGAATAAGATCTTCTTGGGTTTAGGGCCTCGTACTTATCCTCCTCCTTGGGAACAGCTGCCTGACTTGAATGGGCCAAGGATGCAAAAATCATTTCTGGCAAGAGCCTGAAGGGGGAAGGAGAAGAGGAAGATCACCAATGTTGCCATTTTTTATTGTAAATCTGAGATGTGCTATTTCACATGGGCACAAGTCCAATTCAGAGCTTTTGAGTGGGCTCCTGTTGGAACCTCCCCAGCTTCATTCAGCTCCTTTCATTGACATTCTGAGTTTATTTAATGGAAATGCTCCCCCCCTCACTATTGTAAGCAAGATTACAAAGGTTAATCAGAGATAACAGGCTAGCTCTGAATTCGGTTCTTTGTAAAGTTCAAATGTTTTAAAAACTCTTTAAATTACTTTAAAAACCTTTCTGCTCATTGTTTGTGGGCGGCTAGTTTGGACCAAGTTTTATTATTTGGTAGCCTCCTGACTGACTATAAACTGATTTTTCACTTTCAGACCCAAGACTATAGGAAGCTCGACTATCTCCTTATTTTTCTATCTCATTCCAAATGGAAGTCACAATACAACTTTTTATAATAGTCTCTATGATGGTAACCATCTGTTTTTCAACACACTTTATTTCAGATTCAAAGGAAGCTGATGACAGGATTTCAACTTTTTATGTGTACAGTACACATCATTGGTCAATCAACATCTATTAAGCACCTACTAAAACAGTACCTTGTCCCTTGAGGAACTCATAGTCTAATGGGGGAAAACATGTTAACAAGATCTATGAGATAAATTGGTGCAGTTTCAAATGGAAGACATCAAAAATAAGGAGGACTGGGAAAGACTTCTTGCAGAAGGTGGAACTTTTGCTGACACTTGAAGGAAGTGGAGAAGGTAAGTGGTGGAGATGATGAAGGAGAGTGTTCCAGGCATGAGGAACAACCAGTGAAGATAACCAAAGTCAGAAGTTGGGGTGTTGTGTTTGAGAAACAGCAAGAAAGTCATTGTCACTGGACTACAGAGAACATGGAGGGGAGTAAGCTACAAGAATACTGGAAAAGTGGAAAGGATACAGTTTATGAATGGCTTTAAAAGTCAAGCAGGATTTCATACTTGATCCTAGAGGCAACAGGGAGGCACTAAGTTTTATTGCATAGAGTTGACATGGTCAGATTTGTGATTTAGGAAGATCAGCTTGACAGTTGAGTGAAGGGTGGATTGAAGTAGAGAGAGACTTGAGGTAGGGAGAGCAACCAGCAGGTTCTTGCAATAGTCTACTCATGACCAGGGTGATTGGAGTGTCAAAGAAGAGGACCAAGTACATACTAGAGATATAATGAAGGTAGAAAAGATAGTATTTTTACAACTAAGTGGATATGGGGAAGTGAAAGAATGAGAAGTGAAGGATGACACCTAGGTTGAGAACCTTCTCTCAACAATAAGAAGGAAGTAAGGAAGAGGGAAGGATTTTGGGGAAAGACAATGAGTTCAGTTTTTGACATATTGAGTTTAACATGTCTATGGGAAATTCAGTTAAAGATATCTAATAAGCAGTTGGAGATTCAGGACTGTAGTTTGAAAAAGAAGTTAGAGATAGACAAGTAGATCTAAGAATCATCTGCATGGAGATAATAATTTAAATTATAGGAGCTTATAATATCACCAAGTGAAATAGTATGGAGGTGAAGAGAAGAAGGCACAGGAGAGAGCTTCAGGGAACCCCCAAGGTTTGGGGGCATGACCAAGATGGAGATCCAGCAAAGGAGACAGAGAAGGAACAGTAGAAGGAAAACTAAGAGAGAGTACTAGAAAAGAGAGAATCAAGAAAAGGGCAATCAAGAGTTTCAAAGGCTAAAGAGAAGTCAGGAGTGATAAGGATTGAGAAAAGATTATTTGGAGAGAGCAGTTCCATTTGTTTGTTTGTTTTTTCAGTGAAGCAGTTGTGATTAAGTGACTTGCCCAGAGTCACACAGCTAGTGAATGTTATGTCTGAGGTCAAATTTGAACTCAGGTCCTCCTGACTTCAGAGTTGGTGTTCCATCCACTGAGTCACCTAGCTTCCCCAAGCAGTTCTATTTGAATGATGAGGTTGAAGGCCAGACTGCAGAGAGTTAAGAAGTGAGAGGCAAGAAAATGGATGTATGTATTAGATACAGCCTCCTTAAAGGGTTTGAGATGAATGTGTCTGAACACATTAGTTTAAAACACAAGATACATTGAATGAAACTGCATAGCAAATCAAATGACACTGTCTCACAGGTTATAACACTTTCAGTGTGGGAAGGCAACGCTGCATGATAAGGGAAAATGCATTTAGTGTACACAACAGGGAACGTGTGAAGATGGCAACGTGGAGGGCACACACACGAAATCTGCATGGCCCAAACATAGAAACGGTCAAGGCAATTCACACCTCCAGTGCAACAGAACTACAGATGTCATTTAGTGATGTCATTCTGGTATTCTGGGGTGCTTGGTTGCGTGTTACATGTATTCTTATTGCTGGACATGTCATCTCTGCTAGACAAGCTAATCTCTGCAAAGAGCATCGTAGATGCTCGAAGTTTCCACTGGTTTCAGGGTTGCTGATGTGCTCCCTACTATTCCATGCTGGTAGCAGATGCATTAATCAATCCATCAGTTAGCAGGGGTCAAGTATATTCTGAGGTTCTATTAACATGTATAAGTCACTCCAATAACTCTTCTAATGTACTTGAGAGAAAACTTGAGTTGTTATCAAGGCTAATTAAAGGTATCTTTAGGATCAGCTATTTGTACTACCATCTTCTGGGGTGGAATGTCTTAGCGTCTTTCACTGATAGGAGATCTATCTAACTCACTTAATGAATAGGCCAGAGCTACAAACTCTCTCTAAAGGCAAAACCAGTTTCCTTTTAGTCTTTCTGTTCCCAGTAGCAAACACAGTGTGTAACTTGCACATAGTACTACTCCTACCGTTATTCCTACCACTTACTATTGCTATATCTGCCCCAACTCCAGCTAGGTATTCGATAGAATTTAGCAGAATGCCTTAAGTTAAGATTGGGGTGTGTGTGTGTGTGTGTGTATGTGTGTGTGTGTGTGTGTGTGTGTGTGTGTGTGTGTATAGATAGATATAGATACAAATATCTATCTATATGTATATATGTATAGATGTAGATTTGTATGTGTATGTGTGTGTGGTGTGTGTGTGTGTGTGTGTGTGTGTGTGTGTGTGTGGTCTGTGATCACTTAAAATCAGTGGTGTGCTGATAAATGTTTAACAACCAGCTCTCTGGGAAAAAAGTATGAAAGACACACTTTTAAGCTTGAATTACATCATCAACATTTTTTCCATCATTTTTAAGTCCAGACAGTCAACAAAACAATGAAATAAGCCCTGATTTGTAGCATTTATCCATTTCTGACATGTAAATGCTCACACTGACAATTTAACAACTGGCTGTCGTGGGACATTTAGCTGGATCCAAAAAAAAGCTGCTAAACTATATGAACTTTGTACTAGGAAATTTGTTTTAACTCCTGTTACATACTAGATGGGGATCTTATATCCTCAAAAAGCATTTCAGGGGAGGAGCCAAGATGGAGGAGTGAAAGCAGTGACTTGCTTGAGCTACAAATACTCATAAAAAATGGCTCTAAACAAATTCTGAAGCAGCAGAACCCACAAAAAGACAGAGTGAAACAAATTTCCAGCCCAAAACAACCTGGATGATTGATCAGAAAGGTGTATCGCACTGGGCTGGGAGAGCAGCGCAGTGTGGTACAGGCCGCAGCAAACTTGGAGCAGGCCTCAGAGGATTGAATCGTGGGCAGCTGTGGTGATTTCCAGACTCCCCAATCTATGATTGCCAAAGATAACTTAGAAAGTCAGTGGGAAAAGTCTGTTTCTGCGGTGCTGAGAGAGGAACTCAGGGTCTCATCTCCATTCCCCAAGGGCATGGCCCTGGGAGGGGGGGGCAGCTGCCTCCTGAGCTTCCGGCCCATACACTGAGGGGGAATCCAGTGGCTGGTCAGAGGAATTGCAGGGATCTCTTTGCCAGTGCTGAGGCAGGAATCTCTTGCTTTGCCCGTGTGTGGATCTGGGCCACAGTTCTGGGTGGCGGTCCTGAGGTGAGGAGGAGCACTGGCATGGTGGAGCTTGTAGTGGCTGTGGAGAGAAACCCCTCCTCACAGTTACAGGACAGAAAGGAGTACCTGTGGTCATAGGCCAGGAAAGGAATAAACACACCCCTTATCATACCACCTTGGAAGAGCTGAAAATTTACAGGGCCCTACAAGTATCTCTGAAAACAGCTACACAAACCCCTGAAGCTTGGGACAGTACATTCTCCACATTGGAAGCACACTCTTACCTTAACAAAGAGTTTAAAACTCACGTAATTGGCTGGGATCATGAGCAACCAGTACAAAAAGAGTCAGACTACATTATCTTACTTTGGTGAAAAGAAGATCAAAATATACAACCAGAAGAAGACAACAAAGGTCAAAGCTCCTACTCCAAAAGCCTCCAAGAAAATATGAATCAGTCCCAGGCCTTGGAAGAGCTCAAAAGGGATTTTGAGAAGCAAGTAAGGAAGTAGAGGAAAAACTGGGAAGAGAAATGAGAGTGATGCAAGAAAATCATGAAAAACAAGTCAACAGCTTGCTAAAGGAGACCCAAAAAAATACTGAAAAAATAACACCTTAAAAAATAGCCTAACCCAAATGGCAAAAGAGGTCCAAAAAGCCAATGAGGAGAAAATGCCCTAAAAAGAAAAATTGGCCAAATGGAAAGGAAGTCCAAAAGATTACTGAAGAAAATACTTCCTTAAAAATTAGAATAGAGCAATTGGAAGATAGTGACTTTATGAGAAATCAAGACACTGTAAAACAAATCCAAAAGAATGAAAAATTAGAAAACAATGTGAAATATCTCATTGGAAAAACAACTGACCTGGAAAATAGATCCAGGAGAGAGAATTTAAAAATTATTGGACTATCTGAAAGCCATGATCAAAAAAAGAGCCTAGACATCATCTTTCAAGAAATTATCAAGGAAAACTGCCCTGATATAGTAGAACCAGAGGGCAAAATAGAAATTGAAAGAATCCACGATCTCCTCCTGAAAGAGATCCCCAAAGGAAAACTCCTAGGAATATTGTAGCCAAATTCCAGAGTTCCCAGGTCAAGGAGAAAATATTACAAGCTGCCAGAAAGAAACAATTCAAGTATTGTGGAAACACAATCAGGATAACACAAGATTTAGCAGCTTCTACATTAAAGGACCACAGGGCATGGAATATAATATTCAGGAGGGCAAAGGAGATAGGATTACAACCAAGAATCACCTACCCAGCAAAACTGAGTATAATCCTTCAGGGAAAAAATGGTCATTCAGTGAAATAGAGGACTTTCAAGCATTCTTGATGAAAAGACCAGAGCTGAATAGAAAATTTGACTTTCAAATACAAGACTCAAGTGGAACATGAAGAGGTAAACAGGAAAGAGAAATCAAGAGACTTATTAAGGTTGAACTGTTTACATTCCTGCATTGAAAGATGATATTTATAACTCATGAGACTTTTGTCTGTGTTGGAGGAAAAAAATATATGTATGTATAGATAGATAGATAGATAGATAGATAGATAGATAGACAGACAGACAGACAGACAGACAGACAGACAGAAGAGATAGATAGATAGATAGATAGATAGATAGATAGATAGATAGATAGATAGATAGATAGAGGCACAGGGTGAGTTGAAGATTAAGGGGTCATATCTGGAGAATAAAATTAAGGGATGAGAGAGGATTATACTCGAGAAGAAGAAAGGGAGAGGTAGAATGGGGTAAATTATCTCACAAAAAAAAACAGAAAAGTCTCTTACAGTGGAGGGAAACAGGGGAAGGAGAGGGAATGAGTGAATCTTATTCTCATAGGATTTGGCTTAAGGAGGGAATAACATACACATTCAATTGGGTATGGAAATCTGTCTTACCCTACAGGAAAATAGGGGGAGAAGGGGACAAGAGAGCAGGGGAATGATAGAGAGGAGGGCAGATTGGGAAAGGGGTAATCAGAAGCAAATACTTCTGAGGAGGGACAGGGTCAAGAAAGAATAGAATAATGGGAGGCAGGATAGGATTAAGGGAAATAGAGTTAGTTTTTCACAACATGTCTACTATGGAAGTGTTTTGCATAACTGCACATGTATAACCTATATTGAGTTGCTTGCCTTTTCAGTGAGGGTGGGTGGGAGGGAGGAAGGGAGAAAATTTGAAACCTAAAGTTTTAAAAACATATGTTTAAAAAAATGTTTTCACATGCACTGGGAAATAAGAAATACAGGAAATGGGGTACAGAAGTCTATCCTGCCCTACAGGAAAATAGAAGGGGAAGGGGATAAGAGAAGGGGGGAGAGATAGAAGAGAGGACAGACTAGGGGAAGGGATATTCAGAATGCATGCCATCTTGGGGTGGGGGAGGGGTGAGATGGGGTGAAAATTTGGAACTCAAAATCTTGTGGAAGTAAATATTGAAAACTAAAAATAAATAAATTTGTATTTAACAAAAAGCATTTCAGAGACTTTATTTAAAACAAAACAAACAACCAAAAAAACAATGGGAAAAAAAAGAAAACTCACCACCAGAGCTGTGTAGAGTTAGGGTCCTCTTAGACTCCAGATCTCCTTTGATTGACACAAACATTAAACTTGGGACCAAAACAAATCTAAGTGAAGAAGGGAAGACCATAATTTTTCCCCTTTCTTGGTCCACATTCCTGCCTTTATTATGTTTATCTGCCAGCAACCTTTACATTTTATATAAATTGGGCTATTTTATAAACATTATGTGTTTCCACACATATATACATACATATGCACATACATGTATGTGTATGAGTATGTATGTCGGCATAGGTATAAGTACAGGTATAGGTACAGGTATGTACTATTCTGGCAGAAACAAAACCTTTCTGCTGATCTTTTGCTTACCCTTGCCCAATACAAAGAGGCTGTCCCTATAAAAATAATGAGACATCTTTTTGTACAGGCAATATGATTTGAAGCAGTCTTGGATTTCTCTCCCAGCTTTTTCAGTAACTGGTTGAGTTTGACTTTGAACTTGTTGCTTAACCTTTCTGAGACTCTATTTCTTTTTCTGTCAAGGAGGGATAATAGTATTAATACAATCTATCTCGTAGAATTGTTATGGAGATCACATGAAATAATTGGCAAGAAGGCATTTTGAAAACTGTAAAGGGTTATACAATTGTCAGCTTTATCTGTTCTGGTTGGCCTCTAAGGCAAGAATACAAACATATTTGCTAAAATACATACATACATATATATATATGCATATACATACACACTATATATTGTGTGTATATATACATATATACACATACATACATACACTACATGTATATATACACACATACGTGTGTGTGTGTACACACATGTGTGCTTGTAGGTTGTACATAACAAAGCACTTAAAATATAATTTTCCACAACAAAGCTGAATTTGCATATGTTCCCTTCCCTTTGAAATACAGAAACAGAACAAAATATGACCCTAGAATCATATAACACTCATCACCAGTAATTCTCACCTTTACCTCTCTTGCCCTTTTACTCCAATATCATTAAAAAGCAAAACGGGCCATCTCTATTTTCCCTCCTCTCTCTTTGTGGAAGAAGTTGAAGGTAAGGAAGGGGCTGAGGCACAATTAAATGGACAAATATTGTAAAGTGGGAAGTGAGGGGAGGAAGCAAGCCATAGGAGGGAGGGTGCCTCTATGAGTAAATGATTTAATCATCCCCATAACAATTGAGATTGAATTGTTGATTTTATAATGCTTTTTTTTATTAGCCTTGGTAACAATCCTTTTGCTGTTGTCTCAAGTATATCAGGAGGGTTGTTGGAGTGAGTTATAAATGTTAATGGAGCCTTAGAACATGCTTTACTCCTGCTAATTGATAGAGTGATTAATACACCAATGTTCTCAGGCTGCAGCTGGTTGACTCCAAATCACATCCAGTACTCCCCCTCCTCTCCCTTCCACTTCTACACCAGAGTAAGCTGTTTGAGAGCTACAGAATTTTGCCTAGTGTCCCATATATTTCCTCTTTTAAATTTTCTCTGATGGTAAAACAAAACCCAGATTGTGCATAGAAGCTGATGATAACATCCAAAAAATTTGGACGCCACATTTCTCTAGGGGTAAGTTACACTGGAGATTCACACGTCACCCTCTGCATCTTTTAGTGCTAGTATTGCAAAGTACTACTTTGCACATCTGGATAAATATAGGCTACTATTTAGGAGAACCTTGAGAACCTACATGAAATATAAAATCTCTTCTAAGCAATTAGAGACCTCACTTTGTTCAATCATAGGTATGAAGGGGATCTTGAGATCTTGAGAAGTAATCTGATCCATTTCTCCTACTTTCAAAGATCTCCACAGAAAGATGCACTCTTCATCACCTTTTTCAGGTTCTTAAAATTCTCTGGAACAATATTATTTCTTCAGGTATAACTTAAATCAGACATAATTTGGTTTAAACTCATTCCTACTTGAACCTCTAGACATGGGTAGTATAGAGTATACAGTTAGAGATTGTCTTTGTAATAGTTGTTTATAATCATTATTATAGATTATTTTTAAAGTTTTATTGATATATTTTTAAACATTTCAAATATTTACAGATCCCCCCACACCCTCCAAAATAAAACTTCATGAGAAGTCTATTGCAAGGAAGTAAAACTAACAATACAATTATCTCATCTGAAAGTGCTCCATCTGTAACCCCCCCCATTCTCTATTACAAAAAAAAAAAACAAACCCAGCCCCAATTGATAAATGGTCAAAGGATATGAATGGTTTTCAGATGGAGAAATTAAAGCTATCTATAGTCATATGAAAAAATGCTCTAAATCACTATTGATTAGAGAAATGAAAATCAAAACAACTCCGAGGTACCACACCATACCTATCAGCTTGGCTAATTCAACCAAAAAGGAAAATGATAAATGTTGGAGAAGATGTGGGAAAATTTGAACACTAATGTATTGTTGGTGGAGTTGTGAACTGATCCAACCATTCTGGAGAGCAATTTGGAACTATGCTCAAAGGGCCATAAAACTGTACATGCCCTTTCACCCAGCAATACCACGTCTAGGTCTGTATCCCAAAGAGATCATAAAAAGAGGACAAGGATCCACATGTACAATAATATTTATAGCAACTCTTTTTGTGGTAGCAAAGAGTTGGAAATTGAAGGGATATCCATCAATTAAAGAATGGCTAAACAAGTTGTGGTATATAAATGTAATGGAATACTATTGTATTGTAAGAAATGATAAGCAGGCAGACTCCAGAAAAACCTGGAAAGACTTATATGAACTGATGCTGAATGAAGTGAACAGAGCCATGAGATCATTGTACACAGTAACAGCCACATTATGTGATGACTAACTATAACAGACTCAGTTCTTCTCAGCAATGGAAGGATCTAAGACAGCTCCAAAATACTCAAGATGGAAAATGCTATCCGCATCCATGGAAAGAACTTTGGAGTCTGAATGTAGATGGAAGCATGCTATTTGCTCTATTTTTGTTGTTGTTTTGTTTTGTTTTTTCTTCTTTCTCATGGTTCCTCCCATTCATTCTAATTCTTTTTTACATCATAATTAATGTGAAAATGTGTTTAATATGAATGTATATGTAGAGCCTATATAAGATTGCAAGCTGTCTGAGGGAGAGGAGGTGGGGGGGAGAAAATTTGAAATTCAAAGTCTTATGAAAGTGAATGTTGAAAACTGAAAATAAATTAATTAATTTTAAAAAGTACTACTAGTGATATATCAAACCAGTGAAACATAAAATGTGGAGTTTTTTTTATCATAAAAAACCCAGAAATTTATTTTCTTTCTCTTTTACTCCTCACTCCATTGAAAAAAGGGGAAAGCAAATCTTGTAATCGGGGTCTCATAGTCAATCAAAACAAATTTCCTCAATCTCTCTCTCTCTTTCTCTGTATATGTATATGTATATATATATATATATATATATATATATATATATATATATATATATATATATATGTTCACATACCTACACACATGCATATGTGTATATTTGTACCATATATTGTGCTATGTATATACTGAGGTATATCGAGGGAATTTATATATAATTC
Source organism: Phascolarctos cinereus (assembly GCF_003287225.1). NCBI lineage: Eukaryota > Metazoa > Chordata > Mammalia > Diprotodontia > Phascolarctidae > Phascolarctos > Phascolarctos cinereus. The sequence goes on along the minus strand of NW_027555736.1, from coordinate 99,450,333 downwards.
ACACACATATCCGTATTTATGTATGTGCATACACATATTTTACAAAGAAATGATAATGAAACATTACCTATCACCTCTCAGTATGTGGAATTATACACACGTCTAATATCTGGTAATTATTTACATGGTGATTACATATCATGATATATAATATGCTATCATATGTATAATCTATCTACCTATCTATGGTAATTCTGTCACTAAGAGGTGATGGATAACATGTTTCATCATCAGCCTTCTGTAATCACTAATGGTCATTGTATTGATCATATTCTTATAGCTTTCAAAATTATTTGTTCTTACTATGTTGTGATTATTTAAGTTGTTCTCTTGGTTCTGCTCACTTTGTTCTTTATTAGTTGAAAAACATCTTCAAAATTATTCATTGTTATAATGATGTCATAGTGTAAATTGTTCTTCTGACTCTGCTCACTTCTCTCTGTATCAGTTCTTATAAGTCTTGCCATGTCTTTCCAAAATGATCTCTTTCCTCATTTCTTACAGCACAGTAGTACTCTGTCACATTTTCAGACAACTACTTGTCCAGCCATTCCTCAATTGATGGGCATCCCTTTAGTTTCTAGCTTTTGTAATAGATTATTAAAGGGATTTGTGGACAGCAAACATTTTCTTTTCCTCTGGAGATATGACTTGTTTTCAGTTTGAATTCCTCAGTCTAATCTGAATGAAAAAACGTTATTTGTCTTTAACTATCAATTTTGAGGAGATAGTTTTTTTTTTTTAAAGGAGAGAGGTGTGATGAACTCAGGAAAGAATCCTTCCTGAATTTAATTAGGGTAATAATTAGCCTAAAAGGAAAAAAAAAAGGTTTTTTGGGTGGGATAGTTTCAATTAATACTAGTATCTTAAGTTAACCATTGATCAAATCTTAAAGGGACTGTCTGAAGAGGTTCTGAATGGGTTAGACAAAATGATCCACCAGGGTGAGATATATTTGTCGCTATTGCTTCTTTAAGTTACTCAAAAATGGTTATATAAATTTTGTCCTCTTGCTTAATCTTGACTGTCAAGATTTTGTTTTTGTTATTGAACCTCTAAAAGATTTTCAAAAGCATGGGGAAATTCTGCCTTTTTTTTAGATTTCACTCTCTCCACGCTACCATGTTTAAAAATTAATTAATAAATTTGTTTCTGACTGGTGTGCCAAAACACAGCTTTTCTATCACACTTCATATTGGATCGTCTTGTCCCCATCCATTGACAATTCCTGTTCCCTTTTTAGATCTAACTGCTAAGAAACAGTTTAAATTTTTAAATCAGATTAATATTAAGCAGCAGCAGGCAGATAGCTTATGTAATTCGAGGGTGGGACATTTGGAGTGCTTCTAATGATTCTTCCTTACGTGGAACATGCTTCCTGGTCCTGGACAGTTGTGATAAGTGTACTGAAAATGCCCTCGAGAGACTGTGGAGCATATATAACATTCTTGTTTTGGTTCGCTAACTATATGATAAAGAAAAGAGACTGGTTGGTATATGTATATGTATATATGTATGCATGTATGTGTGTGTGTGTGTGTGTATTCTTTTCTCTCAGTTCACCTTTCCAGCTCATTGTCCTAGCTCATATCTAGGAAGACACAATCCCAATCCAATAGTCATATCGGATAAGTAACATGTTATTAGTATTACATTTTTACATTACATGTCACCACATTACATTTGACATTATATGTCAGTAGTATTACATTTATGGCTATGTCTAGTATATGGCATAGACATTGTAATAGAACTTAATGCTACCCTGAGCAAATGCTCATTTGTCAATATTTTCATGTGAATATAAAAGCCAGGTCTTTAGAAGTAAGGTTGTATGGTGTAGCAGAAAGAATACCAGAGTAGATATTAGGATATGTGCAATTCCTAGTTTGCCACCATGTCACTATCTGACCTTGAACAGGTTACTTCACATATGTGGACCTCATTTTTTTCTCTTTCTAAAATGAAGAGACTGGCCTACACCAATGGTTCTCAAACTTTTTGGTCTTTTGACCCCTTTATGTTCTCAAAAATTGTTATAGATTAAATTTGATAATTTCAAAATATTTATGTATTAATTCATTCAGAATAACAATAATAAACCTATCATATCTATAATGTATTTTATGAAAAATAACTATTTTCCAAAAATCTTTAGTGAGACTGGCATTGTTTTTACATATTTTTGCAAATCTGTTTAATGTTTGGTTTAATGGAAGACATCAAGATATTCTCCTATCTGCTTCTGCATTCATTCTGGTATGATATATTGTTTTAATTGAACTATATGAAGAAAATCTAGCCTCATGTGGATAGGTAGTGGGGAAAGGCAGAATTATTTTAATAGGCAAGTAATATTTAGAATTATAATGAAAATAGTTTTGACCTATAGAACCCCTTGAATGTGTCTCAGTACTCCCAGCAATCCTAGTACCACACTTTGAGAACCACTGACATAATTTCTAATTCAACTCAATGCAATTCAGCAAGTATGCTAAAAGCATCTACAATGCACAAATCATTATTAGTTGTTGTCCTTCATTTTTGAAGAGGACCAAAATGACATCACTGTGTTTGAGTCAAGCTACAGTGTGTCCAGCTGTGGCTGATCAGACCAATACCATCTCAGAATACTCTACCACAGGTTGGGCACAAATAGTCCATGCGAACATTTAGAATGGATCCTCTAAATTAGTTCATCTCTCATTTCTTTTGAGCTGCTTCAATTCTGCTTCGCACACATAGCACTGAAGTGTCAGTGTCTCCTATGTCCTAGGAAGTAGGAATACAAAGACAATAACAAAATTATCCTCACTGTCAAGGAGCTGGTAAACCAGTTTTTTTTTTAAGTTCAGTTTTTCTTTCTTGTTTATTAATTTATTCATAGTTTTCAGCAATCACTTCCATAAGCTTTTTAGTTTTAAATTTTTCTCTCCCTCCCTCCTTTCCTCCCTTCCCAAGATAGTGTGCAATCTGATATAGGCTGTACGTATACATTCCTATTAAACATATTTTCACATTAGTCATGTTGTAAGGAAGAATTAGGACCAATAGGAGGAACCACAAGAAAGGGGAAACAAAACAAAACAGAAGAAAAAGAAGAGCAAATAGTATGTTTCATTCTGCATTCAAATTCCACAGTTCTTTCTTTGGATGTGGACAGCATTTTCCATCATGAGACTTTTGGAGACGTCTTAGATGCTTGCATTGCTGAGAAGAGCTAAGTCATCGCACAACGTGGCAGTCACTGTATACAACCTTCTCCTGGTTCTGCTCACTTCACTCAGCATCAGTCCATACAAGCCTTTCCATGTTTTTCTGAAGTCCCCTTGCTCATCATTTCCTACAGCACAATAGAATTCCATTACATTTATATGCCACTTGTTCAGCCATTCCCCAATAGATGGGCATCCCTTCAATTTCTAATTCTTTGCCACCACAAAAAGAGCTGCTATAAATATTTCAGTACATGTGGGTTCTTTTCCCATTTTTATGATCTCTTTGGAATATAGCCCTAGAAGTATTATTGCTGGGTCAAAGGGTAGGCACATTTTTATAGCACTTTGGGTATAGTTCCAAATTAATCTCCAAAATGGGTGGAGTAGTTCACAACTCCACCAACAGTACATTAGCGTTCTATTTTTCCCATGTCTTCTCCATTTATCATTTTCCTGTTTTGCCATGTTGGCCAATCTGCTAGGTGTGCTGTGGTACCTCAGAATTGTTTTGATTTGCATTTCTCTAATCAATAGTGATTTAGAGCATTTTTTTTCATATGACTATAGATGAATTTAATTTCTTCCTCTGAAAACTGCCTGTTCATATCCTTTGACCATTTATCTATTGGGGAATGACTTGTATTCTTATAAATTTGACTTAGTTCTCTATATATTTTAGAAATAAGGTCCTTATCAGAGACACTGGTTATAAGGGGTAAAATAGTTTGCACATTGTATTTTCTTACAAATAAGTAGGTGCAAAATAACACATAATAATTTCAAGTAGGCCAGTGCCAGTACCTGGGGGTAGATCAATGGGATGAACCTATGTCAGAGGTGATAACTGAGTGTGTCCTGGAGGAATCTAGGACCCTTTCACAAAGTAAAAGAGAGAAGGCAGTGCTTTCCAGAAATGACAAAGACACGGAGGAAGGAAATGGGAGATCATGAATAGGAAATAGCTAAGTTAGCCTGATTAGAGTAAAGAATTTGTAAAGGGTAGCAATATTAAACAAGGCTGGAAAGATAAGTGAGAATAGGATTATAGAGAATTGTAAACTCCTAGACCTCTTTTTCTTGTAGTGATGATGATGAGGAAGAGGAAGAGGAGGAGGAGGAGGAAGATGATGGAGAATATCTAGCATTTCTGTAACTTTTTAAGGTTTGCAAAGTGTTTATAGATATTATCCTATTTGATACTGACAACAATCCTGGAGGTCAATGCTCCTATTATTCCCATTATATAGATGAGAAAACTGAGATAGAAGTTAAGTGATTTGCTCAGGGTCATACAACTAACAAATGTGCGGGGCCAAATTTGAATTCAGATTCTCCTGACTCTAGGCCCAGGTGTTCTATCCACTGTGCCACTTACCTGCCTACCTAGCTGTGATAATTACAGCACTCATGTTGAATGAAGAATAATATGTTTTCATATTAAAGGTCACGTTCTACATAGCACTCTAATGTTTGCAATGTGCTTTCCTTATACCAGTTTTATAAGGTAGGATCATATTTCCAGAGATAAAAGAGAACTTAGAAAAGCTATCTTGTCCCAGCCTCCTCATTTTCTGAAACCGAGGCCCACAGACATCTGATAACTTGTCAAGGATCACACATCTGTCACTCTCAAAGCTGTTCTAAAACTAGCGTGTTTAATCTATTATGTTCTCAAGCCACAGAATTCAAGCTGAGTGAAATAGAGCTCTGTAGTTTCATGTAAAGACCTTTTCTGTTCTCCAAATGATGGAAAATCTCATATTTGACGATATTCCTCAAGTACAGAATAACAAAAATAAAATTTTAAAAGAGAGCGAAAATAAAAGGTAACATAAATGAAAGTACAATAAGAGGTAGAATTTCAATTCAGGTCCTTTGACTTCAGAATCAAGGTTCTTTTCGTTGTACTATGATGTTTCTATCTTACTGAGAAGAAAACTGAGGTCCTACAAGGGTTTGTGCCTGGCTCATGATTACATAGCTAGTGTCTGAGATGCTTTAGAATCCCAGACTGTTTTTTTCCAATACAGTATCAGCTAAGCCACATTGTTCTCTTATATTTCTATACTACAAATCCTAGAAGCCCAAAATATATCATTACTCCTTACCATGCCATCTTCCTCCATTTAATTGGAATGGAAACTTTTGAAATGCCTGCAGTCAAACTCTCCATACAGACACAGATACTGAGGAAACTAAACCAAAGGTGATAGAAAGGCAAGGTAGGACATATTAAATTTCCTTTCCTCCTGCTGTTTGATTTCCTTTTTGCCAGAGGCTGAGGGATATGTGCTAATTTGCATGGTTGATTTGTAGATTTAATTTTGAAATTATAGCCAGTTCATTTAAGCCACCACCCTGGCTTTACTCTGAACTGTTTTGTTTTTTTCTCACTATCCAGTTGGTACCACATAGAATACCATTAAGGCTAGGGACTTCTAACAACACTTAGGATGGTATATTGCCCATTCTGCTCCAACAGTAGAGAAAAAAATAGTAGGGACATCATAAAGGGGCACATGATCAAATTTCCAAAAATGATTGACGTTCACTCATTTGCTCTTATGCAGCAACATGATGTTCAAGCTCACTCTCAAAGAGATGATGCTAGGTATAGCTTGGCTTTTGACAGTAGTGATTTTCCAAAGAGTTCCTGCTTGTCTTCACATCATGATCTTGGAGTTGGTCTTCTCACACCCATTGCATAGTTGGACAAATTAAATCACAGATAAGTCAAAAGATTCAGCCAGAACTTTATAGTCATGAGAGAAAAGCAGGTATTGGGGGTGGGGTGAGGTGAGGGAACAGTGCAACGTGGAGTGGAAGAGGATTTTAAGTGGCCTTCGAAAGAGTACAGAAGATGCCTTTGAGATGCTCCCACAGTACTGGGATTAGAGAGAGCAGCTGAATTTTGTGGCCACTAATTACACTGGCACATCTGCTAGAGGCATTTGAGTAACACAGATGCTGGAATGGTGCTGGCATATTTTTGATCTGGTCTGCTTTTAACTGGTGGGGAGAAAAGCATGACATTAGAATGAGTGGCATGAGGGTATGTACAGAGAACAAAAGATGCTGGGAGAAGAAATACAGCAATGGTGCCCATGTCTGACCTTCAGGTGCTAGCTGGTGCAATAGATAGAACACTGGCCTTGGAGTCAGGAAGGCATAAGTTCAAATCCTTCCTTAGATACTCATTATTTGTGTGATCCTGGGTGAGTCCTTTAACTACTTTTAGCCTTGGTTTCCTTATTTGTAAAACTGAGATAATAATACCTTATAGGGTTATTGTGAAGATCAAATAAAACAATGCGTTTTGTGGTGTTTTGAATTATCATTATTTGTAATAAACAGTGTTGTTTACAGGTGTCTATCAGACTAGGGTCAAGTCTTGTGCTGGTCTAGAGCCCACATATAGAGTATCCCAAAATTAGATAAGGAAAGGACTCTTGACTTAAAGTTATAGTACTTGAGTTTGAATCTAGACTCTGCCACTTAACATCTGTGTGACTTGAAGTAAGTCACTTAACCTCAATAGACCTCCATTTTCTCATCTGTAAAATGAGCACACTTGACTAGATAACTTCTAAGGTCCCTTCCTGTTCTCGATTTATTGTCCTATGATAACAAAACTGTGGTCAGATAGAATCTAGAATTGCTTTTAGGAATGATGTTGATTTGGTTTATTCCCAATCCCTCATTCCTAGAGAAAAGGTGCCTTGTTGTGAGCACTATGGCAAACCAACTCACTCTGTCTCCAAGGATGGAATCCAAATGAAGGATGGGACCACCCCCCAGAAACGAAGTGACTTGCCCAACACCATCCAAAGGGGAAGTGGCAATGCTAGGATCTAAACCCAGGTCTCCTGACCTCAAATATAGTACTTTCGCCACTGTCACAAGATGATGAGTTGAGTAGTATGGTGGAAAAAGCATTGAATTTGTAGTTATTATATCTATGTTTCTGTCTCTCCTCTCACATTTACTAGTCTCTGACAATGAGTCTAGTCCTCTAAGGTCTAGTTTCTACATCTCTGAAATGGAGAGAGTAATATCTGTAGTACTTTACTCATAAGTTTTTTTTTTTAATAAGGATCAAATGAGATCATAGGAACATAGATTTAAAATTGGAAGGAACCTGAGAGGGAATGTAGTCCAATCCATTCAGTTCATAAATGAGGAAGCTAAAATCCAGAGATCTGAAGTGAATTGTCCAAGGTTGTATAGAGAATAACTAGCAGTGCCGGATTTTGAAAAACTGTGTTAAGTTGTTTTTTTAAATTAAATTTTATTTTGTAATTAACATGACTGTATTTTCTCTTCTTCTCATCTCCCATGCCATTAAAAAAAGAAAAAAAAATTTCTCGTAACAAATATGTATAATCAAGCAGAATAAATTCCATCATTGGCCATGTCATTCATAAAGACACACATACATGTAGATATGTATGTGTGTATGTATATATGTATATGTATATATGTGTATGTATATAGATATATATACATACACATATATACATACAGAGAGAAGAGAGAGAAGGAGAGAGAGAGAAGAGAGAGAGAGAAGAGAGAGAGAGAGAGTTGTTGTTCAGTCATGACCGATTCTTTGTGACTCTACTTGGGGTTTTCTTAGCAAAGATATTGGAGTGCCATTATTTTTTCTTCATCTCATTTTACAGATGAGAAAGTGAACAAATAGTGTTAAGTGGTTTGTCCAGGGTTACAGAGCTAGTAAGTATCTGAGTCCTAATTTGAACTCAGGAAGAGGAGTTGCATATACACACATCCATATATGTATATATCTATATGCACATATATACATATACATGTAGGTGTGTATATACATACATACATACATACATATATATATGTGTGTGTGTGTGTGTGTGTGTGTGTGTGTGTGTGTTTTTCTTCCATCTCCTCTTATTGGAGGTAGATAGAATGTTTTGTCTTTGGTCCTAGATTTCTTACAATTCTCAAAGTTGTTTGTTTCTTCTGACCTGTTGTTATTATTGTATAAATTGTTCTTTAGGGTCTGCTCATTTCATCCTACAGTTTATTCCAGTCTTCACATTGTTCATTTTTATAATCTTGATATTACAGCATGAATATTTTTTCTAATTCCACTTGTTAATTTGCATTAGTTCATACAAGTCTTTCCATCTGGTTTTGAAATTGTCTGTTTCTTCATTTCTTATAACACAACAGTATTTCTTTCACATTCATACACCATAATTTGTTCTGGCATTGCCCAACTGACCAGCACCTCCTTAGTTTCCAGTGTTTTGCTACCACAAATAGGAGCTGCTATATATGTTTTTTGTTTGTTTGTTTGATTTTTTTTTTTTGGTGAGGCAATTGGGGTTAAGTGACTTGCCCAGAGTCACACAGCAAGTAAATGTTTTGTGTCTGATGCCAGATTTGAACTCAGGTCCTCCTGACTTCAGGGCTGGTGCTCTAAACACTGCACCACCTAGCTGCTTCTGCTATGTATGGTTTTAAAGGACCTTTTCATCTCTCTTTGTTCTCTTTGGGTATTGGTGTAGCAGTGACATAGCTGGGTCAAAGAGCACAAACTATCAGTAATGTGTGTAATCTAGCTTCAAAAAAGTCTTATTGAGCAAATCGTTTTCTTTGCTATGACTGATGGAAATAGCTTCCTGTGAAGCACTTATGACATGCATACAACGTCGAAGGAACAACTGCTATGGTCTTGTTGAGAGGGTCAAGTTGAGCATTTTAAGTCAGAAAAGCATTTTAGGCAGCTCCATAGCCCAGTGAAACTTTCACATCTGTAAATAAACATCTTGAAAACCTAGGTGGTGTTTGTCCTAGGAGGAAAAGCTTGCTTTGAGGTTGGCATTTGGAAGACATCCGTGCTAATAGGGATTAATTCTCTCAGCCCCACATCTTTCTTTAATTATCTATGAAAAAATGCCCATTTCTTACCAACAATCCTCTTCTGTAGCATTCAGAATGGTACCTATTTGTTATCTTTAACCAATGTTCCTCCTTGTTCTCTCTCCTTGTCATTTATTGAGTAAAGATCCTCATTCCAGACACTGAGAAGATTGGAAAATTATGAAAAAATGGGCTATTAAGTTTTAGAGCTAAACCAAGAGGTAAGATACAGTTTCTGATATTTGTTACCTCAAGCTATTATAGCCTTAAGTCCATCTATTTGTCTGTCTGCTCTCCAGTCTCTCAACCTGTCTTCCTTCTCCTTTTCTTCCTCCATCTTTTTTTCTCTGTCACACACACACACACACACACACACACACACACACACACACACACACATTGATACATACAACCTCTTTGCATTTTGAGGTATATGGGGGATATTTTGAAAAGAGATGAGATGCTTAAAGAAGAGACTCTTTCTTAGGAGTTTTCCATTTGAAGCCAGAAACATTTGGTTTTGCATTAGGCAATGTCCGTGGACCCTGGTTTTGAAATAAATTTATTGCTTTGGGGTGGTGAATCTAATAAAATTTAAAGAGATGCAAGGCAGGTAAAGGATGTGGTAGACAGTTGGATTCTGTAAGACCTGAGTTTGAATCTTGCCTCAGAGACTTCATAGTTGCGTGATCCTGGACAAAGTCATTTAATCTCTGCTTCATTTTTCTCATCTGTAAAATGGGAATAATAATAACATCTATCTTACCATTACCTTACTAGGATTCTTGTGAGAATCAAAATAATATCTCATCTCTCCCTCTCTCTCTCTCTCTCTCTCTCTCTCTCTCTCTCTCTCTCTCTCTCTCTCTCTCTCTCTCTCTCTTTCTCTGTCTCTCTCTGTATTCCTTTGAAAGTCTTAAAGTCCTATATAAATGTTAGCTGGATAAATCCTCCCCCTTCATAGGACACTGGAGTAACTTAAAGTCCATTTTCTAAGATTGGGGAAAAGAAATGAAGGATGAGAACCAAGGAAAAATATGATTCAATTTGTCCAATATGAGTCCAATAATTATGACCTCTCTGGGACTTGTCTATATATTTCTCTGTGCCTTAGAACATATCCTAGAACACATGACAAAGAATTGGGACTGAGATAGGTACACAAATATTTGCCATCTGGTAGAGTGGTGACTAGGCAGATTAATGGATAGAGTGTTGGGTAAATTCATCGTCCTGAATTTAAATCTGGCCTCAGAAACAATTAGCTGCATGACCCTGGGTAAGTCGCCTCACCCTATTTGTCTCAGTTTCCTCATCTGTAAAATTAACTGGAGAAGGAAATGGCAAACCATTCCAGTATCTCTGCCAAGAAAATTCCAAATGGGGTCACAAGGACTCAGACACGCCCGAACAACTGAACAACAAAAAGGCCAGCGAGACCTTGAGAGATTTTGAGTCAAATTTACTTGAGTATATTAAGTCTATTAAGTGAGTGAGTATAGTTAGTATAGCTCACTTAGAATCAAAGGATCATGAATCTAGGGATGAAGGGGCTTTGGAGGTCTTCTATTCCAACCTCCTCATTTTAAAGATGAGAAAACTGAGGTCCAGAGAGGCTAAGTATCTAGTTCAAGGTCACAAAGCTATCAAAGGGCAGACTTGGGATTCAAATCTAGTTCTTTTGACTCTAAATTCAGCACTCTTTCAACTGTCCCCTACGGTTTAATCCAAATGTTTCTTTCTCTTATGCCAATTACTCTAGCTTGTGGTTATAAACAACTCTCTCTCTTTTTAAAATTTCCTGTGGGCTACACATTAAATAGGCACTGCATACATGGTTAGCCCCATATTGGCTGGAATGATACTCATTCAATTTGAAAACATGTTGCATATTTAATATGAGAAGCAGAAAGTTTAAATCCTGCTCTAAGATTCACTAAGCTTTAAAGCATTTCTCCTCCAGAAAGAAGATTTGACACATACATATGAGTATATGTATATATAAATATATAAAAATGTATATGCATATTTGTATATATATATATATATATATATGTATACTTGCATAGAAAGAGACAAGTAGAATAATATTTTCCTTAAATACAAAGTGTTCCAAGAGTCAGTATAATATTAAGCATTTGCTAAGTGTTTTGGAACATCCTGTATTTCTGGTTCCCAAACACATAATCAGTCAGTCATAAACTTTTATTAAGTGCCTACTATGTGGCAAATACTGTGCTTTGCACTAAAGATACAAAAAAAAAAAAGCAAACAACAGTCCCAGCTTATCAAGAGCTCACAGTGCATGGGAGAGAAAACATTCAAACAAAGACAGGATGAATTGGAAATAATGAGTGGAAGGAAGGCGTTAGCATTAAGCATTAGCATTGGGGAAACACTTCTTGTAGAAGGTGAGATTTTAGCTTTGAAAGAAGTCAGGAAAGCCTGAAGGTGGAGATGGAGAGGGAGAACGTTCTAGGCAATTGGGACAGCCAGGGAAAATGCCCAGTGCTGAGAAATAGAGGTTTTTTGTTTGAGAAACAGCAAAGAGGGAGTGACATTGGAATGAAGAGTATATGTGTGGAGAGCATAAGGTGTAAGAAGACTAGAAATGAGGAGGGTAGGTTGAAGGGCTTTGAATGCCAAAGTGAGTTTTTTTATATTTGATCTTAGGGAGCCACTGGAATTTTTTGAATAGGTATGGGGGTGTGTGTGTGTGTGTGTGTGTGTGTGTGTGTGTGTGTGTGTGTGAGAGAGAGAGAGAGAGAGAGAGAGAGAGAGAGAGAGAGAGAGAGAGAGAGAGAAAGAGACTTGGTTAGACCTGCACTTTAGGAAGTTTACTTTGACAGCTGAATAGAGGACTGCTCCATCCATCTAGCAGTCTCTATAGTGATGGTCCGTGCATGAGAAGACTCAGGCCTGCTCCAGAGTGGTGGCAGTATCAGAAGAGAGAAAGAAGGGAATACATGAGTCTTATCAACAGATTGGATTTGGAGGGTGAGAGTGAGGAGTTGAGGATGATGGTGAGGAAATTAGGTATTCTGAGAACCCTAATAAGGCTTTCACCCAATGTTAATGGGATGAGCCAGGTCCCTTGGACTTCAGAGAGAGAAGGGACATGATGAAGTGGCTGTACAGCTTTTCTTCCAAGTTAGTCCCAGACTAACAGAAGGCAGCTTTGAATTTATAAAGAGACTTTTCATGGGGTGCTTGAGGATAGCTAAGGATTATGAAGGCTTAGGCAAGACACAGAAGATTTTTGGGGCACAGGTGGTGTTCTTAACCTTATTGCCAATTTTTCAGTGATTTGTATCATCAAAGGCATCAGTGCATGTTTATCAGATTTGCAAATGATGTAAAGCTAGTGAGGAATTCATTGCTAGCAGATTACATGACAGTCTTATACAGTTAAGAAAGACCGCAGGGGTTTTTTTTGGCCTAGTTGTTCTTTATCCAACAGGCTGTTTATTTCTTGGTCATGTCCTTTCTCCCCTCTTCCTGTGGGGTACCTTCTCACTTCACATTTGAACCTTCTGTAGAACGTAGTGTCCATCCTCAATCCCAACCCTCCAAATGCCCACACCACCCCCCCTTTCCAATATATGGAATCTTCTATGCTTAGTTCTAAGCTAGAAAACTCCAGTTTATCTAGCTGTTTTTTCCCCTACCTATGACTTTAGGAATAAGAACTTTCCTTTTCCTATTAAAAAATTCCAAGTGACTCTGATCTAGGTTTAGCCAGGGCGCAAAAGAAACGCTCTTACCTCAAGCTGCCTGGGCTCAGGTGTCCTTGACTATTGTGGACTCTCTCTTCCTGCCATGGCCTGAAATTCATGGTGCCTGACACCCTTTGTCATTATCCCTAAAGATATTTTTCCCTGCCCTACTTTGAAGATGTTCCTTGGGGTCTGTGTGTGTACACATGTTCCTATATAGGGAATGGGGCACTACCCTGGTTTGGAGCTTTCTTGTAATAGAGGGGTTGAGGGGCTGCCTTGGTTGGAGGTATTGTTCCCGGCGCTAAGGGTTTCCCTTAGACCTTTCCTTTGTTTCTGCTACCTTCTCCCATGTGTATCTTCAGGGAAGCCGAATGATCTTCCTCTTGTGGCTTTCTGAAAAGTGCCTTTTGCTTTCAGCACTGCCTGGTATTCATGTAATTCTCTTGGGAAGCCCTCTAAGTCCTCGTTATGGACTCTTACTCTGAGTTGGGATTTCAAAAGGACAGAATGTTATAACAAACTTGATCACTATGAAATTCAACAGAGATAAAACAATGAACATCAACAAACATTCATTTAACTCTATTTACAAAGCACTCTGCTAGGTTTTAGGGGTTTACAGAGTTTAAATAAGAGAGAGAAAGAGAAAGAGAAAAAGAGAGAGAGAATCTATTTTTAAGCATATTTGTTAAAAGTTGGAAAGGATTCACAGAATGAGAGAGACTGAAGAATCATGGAGCAGGGGTGACTATTAGAGTAAGATTCTGAAAAGTGAGAGGGAAGAGAGTAGAAATAAGGGAATGAATAGAGAGCTCAACCTTAGTGAGGTGGAGGTATATGTCGTCTCTTACTTTGTGGTTGGACATAAGGGGACCTAGGGGATGATTTTGTCGGGTTTTAAGGAATAAAGGAGGGAAGTTGTGGGAGTTCACATGCAATGAGGCCTGGGGACTTGTTGCCCTGGAATGTCCAATCTATCCAGCGTTCTCAATCTGAATATCCCTCTGTAAGACTCATTCCTCTATTATCTTAATGAGTTCCTGCTGGAGCTTCCATTTTGCAGAGTTACTTAGGCTGGTCATCATTCCCCTCCCAGCCCTGTTCCTGGCTATTAGACTTCAAAACCACATCCTCTTGTTTTATCTCTACCTCCATACCTTTTAGTTCCCTTTTGTATGTTGTGTTTCTCCATTATAATGTAAGCTACTTGAGGGCAGGGGCTGTTTCGCCTTGTACCTCTATTTATATCTCTAGTACATAGCATGGTGCCTTGCGCAGTAAACTCTTAATAAATCTTTCCTTCCTTCCTTCCTTCCTTCTATACACCTTAATCATCTCAGTGGTATAAAAGGCTAAGCAGTAGGGGTACGAGGATGAAAAAAAATGTCAACATTGTCGCTGTGGGAAATAAAAAAATAAAAGGAGAGTAAAAAGAGGCTAAAAGTGAGAAGGTCCCAGTTGAACTTAGGTATCATGAATTGGCAATGTATGAAGTTGTCTCACTTTAGTGACCTTCTTCATTGATGATCAAATGCTCTGAGGTGGGAAGAAAGAAGTTGGACAATGGTGGCTACCCAGGAATGAGGCTTTGCCGATTAGGAACAGGTTAAGATCAGTAAGACAAGTTATTTTAGGGTAGTAGTGAGTGAAGCATGAAAATAACAAATCGAGGACTTGGTTAAGGCAAGTTAAGTCATAGTGGGGAAGATGGAGTGATGGAATGAGAATGGGTTAATACAATGAAGGTTGTGATAAAAGTGAAGAGTAGCTTTCATGGGCCTGAGAGAATGATAGAGGTATAGAGAGTTGGAGTTAGAGACTAGATTTTTGAAGTTCAAGATCTTGGAGTTGGTAAAAATCCCAAGAGATGATGTGATCATGTCTGTATGTAGCTGAAATAGGGCACAGAGGGTAGTTGAATAATTGTGTGGCCATGTTGTCACCAGGAATACTCAAATCCACAAAGATTACAGCAAAATGTGGGATGGAGAGGTATTTTTGTTGTTGTTGTTGTTGTTGAGTCATGTCTGACTCTGTGATCTCATTCGGGATTTTCTTGGCAGAGATATTGGAGTGCTTTGCCATTTCCTTCTCCAGTTCATTTGACAGATGAAGAAACTGAGGCAAACAGGGTTAAGTAATTTGCCCTGGGTCACACTTCTAGTAAGTGTCTGAGGTCAGATTGGAACTTGGAAAGATGAGTCTTCCTGACTCCAGGCACAGCACTCTATCCATTACTCCATCCAGCTGCCCTGGAGAGGTATACCAGGCACTGAAGTCATTTAGAATATTATTAAAACAACCTGGAGTTGACACCAACAAGACTGGGGTCAGGTGATGTAAACAGATTTTATGAACCTCAAAAGAGGAAAAATCATTGAGAAATGGTGGTAGAGGAATGTTTTAGTGAGGCAAGTCTCCAGTAAAGCAATTGTGTGGAAAGTTAAAGCATTTGAAGAAAAAGGGCACTTTGTAAAATTTATAGATTGGGGCTTCCAAAAAGCACAGTTGAATGGGTTAGGCAAAGGGTTGTAGTGGGACTGGGGAAGAAAAAAGGTGATTGGTTTAGGTATGGGAATTTTAGAATTGGTAATGAGGACATATGCTTACAAAATGATCATGAATTAAGAGTATAATTTAAGGGACTGAGGGTTATAATAAATGTAAATAAACACAATGCAGTGAGACCCGATGACAAGTCCTTCCTCACCTCTGTGTCTTACAATTCCTAATTTTCTTCAAAGCTCAGCTGATGCCTAACCCTAGTGGCCAGTGTACTTATCCTGAGCACCCTCTCCATCAAAATAACTTTGTGTGTATGTATGTATTTTCCTTTATATTTACTTCTCTGTCTTATGTGTTGTTTCTCCAAATAAAGTATAAGTTCCTCGAGGGCAGGGACTGTTTTATTTTTTCCCTCATCTCTCTAGCACATAGCATAGTATCTGGCACAGAATAGGTATTTAATAAATGTTGAATGACTAAATGGAAAAGGGATCCAAAAGTCATTCCTGCTCAGCATTCCAAATTGAATTTTGAGCTCTAGTCTTTTTTTGTTTGGGACTCCAGGACTTGTCTCCTCTGGCTGGGCTGTTGCTTCTTGACTGAAACCTCTCATGTGCAATGACTTAGGTCTCTGGGCTCTTGCTGCCAGACTCTAAGCTGAAGTGTTCTTATGATGTTTCCTCTGGATATGCTGTGGGTATTTGACTAAGGGGCCTTGGCTCCCTGTGCTCTCTAGGCCAGGACAGGGAAAGGTACAAAAGAAGAATACGAAGTCACATATTTTGGTTTGAAAAATCAACTTCAGTTGTTCACATGGGAAAGTTTCTGGAGGTTTTAGCGTACAACAAATTAATAGTATGTTATGTTATTGTTGTTCAGTCATTTCACTTGTGTTTGACTCTTCATCTCCCCATTTGGGGCTTTCTTGGCAAAGATACTGGACTGGTTTGACATTGCCTTCTCCAGCTCATTTCACAGATGAGGAAACTGAGGCAAATGGGGTGAAGTGACTTGCCTAGAGTCACAGAGCTAATGTCTGAGGCCCGATTTAAACTTAGGAAGATGAGTCTTCCTGACTCCAGGCCTATTGCCTGGAGTCACTGTGCTGCTGTGCTATCCACGTTGCACCTAGCCGCCCAGTATTGACATGGCATACTATTAAATTGAAAGTGTGATCTGGCAACCAAAAAAGCTAAAACCATTTTAGCATGCATAAAGAGAGAATGCAGAATTAGGAGGTGAAAGTCCTGCTATCCTCTGCCTTTGTCAGACCACTTCTGAAGGCAGTGAGATATGGAGGAAAGATTTTTATTTGGAGTCAGAGAATTTGGACTCACATTCCCGTTCTGCTATTAATTACCTCTTTCATTTTGGACAAGTCACTTTACTTTCCTGTGTATCAGTTTCTCACTTGTAAAATGATGGTGTTAGATTAGGTAATTGCAACACTCTAAATCCTGGCATCATGGGGAATATTGTGTTCATTTCTAGCCACCACGTGTTAGGAAGGACATTAAAAATCCAGAATACACATAAAGAAGAGAGACTGGATGGTGAGCAAACTAGATACTAAGTTATCAAGGCAGGAATCAGGAGGTCCTGAGTTCAAATCTAGCCTCAGGTTATAAGGCGTTTGATCCTGGGCAAGTCAATTAAGATTTCTCTCTGCTTAGTTTCCTCAATGATAAAATGAGGATAATAATAGCACCTATCTCCCTGGGTCATTGTGAAGATCAAACAAGATAACACTTGTAAAGTTCTTAGCACAGTATTAGGGACATAGCAGATGCTTAATAAATGCTTGTTCCCTCTCCTTTTCTCCTTCATGGCAATAGATTAAAGGAACCAGGGATGTTTAATGCAGAGAAGAGAAGCCAAGGCTGAGGTTGCAATGTAAAAGAAGGCTTGTACCTACTCTGTTTGGCTTCTGAGGGCAGAACCAGGAGAAATGAAGAAGAGCTACAGAAAGGTGCTTTTAGGCTTGATATGAGGAGAAAAAAGTCTCAATAGCAAGAGCTGACTCAAAGTTGAATGGATTACTTCAGGGGGTACTGGGTTGCCCGTTACCATAAGTCTTCATAAGAGGCTCAATGACCCTTCTCATGGATTTTGTAGAGAAGATTTCTATTCTGGTATGCATTGGACTGAATGGCCTCTGAACTCGCTTCTAACTCTGAGCCCTGAGATTCTGTGATCTCTTTGCCTTAGTTGAGAATGAGTCCACCAGTCTATTTAAAAGATGACTTAATTTCTAAGAAAGGTACACAATGTTTTTTGAATGTTTCTTACTCTGTAAAATACCTTCAGTTCAGAGTCAGTGACAAACTCAAGCAGTGATATAATATATCAAATCTTTTCCCTTTTCTGAAAGGAAGAATAAATGATGATTTTAAAAAAATCTATCATGAAGCTTATTCTGAAACAGAAAATGAGACATCCCTAGGTGAATATGGACCTGGAGTACTGAGAAAGAATCCATTAAATGTAAGTGAAGTCATGGGCATAAATGACACCAAAGATGAGGTTCCATTAGTACTATCACCACCCCAGGGAGGTGATACCAATATGTATCTAGCCAGAGTTCAGAGGCACATCAGTGATTTGTCAAAGTCTAGTGAACCTACTGATGGGAATAGGAAGGTGAGTCATTCCTAATTCAAGAAGGGATCAAACTTTTTGATTAGTTCTATGAAAAGAATTCAAGCCTGGTAATTTTGAGAGTGAGTAGAAGACTTCTATCATCATAGGAATTAACTACCAGTCTCTTACTCCATGACCCCTGTGAACAATATCCCATCTCCTACTCTATGCCTCTGCACAGGCTATTTCATCGCCATCGTTGTTATCATTTCCAATTCTTTCTGACTGTTCATGACCCCATTGGGGGTTTTCTTGGCACATATACTGGAGTGGTTTGCCATTTCCTTCTCCAGTTCATTTGACAAATGAGGGAACTGAGGCAAACAGGGTTAAGTGACTTGCTCAGGGTCACACAGCTAGTAAGTGTCTGAGGCTAGATATGAACTCAAGGAGAGGTGTCTTCCTGACTCTAGGCCTGACACTCCTTCCACTATTCCATCTACCTGCCCCGTAGAAGTTAGTACAAGTATGAAAAATACTAAAGAATATCTTTATTTCAGTATAGAGGCTAGAATAAAGTGAATCCATATTCTAATGTAGGAAAGAATGTGTGGGAAACGTAAGAGGATCAAACATTTTGCATTCTTACATTTAGCAGAATAGTCCTGGACATTATATCTCTCTTTGCCTTAGTTTTCTCATCTTTAAAATGGGGATAATAATAGCATCTACCTCACAGGGTTGGTGTGAGGATCAGATGTGATAATATTTCTTAAAAAGGACTTGGCACAGTTCTTGGCACATAGTAGGTGCTATATAATTTACTCCCTTCTTTTCTCTTCCCAAATGACTGGTTTTTCTCTCTTGTAATACCATAATCTGTTTCTTACTACATATCTTGATCTTCTATTGTTCTATTCTCTTCTTCCTCCTCTTCTAGAGTCCTAAACCTGGGTTTTTTTTTTTACTTTTTTTTGTGATTTCACTAGTGTAGGGCAATGCTAGTGAGGAAATCCCCTTTACTAATGCAATCCACGACTCTTCTGCCATGTATCCTCTTAATGTTGCTTAGGAGGCACTGAGATATATTAACATCCCCTGAAGTCACACAGCCAGTTTGGGTCAGAAGCAGGACCTGAACCTAGGTGTTCCTAATGCTAAGGCCTACTCCCTGTGCACCATGCCAGGTTGCTCCTGCAAGGTTGTTCTATAGAAAGAAGTATGGGGGCTGTATTTCTGGACACAGTCCAGTCTTAACTCTGCTCCAGAGAAATCCCCTTCAGTATTTTTCCCTCCTCCAATATACCCACAAATATACTTTTTAAAGGACACATGGTTGGTCTCTTCTCTCCTACCAAAAGTCATAGATTTCTGACTTTTACCCTTGCTGTCTAGCATAGGTAAATTTGAAGTCTGCACACTGACATTGCCATATATGTCAAGATTCCTCCTTCTATTCTCTTTTTCAAATCTTTACTTATTCTCCCTTCATGTTGTTCTGAGTTCTGTAAGCAACTATAGCCCTGCCTAGAAAGTAGATACTAATCATTTTGGGGGATCAGGATCTAGCCAATTAATCTAAATTCAAGTGACTTCACTTTCCCCCTGTTTGGAATACTAATATTAAATAACTCTCTTTATCTAAGCCCTGTCATACATAATGCGGTGTGTGGGACTGAATATTAAATCTTTTAAAAAATGTAATTTCTTGGGGAAAATGTCTTGGGTGATTAAGGCATGGGGCTGAAAGCATTTTTTAAGACTCTCTGTTGTTTGGGAGTTTCTGTCCCCTTCTGAAGAAGGGAGAATTGGGTATAGCAGGGTTGGAGGGGAAGTGGTAACAATAGTGTTGCATTCTTGGCTGAGGAGGGTTACTGCCCATTGGGTACAAGAGGATTGGAAATGTGGTATTTTTGAGTTTTCCAATTATATTATCTCCTGTAACCTTTGCACAAAAAGAGTCAAGCTGCCTCTAGGAG
The DNA here is from genome assembly GCF_003287225.1 of Phascolarctos cinereus. Taxonomy (NCBI): domain Eukaryota; kingdom Metazoa; phylum Chordata; class Mammalia; order Diprotodontia; family Phascolarctidae; genus Phascolarctos; species Phascolarctos cinereus. The sequence continues at coordinate 99,430,431 of NW_027555736.1, read as the reverse complement.
TGAGTGTATAAGAGTTTTTGGTTGTGACAATGTTTATTTGGCATTGGTAGTTTAACTTTGTTTTGCAACGTCTGCTAATAAAATGCATTGGAGGAAGACCAGGCTAAACACTGGCAACAGGCTTTGCAGGCATTCCACATGGCTCCAGAATACTGTATTGTCTGGGTGTTTTCCTTGTGCATCTCCCCTTGTTTTGTTGCTTCTTGTCCTTTTCAGAATTGTCCCAGTTTACCTTTTGACCTAACCTGCTGCATTTTTGTTGGTCTGTGCCGCCTTATCTGTGCCTGTTGATTTATTGTTATCATTTGAAGGATTATTCTGTGAAATCAGAAGACTGGTTCTAGTTTCAGCTCTAAAATAGCCATGTAACTTTAGACAAGTCAGTACTTTTCTCTGGGCATTTTCTCATCTGTAAAATGGGGAGATTAGACTAGCTGACACCTACCTGATCCTACTAAAACATGCTGTGATTGTTAATAGTAAGTAGATTAGGTGGTATGGCCCCGGACTGGGGACTAGGAGTGGCAGTAGGAATGGAAAGAAAAAGGCTTTATTGTATCTTCTATTAATTTTCTACAACTGTTTTTTTCTAAAATTATGAGCTTACAATGTGTTACCAAATCAGTTGGCAAATTTGACGTCTTAAAGAAACAGCAAATTTGTTGACTAAACATCACTCACTTTTAAGGAGAGAAGCTGGTAGAACACACAGGGGAAAAGATAAAGATCCTTCACAATGGTGAAGATCAGAAGAAAAAAATTGGAAAGAATTCAGCTGCATCTAAAATAGGTATTGGGGACTTTTTGCAAAGTTATCTGTGATGCACTACAGGTGCCCATTGTCCAAAACCAACCAATCACCAGTGGTGATGACCACTGACCTACTACATCCAAATCTGATGGACGAGATAGCAACTACTTGGGCTGCAATAATCTCATGATGTGTGAGTGTCATTTAGTAAATTACACACAACAATTTTTTTCTTAATTTTAATTTCAATGTTTTGGTTAAGACCAGTATTTTCAGCTATTCAGGAAACTCATGGTATGGAAATCTCAAGTATCCATGCAGGTTGGCAACTGGTTTGTAATTTACTGTCTTAGTTGTCTGGGAACATTGGAAAACCTTAATAAATGTTATTAATTATTAGTTAATAATTAACAAGCTCTTAATGTTAAGTGTTTTTCCTGTCCATGGTCACACAGCTATAATGTGTCATTTGGACTCTATGATATGGAACGGAGGATAGGGGGCAGGAATTGGTCTTGCTGGCCTCCGAGGTTTTATTCAGTTATATTATCTACGATGCTGAGAAGGATTCAAACCCAGATCTTAGGGACTTAAAGGCCAGCCTTCTATCCACCATGTCATATTGCCTCTTAATATTTTTATAGAGAATGTTAAATTAAAATATGCCTTATCTCTACAATCTTATTTTTTGTTTTCTCATTGCATCCTTATTGTCAAATGGATAGTACACTGGCAGCACCCCATTTTGTGGATGAGGAAATTAAGGACCAGAGAGTTGAGATGACTTTTTGTTTTGTTTTTTGTTTTTGTTGTTTTTATTTGCTAGGCAATGGGATTAAGTGACTTGCCCATGGTCACACAGCTAGTAAGTGTTATGTGTTTGAGGTCAGATTTGAACTCAGGTCCTCCAGAATCCAAGGCCGGTGCTCTATCCACTTGCGCCACCTACCTGCCCTGAGATGAGGTGACTTTTACAGGATCCCTATAATAAATTAATGGTGAAACCAAGGTTTCTGGACCTCTTGACTAGTGCTTCCCCCCTCTCCGCAACACATTTCAGGCTTGAAGTCAAGGAGACTCATTTTCCTGAGTTCAAATCTGGCCTCAGACACTTACTAGCTGTGTGACCTTGAGTCAGTCACTTAACCCTGTTTGCCTCAGTTTTCTCATCTGTAAAATGAGCTGGAGAAGGAAATGGCAAACTACTCCATATTTTTGCCAAGAAAACCCCAAATAGAATCACAAGGAGTCAGAATCATCTGAAGATGACTGATCAACAGTGCTCCTTATCCTCAGTAAGCCTAACACCTCTACATATGCTCTTGATCTCATCACATCTGGTCATATCTAGCAATCTTCCCCCTCCTCCTAACTCCTGACAATTACTCCTGTTCTCTGCTCTTCAATTTTTCCTCTAACCATCGATTCCTGGCTTACTATCTAAAAACATACCCCAGTCTCTTCTATCCTTAAAAAAACCCCCAAACTCTCTAGACCTTATCATCCCCTCAAATTATCCTATATTTTAGACAAACTCCTAGAAAACTGTCTTCACTCTTTGCCACCATTTCCCTGCTCTCATCCACTTTTCTGACCTCATTACTCATCTGAAATCACCCTCTCCAAAGCTGCCCTTGATTTTTTAAGTGTCATACCTCATAGCCTTATTTTTTCAGGTCTCTCCCTTCTTGATTCATCTGTAGCATTTGACATAGCTGATGGCCCTGTCCTCCTCAGTACTCTATCTTTTCTGGATTTTCATGACATTATCTTTTTTGGTTCCCCTCCTCCACCACCAATCTCATCTGACCACTCCTTTTCACTCCTTTTCAGTCTCATTTGCTGGACCACCACTCAAATCACCCTAATTTTGGGTGGACCTCAAGACTCTGGTCTATGTCTTCTCTTTCTACATTCTTTCTCTTGATTACTTTATTAGTTCCCATGGATTTAATTATCATTCCTATGCTGATGACTTTCATATATAAATGTATATAAGCATGCATACACATACATAATTGTATGTATATATAGAATATGTACATGAGATATGTATATATAGAGAATCTACATGAGATAGATTAGATAGAGAGAGAGAGACTTATAGATCTGAGACTGAGTCTTTCTCCTGTGGTCTAGTCCCAAGTCACAAAGTACCTATTGCACATTGTGAACTGGGTGTTCCATAGACATGTTAAACTCCACAGGTCTAAAACAGATCTCATTATCTTTTGAATAACCCCCATTCCCAACAAATTTCTTTATTTCTGTTGAAGATATTATCTTTCCAGTCATCCAAGTCCAAAACATTGATGTTATCCTTGACTCGATCATTTCCCTCACCCCACGTATTTAATCAGTTGCAGATCCTGTCCTTTTTTCCTTACAACATGTCTTACAACTCTTCTCCTTCCTCTATTATATCAGGCCTCCAAGATGTGTTAACTGGAGGCAATAGCCTCCTAATTGTTCTCATCCCTCCTCTCTTCCCACTCCAATCCATCCTCCACAAAGCTACCAAAGTGATTGTCTTTAAAGCATTGGTGTGACAATCACACTTTCCTATGGAAAAAACTCTAGTGCCTCACCCCTTCCACTACCTCAGGGTCTTTTGAAAATCTTTAATAGTTTAAAACTGCACTGAGATCTTTGGAAAACCCTGTAAAAACTCCTCTGTTTGGCACTTAGAGGTCTTCACAACTTGACCCCAACCTACTAGAGGCATACTTTAGTCCAGCCAAATGGGCACCGTATCATTCCTCATGCACACTACTTTATTTCCCATCTCCATGTCTGCATTTGCTGTCCCTCATGCCTGGAATGCTCTAAATTCTTAGTTTTTTCAAGGTTTAGCTCAAGGGCTACTTCTTACATGAAGCCTTTCTTGGTGCCTTTAGCTGCTATTGATTTCCCTCACCAAATTATGTTGTATTTATTTGTATATATACATATATTGATATATTGTCTCCCTGAACTGGATTATAAGCGCCATGAGGGAAATGACTGTTTTTAATTTTTCTTTGTTTTTTTGATGTTTAGCACAGTGCCTGGAAGAGAACCTATATTCAAATTCTAGCTCTAACACTCTCTGGGTTATCTTAGATCAGACACTTAACCCTCTTCTGCCTCAGTTTCCTCACCTGTCCTATTTGAGTTGATATAAGGATCCAGTGAGATGAAATGTAAAAAAAATGCTTTTGATTCAATTCATCAAGTATTTATTCAGTTCTTACTATATTGAAGGCACTGTGCTAGGTACTAGAAATATAAAGAAAATTATAAAATAGTCTCTGCCTTTAAAAAGCTGTCAAGTGATGTATGAATTCGTTTTCATCATTCTCCTCCACTTCACCATGGTTAATGTTGAAACCTTCTCCTCTGTCCCATATATTCTCTCAGGCTGCCCATGTTTTCCCTGGCTACTGTTTTCTTCAGAAGCATTCATATGTCCACCAAGTTACCTTGATTATCCTCTACTGTTGATAATTTTTTTTGTACTGTCCACAGTTTAAGAAACAGAAAGTTTCTCTTCTAAAGGTCTCTCATGGGCAGTGGTTATCTCTTTGTGATGGAAAACATCTTTCTGGCCTGTGTGGCACTGGAAACCAGGCCAAGCCAAACTTTCATTTTAACCCGGCTGCTGAACAGAGAGGGTTTGGGGGTAAGCCACATGGTACCAATCAAGGGGAACTTGGGCCTACCAATCATAGCTCAGTGAACATGCAAGAAATCATGGTGCAACTACTTGTGACGGGCAGAGCTGACAGACCAAATCTGGCCTGAGTGAAGCTCAGAGACCATCTTGATCCTAATTTGGAAATCATTACATAAAATTTTTATTATGCTCTGTTTGCAGGACATAAATTAGAAGAAAATACATATTTTCTTGAGGTAGGAGAGTAAGAAGGTAATCTCTGGTGGACTTTGATCTCTAAGGTAATGATAATGAGAAGGTGGGAAGTGATGTGAACATTCTTTTTTCGTGGGTGCCGTCTTTGTAGGATTTCAATAGTGCTCTCCATGACATACCGATATCACTTGGGATTTTTAAACAGAAATGAGAAGACATTATATTATATATTGTCTGAGATTATTAAAGAGACAAGGTAAGGGGCTTTTTGTTGATTTACAAAAAGTTCTTTCAATTCACAAAGATCTCCTTAAATAATGAACTCCCTCAGTAGATTATGGAGTTCCTTTGTAGATCATGAACTTGTCAAGAAAAAGCTTGGAAGTGATGAGGATTGAGAGTAAAGGGTAGGAAAGATCCAGGGAGGAGGGCAGAGATATATTAAAATGGTAATGAGTCACTGGTGAGTCAGAATGGATGATAATGTATTTCTAGGGGATGATGCAAATAGATGTAATTCAGTAGGAAGCAGTGTTGGGCAGTAGGAAGAGTGGTAAATCTGAGGTCAGAGGATCTAACCTTCTGCAATTCACTCTAAGCTCACTGAGCCTCAGTTTGCTCAACTGTAAGGTGAAATTGTTGGACTGGATGACTGCCAAGGTCCCTTCCAACTTTAAATCTGTAACTTTAATTTGCATGTAATTTTTAAGGAATTCATCATTTTATAGGGTGTCTTTCTTTGCCACATCCTGGATGAATTTTCAAAGAGTATAGTCTGTGTGTTTTCATAGAGTCTCTATTCACTTTCCAGAACCTGATGAAATTCTTCCTATTTTAGTGGTTGGTAATACTAAGTCAGGGAGCAGTTTAGTGAACCAGCCTAAATATATAGTCATATCTCAAGCTCGGATGTCTGAGAATCCAATCCACTCCTCTATAATTATCTCTTTCTCTCATTGCTTTTCTCGCTACTTTCCAGATGTTCCTGTTTGACTTACAAGGTCAGTCACTCTTTTGCTACAGATCTCTTCTTTTTTGTCTGTACCAAGCCCAAAGACAGAAAAAACAACAACAGTCATTATTATTATTAACAACAGTAATATAAACAAGTTAAAAACTTACAGAAACACTTTTGGACTAATCAGGTATCATCTCACCAGGCAGGTGTAAAGGATGACAACTGGTATATTACATTGGATTTGTCAAATGTAAACAAAGGTGGCTTACCTCCACATGAAGCCTATGGAATGACTAAGATCCAAGAGTATAATCGAAGGCCCTCCATGGGTGACATCCACATGAATTCGGACAATGATATGTCAACAAAGTAGCATGGAATAAATGAATCATATAGATTTATTTAAGTAAATGGAGGAGTTAATGATGGCAATTCAGGACCAGGTCACTGCCACAAATATTATAGAAGGGTTATCTTTAAGAAAACCAGAGTTAATACTAAATGTAGATTACATAAGGAAATGGTAGAAATTGTGCAACATCACTGTAGTCTATAAAAATTCAACACCGACCAAATATTTAGCAATATCTTACCAAATGGCCAGAATTATATATTAGAAGCTCATAACTTTGCATGGACTGACAGATGACCTCATACTATAAAAAGAGACCTCAAAATATCTTGGAGAACTCAACCAATAAACTGTGATGAAATTAGACCATTTCATGGTCACCCATGGATAGATAACACTGATTTCTAAAAACTTAAGAAGAGAATTAATAGATGTTACTACGGCAGCTAGGTGTCATAGTGGATAGAACACTGGGCCTGGAGTCAGGAAGACCGGAGTTCAAATCTGGACTTAGATATTGACTAGCTCTGTGTCCCTGGGCAAGTCACTTAACCTCTGTTTGCCTTAGTTTCCTTAACTATAAAATGGGAATAGTAATAGCACCTACATTGCAGGGTTATTGTGAGGATAAAATGAGGTAATTATAAAATGTGCCTCGTACATAGTAAGTGCTATATTAAATGATTTTTTCTTCCCCTTCCCCAATTACTCCCACTGTCTCAGATGCTTATAACTTACAAGCTACCTGGAACAAAAAGCTTTCAAAAGAGAGAGACCTGCTCAAGAAAATCAAAATCAAGAGGGAACAGGATGAGTTACATGTCCTACCTCTTGTCCTATCTGCTACTGAAGTTGTACCAAGAATGCTTTCAGTGAGCCTATAGATGGTCAACTTGCATGTTAATATTTTTATTCAAGTAAAAAAGGCAGTTAGGGTGGTAAAGTGAATAAAACGCTAGGGCTGGAGTCAGGAAGATCTGAGTTCAAATTCTCCCTCAGACACTTATGAGCTATGTGGGCATGTCACAACCTCCGGGCAAGTCCTATCTCATTTCCTCATCTGTAAAATGGGAATAATAACAGCACCTACCTCCCAGGATTGTTGAGCAGGTAAAATGAGATGATATTTGCATAGCATTTTGCAAACCTTAGAGTAGTATATAAATGCTAGCTATTATTAAGCATAAAAAGAAGTTAGTTTATCCACCTAACAATCTGTAGAACATTGAATTTAGTGACTTGTCTTAAGATTTTCTATCTAAATCCCAATGAAAAAGATGAGAAGAATAAGGTAATAATTGTAATGATGCACAGATTTACATTTCTTGAGCATGTGGAGGTTTGCAAAGTACTTTATTAACAACAACCCTGCAATTGCATACAGCAAACATCATTCCTTCTATTTTAGTTATGAGGAAATTGACTCAGAAAGGGGAAGCCTCTTGCCCAGGGCCATAGAGCAAGTCAGTATCAGAAGGGAAACTTGCTCCCATGGTCTCCTGATTCCAAATCCAGGGGTTTTTCCCCTACATAGTATAGCAAGTATATTTCACTTCCGGAACTTGCATTTATTAGTATCTTTGCCTGAGCAGTACCTAACTTACTGTTATTCCAGGTTAGCATTCAATGGGAACTCAAGCACAGAATTGCTAGCTCATCAGCCTGCAATCCTCTATCTCAGGAGAATGTTTTTTTGCTGAGCAAATGGAGCACTTGCTACCATCACTGAATGCAAGAATCAATGATTCACCACTGGCCTTGGACTCATCCCAGCTGTTGGGGAACATGCATATCATTTTCTCAGCTGCAGGCAAATTGAGGTGAGGCCATTCAGCCCAGATAACGACTATTCTAAATGAGGGAAAGACAAGTTTTAGCCATGTATTTGCCCTAGAACCCTGTCCAGAATTATTTCTCCATGCTTCTCAGACGTGACTTTTGTATTGCCACCCCTGGACTCTTCTTGTTCATGACAATGCACCCAGGTAGCAAGCACAGTGGATAGTGTGCCAGGCCTGGAGCCAGGAAGACATGAATTCCTATCTGGCCTCAAGGTAATTTATTAGACTGGGGAGACAACACATGGAAGATTTAACAACAGCAAAAGAGATGATTAAATGATTATATGATTAAACATCAAATAGGAGCTAGGAAATAGAGGAAAAGGGATAAATGTGGGCTGGAATAGCCATGAAAAGCTTCACTGAGGACAAGGTACCTGAGGTGGGCTTTAAAAGATAGTTGGGATTGAGCTAGGAAGAAAAGAGTGGAAGAAGACATTGTAGACAAGGAGCATGGAGGAATGGAATAAACATTTATAGAGTGCTTACTATGTGCCCAGTACTGTGCTAAGTGCTGTACATATATCTCATCTGATCCTCACAATAACAACCCTGCAGAGTAACTGCTATAAGTATCCCCATTTTACAGTTGAGGAAACTGAGGTAAACAGAAGCTAAATGACTTGCCTGGGGTCATACAGTAAGTATCTGAGACAGGATTTGAACTCAGGTCTTCCTGACTCCATGTTTTACATGATCCACTGCACCCCCAGGTTTTGTAGTCATTAGTTAATATACATTAGCTACCTGTGCCTTTCAACTTAAAATACTGTAACTTTAGATAAACCACTTGAAGAGGAGAGGATGAGTTATAGCATGAGTGGGAAAAGAGCTCTGAAATTTTTTCTATCTTGATCTCTACTTCATAGCTTCCTTAGCTTCCTTCAAGTCCCGGATAAAGCTCCACCTTCTGCAAGGAGGCATTCCTACTCCTCTTTATTCTTAGTGCCTTTTTTGAGATGATCTACACACACACACACACACACACACACACACACACATACATATATATGCACACATATGCATATATATACATGTGTATACATATACTACCCTTACTCTCTCATTCCCCATACTTAATATGTTACCCAGTCCTATCATTTCTACCTTCCTGACATTTCTTATATGTTTCTCTTCTGCTGCTGCAACTACCCTAGTACAGGTCCTCATCAGCTCTTGCCTGGATCACTGCAGTAGCTTGCTACTTCTTCTCTTTGCCTCTACTCTCTTCCTCCTCCAATCCATTCTTCACTCAGCTGTCACATTGATCTTTCTAAAGTACCTGCTCCCCACTCCCATCCCAGTCAACTACATTGACTTTCTATTGGCTCCAGGATCAAATATAACATCTTCTGTTTGGCTTTCCAAGAATTTTATAACCTTCTCTCTTCCTACATGTCCAGTCTTCTTTTACATTTTATGCCTCCTGCCTCCAACCCCCACATATTTTGGAATCTAGTTCAACTGATGTCTTTGCTGTTCATCAAACACGGCACAACTCTGAGCCTTTTCACTGGCTGTCCCCCACTGGCTGTCCTCATCTTTGCCTCCTGGTATCCCTGTCTTCATTAAAGTCCCAGCTGAAACACCGACTTTTACATAAAACATTTTCAGATCCACCTTAATTCCAGTGACTTCCTTCTGTGGATTATTTACAATTTATCGTGTCTACAATGCATTTGTACATAGCTGTTTGCATATTGTCTTCCTCATAGACTGTGAGCTCTTGAGAGCTGCAAATGTCTTATGCCTTTTTTTTTTTTTGTATCCCTAGCCCCTAGCACAGTGCCTGGCATATCTTAGGGATTTGACATAACTAGGCATGGAGGCAGAAGTCATAGACTTTAGTCTTAGTTTTTTCACTGGTAACCCATCATATCTTTTGTAAGACTTAGAGCTGAAAGGCGCTTCAAGGCTTATCTGATCCAGTCAACTTATTTAACAGAGAAGAAAAATAAACACCACAGAATATGGATGATTTGCTCAATATCACTAAAATAAATGGAAGAGCCAGAAATTGAATGTAGACCTTCTGATTTCAGCAAGCTGAGATAGCTGTTTCCTAGCTGGGATAGTTCCTTTCAGCTGTACCACATAGGCTGTGTGTTTATTTGTGTATATATGTGTATGTGTGTTTGTGTGTATATATGTGTATTTTTGTGTGTATGTGTGTTTGGGGGGGGGAGTGCGGGGGGTTAGGCTGGGAAGCCTGGAGAGGCAGATAGGGAAAGAAATCAAGAGAGATGCTGGGAATCAAGTGGAATTAGGAGGTAAAAATGGTGAGTGACTGGGAGTCATAGCCCTGAATGTCTGTGGGAGGAGAGCAAGGGGTTGGAGTGCTAATGGGAAAGAGAGACTGGTACAAGTGGAAGCTAGAGCAGTGAAACTAAAGTGAGGATGGTGGTACAAAGGCTAAAGAGGGTGGGGGAGAGGGAGAGAGACAGAGACAGAGACAGAGAAAGGCACACAGAGACAAGCACAAAGAGATAGACACAGAGATAAAGAGAGAGGAGGAGGAGGAGGAAAAATGGAGGGATGAAGAGAGAGAAAGAGAGAGTCTTGTGGTAGGAATCTAATGTTCTGTGGTAGGAATCTAGAGCTGGTAAAGGGTTGCACCACAGCCTACCCCTTTGGGGTGGTCAGTGATGAGTCACAGAACGGAATAGGACCCTAGGGAAGGGTGTTCTGGTGGCTTACCAGAACAGAGTTCTCTTATGGAAGGGTCCTCTTGAGCCTCTAAGGGCTCAGGTATGAACCCATACTAACTTTTTTAGTAGGTAAATATAATCTAAGTTTGATGCTTTGTTAGCCTGAGTACTTGTAATAGAGCTGGTTGCTACTTTGAGTAGGAGAGATGCACCATACATTGACATTCTCAGGTACCAGTTGGGTGGAGGCCAAGTGAGATAGATATAAAAGTTCCCAGTATTGAGCTTGGTGGAGGAAGACAAATTAGCAAGAAATAAGAGGATCCTAAAGTGACCCAATACCCTCATGCCTGGAAGAGATTGTTAATATCAAGGTTATAAGTGCTAAATAAATGCAAGTTAATTATTCTCGTAGGAAAATTATGAAATATGGTTTTCTTTGGGGGGGGGGGCTAGGCAATGGGGTTAAGTGACTTGCCCAGGGTCACACAGCTAGTAAGTGTCAAGTGTCTGAGACTGAATTTGAAATCAGGTCTTTCTGACTCCCAGGTCAGTGTGCCACCTAGCTGCCCCTGAAAGATGTTTTCAAAGTAAAGAAATTAAAAAAACATCTAAAAGTCAGAAATAAATTGATTGTCATTGATGGGACAAGTAGGAAAAGAACTCACATAGAAAACAGATCTCTTCTTGACCTTTGAAAAATAGAGCAGGCTAAAGTCAGGAACATAACTATGAAAATCACTAAGCTCTGATGCCAGTTTTCTCGAAATAATCTCATTATTGCAGCTCCAGTTCTGGAAGAAGATAGACCATTGTGCTCACCTCTGACTTTTCATGAAGCTGGGTCAAATGGAGTTCTTGAAGTGTTTCTTTAGCCTTGAGCATTAAGCCATGGCTCTCAGAGGCTTGATGAAGCAAAATGCCTGCTTTGGGAAGAAAGATGTTAAACCCCAGGCATATTTCAGCAGTACAGATGGGATTACAGGGATCGATGGGTTATAAAGAAGAAGCTTCTGCCCAGATGGAAGGGCACTCAAGCAGTTGGCTAGAGAATGCAAAGCATTTCTTCTCTGTATTTTGGCCAACATGATTTAGGCCAGTGGTGGTCAAAGTTTGCTGTTGTTATGGTTGTTGAAGGCACTTGAGAAATTAATTTGGTTTGTCTTATGCTCGGTAGCTTAACCCTATCATAGTTCACCTTAGTGAATTGGAAGGGGTAGCAAAGCTTGGCTTCTGGAGAAAGAGTCAGTATTGGACAGTAGCTTTTTTAGATATAGGGTTTTGAGATAGAATCATGGGATTTTGATTTGGAAGGTAAGTTAGAGACCATCTAGCTTAAGTAATCCTCATTTTATAGATGAGGAAACCAAGGCCTTCTATATCAAGACTGGGTAGAACAGAATCTGTGGATTGCTCTAACCCAGGGGTGGGGAACCTGTAACCTCAAGGCCACATGTGGCCCTCTAGGTCCTCAAGTGTGGCTCTTTGAATCCAAATTTCACAGAACAAAATACCTTTTATAAAAGGATTTATTCTGTAAAACTTAGATTCAGTCAAAAGGCCGTACCCAAAGATCAAGAAGGCCACATGTGGTCTTGAGGCATCAGGTTCCCCACCCCTGCTCTAACCTATGCTGAAAGCTGCTGAGGTCCATTTCTCTCACCATACAGCACCACAAAGACCCTTGTGGCTAGAATTACATCTAGGTGTCAGAAGCCTGGCTACCCTTTCCAAAGACTAGTTCATCTTCTCTTAACTCTGTGGATATAGTTAACTGAGAAGAAGAGAGTGTCAACTTGCTGTGATTGTATCTCTTTTCCATGGAGCTCTTAACTTCCCTAGAAAGCCCTTTCTATGTAGTCTTTAGGTCTTGTTGGCAAATAAATCATAGATGAATAGATTTTGAGATGCAAGAAACCTTACAGATTTTTAGTCTAGAATTTCCTAAACTTATTTGGTTATGTAATGATAAGGTTTGCAAAGTGCTTCACATACATGAACTCATTTAATCTACCCAACAGTACTGTGATAGACATCATCATCATCATCATCATCATCATCACATCACCATCATCACTTTACAGATGAGGAAACTGAGGCTCAGGTATGTTAAGTGACTTACCTGAATCACGCAGATACTAAACGTTTAAGACAGGGTTTGAACCCAAGTCTTCCTGATTCTAGCACTCCCCTCATAATACCAAGTATAACACTTTGGGCATGTACTGATCTACCCCTATCAATACAAATGTACTGAACTCATGGAAGGTCTGAGGGGCTGAACTACTCATATAATGAAAGAGAGTCAAGGAAACCATAGAACAAAATATGCCTTTTTCACATAGAAATGTTGTCTCATGTAATAAGTGTTTTGAGGTACAATTTCATATACAGCATATTAGAAGGAAAAATATCACTAGTTTTGAAATTAAAAAATGAGAAAATGATGCTTTATCATAGAACTTTTAGTCATATCACATATAATAATCATGATAATGAAATTGACTTTTACATAGTGATTTAAAGTTTACAAAATACTTTACATATACAATTCATTTAAGCCTCACAACTACCATATCTGTTAGGTCTTCTAGATATTAGTATTTGTATTTTGCACATGAGGAAACCTGGTTTTGGAAGGGCAAAATGACTTCAAAGGTGGAAAATAGTAGAGCCCCGATGTGGGTTCAGGGATCTTGCCTTCCTAGCCTGTGTTCTCATAATCCAGAAGGAGCCAACACACAGGATCTCTGGTGTTATCAAGCAGTCCCCTTATCATTCAGGAACTGTTCATGTTTTAGTCCAGCTGGGAAATAAATGCCAGAGCCCCCAGGGTTTGGAAAGAGCAGCTAAGGTCTTTTGTGACAGTTGCTTTTCCAGCTGGCAGATGAGCTGATTTGCAGAAATCTATGTATTCTCAAGTGGGAATGAGACATTCAAGAGGATGGAACTTAAGGACACTAAATTCTAGTAACTTTGCTCTAGAAAGTCTGATTAATTTTCTCTTTTTGAAAATGTGTAGCTTTTCCCTTTGGAGATCCCTGCACAGGTTTTGTGTGAATTAGGGTGTAAGGAAAAGGGAATGAAAAAATAACATCTTAAGCATCAGATAAATAAGTAAAGATCATAATAGGCTAGAAATGAGAAGGTACCTTATTCAGGTGTTTTTTTTTTTAAAGACCAGATCTGTGATTTTATTATTACTCCCAGGGGTGGAAAGTCCCTCTATCAAAATGGATTGGAATTCTCTTTGCAACGTGAGAGTCTTTGAGAATTTTCTTGGGCACTTAGAGGTTTAAATTAACCAGGGTCACACAGCCAGCATGAGTCCAGTTTTGCTAACTCAGTTCATTATAGGATTGAAAACTATAGCCCTCACTGAGAATTAGAGAGTGAATTAATTTTTTGAGCCAGAAGGGATACAGATAAGTATCCTAACCCACCCTTCTCTATTCTGGGGGAAGGACTTGGAGGTCAAAGTTGAGGAGGCCTACATTGGATACATGCTGGGAGCATATGAAAGACCCTGGCTCTGATGGTATGCCACCAAAACTGATTTTATATAAAGATGGTGTGAAGAAGATTTTATTATTTCTCTCTCTCCACTCCCCCTCACATTTTAATAGATAAAATCCAACCCCCCCCCAACAAATGGATGCAGTGTAAAGAGTAATCGATTTTAGAGTCAAACAATCTGGGTTTAAATCCTGACTCTTCTATTTATCAACTGTGTGGCTATGGACAAGTCACTGAGCACCTCTAGGCCTCAATTTCCTCATCTGTCAAATAAGAATCTTGACCTTGCTAGCCTCTAACATAACTCCCAACTCTCAATGCATACTGCTATGACCATAACCTCTAAAATAATTTCTAGCTCTAAATCCATGATTCTCTGGCCTTCTGGGTAGAGAACATTTCAGAGAGGATCTGAGAATATTAGAACTTGAAGGAACTTCAGAGGTCATCCAATCCACCCCCTTTATTGTGTGAGGGAATTGAAGACCCAGAGAGAAGAAATAACTTGCTTAAAGTCACACAGCTTGTTAGGGGTAGGACTAGAATGAGAAAGCAGGGCTTCTGGCTCTCAGGCCAGCGCTCTCTCCACTGCCCCATCATGCTACTCCTGAACTATCTTGCTTAAGAAGTGTCCGAAGGGACAGAGGGTGTGTCACCCACCATCTGCTAAATGAGACTGGTAGGCCAAAACGACGGGTATTGGTATTAGAGATTCTCCTTACACTGCAGTGAACAGAAAATTGCTCAATTCATTTCCTTGCAGACGGGCGGTGAAAATCTCATTCAGAAGAAAAATAAGAGTACTTGGGTGATCAATGTAGTGTCACCCTGATGTGCTTAACTCCCTACATAGTGTATGGCCCAAGTGTAATGAGCTATAGGGACAGCATGGTCACCAGTGGACATACACTTGGGCTGAAATCATTCTTTTATTCTCTGGCTGTGACCACAGCATTGCTTTTGGGGAATAGGTTTCTAAGTTCTGCTCAAATTCACTTTATTCTTCTTTTCCCTGGGTTAAGTGACTTGAGGTTAAGTGACTTGCCCAGGGTCACACAGCTAGTAAGTGTCAAGTGTCTGGGCTGAGACTGGATATGAACTGAGGTCCTCCTGACTCCAGAACTGGTGCTCTATCCACTGTGCCACCTAGCTGACCCTCACCTTATTCTTTCAAATCCACCTTCCTAGGTATTTGCTAGGATGCATTTCTTGGGTTTTGCAGCTGACAGTAACTGGTTCTGATTTTCTTCTAAGAGACGGAAGAAATTCAGTGTTGTGGTCAGCATGCAAAGAGTCACTGATTACATCTCTTCAGGGCTCCATGACTCAATTTTCCTAATTGAGAAGGCAAACTATAGCTAGTATCTGAAGAGAGTTTTGATGAGGTTTCCAGCAGTTGATTTCAGCTGTCCATTCCCCTAACTCTGAATCACATCAGCATTTAGACTCTATTTAGCTTTGACTATGCATTCAATTAAATTCAACATTTACAAACTATTAACAACCATATGAGAAATTGCTCCAAATCACTAATAATTGGAGAAATGGAAATGAGACAGCTCTGCAGTTTCAACTCATACTCAGCAAATCCCCAAAGATGACAAAGGATGGGGATAGTCAGGGATTATGGAAAGACTAGCTAATACACTGTTGGTGGAGCTGTGAACCACTCTGGAAAGCAATGTGGAACTGTGGTAAGAAAATGAATAAAAATGCTGTATCCTTTGACCCAGATATCCCACTTTTAGCTATATATCCCAAAGAAGTTAATGGAAAAAAACTCATATACATATCAAAATATTTATAGTAGCACTTTTTGTAGTAGTAAAGAAGTGGAAACAAAGTGGATTCATGTTGGTTGGAGAATAACTAAATGTATTGTGGTACATGAATGTAATGAAATATTATTGTGCTATAAGGAATGATGAATTAAATGATTATAGAGAAGCAGGGGAAGACCTAAAAGAACTGATAAAAAGTGAAGTAAGCAGAACCAGGACAATAATACAGACAATGTAAAGAGAATCTCTGTCCTAAAAAAGAGTTATGACAAGGCATATTCTTCTTTTCTTTGCAGAGGTAGAAAACTATAGTTTGGAACACTTCATACAATGTCAGACTTGCTTAATGTGTTAGTTTTGTTGGACTATTTTCTCCTACTTTAAAAAAATTCTTTATAAGAGATTTTTAAATTATTTATTTTTAATTTTGAACATTCACTTCCATAAGATTTTAAGTTCTAAATTTTCTCCCCATCCTTCCCCTCCTCCCACCCCAAGACAGTGTGCTATTTGATACAGTCTTTACATGTACATTCATATTAAACATATTTTCACATTAATCATGTTGTAAAGAAGAATTAGAACCAATGGGAGAAATCACAAGAAGAAACACACACACACAACACACACACACACACACACACACACACACACTGACAGAGAGAGAGAGAGAGAGAGAGAGAGAGAGAGAGAGAGAGAGAGCGCAAATAATATGCTTCAATCTGCATTCAAACTCCATAGTTCTTTCTTGGGATGTGGATAGCATTTTCCATCATGAGTCTTTTGGAGTTGTCTTAAATCTTTGCATTGAGGAAAAAGAGCCTAGGCTATCAATGTTAGTCATTGCTTAATGTGGCTGTTACCGTGTGCAGTGTTCTCCTGGTTCTGCTCACTTCACTCAGCATCAGTTCACATAAGTCTTTCCAGGTTTTTCTGAGGTCTGCCTGCTCATCATTTCTTATAGCACAATAGTATTCCATTACATTCAAACACCACAACTTGTTCAAGCATTCCCCAACTGATGGGTATCCCCTCAATTTCTAGATATTTTTGGAAAGAATATATTGAGAAAAGATCATCTGAAAACAAAAGTTGTCACATTTTTAAAAATTCAATAATAAATGAAAGTGCTTACCATGTGCCAGATACAGAAGGTCCTGAGGATACAAAAGCAGCCTTCAAGGAGCGTACGTTCTATTAGGGGCATATAGCATGTACACAAAGAAAACCAACGTAATTTTGGAAGCAAGAGTGATCAGGACAGGTAACTCATAGGAAGTTGCACCTAATCTTAGTCCTGAAGAAATCTAGGTATTTTGAGAGATTAGGGGTTGGGGAAAGGAGGGTGAAGAGCTTACGCTTTCCAAGCACTGGGAGTGGGAAATGATCCTATGGAATATTGAGTTCAGAGACTAGCATGTCAGCTGGTATAACTGGCTTAGTTTGACCTAGAATGTCTAAAGAGGAGTAATATGGAATACATTTATAAGGCAGGAACAAAACTATGAAGGGCTTCCAATGCCAGGTTATCCTAGAAGCAATAGAAAAGATTTTTGAATAGAAGAGTGAATTGTTAGTCTTCTATTTAGGAACATTTAAATGGAAGCTCAGTGGAACATGGATGATTGAGGGAGAAGAGAGGGATAAGGGAAACAAATTTTCAAGCTATTTCTAAAATCCAAGTGAAAAGTGATGAGGACTGAAATTGGGATGATGACAGCATGTGTGGAAAGAAGGTGCTAGATGCAAGATATATTGTTGTTGTTGTTGTTGTTGTTTTTAGTTTGATTCAGCCCTGTGATTTAATTGTATAGAGAACCTCCTTTGAGGAAATTCCTTTTTTCCAATGCATATCAGCAACTTCTTTGCAAAGGATAGTCTTTGAGAATTGCTTGGGTGGTTGTTGTTTGTCCTTTGTCCTTGAAGAGGACTGAGAGGTTAAATTCTTTGCCTAAGGTCATACAGTCCATAGACAGTAAAGACTTGATGGAAGGTCTTTCTGACTGTGAAGCCAGTCCTCTATCCAATATACCATATTACCTTTTTACAAGAGAAGGTCATCTGTGTAGAGATGATAATTGAGCCCAATGGAGAGGATAAGATCATGAAGAGAAAACACAGGGAAGGAAAAGAATTATTCCCAATACAGATCGTTGGGGAAACATAGACTTGGTGGGTTGGAATTAGGTAAGGATCAAACAAAAGAATATAAAGACTGGTCAGACAGGTTGGAGGAGATCCAACAGAGAAGGAGTAGGGTAGGGGGCTTGAGAGTAGAGAAAGTTTGTGATAGCTGCTATAGGTAGTGTGACAGAACGCCAACCACTGAAGAATAAAAGGATGGTTGTGCAGTAGTGAGTACCAAGTTGAAATTAAACTACAAATTTGTCCTAGACTTAACACAGTTTTATGACAGCCTCCAGTGGTATGCGTTAACATGTGAGTAGAAGCAGAGAAGAGAGATGATGTTGATTACTTGGGGTTTGGTAGGGCATAAGTGACTACGTAACAAGGAGACAAGTAATTCAGGGTATAGGATAATGTATAGATGATCTGGTTACTATAGACTCAAGACAGGTTTATAAGTGAAACATAGAGACATCTTTAAAGACAGGAAGTTGTGCACAGATACCATCTTTGAAGGTGGCATAATTAAGATATAAGTCATGAGATGTGAGGTGATAAGTGAGGTTGGATGCTTTAGGAGACATACATGTATGTATTGAAGACCTCAAGTGTAAAGGCAAAGGTTGGAGAAGAGGGAAATACAGTGACCCTATTACTGATATGTTTGGGAATAGAGATGAAATGCTATGGGACTTGTAAATGGCTGTAACCAAGAGCTGGATCAAGTAATACAGATATTTGGAGTGAACTAACAATGAGAGAGGTTGCTGAGTAATGGTGACAAAAGGACACGTGAATGTTGCAGCTGGGGTGTAGTGTTAAATTTTGAAGGGACCTCAGAGGCCATCTAATTCAAGCCTCCACTTTATAGTTAAAGGGGATAGAAGATGAGATTAAGGATACAAGTAGAGAGTTTGACTTTGGCAAGGAGAAGGGGCACCTCTTCTTCAGTGACTAGAGAAAAGGAGAAGGAAGAAACAGGGTCCAGGATAGGTGGCATGTGACAAGTAACACTGAGCATGTGGACCAGCTTTCCATTAGTACCAGAAGATACAAGGTGCCTGAGGAAAAGATCTCAAGGATAAAAGAGTTTTGATAATAATGTATCATGGGTTCTCAAGGTCAAAATGGAATGATGGGGCATAAGATAGAGACTCTACAGAGATAGGGCTGAAGGGGTTAGTGATAACAATAACAACAACAATAATAAATAGCAGCTACTAGCATTTATATCATGCTTTAAGTTTTTTGAAATGCTTTACAAATATTGTCTCATTTTATCCTCACAACAACTCCATGTGGGGATAAAAATTATCCAACCTTCAGTAAGAGAAACTGAGGCAGAACTTCGTGCTAATGGAACTTTGTTAAAGGATCCACGGACCCTCTAGTGAAGTGTACCTCTGATCTTCTTCATGATCTGAGATGTACCCTCATATCAGTGCCATATTTTTATAGGGTCAAACATTCAAGAGAAGCTATACCAGATACAGAATAATTACATTGATTAACATATGATGTATAGGCTAAAATAAGTAAAACAATGTATCAGTAGGGTCATGTGTTGGGCAAAGCAAGAAATATCTTCACTGACTAGGTGGTCATAAGATGGTCACAAAATGAGCACCTGCTTATATTGGACAAGAGAGAATGGTCCAGAGATACAAAAATATTTTGGGGGACTTTTCATGTAGTTGAATCACCTCCACCACTCTGGGTTTGGTCACCAGGACAAGGGAAAACAAGAGTGGGAGGGCTTCCAGCCAGCTTCCCATGAAAATGCAAATCATATTACCATCTGCAGCTCACAGAACTTATAATCATATCAAATTGATTAATACTGATTGGAATAGAGTAGGGGATCTTCAATGAATCAACTGCTTTACCTGGGAGGTAGAGCCTATCATTACCCCCATTTTACAGATAGGAAACTGAGGCAGACAGTGGTTAAATGTCTTGCTCAGGGGCACATACCTAGGAAGAGTCAAAAGCCAGATTTGAGCTCAAGTCTTCCTGATTCTGGGTCCAGAGTTTCATACAGTGTTTCACCCCTAAGGGCAGGGGTCCTACTTTAGACCTCTATGTGTCCCCTAAAGGACCCTACATAGGTCTGGGTACACAATCCAAAATGGGACAACTCAGTGGATGAGTAGCAAGAATGAATGATACCTCCATTCCCCCTACAATGGGAAGTCATCTTCAGTCAAAGTCAGATTTGTTTTTCTCTTAGCATTTTAGCAAGACTCTGCTGAAGTTTCTAGATGCTGTTGACACAGGATTAGCTCTTTGGATAGATCTCTATGAAGTCAATACACCTGTGTAACTATGCAAAAATTTCAAAGGCGAAAAAATATTCTGATGGAAGGGGGTGGGGAAAATGCAGTTGAATAGAACCCTGATTGCTGTCATCCTGGAATTGTGTCATCAGCGTCTATGTCTCACTCATCCTCCCCCCCCCCAAGTAATTTTACTCTGAATCTTTTCCCAACTTCTCTCTCCATGAATAGGATGGAAATGTTGAACTCAAGTGACCCTTTTAATAATTTCCTTTTCCTATTCCACCTGTGATTAAGGCATTTAATACTGGGCTCTAGAAATAATCGGAATTCAGAGCACGTACCTAGCCAAATGTCTAATTATAATGAATAGGGTAAAAGCTACTTATTAGTCCAACACTATCCATCCTTCCTCCGCCATCTCTGAATAGGGGCCAGAGGTGACATCTGAATGATGGGTAGCATAGGCACTCTATGACCATTGCTAGTTTATGGGGCCCATCTTGTTCAGCTGATACTTAGTAAACCTTGTTGAAATAACAGAGAGAGAAATTAACTGAGGATACTTTGCAATGAATTCTCCAAATGGATCATTTTTTTAAAAATTGAAATGCTAATTAGAAATAACATGGCTTTCCAAAAAAGAAAAGGAAGAACAATATGGGAGATATCTCAGGAAATGTGAAGGAAAAATTTATAGAGATTTCCTTGAAGCTTTTCAAATAAGAGCTGGATATCCCAAGGTCAGTCCTTTATGTACCAGTGCCTAATATTGGTTCAGGCACATTTTTTTTTTCACCATGAAAGCAACTGAAACTTTAAAGACTAAATTTCCCTGAATTAAACTAGTCTTGTATCTACTGACCAACTCATCTTTAATTAAGAACATTTATCAAGTAGCTCATTATATGAACAGAGGTTTAAAGAGAGTCACTGGGAAGTGTCTTGCTCATTTTCATTCTAGAATATCCTTCCACATGATAGCATGGAAGAAACCATTGGCCTTGGAAGCAGAAAGTAGGGGTTGAGTTCTAGGTCCATCATTCACAAGGTATGTGAATCACTTTGGACAATCACTTCCTATCTTGATTATTTGTGAAATGGACAAATAGTTCACAGAGGAGCAATAATAAGGAAAGTTCTTTGTGAATTGTAAAAATATACAAAGGTAGAAGAGAATGTTATTAATTCCCTATGTTTCTTCCTTCCTTCTTCCTTCAAGACCTGGCTCAAGAACATAAGACAGTGGGATACATGAGAGTTACCTTTAAATATTAGAAGGATAGTTGTGAGGAAGACAGAGTAAATTGGTTCTGCCTGGCCCTTAGAGGGCATAACTAGGAGCAATGGGTAGGATTCATAGGGAGACAGATTTTTGGCTTGAGGTTAAAAAAAAAAAGTAATTTTCCCCAATATCCTGAGCTATCCAAAAGTAGAATGGATTGTTCTGGGAGGCACTGAGTTCTTCCTTTTTAATATTTATGAAGGCCAGATGACAGGTTTTTTGGATGTATTGTATAAAAGATTCTTATAGAGGTGGAGATTAGGCTCGATGTACTCTGAGGTCACTGAGTCTTGTGAGATTCTATAACTCTATGACTTATCTCCTCCAAGCCTTCTTTGCTGACTAATTCCAGCCCATCCTGACCTTCTTTGAATGCTACAGTGCTCATATTTGTAACATATGATTCCAAACATACTTATAAATTAATTTATCAATAAGTATTTACTGAGTATCCACTGCATTAGGCCTTAAGGAAGAATACAGAAAAGTGTAAGTCCTATTTCCTGACATCCAAGAGTTCACTGCCTAGTTGGCATAAAAAGACACAGCTAGAGCATAAACTACTTATGGGTACAGATGGAGCATTTTATGTCTTTGTTCTCCCTTCTAGCATCTAGGATATGGCTATGGATGTAGTTGGCACCAATAAATGTTTAGCTAATGATTGTAATTCTTATGTAAATAGATAATAACACAAGAGTAGTCACAATTTTCCTCATACCCCCAAAGGCAAGAGGAAACCAATAACCTTCATTGGATAAATCTGAGATGGCTTTATGAAGAAAGCAACATTTCAGGGGGTTGTCAATGTAGAAGCAGTGTCTTGCAGATCAGGAAGAGAAGATTAGGAGAAAAGGGCTTTTTGGTGCCTCTTAAAGATGTGGATATGGTAGATACCTATAGTAATCTTTAATCAAGCGTAACTTCAGAAAGTCTCGGGCAGGGGTGGGGATAAGACTCAACCAGAAGATTATATCATCATCATCATGAGATAAGTATAAAATGTGAGGCAGACAGCAGTATAAGGCATTATAGAAAGAAAAAAAGGGCTACAACGTTGTTATTCAGTCATTCCAGTCATGTCTGACTCTTTGTGACCCCATTTGGGATGTTCTTGGCAAAGATACTGGAGTGGTTTGCCATTTCCTTCTCTAGCTTATTTTACAGATGAGGAAACTGAGGCAAATACGGTTAAGTGATTTGCCCTGGGTCACACAGCTAGTAACTCTCAGAGAATGGATTTGAATCCAGTAAGATGAGTCTTACTGGCTCTACCCCAGTGCTCTATTCACTGTGCCACCTCACTGCCCCATGACTTTAGCTGGGGCAATAAGGAAACAGTCTGGCATCTTCAACTGTGGAGTGACTTAATTAAATGGAGCTCTTCTCAAAAATTACTTCTTCCTGGAGTATTTAAAATCATAAAGCCATATAATTTCAGAGCTAGAAGAGCTCTTAAAAATCTTCAAGTCCAACCCCCTTATTTTCCAGAGGAAAGGACTAAGGCACATAAAAATGACTTATTTAAAGCTACACAGGGCAGCTAGGTGGTGCAGTGCATAGAGCTCTGGGCCTGGAGTCAGGAAGCCTTGAGTTCAGATATGGTCTCAGACACTTACCAGCTGTGTGACCCTGGGCAAATCACTTCTTAACCCTATTTGCCTCAGTTTCTTCATCTGTAAAATGAGATGGAGAAAGAAATGGTAAACCAGTCCAATATTTTTGTCCAGAAAATATCTAAAGAGGTCACAAAGAGTTGGACACAACTGAAAACAACTAAACAACACAGTAAGTCTATGAAAAACTAGTAGACTAGACCAAAACCTAGAATTTGTTAGGTCTATTGCCAGGCTCTTCACTATGCTGCCTCAGAAGAATCTTACAATGCCTTCTGGCTTCATTCATTGCATTTATTGAAGGGTTGAAGGGTGAAATATAAAAAAAACACAGGCTCTGCTCTCAAGGGCTAATAATCCTGGTTGTTTAAGTCAAAGTGTTTTAATTTTTATAGAAGTTCACATGCTATTCTTATTCCAATTTTAGAATCAAATTTTGGAATTTTGGGATGTGAGGAGTTCAACCTCTGCCCAGCTAATTGGGCTAATTTCTAGATATAATAATACCTAAGGGGCAATGGCTGAAGTCCAAATGTTGGCTGATGTGGAAGAATTAGCCAAGGTCTAACATTAGGATCTTATGTGAAACTAAAAAGATTTGCTCATTAACTGAGAATATAAAGATAACTGGGCTTTAGAAGTGAAATGCTAACAATTTCAGGGTTTTTATGCCATGAATTTAAGGGTAATAATGTTTAAGATCTACATTCCTTTTAACTTATTTCTTCCCTTCCCTCATTGAACATTAGCCAGAATGCTTTAGCAAAGGTTGAGATTAGCTAACTAATCACAACTTTAGATATAAATCATAATTCAAATGGATCCTTTATGATTTTGTTTTTAGACTAGTGAGCCTTCGACTCTGAGAGCTTGTCCTTCAAGACCCACTCACATTGGGTGATCATAAGCACCCTTATTACCTTTTTTGTCTTACATGTTCCCTCTTCACAAAATAATGAAGGGAAGCTGTGAAAAATCAATTGTAATCTGGAGAGAAAAGTATTAATGTATGTGTATCTATTCTTACATAGGCCTGGAAGCCAACCTCTTTAAAAGTTAATTTCTTGGGGATTTCCCAGAACTAATCACCAGCTTTTTTAAATAAGGGAAAAGATGACTCTAGGAAGTTATTTTCAAAACAATAATTCTCTTGAAAAGAAGTTTTCAATGAAATATACTACCACTCTTCAAACAGAGACAGTGATGTGATGGAGTTTCCTACAAATAAATTAGTTACTTGCTGATGCTATTATCTTCTGTGCTGGCAGTAAGTCCTTTGTATAACATTCCCCACTGAGAAATCACAAGGACCTCTCAGGCAGAAGCTTTCTCACACAGAAACAAAAACAGCACACACACACACACACACACACACACACACACACACAAACAATTTACACTTTTATTCTATTTATTGTCTCTATAGCTCTTGGCTGGGAGTATGTTGCTACTAAGTAGGTATATGACCTTGAGCAAGTCAATTCCTCTCTCTGATCCTCAGTTTTCCCATCAGAAAGATGAGTGGGTTCACTTACATGATTTCTGAGGTCCCTTCCTACTCAGGTATTCTGTGGTTCCAGGATACTATTCACTTTCTAAAGGCTAACTCTTGCCTTCTCCATTGTGGTGTAGTAGAAATCTAGATATAGAGTCAGAGAACTTAGGTTAAAATACTGCATTCAGCTATTGCAATTTACAACCTAGCTGGCCTTAGGCAAGTCAGTTGGCCTTTCTGGGATTCAGTTTCCTCATCTGTTCAATGGAGAGGATAGACTAGAAGACCCTGAGGTCTTTTTCCACCTTCTTTCATAGATTTATTTTTACTTTCTTTTCCTCCTTTATCCTTTTTGTTTTGACAGATCATCAAGTTTCTGTTTTGTCCTCTTTCTACTCACCCCCTCCAAGACACATGCTCAGCCGTGAGGGTGGCCATCACGATTTTCAGCTTCTGATTAAATTACCAGTTACAGCCTCTTCAGCGCAGAGACCAAAATGGTCTTCAATAGCCCAGCACTTATCACACTAAAGGTACATAGTGAATCTTAATGGTCATAATAGACCCACATCCCATCTGTCCTCTTGTATTCTCTAATGACAATAGTCAGGAAAGTCCTCCCACAGGTCAGACTTTTTTTTTCTCTAACCTAATGGACAATTTCAATTTGAAATTGAATTTGGCATAGTCTGTACTTCTCATAAACTACACATCCATTACATTTAGTTTCTCTGCCTATCCTAATAAGCTGCTACTGTGAATAGTACCCTTCGCCCCAGAGAGATGTCTTTACAAAGCTTTTGCATATAGGATGAGCCCTTCAAACTAAACTATTCTGGCCTCAGGCCTGGAACATGATACTCACTTAATAACAATCCATCCATATGACCTAATAGTTTGAAATAAGGATAAAAAGTGGATCAAGAACAATACTGCCTAATATTTTTACTTTTTTCCTCCTGTTCATATTTTACATATAAAGTGGGAGTGTGATGTAGTGTATTTTCACAAAAGACAATTGTTAAATTTTCAGTGTGAGTGCTTACAACTTGGAAACTGGGAAATGCTATAAACAGAGCTTAATTTATTCTTTTCTTGATTATCTAGACTTAAGGAAGTGATGGAGAAAATGTTAATATTATAGAGTAAAATAAAAAGTGTGCCACATGGAGAATTTTTTCAAAGGGCCAGTTGTTAAACATTAACTAGATCTAAAGTCAAGTTTTTGGGAAATATAGTTATCTTCAAATCCAGCCATTGAAGCAAGGCCAGACAAAGGTAAGGTCCTCAAATATTCTTTTTTCTAAGTAATCATATCTTTATATAATTACACATTTATTCTCCTTTGAATAAAATAGTACTTCTTTTGATTTGCCCTAAATTTCCTCAACTATATTTGAGAGTCAAATAATTGTATAATTTATGAGAGGCAAAAGATTGATGTGCTGAGATGTAATTGACTCATTCTATTCTTCATCTCCAGCTCTGCTAGGTTTCAATTCCAAGGAACAAGATGCCCCTCCCAGGATAAACTCATCACTTCTAATCTCATCACCATGATCGTAACTCAAGCCTTGGATGCTACCTCCCTTAGCCTCCTCTCTCCTTTGAGTGGAGGGCTGGTACTAAATTCCTTCCAAAGCTTCCTTTAATAGAGGGCACAAATAGAAGTCACTGCTGACTTCATTTTCTATCTGCGGATCTTCCTGCTTTCCTCTCCAAGAAAAAAGATGCCCTCACTCTGGGCACCTCCCATTGTCACCGCCTCC
This sequence comes from Phascolarctos cinereus, assembly GCF_003287225.1. Taxonomy (NCBI): domain Eukaryota; kingdom Metazoa; phylum Chordata; class Mammalia; order Diprotodontia; family Phascolarctidae; genus Phascolarctos; species Phascolarctos cinereus. Next base: position 99,404,166 of record NW_027555736.1, on the reverse strand, counting down.
CCTTTCTGGCTTCCTTTTGTGTGTTTTTCCATCAGAAAATCCTCTAGGGCAGTGGTCATCTTTCTTAATTTGTATCGCCAGTGCTTAGCACGTTACCTGGCATATGCCAATTGTTGCTGAGTCATTTTCAGTCATATCTGATTCTTCCTGACCCCATTTGGGGTTTTCTTGGCAAAGACACTGGAGCGGTTTGCCATTTCTTTCTCCAGCTTATCTAATAGTCAAGGAAACTGAGGCAAACAGGGCAAAGTGACTTGCCCAGGGTCATACTGGTGTCTGGAGATAGTGTCTGAAGCCAGATTTGAACTCAGGAGGATCAGTCTTCCTGACTCCTGGGCCAGCACTCAATCCACCGCACCACTTAGTTGCCTGCCTGGCACATAGTTGATTGGTAGTTAATCGTCCTTCATTCTTGAAAAGGGCCAAAATGACATCGCCATGTTGTGGTCAAGGTATAGTATGTCTGAATGTAGAAGGTTCTACCACATGTGAGGCACAACTAGTTCATGTGAACATTTGGATTGGAAGAGTCTCTAAATTTGTGCATTTCATGTTTCTTTTAAACTACTGCAATTCTGCTTTGCTCATAGAGTACAGCACCTTCTTTGATATTGGTATGCTGTGCTGGGCAGTCCTGTGCCACTCTCTCCCGTGACTCACAATCCATTCTAAAGTTCTTCAGAGAGACCTTGAGAGTGTTCTTGTATCACTTCTTCTGACCTTCATATGAGCACTTGCCTTGTGTGAGTTCTCCTTAAAATAGTCTTTTAGGCAAACATACATTTGGCATTCAAATAATGTGGCTAGCCCAGTAGAGCTGTGTTCTCCACAGTAGAGTTTGAATGCTTGGTAGTTCAGCTCAAGAAAGGACCTCAGTATCTGATACCTTATCTTGCCAGGTGATCTTCATATTCTTCCTAAGGCAATTCAAATGGAAGAATTTTAGTTTCCTGGCCTGGCACTGGTAGACTATCCAGGTTTCAAAGGCATACAAGAATAAGGTCAGTAAATCAGCTCTGCAGACTCTCATTTTAGCAGGCAGCCTAATACTTCTTCTCTCCCACACTTTCCTTTAGAACCTCCCAAACGCTGAGCTAGCTCTGGCAATGCATATGTCAACCTCATCTTCTGTGTATTCGTCCCTCTTCATGCTTCTATTCAGTCTTATATTTGAAAGTAGAATTTTCCATCTCTGGTCTTTTTTATCAAGAATGCTTGAAAGTCCTCTATTTCACTGAATATCCATTTCCCCCTTGAAGGATTACACTCAGTTTTCCTGAGTAGGTGATTCTTGACTATAATCCTATCTCCTTTGACCTCTGGAATATTATATTCCAAGCCCTATGGTCCCTTAATGTAGAAGCTGCTAAATCTTGCGTTATCCTGATTGAGTTTCCACAGTACTTGAATTGTTCCTTTCTGGCTGTTTGCAATATTTTCTCCTTGACCTGGGAACTCTGGAATTTGGCTGTAACATTCCTAGGAGTTTTCCTTTGGGATCTCTTTCAGAAGGTGATCTGTGGATTCTGTCAATTTCTATTTTACCCTCTGGTTCTAGAATATCAGGACAGTTTTCCTTGACAATTTCTTGAAAAATGGCGTCTAGGCTCTTTTTTTTATCACGGCTTTCAGATACTCCAATAATTTTTAACTTATCTCTCCTGGATCTGTTTTCCAGGTCAGTAGTTTTTCCAATGAGATATTTCACATTGTCTTCTATTTTTTTTTATTCTTTTGGTTTTGTCTCACAATTTCTTGATTTCTTATAAAGTCATTAGCTTCCATTTGCTCCATTCTAATTTTTAATCAAGGATTTTCTTCAGTGAGCTTTTGGACTTCCTTTTCCATCTGTACAAATCTGCTTTTTAAGGCATTCTTCTCCTCATTGGCTTTTTGGACCTCTTTTGCCATTTGGGTTAGGCTGTTTTTAAGGTGTTATTTTCTTCAGTTTTTTTTTGGGGGGGTCTCCTGATTTTCTTGCATTACTCTCATTTCTCTTCCCAATTTTTCCTCTATTTCTCTTACTTGCCTCTCAAAATCCTTTTTAAGTTCTTCCATGGCCTGAGACTGATTCATATTGTTTTTGGAGTCTATGAATGTAGGAGCTCTGACTTTGTTGTCTTCTTCTGGTTGTATTTTTTGATCTTTGTCACCAAAGAAAGATTCTATGGTCTGACTTTTTTGCATTGTTTGCTCATGATCCAAGCCAATTACTTGAGTTATAAACTCTTTGTTAAGGTAGGGGTCTGCTTCCAGTGTGGGGAAAGTACTGTCCAAGCTTCGGGGCTTTGTGCAGCTGTTTTCAGAGACAATTCTAGGGACCTGTACATTTTCAGTTCTTCCAAGATGGTATGATCAAGGGTGAGGTGTTTACTCCTTTCCTGGCCTATTCTTTGGTCTATGAGTGACCACAAGCACTCTTTTCTGCCTTGGAACTATGATGGAACTCCACCACCACCACAAGCTCCACTACACCAGCACTCCTCCTCACCCCAGGACCGCCACCCAGAACTGTGACTCAGATCCAAGCACAGGCAAAACAGGAGATTCCTGCCTCAGCACTGGCAAAAAGATCCCTGCAATCCCCCTCTGATTAGACACTTGATTCTCCATCCTTCTGTGGGCTGAGACCTCCAGAAGCAGCCACCACCCCAAGGCTGGGTTGGGATTGGGGCTGGGACCAAGCTCCTCTCTCACCATGGTCATAGACCTTTCCTATTGACCTTCTAAGTTGTCTTTGGTGTTTGTGGGTTGAGAAGTCTGGAAACCACCACTCCCCTTGATTCAGTCCCCTGAGGCCTGCTCTGAGTTCACTGGGGCCCGTTCTTTGCCTGCGTGGCCCATGCTGAACTGTTTTCCTCTCCCAGCCCTGCACAATAGACCTTTCCAATCAACCATCCAGGTTGTCTTGGGCTGGAAATCTGTTTTGCTCTGTCTTTTTGTGGGTTCTGCTGCTCTAGAATTTGTTTCAAGCCATTTTTATAGGTATTTGGAGGGGTTTGGGGGAGAGCTCAAGCAAGTCATTGCTTTTACTCCACCCTCTTGGCTCCACCAAGCTTAAGTTATTTAAAAAAAAGACAGGACACCCACAATCCAGTCATTGGATTACAGAACAACCCTTAACTACTTTCCTTCTCAATAAAACGGTATTAATTTTCAGAATTTTGATGACAATGGACTATTCTCTTCAAAAAGAGTCTTATCTCCCATAGCTAAGCTCTTTTGGAAAACAGAGCAGTCAGTCAGCTAAGTAGCATTAAATCTATTCTTTTTTTTTTTTTTTAATATTCACTCCCTATTCCTTAAGGTCAAGGTTGCTATACCAAGCCTGCATCTGACTTAAGATTAGAAATCCCTCAAAACTGCCAGAAGCCAAGATGATGGAATAAGCAGTAAATTGCTGTAACTCTTTCATGTTCACCTCCAAACAACCATTAAATAGTGCCCCAATACAAATCCTGGGACAGCAGAGCCAGCAAAAATATGGAGTGAAACAATCTTTTAGCCCAAGAAATTTGGGAGATCCACCAGAAAGGTCTATCTCACTTGGATAAAGATGGAGTACATTCCAGGACAGGAAGCATCCCAGCAAACTAGCAGCAAGCCCCACCTCAGCAAACCAGCAGTTGATCCTGAGCCCAAGTATGGCAGAGCAGGTAAATGCCAGCATCAGGACCCCTGATGTGCCTTAGCATAGTCAGAGAAGCCAGCAGACTCCAGCTCTGAGAATTACCACATGCTTCAATGTAGCCCCAGCAAACAGGCATCCTCCAGTGGCCAGACCTCCATATGCTTCAGCACAACCCACGGCAAACAGGCATCCCCCAGCATAACTAGAAAGTAGGCCAGACATCCACATGCTTCAATGTAGCAACAGGCCAACACGCATCCTCCAGCAGCCAGACCTCCATGTGGTTTAGCACAACCCTGGGAAAACAGGAATCCTCTAGTGGCCAGACTTCCATGTAATTCAGTGTAGCCCGAGGAAATGCAGAAAACACCCCATCGAGTCTCAACACATTGAAGACACCACCACTAGGACCCCAGCTCAGCACCAATAAGCTACTAGACCCTTACAACTTCCAGCACTACCAGCCACCCACACTAGACTCCCTCAGCATAGCACCAGACATGAGGGTCCCCTGGGGCCTCAGGGTAATATCCATACAACACAAGGTAAACAGTTAGAGACTGCAGCCACTGGTATAAGAAGCCTGAGACAGTGTCCCTTCCACCCCAGTAGCAGAGCTCAAATTTAAAAGAAAAGAAAAAGGCCAATGAAAATGAGCAAATAACAACAACAAAAAGAAAAAACATCTGAGCATAGAAAGTTATTATGGTGACAAGGGAGACCAAGACATGAATTCAGAAGAGGACAATAATGTCAAAATACCTATGGGCAAAATCCCAAAGAAAAATGGAAAGTTGGCTCAAGCACAGAAAGAACTCATGGAAGAGCTCAAAAAGGAGCTTAAAAATCATATGAGAGATAGAAAGAACAAATACTTCAAATACTATATAAGTTATTTGGGGAAAAAATAGGCAAAGAAGAAATCCGAACAAATTATTTTTATGATACAAATATGGTGCTGATATCTAAATCAGGAACAGCCAAAACAGAGAAAGAAAATTATAGACCAGTTTCCATAATGAATATTGAGCAAAAATTTTAAATAAAATATTAACAGAGATTATAACAACTTATCATGAGGATAATACACTAGGACTAAGTGGGATTTATACCAGGAATGCAGGGCTGGTACAATATTAGGAAATCTATCAGCATAATTGACCATATCAACAAGAAAACTAACAGAAATTATGTGATTATCTCAACAGATGCAAAAAAGCTATTGATGAAATACAAAAAGCACCCATTCCTCTTTAAAACACTAGAGAGTATAGGAATAAATGGAGTTTTCCTTAAAATGATAAGTAGCATCTATCTAAAACCATCAGCAAGCATTATATGTAACGGGGAGAAGCTAGAAGCATTTCCAATAAGATCAGGGGTGAAACAAGGAAGTCCATTATCACAACTGTTATTCAACATGGCATTAGAAACATTAACTTTAGCAATAAGAGAAGAAAAAGAAGTTGAAGCAATTAGAATAAGTAATGAAGAAACAAAGCTATCATTTTTTTATAGATGATATAGTTATATACTTAGAAAATCCTAGAGAATCAATTAAAAAACAACTTAAAATAATTAACAACTTTAGCAAAGTTACAGGATATAAAAGAAACCCACAAAAATCATTGGCATTTCTATATATTACCAACAAAGCCTAGCAGCAAGAGATAGAAAAAGAAATTTCCCTTAAAGTAATGGTAGATAATATAAAATATTTGGGAGTGTATCTGCCAAGACAACCCAGAACTATATGAACACAATTACAATACACTTTTCATACAAATGTGGTCAGATCTAAAGACTTGGGAAAATATCAGTTGTTCATGTGGAAGCTGAGCTAATATAATCAAAATGACAGTTCTACCTAAATTAATTTATTTATTCAATTCCATACCAATCAAACTACCAAAAATATTTTATAGAGCTAGAAAAATAATAACAGAATTCATCTGGAAGAACAAAAGGTCCAGAATATCAAGGGAATTAATGAAAGGAAATGCAAGAGAAGGTAGCCTATCTGTACCAATTCTAAAACTGTATTATAAAACAGCAATTATCAAAACTACTTGGTACTGGCTAAGAAATAGAGTGGTGGATCAGTGGAATAGGTTGGGTACACAAGACACAGTAGTCAATGACTATAGTAATCTACTGTTTGATAAACCTGAAGACTCTAGCTTCTGGGATAAGAATTCACTATTTGACAAAAACTGGAAAACAGTATGGCAGAAACTAGACATTGATATATATTGTACACTGCATACCAAGCCAAGGTCAAAACAGGTACTTGATTTAGAGAAAAAGGGTGATACCATAAGCAAATTAGGAGAGCAAGGAATAGTTTACCTGTCAGATCTATGGAGAAGGGAAGAATTTATGACCAAAAAAGAGATAGAGAACATTACAAAAGCAAAATGGATAATTCTGATTATATTACATTCAAAAAGTTTTTATACAAACAAAGCCAATACAACAAAGATTAGAAGGGAAGCAGAAAGCTGGGGAGCAATTTTTACAGCCAGTATCTCCAATCAAAGTCTCATTTCTAAAATATATAGAGAATTGAGTCAAATTTATAAAAATACAAGTCATTCCTCAATTGCTAAATGGTCAAAGGATATGAACAGACAGTTCTCAGATGAAGAAACTAAAGCCATCTATAGTCATATGAAAAAATGCTCCAAATCATTATTGATTAGAGAAATGCAAATCAAAACAACTCTGAGGTACCACATGACACCTATCAGATTGTCCAAGATGAAAAAACAAGAAAATGATAAATGTTGGAGAAGATGTGGCAAAATTGGAACACTAATGCATTGTTGGTGGAGTTGTGAAATGATCCAACCATTTTGAAGAGCAATTGGAACTATGCCCAAAGGGCTATAAAAATGTGTATACCCTTTGACCCAGCAATAGCAATTCTAAGGCTATATACCAAAGAGATCATACAAATGGGAAAAGGAACTACATGTACAAAAATATTTATAGCAGCTCTTTCTGTGGTGGCAAAAAAATTGCAAATTGAGAGGATGCCCATCAATTGGGGAATGGCTGAATAATTTAGGGTAAATGAATGTAATGGAATACTATTGTGCTATAAAAAATGATGAACAGGCTGACTTCAGAAAAACCTGGAAAGACTTGTATGATCTGATGCTAAGTGAAATAAGCAGAACCAAGAGAATGTTGTACACAATAACAACCACATTGTGTAATGACTAATATTGATAAACTTAACCCTTCTCAGCAATACAAGGATCTAAGACATCTCCAAAAGTCTCATGATGAAAAACGCTATCCACATACAAAGAAAGAACTATGGAGTTTGAATGCAGATCAAAGCATACGGTTTGCTATTTTTTCTTTCTTCTGTTGAGTTTTGTTTCCTCTTTCTGGTGGTTCCTCCTATTGGTTCTAATTCTTACTTACAATATCGCTAATGTGAAAATATGTTTAATAGGAATGTATATGTATAGCCTGTATCAGATTGTGCACCATCTTAAGGAGGGTGGTGGGGAGGAAGGGGGAGAAAAATTTTAAATTCAAAAGCATATGAAAGTGATTGTTGACAAATAAAAATAAATTAATTAAAAAAAGAAAAACCTGGAAATACTTACATGAACTGATGCTGAATGAAGTGAGTAGAGCCTGGAGAACATTCTACACAGTAACAGCAACATTGTGTAATGACCAACTTTGATGGACTTAGCTCTTCTCAGGATTACAATGATCTAAGACAATTCTAAAAGACTCATGATGGAAAGTGCTATCCACATCCAGAGAAAGAACTATAGAGTCTGAATGCAGATCAAAGCATATTATTTTCTCTTTTTTATTTCTTGTGGTTTTCCCCTTTTATTCTGATCCTTCTTTCACAAAATGACTAATGTAGAAATATATTTAATATGATTGTACATGTATAGCCTATACAAGATTGCATGCCATCTTGGGAAGAGGGAAATATTTGGAACTCAAAATCTTACAAAAGTGAATGTTGAAAACTCAAAATAAATTAATAGATTAAAATTTAAAAACAAGTAGAAGAAAAAATGGCAAAAGAAATCAAAGTAATGCAAGAGAATTATGAAAAAAGAGTCAACAGCTTGGAAAACTGCTTAAAAAGTAAAATTGGCCAAATGGAAAAGGGGCTATAAAAATCCATTGAAGAAAACAACTCCTTAAATTGGCCAAATGGAAAAGAAAGTACAAAAGCTAATTGATGTAAACAACACCTTAAAAATTGGAACTGGGCAAGTGGAAGCTAATGACTATAAGACATGAAGAATCAATCAAACAAATTCAAAAGAATGAAAAAAATGGAAGAAAATGTAAAATACCTCCTGGGAAAAACAGCTGACATGGAAAATAGATCCAGGAGAGAGGATAGAATCATGGGACCTTCTGAAAGCCATAATCAAAAGGAGGACCTGAACAGCATCTTTCAAAGAGTTACCAAGGAAAATTGCCCTGATGTCCTGGAACCAGAGCACAAAATAGGCATTGAAAGAATCCATTGATCGCCTCAGGAAAGAGATCCCAAAATAAAAACTCCAAGGAACATTGTAGCCAAATTTCCAAACTATCAGATTAAGGAAAATATATTAAGAGTGGCCATAAAGAAACAATTCAAATATTGGGAAGGGTTACACAGGACTTAGCAGCTGCAACATGAAAGGATTGGAAGTTACAGAACATGATATTCTGGAAGGCAAAGGAGCTAGGACTTCAACCAAAAATCACTTAGCTGGCAAAGTAAGCACACTATATCCAGAGGAAAAATGATCATTCAATAAAATAGATGGATTTCAAGCTTTCATGAGGAGAAGACCAGAACTAAACCAAAAATTTGACCTCCAATATTGAGACCCAAGAGAAGCATAAAGAGGTAAAAAGGGAAAAGAAAACAGAAGAGATTCAATAGAGCTAAACTACTTACAGCCCTATACGGGAAGATTATACTTGCAATTCTTAAAAATTATATCACTAAAAGTACAGCTAGCAGGAATATACACAGAGAATTCATGAATAAGATGAATTTGAGGGAATGACATAAAAAGTTTAGGGATGAGAAAGAGGAGTACAATGGGTACAGAAAGAAGAGCGAGGCAGAATGGGGTAAATTATTTCATATGAGGAGGTGCAAAAGACCTACTACAGTAGAGAGGAAGAGGGAAGGATGGGAGACGAGTTTTGCTTGAACTTTACTCTCATTGGTATTGGCTAAAAGAGGGAATCATATACAGAATCAATTAAATACAGAAATCTATCTTATCCGAAAGGGAAGTAGGAGGGGAGGAGACCAAGTAAAGGGGAATGTTGGGGACTGACAGAAAAGAGGGCAGATCAGGGGAGGTGGTAGACAGAAGCAACACATGGATGATGAGGAAAACGGTGTAAAGAGACAAGAGGAAGAACAGGATGGAGGGAAATGCACAGGTAGTAATCATAACTGTAATGTGAATGGGATGAACTCTCCCATAAAATGGAAGCACATAGCAGAGTGGACAGAGAGACACACACAGAGTAGAGCAGAATCTATTATGCTTCAGATGAAGTAAAAAAAGCCAGGATAGCAATCTTGATCTCAGACAAAGTAAAGCAAAAATAGACCTAATTTAAAGGGAGAAGGAAGAAAACTACATCTTGCTAAAAGATGCCATATGGACAATGAAGCGATATCAATACTAAACTTATGCACCAAGTGGTATGGTATCTGAATTCTTAAAGGAGAAATTAAGTGAGTTACAAGAAGAAATAGATAGCAAAATTATACTAATGGGGGACCTCAACTTTCTCCTCACAGAACTTGACAAAATATAACCAAAAAATAACAAGAAACTAATGAAGTAAAGAGAATATTAGAAAAGTTAGATATGACAGGCCTTTGGCATGATTTAGACATGGTGACACCATAAGCCAATTAGAAGATCAACAAATAGTCTACCTGTTAGATCTATGGAGAAGGAAGAATATATGACCAAACAAAAGATAGAGACAATTACAAAATATAAATTAGATAATTTTGATTATATTAAATTAAAAAGCTTTTGTACAAATAAAACCAATGAAACCAAGATTAGAAGGGAAGCAGAAGGCTGGGGGAAAATAATTTACAGTCAGTATTTCTGATAAAAGCCTCATTTCTAAAACATAGAAAACTGAGTTAAATTTACAAGAACAAAAGCCATTCCTTGATTGATAAATGGCCACAAGATGTGAATAGTTTTTAAGATGAAGAAATCAAAGCTACCTATAGGCATATGAAGAAGTGCTCTAAATCACTTTTGATTGAATAAATGCAAATTAAAACTTCTCTGAGGTATCACATCACACCTATCAGATAGCTATTATGACAAAAAAGGAAAATTATAAATGTTGGAGAGGACGTGGGAAAATTGGGACACTAATGTACTGTTGGTGGAGTTGTGAACTGATCCAACCATTCTGGAGAGCAATTTGGAACTATACCTAAAGGGCAAACAAACTGTGCATGCCCTTTGATCCAGCAATATTACCAGTAGGTCTGTATCCCAAAGAGATCATAAAAAATGTAAAAGGACCTACATGTGCAAAAATATTTATAGCATCACTTTTTTGTGGTGGCAAAGAATTGGATGTAATACTTTTGTGCAATAAGAAATGATGAACAGGCAGATTTTCAGAAACTTGTATGAACTGATGCAACATGAAATGAGCAGAACCAGGAAAACATTGTACACAGTATGAGCAACACTGTGTGATGATCAAATATGGATGACTCAGCTCCTCTGAGCAACACAATGATCCAAGACAAGCACAAAGGACTCATGAAAGAAAATGCTATCCATATCCAGATAAAGAACTGATAGACTCTAAATGCAGATAGAAGCATATTTATTTTCACTTATTCTTTTTCTTCTTTTCTTTTTGATCTGTTTCTTCTTTCCCAACTGTGACTAATGTGGAAATACTTTTACATGATAGCATATATATAAACTATACCAAACTGCCTACCATTTTCAGAAGAAGGGAGAGGAGGAAAGGTGGGAGGGAGAAAAATTTGTTACTCAAAATCTTGTAAAAATGAATGCTAAAAATTTTCATGACATGTAACTGGGGAAAAATAAAATACCATTAAAATATCATACCTGTACACATATATAACCAATATCAAATTGCTTATTTTCTTAGGGAGTAATGGGGAGGGAGAAATTTTATTTCAAAAATGAATGTTAAAATTTGTCTTTACATGTAATTGGAAAAAATACTATTTGAAAGAAAAAAAATCCCTCATAATTGCCATTCAGTTTCTATTGGTTAAACTTCATCATTATTGGAGGGATCTGCCTTTAAAAAAAGTGTAAATGGCTATCTAGATAGATTTCTCAGGGAAATAAATAGGAAGGAGAAAGGCAAACAGATAAGAAAGCTGTAACAGACTTAAGCAGACTGCATCACCATCAACATCAAATTCCTCCTTTTACATAAACATACATACATACATTGTTGTTGTTCATCCTTCCTTTTTGAGGATGACTAAAGACATCACAGGGCAGTGTCTTGATTTGTGTGTGAATTAGATTTAAGTGAGACAGAATTCCAAAAAGTCCTCAGCCTTACTCTTTCTTCCAGAGTCATCAAAGGACAAAAGTCAAGATGACTGGCCATGGTCCAGGATGTGGTGCACGACCTTGGCATCTTTAATGTCTAACCAACTCTAAGTGTTCCACAGAGCCTGCTTTAGCCACCTTCATGGCCACTAGAAAAAATTGTTCTCATCCACTCATTCTTCTGGGAAAAGCCTTCATGTGCCTGGGGTAGACATCCCTCTAACTCACCAAGAGGTTTGGGGCCTAGCAGTTACCCTCAACCTGGTTTAGGCCATCTGCTGAGACAGTTTATCAGGGTATAGCTGCTGTATATGCTATAGCTTCTTGGAGCCACAGGTGAGAGTTGGATGTCAACATATATGTGCACACACACACACACACACACACACACACACGGTGATAATAAGCAACACTTTACCCTATATTACAAATAATAAAGGTCTAAAAAATAGAATCCCTCATGTTATATAAATATACATATATATATATATGTATATATGTGTGTACATACATATATATACATATACATATATAATATATGTGTGTGTATATATACGCACACACAGCTCTCATGCCATATTTAAGAGATTTTGATCTGTCTTCAGATGTCGTGATGTGAACATATAACAGTCTTCTGAGGGGGGAAAACCTACTTGAGGATGTTGACAAGAAAAAAGTTGGAAGAAGTGAAAGACATAGGGAAATATGAGATGGATATATCTTGAAACTCAGTATTACAAGCATGGCTGCTTCAGATAGAAGGGGATGGAGTTCAGATGAGGATTTTAAACACATGGTACAATAGGGTGGGAGGGGGAACAGTAATCCCAGTCCTGCCAATAATTTTCTCTATGACCTTGGGCAATTCTCTTCTTTCTGGACCTCAGGTTTCTCCTGTTTAACATGAATAGTTTGTACTAGACTGAATCTATAAGACTACCTTCTCAGTTCTAAATTTCTATTGTTCAACTCCAATTCCAGGTCCTGTTCCAGGGCTAATCAATGGGAAAGGACCATAGTTAAAATAAACATAGCCCTGCTACCTTCCCACTTAAAAAGAAAATTCTCACAGGCATTTGCTATTGAGAAATGCTGAGGGTAGTCTTTGTGGTGCTGAAGTGCGAGTGATATTAGGAGTAATAGATTTGACATAGATCCAACCTGTCTGATTAGGGGTATCCTTGACAAGCCTCTAACAATCTTGCTGTAGCGAAACTATAATTACACCAACAGCTGCCTTAAAATCCACACTTTCATTTCCTGGAGCACGGATTGTACTCCAAGTTGAAATTTCACTTGACACATCTAAGGCCTGGTGATTTTAAATGAGGGGGAAAAAACATGTTGTTAAATATTACTGCAAAATTTCACTTTGCTTAATGGCCAATAAAAATAACACAATGTGTTCAGGTGGCCCAGCCTTCCGGTTCAGCCATCTGTCCTCATTAATATCCATGACTGAGCTCATCTTGATCTGGCTCTATCTCTACATCCTTCGGAACCCAGAGGCAGCACTCAGCATCATTATCCTTTATTATTTCCTCACAGAATGTGCTTGGAAGGTGAGTTTCTCTACTTCTATGAATGTGGGTAGGTAAAAATCTTGCCAGACTGCTGAGTGGATGGGCTCCCAAAGGGTTTGGATTTCTCTGCCATTTTCTTAGGGGTCTTTTAAGAGGTGTGCCTAAAAGAGGTTAGACTAATTGTCACAAAGAAGCCATTGCAAGTGGCATCCTCCTGGTGGCCATACAGCTCTTAGTTGCAGGGAGAGTGATCATCTTCTTGGTGAAGAAGACAAGGTGACAAAGTGATAATGTATGCAACATGATGTAGCAAAAAGCATAGCAAAACACTACATTTCAGAAATGTTTCCTTGCCTATGAAGCCGAGAGTATAAGACAGGATAACCCTTCAGAAATAGGACATCTGACCAATCCAGTCTGGACCTTGGAATATTAGAAAAAAGGAACATTTTAATCATTGAAAGTTGGGGGCTTTTATTTGCTCGTTTTTTACTGCAGATCTGCAGTTTCATGGATTTAGGTCAGACTATGGAATTCAGAATTCAAAAGGACCTTAAACATCACCTAGATCAATCCAAGCATATTAGAGATGAGAAGCCCAAAGACATAAAGTGACTTAACCAAGATCACACAGTTCTTTACACGTAACTAGTAATTCTATCTAGGCAGCTAGACATATAAGTGGTACAATGGGTAGAGTGCTAGAAACAGGAAGGCCTGAGTTAGAATCCTGCCTCAGATGCTTTGCTAGTGTGGTAACTTTGGACAAGTCACTCTCAGCCTCAGTTTCCTTATCTGTAAAAGAAGGATGTTAGTAACACCTGCATCACAGGGAGGCTTTGAGGATCAAAAAAGATAATGAATTCGAAGTGTTTTGTAAAACTTAAAGTGCTTTACATAAATGCTAGCAATTATGTCTCCAGTACCTATCCAGTGTTCTTTCCAATAGGCTAAGTACCTGGTGGTGACAATTCAAAATCTATAAACTGATTCTTGTCTGATATCCTCAGTCACTTTCTCATGACCCACTGGCTTTTCTGTTCATCAACCTCGCACAACTACCATAACTCTGACTATCACTCCATTCAATTACAGACTAAAGAAAGGAAGGGAACAAGCATTTACTAGGCACCTCATGTTCCAGGCACTGTGCTAAGTGCTTTACAAATATTATTTCATTTGATCCTCCCAACAACCCTGGAAGGTAGGTGCTATTATTAAACCCATTTTAGAGCTGAGAAAACTGAGACATACAGAGGTTAAGTGACTTTCCCAGGGTCACACAGCTATTATGCGTTTGAGGCCAAATTTTAATTCAGGTCTTCCTAATTCTAGACCTGGCAGTCTATCTACTGAGCCCCCTACCTGCCCTGTAGATCAAGAAAAGTCATATCCTTGAATTCATTTTGACCAACAACTGTTTTACATCCATAATTCAAAATTCTAAAATCCCTCTGTCTGACCACAATCTCCTATTCTTCTATCTCTTTCTGTACCTTACTCCTCTTATATTTTTGGTCTTAACTGCAACATGTAATTGCTCCACACTTTCCTCCTTTTAGAGACCATTGCCCTGATCTAGCCTGACATTTTTCCCTTTGAAAAACTTATAATAAAAATAGCTAATGGTTATACAGTGCTCTAAGATTTGCAAAGTACTTTACAAATATTTTCTTCGTTTTATCCTCACAACACACTTGTTAGGTAAGAGCTATTACTCTCCTCATTTTATAAATGAGGAAACTGGGGCACACAGAGCTCTCTTAAGTGCCCAGGGTCTCACAGTATAGGATTGGACCTCAGGTTTTCATTTCAGGTTCAGCACTCTATCCACTTTACTACCTAGCAGTCTTACAGTTGATCTTATGGTTAATCAGCTCAACTTTACACTGTCTTGTACTCTCAAATCCATTACTTTCTTGCCATATCCCTGATCATCTCTTTCCAAACCTAAACCCTGGATGATTCTCACCATTTACCTTCTCTCTTCAGTCTCTTGTGTTGCTTAATACTGATGGAAGAAGTTAAAAAAACAAAATAAAACACAGCAAAAAGCACTATGTTGACTGGGTCTACTATTGCCTTATCTTCCTTGATTGACTATCACACTTCCTACAGCATATGTTCTAAGCCCACTCTTCTCTCACACCTAGTGCAGCTGAATCTCAATGGAGGAAAGTGCCTATACATTACTGAGAAAATGAAGGAATACTCATTGTGAACTCTTTTTCCTTCTCCATTCTACAAATATAATCAATGAAACATCACTCCCCCTTCCTTCTTCCCTTGCTCCAGTCTCTGAGAAGATGGTGTCTCTTTCCTTACCAACACTAACTCCTGTAACTGTGCCCTTGATCTCACCCCTTCCTGTCTTCTGTGACAGATTGCCCTTTTGATCATCCAGAGAAGGAATTTTTTTCTTCACTCTCTTTAGCCTAGTACCTACTACCTCCAAATATGTCCAGATCTCTCCGTTTATAAGAAATTACCCCCCAAAACTTCAGTTATCCCTGCCATACTCCCAAGCAATTATTAGATGTTTCCTCCCTTTTAAAATCAAACTCCTAGAAAACATTTATATTCTACCTCTATTTCATCACCTCATACTCACTTCTCAGCATCTTGTAATTTGTCTTCCAACAACACTTTCAATGGCAACTACTTTCATCAAGGTTACCAATGATGTATTAATTATCAAGTACAATGCTATAACCTTAGTTATCATCCTTCCTTTCTTCCCAGTATCAGCTGACATTGTCTACCACTGTCTCTTTCTGGATACCGTCTCCTCCATAGGTTTTCATGATTCTGCTTTCTCCTGGTTCTCTTCCTACATATTTGACCACTCATTCTCAGCCTTTTCTGGTCATCATCCATGTACCACTCCCCAGTGATCTGGTGTCTCATAGGGCACTGTCTTGGGTACTCTTCTTTCTACACTCTCTTGGTAATTTTATTATCTGTTACACATTCAATTATCACGCTGATAGAGATGACTACCAAATTTCCAAATCCATCCCTCCTCACCTTTCCTCTGAGTGCTAGTCTTGCATTAACTGTAAAATGCCTACTAGATATCTCTTTCTGATTGAAACACAGATATCTCATATGTCCAAAATGGAAATAATTATCTTTACCCCAACTCTTTTTCCCCCCTAATATTCCTAATTCTCTCAAGGGCAGCACCATTTCCCCACTTGATGGCTACTTGCTATTTTTCATAAATGGTATCCGATCTCCTAACTATGTGTCTTTGTAAGGCTGTCCACCAGGAATGGAATGCTGTTCACTTCAGCCTTGTGAAATCCCTAAGTGTAGTTTAAGTGCTTTGCTACATGATATCCTTCCTGATTTTCTCAATTGCTAGATCTTCTTGGTCTCTACCAAAATGTTTTTTATGTTTATTTGGTTTATTTTTTACATTACTTATGTGGGTATATATTTCACACATACATACACACACAGTAGAATATAAGCTCCTTGATGGCAAGGGCAGCTTTGTATTTTGTCTCTGTACCTGGCACATAGTCAATGCTTAATAAAGTATGTGTCTGTTGAATTGCCTTGTGTTGAATCCCAGTCACAAGTCATGGAAACAATAATTCACCTTCCTGAGTTGAATGAGAAAAACCTTACCAAGGCTGCATTTTTATACTTTTGGGATCTAACACCTTATCACTGTTCCATTTTATGACTTTATTCAAACCCATTTTATGAAGCACAGAGACTATATTCCACTGCAGTAAAAATCTTGGAAAAACAAAGTTTCTAGATGTAGCTTTGCTGTTAAGAACAAAACAAAGGAAATAAGAGATTTCTGTTAGGGAAGCTTAAAAAAAACTAAACTAAGGGGGTAGAGCCAAGATGGCAGAGTGAAAGCAGTGATTTGCTTGAGCTCTCCCCCAAACCCCTCCAAAAACCTATAAAAAACGGCTCTAAACAAATTCTAAAGCAGCAGAACCCACAAAAAGACAGAGTGAGAAAAATTTCCAGCCCAAGACAATCTGGATGATTGATTGGAAAGGTATATTGCACCAGGCGGTGAAAGGAGCACAGTGTGGCATGGGGGCACAGGCTGCAGCAAACCTGAAGCAGGCCTCAAAGGACTGAATCGTGGGCAGCTGTGGTGGTTTCCAGACTTCTCAACCCAGGAACACCAAAGGCTACTTAGAAGGTCAGTGGGCAAAGTCTGCTTCTGTGGTGAGAGAGGAGCTAGGTCGCACAGCCAGCTCCAGAGTGCAGAGTGCAGGCACTGGGCAATGGCTATGTCCTGAGCTTCTGGCCCACAGACTGAGAGGAAATCCAGTGGCTGATCAGAGGGGCATTGCAGGGATCTCTTTGCCAGTGCTGATGCAGGAATCTCTTGCTTTGTCCGTGCTTGGATCTGGGTCACAGTTCTGGGCGGCAGTCCTGGGGCAGTCCTGGGGCGAGGAGGAATGCTGGCGTGGTGGAGCTTCTAGTGGCTGTGGAGATGAAACCTTCCTCAAAGTTCCAGGACAGAAAGGAGCATAGCCCAGGAAAGGAGTAAACACCTTGCCCCTTATCATACCATTTTGCAAGAACTGAAAACTTACACGTCCCTACAAGTATCTCTGAAAACAGCTGTATAAATCCCCGAAGCTTGGGACAGTACATTCTCCACATTGGAAGCACACTCTTACCTTAACAAAGAGTTTAAAACTCAAGTAATTGGCTGGTGTCATGAGCAAGAAGCACAAAAAGAGTCAGACTCTATTATCTTACTTTGGTGACAAAGAAGATCAAAATATACAACCAGTAGAAGACAACAAAGTGAAAGCTCCTACACCCAAAGCCTCCAAGAAAAATACAAATCAGTCCCAGGCCTTGGAAGAGCTCAAAAGGGATTTTGAGAAACAAGTAAGGGAAGCAGAGGAAAAACTGGGAAGAGAAATGAGAGTGATGCAAGAAAATCATGAAAAACAAGTCAACAGCTTGCTAAAGGGGACCCAAAAAAATACTGAAAAAAATAATACCTTAAAAAATAGCCCAACCCAAATGGAAAAAGAAGTCCAAAAAGCCAATGAGGAGAAGAATGCCCTAAAAAGCAAAATTGGCCAAATGGAAAAGGAAGTCCAAAAGCTTACTGAAGAAAATACTTCCTTAAAAAAAAACACAAACCCTAAACTAAGATGCTTTTCTGTTGTTCTTTGTGATGTTTGTAGTCTGTCCTATGCAAAAATATTGTCTGTGGTCATACCCTAATTTCATTTCTGACTCTTTGTGACTGCATTTGGGTTTTTTTTTTTTGCAAAGATACTGGAATGGTTTGCTATTTCCTTTGCCAGCTCATTTTACAGATGAAGAAACTGAGGCAAACAGGGTTACACCAATAGTAAGTTTCTGAGGTCTGAGAAAGAGGAGTCTTCCTGACTACAGGCACAGATACTGGGATGGTTTGCTTATTTCCTTTTCCAGCTCATTTTACAGATGAGGAAACTGAGGCAAACAGGGTTACACCAATAGTAAGTTTCTGAGGTTTGAGAAAGAGGAGTCTTCCTGACTACAGGCACAGCACATGGCCAGCTTCTGTCAGGGAGTCAAAAACAAACAAATAAACAAATAATGCTTACCTTTGCAAGTAAGTCTGTTCTTATAACAATAGGCTGTCATGAAGAGATCCATAGCACAAGGTATCATTGCTATACATAACTGATAAATATTGATACTGGACTGTATCTGTGAAATGCATTTCAATAATTTCTATTAGTTGTTTGTTCCCTGCAGCACTTTCTTATTGGGAATAGCCAACTAGGAGAGCTATGCTTCAAAAATGCTAACAAACCTTTAAGCAGAGCACAGAATTTATAACATGAAAATATAAGATAAGCTACATGAGGATCTTCTTCATCCATAAATGGTTCAATTCAGTACAGTTCAACAAGCACTTAATAAGCATTTATTATATTCAAGACACTATGCCAGTTACCAGGTATACAAAGGCAAATTAAGATAATCCTTCCTTTCAAGAAACTTATAGTGAGGATTATATCTGTAAAATAATTTTATTGATATCTTTTATTTCTGTATCACCAACTTCCTAACATTCATTTTTCCACTCTTTATCTCAAAAACTATAAAATAAGAATAGAAAAGAGGGAAACGAGAATAATTTAGTAAAACTAACCAATATATCTAGAATGTTTCATATTATACTGTTTGCAGAGTTCCATACCCATAGCCTCCTACCTCTCCAAAGAAGAGGTGAAGAGGTACCTTATTTCTGCCTTATATCTTTTCTTTGGGGCCAAGCATGGTTGGACAAAAGATTTAAACAGCTAAGTAAATACAATATAGTTTCAAGGAAAGAGTCCTAGCAACTAGGGTATTAAAATAGTATTCATTAGAGAAGTAGGTATCTAAACTGAGCTAAGCTGAGCTGAACTAAGCCTTGAAGGAAGGTAAGTTTCTAAGAGGTAGAGGGGAGGAGGAAATGGGTACCAAGTGAATACTAAGCATGGCATTGAGGTGGGACTTGGAATGCTGAGTTCAGGGACAAGTGAGTCAAGTTTGCTGGAACAAAAAGCATATATTTGGGAGGTTGGAAAGGTAGACTAGAGGCAGACTGTGAAGAGCTTAAAATGCCAGGGTGAACATCTGGTATTTTGCCAGAAATCAAGAGGGAGCTATTAGATATTTTTTGAGCAGGTGAGTGATGTGCTCAGATCTGTGCTTTAGGAAGAGTTGGGTTTTTTTTTTTTTTTGGCAATCTTGTGGAAGATGGATTAGAGATGGGAGAGTAATAGGAAAGCCAATTTAAGAGGCTATTACAATTTTTTTTTTTGCTGTTCAATCATTTCAGTCATTTCTGACTCTTTGTGACTGCATTTGGGTTTTTTTTTTTTGGCAAAGATACTGGAATGGTTTGCTATTTCCTTTTCCAGATCATTTTACAGATGAAGAAACTGAGGCAAACAGGGTTACATGAACAGTAAGTTTCTGAGGTCTGAGAAAGAGGAGTCTTCCTGACTATAGGCACAGCACTCTATTCACTGTGCCACCTAGCTGCCCCAAAAGGACTTGAACTAAGGTGATGGCTATGTGGGTGGAAAAAAGGAGATAGATGTAAGAGATGTAGAAATAGAATCTAAAAACTGGGCAACTGAACAGAGATGGGGCAGGATGCATTGAACATGACCCTGAGGTTACAAATCCAAGTCACCAGAAGAAAGATAGTACTCTCAATAAAACAGGAGTTTTTATTAAGAGAGGGCTGTGGGCTGGGAAAACAATAATTAGTTTAATTTTTGACATGTTGAAATGGACATAACTATAGGACACATAGGTGAGATGGGGACGTCCAGCAGGCTCTTCATAATGTAGGACTAGAGCTCAGGAGTGAGGTGTATGGGGTGTTCAAGGAGGACTAGCACCTCGGGTGCTAGGGCTTGCCAAGGCCTGTTCAGTGCTGCTAATCTACCTTTGAGGACTACTCAGTACTCAACTTTCAAAAGCTGGATATATAGAATTAGGAATCTTCTGCATAGATATCATAAAAGGTAACTGATAAGATTACCATGAAAGAGGTTGAAAAGGAAGAACTCAGGACAAAGAATTGAGGAACACCCACAGGTAGAGGGTAGGGCAGCTATGATGACCAACAAAGATCACTAAAGAATAATCAAACAGGTAAGAAGAAGACCAGGAGAGATTGGTACGAAAGCTGAAGGATGAAAGAGTAAGGAGTGTGAGCAGAGAGTCAGTCAGGGAACTAAAAGGACTGCCATGTAGCAGTGAGGATCCAGTTGAGATTAGATAACAAATTATTAGCGGACCTGCTAATCATGGTTTAGTGATTTCCCTTATTGACATTCAGCAGCATTTAAGTAGAAGAAGAGAAATATAATGATGGGGGAAACCCAGATTTAGGCCTTGGCATAATATGATTAACAAGAGGACTAGGGGTTAAGGATTTCAAGGTGGAGGGCAATATATAGTTAAACCTGTTCCCATAAGGTCAATACTGAAAGGGAAAAAAAAAAAAAAAAAAAAAAGACACTCATGGAGGGTAGTGAACTAGAAGAACAAGGAGAGCTGTTGGAATGACTGGAAGTCTTACTGATATGAAGAGTAGGTTTAGGACGAGTAAGGTAGAAGGAAATACGGAAAGCTAGGAGGTTATAATCAGAGAGGAATTTTGGAGCTTATTGGATGATAGATTTAGAGCTAGAAAAAACCTTAAAGGTCATCACATCCAACACATTCGTTTTAAAGAAGAGGAAATTGAACACAAAGAGAAAAGGTGGCTTGCTCAGTTAGTAAGTATATGAGGTAGAGTTTGAACCTAGGTCTTCCTGACCCAAGTCCAATTTCTTATATATTTTACGATGCTCCTTCTTCAATGTCAAGATCATGGGCATAGAATATCTTCGAATGATGATGAGTCAAAAGATCGAGGAAGTACAACAGATATGGATGATGATGAATTAAAGGTATAGCTAGGTCCAGCTAGTGAGACTGAGGAATCCCCTGAAGTAGTTGCATTTTTCAAATTCTAACTGCATATTTCCATCTGGCTAGAACAAATTACCATATTTTACATAATTATAACATCAAATAGTGCACATCTGAACATGTGCCATCCCTGAAGGAGGATGAGGTAGATTGTCAATAGAAGTTTAGGAAACTGGTGAGCTGAGATGTCTGGGAATTTTAGGGCATCTCAATACACACATATATGTGTATGTATGTATATATGTGTGTGTATGTATGTATTGTGTATATGTATATATGTATATATCCTTATAGATGACACAAAGGATCGAGGTTGAGTGAACCAGGTAATTAACTACTTGGAAAAGGAGGTAAAATGACTTGGAAGTTATAGATGAATAAAATCAGGATATGAATAGGGCAATATAAATAGAGGTGGGTGAGCTTCAGGGAAGAAAGTGAATGGGCAGAGATGAAAGGTCAATAAATGTCAGTGAGGTTCATTGAATATGCCTACTCTCTCTTCTGGTATATTGCATTGAGAGATATGATCTAATGCAAGAGAGGATAAACATAGGTACAGTATTTTCTGGAAGGATCTAGATTTCCACAGAAGTGCAAGATGATAGAAAGAATATGAGAGGAAGACATCTAAGATAAAGGAGGCTTTGGCCTAGAGGGCATAAACTGAAAGAACTTACATTATTTTATACTTTTTTTGTACTCCAGAGGAGTATAACTGAATGAATTGGGATGAACAAACAAGGAGAGATAGTAGAAAAGTGGGATTTACTCTCAGCAGATGACAAGTCTGAATTGTAGATGATAAGAGAAGACAAGGTGAGAATTCAGTAGCTGTAAGATAGAGACACTATTAGTTGAATAGAGGTGCTACTCTCAAGAGTCCCATGATGACTGAATCCAGTTTATTCTTTTTCAAACACCAGGAAAGATTGGAGACTAGAGCAGACTGCAAATTGCCTTGTGTTCAGTGGTAAGGAAGGGCTGTACCACTGGGTGAGTTCCTAGGGCATTAAATATATAGCTTCTACATGAATGGATCATTAAGGAGATAGTGAACATCTAGAAAAACAAATAAGGATTTTGGAGAGCCAACATGGCTTCAACAAAAACAAGTCATGTCAGACTAACTTTATTTCCTTTTTTTTTTAATTGGATTGTTAACTGGCTAACTGAGGGATGCTATTGATATAATTTATGTATATTTTGGCAAAACATTTGATCAAGTTATCACATGCTATTTTCTTGGGAAAGATGAAGATATGTGGACTAGACAAAAATGTAATTAAAGGAATTTAGAACTGGTTGAATGGTTGGATTCAGAGAGTCATCATTAATATTCCATCTCACCTTAGCAAGAAGTGTATACTAGAGCAGTACTTCTTAAACTGTGGATCGTGACCCTATATGGGGTCATGAATAATTGGGCAATAGCAAAAGTTTTCTGAACATACAATAGCCAGAAATTAATTAAAATCAAATGTGCAATGAATCTGAAGTGTTTCTAGCAGCACTTGTCCATGTTGCATCGCACAACTTCACTGCAGCCTTGGTTCTGAACACAAAGCATATGTACTTTGCATTGCATGTGCCCACTCAATGCTGCTGAAGGCTGCTGAAATGTGAAATGGGATCACGAGTAGAAAAAGTTCAAGAAGACCTTTACTATTGTGCTGATTAAGATTTTTTCCAATGACTTTAATGAAAGCATAAATGGTGTACTTACCAAAATTGCAGATGGTATGGAATTAAAGTCCAAAACACTATTTACAATTAAAATTGGTTTTGTTTTAATTTTACTGCACCTCTGACTTCTTCAATGTAGGGAGTTCCTGGTGTTCCACCAAATACTTCTAAAAACCTGCTTCACAGCTTTTAGTCTTAAGAGAGTTGTTTAGGGGCACTGAAAGATGAAATAAGTTGCTCAGAGTTAGAAGTCAATATTTCTCACAAGTAAGGCTTGAATACGGGCCTTCCTGAATCTAAGATCAGTTATCTATCAGCTATACCACACAGCTTCTCTGAGCTGAATGATGAAATTCAACAGAGATAAATGTAAAGTCTTATAGTCTGGTTCAAGAAATCAATTTGACTAGTACAAGATGGCATTGTCTTAGTGACACAGAGCAGAATAAATATAGATCTGAACAAAGCAGTAAATCATTTAGTCAATCAAAGATCATTTATTAAACATGTACTGTGCACTAGGCACTGTGTTTAATGCAAGTAATAGGGGGAAAAAAGCAGTTTCTGACCTAGAGGAGCTTGGTATGGGGCAGTATGTATCATGGCAAAGAGAGCTAAAAGACAAATCCCTGAGTGGAACTGCAACAGGAACCTTATCCTCCTAGGTCCTATGATAAAGAGTACAGGGATAGGTAGTTAGGTGTTTGGACAAGCATTATTGTAAAGTGAGGTCTCTACTTGCCTGGAAGCTCAGTGGAAATGTATGACCGTAGAAGTGTTATAGTGATTCAACACAGAGTAAATATAGACTCCAAAGCAGTAGATTCCAAGGTGGAAGATTCCCAGGAGATTTGGCCTCTAAAACTTGTTCCTGAGCAAGGCTGGGATTAGGGCGTCCCTCCTCCCACTCCACCACACATACCAGATACGCCAGATGACAATATCATCACTGACTTGCTGTTCCTGAAAGAGGTAACTCTTTCCCAACCCTCTATCCCAAGCCAGAGATGGCAGTTCCCAGTAAGTACCATGCAGTGAATAGAGTGATGGATTTGTAATTAAGAAGGCGTGGGTTCAAATTCCACCGTACACACTTTCTAGCTATGTGACCTTGAGCCAATCATTTAAGCTCTCTGAGCCTCAGGTATTTCATCTGTAAAATGAGTATAATAATATGGTCTCCACAGATTGTTGTGTAAGGGGTTATCTAATGAGGTAATATATGTAAGTCTCTTTACAGACCTTAAAGAGTCATGTAAATGTCAGCTACTATTATTTTGTTGTTATTATATAATTTCACTAGCATGAGATAGATGCCACCCTGGCCATTTCATCCTCACAAATGGTCTTAGACACAATCACATATTTTTGTCAAAATTTGTAAATTTGATCCTAACTCTAATAGAAACTTAGAGGTAACAATGGGATAAGTGATAGATTAAGGCTGATTTTTACTGATAAAAACACTTTTTTTGTGTTTCCCTACTGTGTCCAATAGCAGATTCCAATTAATCACTGTTATCAAATGATTAATAAAAATAATCTCTGAACCATGGTAATATCTTGGCTAGAGCAACATGGTGGTTCAGTACAGCATAGTGGGTTTTTTTTTTCATCTGAATGCCAACTCAATTCCCAAAAAAGGCTTAGAAGATGGATTTAGTGACAGACTCATCATCCTGGGAACATAAAATGACCAATGACATTAACAAATAACCAATAAAAAGTTCAACTTAAAAGATTTCCATTAGCAATAGAAACAGAAGGAATTTTGTTGTTGTTGTTTATTTGCCTGTTCTGTGACCAGGACTCTTAAGTTCAAGTAAGCACTGAAATCTATACTTTTAAATGACTGATGATGAATGACTCTGAAAGATGGGGAGCTCAGGCTTGGTTCAGACAAGCTGAAGGTCAGATGCTTAACTTAAATATTATCTGGCTTATCTCAGACACTGAAGCTCCTAAAGCAGGCCTGAAACACTTTGGGGAATAATATTCTTGTGAGATTTTCCCTGCACTCTTGACCCTCAACCATTGCCAGAGAGAATCAGAACCATAGTTCTCATGACATTTTGCCATTCTTATCCCGGACACCATCTAAATCTCCATATTGAGTCATGGATGGAAAGGACAGTAAAAGGACACCAAGGTAGACTGAGACTTCAGGAACTTTATCATCAGCAGGACTTGAAGTGCTTTTCCTCAGAAGCATTTTTGCCAAAATTAATAGGCATGTACATTGAGAACTGAAAGGGTTCTTAGGGGTCATTTTGTCAAACCCCCACCTTGTAGAGATGAACAAGTATGAGTTTTCATAAAGGCATATGTCAGTTAGAAGGTGTCTTTAGTGCGCCCTGGTAGAAAAAAGAAATTGTTGGAGCAATTTCTCTCCTTAAATTTTCTTGGTTCACCCTATTGCTCAGTCCTGTCCTATATGCCTTTAACTTCTGGCTTATCCCAGTGACCAATGCAATTGTAACTCTATGGAATAACTTCATATTTTCAAGATCTTTTTTGCATAGAATTAAGACAGTAGAGTCTCCTGAATCTTTCCTCATTCAATAGAGCTGATGAAGCTTCTCAAGATATCAAGCTGAATAAAACCTGACCTTCATGGAACTAAACAATAACATTCTTATAATAATATTCCATTTTAAAGGTGAATTATTGTGTGTTACTAAAAGATTTTGGGGTTCCTTCCATTGTTCTGTAGTTCAGTTATTTTTTTAAAAAAAGACAAAAATAAGCAGGGTCTAAAATATACTTTATTTCTGAAAAATTATTCTAGATAAATCCAACCCTAAACTCAACACAGAATGCAACTATGGGTTTCTGAAACAAACAAAAAGTTTTTATACTCCATCATAGAATTAAAGGAGAGAGAATCATTTTCTCAATGATGCATCACTGAAATAATCCTCAAAATAGATATGTGGATAGTTGATAGGTAGCATATTCTGGTAGAATCCCTGTTCTCTCCTTTCGTTCTAAATTATATCAAATAAGAAGTCTTCAAAACATATTGGAAAATATAAATGACAAATGTAGTCACAGAAGTGGGAAGATAAATGTTTGAAAGCACTTGCAAAAAAAAAAAAGAAAGAAAAAAATTAGTACAGCTGATCATCTGACCTGCTCTTGTCCCTGCTCAGATGAAGCAAATTATCACTGAAAAAGAACTTTGGCTTGAGACTCCACTCTGACATTATCCTTTGCCCTGCTGTTGGGAGGGTACGGCCTAGAACTCTGAACCTCCATTTAAAGAGAGAGACCAGCACAGAACCCTCCTCATTTCTCACCTGGTTGCACTGTCTTCTCTGATTGACTCTTACGTCATGCCCCAGGAAGCTCATTATTGGGATAACCTCATCTTCCTATAAGATCACATCAGCTTTGACACACCACTTCATCACTAACCTCTGCCTCTCTGATTGAAGGGTGGGGCTTAAGCTTCCTATTGTGTTCTTGAGGGCAGAGACTTTCTCTTTTTCTATTTGTATCCCCAGGACTTAGCACAGAGCATGGCATATAGTAGGTGTTTAATAAATGTTTATTGAGTGATAACCAGAAAACTCCACGCAAAGTTATGTAGATTTCTTCAAGCTACCATGGCTCCCATGTAACTCTACCATGGGAGTTTAGGTTTGGGACAGTGTCTTGCCCCTCTGATTTCTGTGAGAATGGGGATTTTTGAGTCAGGACTCTATGTAGCTGTATTTCTTTATGGGTAGCAAGAGAGAACTGAGGAGTTGGCCTGAGTTAATCATAAGAGGAGAAAGTATAGTATTAGTACAAGTATAGGATTAGTATAAGACCTAATCCTAAGATTAAGCTAATTTGCCTCTTATCTGAGAGTGTAGATCTCAGGTCCCCCCTCTTCTATCACTACATCAGTGAAAAATGGCATATTATCTAATTACATGAAGTGTTCTTTCCATATCAGATACATGTAGTACTTATGGACTTGAATTTTGCCCTTAGAATATAAACTTCAACAAGCTAGTTAAAAGTGATTTTGCATCACTGTTTCTGCTCTGGATCCCATATTCTAAGGAAGTGTGTTCCATGCAATGCCCAATATAATGTTTGTATCCCATAAATATGCAACTCATTAGGATTCACCTTTCACACTAAAATTTTTCCTTGGTAAGTTCAAAAAGTTCTTTATTAAGGACCAAATTTCCTTATTGCAGAGAAAAATGGATATAAAACATTTCCACTTGTTGAGGAAGGAAAGAGATAGTGTATATAGCTTAGAACTCCCTCAGGTGGCTTGTCTGGTTTGCCTTTTTGATGCCAGAAGAGTTATCTGTCCTATCATAGTCCTGTGAAAAGGATTCTGGATACTTAAGGAGAGGAACTGATTTTGAAATTAGTCTCTGCTATTTATGTACTTAACCTCTGTGGGCCTCAGTTTCTTCATCTGTAAAATAAGAGGGGTGGAATAGATGATTTTCCTCCTATAAATCTGTGATCCTAAGTGTGTAGAGATCATCTAATGTAATCTTATTTTACAGTTAAGACTCTGAGAGGTTAAGGACCTTGTATTAAGGCCACATAGTAACTGGCAAAGCTTGATTCAAATCCAAATTTTCTGAATTTAAATCCATTGCTCTCTTGTTTACATTCATAGAGTGTTCTTTCATTCCCAGGACATCAAAACTCTCTTTATAAATAATTTTGAGTAAGCTGTAGTACAGTACATAGTGTCTGCATCTAATGTAATTCCATAGGCTTATTCTGTAAGTGGCGGAGGCTCACATATAGTCACAACAAGTCTTGCTTAGATTGGCTAGACACAGGCCAATAGAAGCCAAGTCCACACTCATTTAGATGTTTAAGCAGAACCTAGCTGCCTCTGCTACACTGGATGATCATTGCAAACCCTCTACATCTAATTATATAGTGCCAATCTCTGAAAGAGAAGCTTATTATTCGTTTGCCCCTGCCTCAGGGTATAAATTCATCTTTTTTAAATTAAAAAAAAATCAAACAAAATAACTGAACCCCAAAGATCATATTAAATCAGATCATTAAGAAACAATGACATAAGAGTAGCTTGGCAGTATCAATTTGTTAGTTAATACCCTGAAGCAAAACAGAGATGAATTAAGAGTTTAGATGCTATCACAGTGAAAGGAGGATTCATGGGAACAGCTTAGGCCCCAGAATGAGCTGCTTCCAGTTAGGTGGGGATGTTGCAAACCCATTCTTTCTTGGCTGTCATGGAGTGATGTGAATGCCAAGGGGTACCAGTTGACTAAACTCATTTTGCAGCATAGCAACTTTGTCAAGAGAAGACTTGCCCATCTGTTGCCTGTTTCCTGGTACCCTATCCATTGGTAGAATAATCTACCTAACAAAAGCCAGACATATTCTCGTGATGCCATGAAAACACTAATTTTTCTGTTGGTTCTTATTCTCTATTCCCTTCTTGGTGATATGCAAAAAGTATATAAAAAGTTAAAAAAGTAAAAAAAAAAGTACAAATAATTGTTCATGTGAAAATACTGGACAGTCATATAGGAAAGGCCATCTCTGACTCTCATACCTTGCACTGACTGTAAACTCTTCCAGTGGCTGATAAATGAGGCCCAAGGGCATTAAATCTCTTGACTAATAGGTTGATACTAACACTTCTCTAAAAAAAAAAAAGTCTAATATTAGAGCAGGAAAATACCTTAGAAATCATCTAGTCTAACTCTAATTTTATAAACAAGGAGCCTGAGGCCTAGAAGGAAGTGACTATGCAAAGTTACAGAAGTGGGAACATAATCTAGGTCTTTTGACTCTCCTATTCACACCACCTTGTGAGTACAGACTAAGAAACAGGAGTGTGGTGAGAATAGGAGAATCATCTTTTTCCATTTTATTTAAAAAGCTGCTAATCATAATCTAATCCCTTAGATGTGTGGTAGTTCTTCCTTCCTCTGTACTATTGCTCACATGGTTTCTTAACCTTCTATCTGTATCCAAATATGATCTTATCATTTAAGGTCCAGTTCAGGCTTAACTTCCTTTGTGAAGTTTTCCCCAACCCTTGCTACCTCTCATTATCTCTCCCTCTGAATACTTCTTGCATTTATTGGCCATCCCGCTTAACACTGCACTTAACAAGGACTGCATGGTATTCAGACTTAACTCTTTAGCGCAAGGCTTTGGAGGTCAGGAGGAATTCCAATTTCCAATGTCCATTCCATTACCAAAGTAATTTTCCTTAAATGCGAATCTGACTACATCACTCCCCTACACAGCAAACTAAAGTGGCTTTCTAATGTCTCCATAATCAAATATAACTCTTCTGTTTAGTTTTTTAAAAATAGTATTTTATTTTTTCCAATTACATGTAAAGACAAATTTTCACATTCATTTAAAAAATTTTTTGAGTTCCAAATTTTATCCCTCTTTCCCTTCCTCACTTCCCCCCTCCCTAAGACATTAAGCATTTTGATATATTATATATGTATAATCATATATTTCCATATTAGTCATGCTGTGAAAGAAGAAACAGACAAAAAGAAAAAAAAACATGAAAATCGTTTACTTTGATCTGCATTCAGACTCCATCACTTCTTTCTCTGAACATGACTAGCATTTTTCATTATGAGTCCTTTGGAATTGACTTTGCTAAGAATATCTGTTTATGAGAGGATGCCCATCAATTGGGGAATGGCTGAGCAAGTTGTGGTATGTGAATGTAATGTAATACTATTGTACTATAAGAAATGATGAACAGGCTGACTTCAGAAAAACCTGGAAAGACTTATATGGTCTGATGCTGAGTGAAGTGAGCAGAACCAAGAGGACTTTGTACACAATAACAGCCACGTTATGCAATGACTAAGATTGTTAAACTGAACCCTTCTCAGCATTACGAGGATCTAAGACATCTCCAGAGGCCTCAGGATGGAAAATGCTGTCCACATCCAAAGAAAGAACTATGGAAGTTGAATTGCTATCACTTATTTTTACCTTCTGTTGAGTTTTGTTTCATCTTTCTGATGGTTCCTCCTATTGGTCTTAATTTTTACTTACAACTCCACTAATGTGAAAATATGTTTAGTGGGTATGTAAATGTAAAGCCTATATCAGATTGTGTGCCGCCTTGGGGAGGGTGGGGGGAGGAAGGGAGAGAAAAATTTTCAACTCAAAAGCATGTGGAAGTGACTGTTGATAAATCAAAATAAATTAATAAAATTTTAAAAGAAGAAGAAAAAAAAGAATACCTGTTTAGCTTTGAAAGCCCTTCACAATCTTGTCCCAACCTATCTTTCCAAACTCATTGTACAATTACCCCACCTCATCCAACTCTGCAAATCAGACAAATTGACTTTCTTTTTCTTCCCCGTGGGTGTTGATCCATCTCCCAGGATTCTGCCTAGAATTACTCACCCTCTCTTACCTCCTCCTCAAAGAATTCCTTTCTTCCTTCAAGGCACAGCTTAAGCACCACATTCTGCCATGAAGCCCCTCTTGGTCCCCACTCTGCTGCTAGTGCCCTCCCTTTCAAACTACCTTACGTTTAAACAGCTTCGAAATTATTTGAATGTATTCTTTTTATATCTATTCTGCATATATTACAAAATGTCCTTGTCTCCTCTTTTAGAACGCAAACTCCTTGTGAGTAGCCATTGTTTCTTTCACTGTATATTTCTATCTGTAGTACCTGGCTAGGAACAAAAATGAGTATCTGGTACATTGTTGATGGTTAATAAGTACTCGTTGGTTGATTGACTGAGAGGGAAAAGCTTTAGTCAGAGAGCAATAAATAATGAATCAATCTGGATGTTACTCAGATATCTACTATGTGATTAGCACTATGCTGGACCCTGAATGTAACCAAGCAGAATCACTTAGAGATAGCTTAGGGAAGACAGAGATGAGAGATGTGTTTATCTGTGGACAAGAAGGAATAGAAAATTTCCAAAGTGAGGGGCTTGCAGTAGGAAAGAGAAGTTGGAAACTGCAGCTGGCAACATGCATAGCTAACTCTCTTAATACTACCTATTCTATATCTTGAAGGATGATTTACACACATACACAACATAGAATACTTGGTAAATTAAATGTATTCATTGCTCTAGAGGCACCACAGTGAGAATAGATCCTTCTCCTATATCTCTTTAATATCTGTCTTCCACACTCACAAATAGTCTTCCTCACTGTGCTTGAGGCCAGGACTTGCTTCCATTTGCATTAATCCTAGCTATGCCCCCAAAGATCACTGCAGATGGCACTTAAGCCATAAAATTAAAACAAGCTTGCTCTTTGGAAGGAAAACTGGCAGATCTGCACAGCACACTAAAAAGCAGAGACATCACCTTGTCAACAAAGGTCTGTTATCATCAAAGCTATGGTTTTTCCAGTAGCAATGTATGGTTCTAAGAGTTGGACTATAAAGAAAGATGAGCAGAGAATCAATGCTTTTGAATTCTGGTGCTTAAGAAGACTTTTGAGAATCCCTTGGACAGTAAGGAGATTAAATCAGTCAATTCTTAAAGAAATTAATTCAAGCTATTCACTGGAAGGTCAAATACAGAAGCTGAAGCTTAAGTGCTCTGAGCACATAATGAGAAGTTGGGACTCATCAGAAAAGACCCTGATGTTGGGAAAGATTGAAGGCAAAAAGAAAAGGGGACAGCAGAGGATAAGATGAATAGATAGTATTGTGAAAACAATAAACATAATCTTGGACTGACTTGGAGACAGTACAAAAGGGCCTGGCATGCTGTGGTGCATGGTATCACAAAGAGTTGAACATGACTAAGCATTGAACAACAATAATTCAGTGTTATTGAACATATTGCATTGACTTATGGACTCCTATTAACCACAGCTTTTGTATGAATGAAAAAGTTCTGGTGTGGGCTGATGCAGTATTCTTGGGTCATAGCAGGTATTCTTTTGGCATCGAGAGAAAGGAAAGAAACAAAGGCCGACACCACACCACTACCTGAGAATTTTTTACCAGGAAGATTATATCTATTTAGGGAGAAAATGCTAGGATTATCTCTAAATTTCAAGTAATGCATGGCATGCACTATGAATTTGGTAGAATGTCATGACTGGATAAACATTATTAGGGCCAACATTTCTTGGATCCTTAACCAAGAAGCTCAGAAGATATTCATATAATGAAAACTTGGCAACCCATACGTTGGATTCAATTGTATAGTTTGAAGAAGTCAACTGAGAACACTACGTACAGGAAAGCAAGGGATCTCAAACATTCATTTAACAGACATCTATTAACCACCTACAGTCTGCACTTTCATAGGCACTGAGGATAAGAGACAAAAACACAACATTTATCCTCAAAGATCCTACATCATATATTGGAGGTGGAGTGGGGATAACATACATACAGAAAATAAATTTTAAAATATATACCAAGAAATATGAGAAAAGGGCACTAGAACTGGGTAGGATAAAGCAATTAATGGTGCATTAAGTAGCATGGGATGAGCCTTTAGGATGTGTGATCCCTTCACAAGAAGTAAAATGAATATTTTGATTACATGAAATTAAAAAGCTGTTGCCTAAACAAAACTAATGCAGTCAAAATTAGAAGAAAAATAGGAAACTGGGAAAATTTGTGGCAAGTTTCTCTTATAAAGGCTTCATTTCTCAAATATATAAGGGAGTGATTCAATTTTTTAAAAATAGGACTATTCCTTAGTTGATAAATGATCAAAATATATGAGCAGGCAGTTTTCAGAAGAAGACATTGAAGCTATTAATAAACACATGAGAAAATGCTCTAAATCACTATCAATTGGAGAAATTCAATCAGAAAAAGCTCTAAATCAATATCAGAGGGGCAGCTAGGTTGCACAGTGGATGGAGTCAGAAGGATCTGAGTTCAAATCCGTCCTCAGACACATGACACTTACTAGTCACTTACCCCTAATTGCCTGGCCAAAAAAAAAATTAGATTTAAAAAAAAATCAATATTAATTAGAGAAATTAAAACAACTTGAAGATACCAGCTCACATCTGTCAGACTGGCTAACATGACAGAAAAGGAAAATAACAAATGCTAGAGGAGATGTGGGAAAATTGGGACACTAATGAACTATTGGTGGAGTTATGAACTAGTCCAAATATTCTGGAGAACAATACGCCAAAGGGCTGTAAAACTGTGCATACCCTTCAACCCAGAAATACCACTACTAGGTCTATATCCCAAAGAAATAAAAAAAGGAAAAGGACCTTGTTGTTGTTCTGTCCTGTCCAATTCTTCATGACCCAACCTGGGGTTTTCTTGGTGAAGATGCTGGAATGGTTTGCCATTGCCTTCTCAAAGTCATTTTATAAATGAGAAAACTGAGGTAAACAGGGTTAAGTGACTTGGCCAGAGTCACACAGCTAGTAAACATCTGAGGCCAGATTTGAACTCAGGAAGATAAGCTTCCTGACTCCAGGTCTGGCACTCTATCCACTGTGCCACTGGACCTATATGAACAAAATATTTATAGCAGCTCTTTTTGTGGTGGCAAAGAGTTGGAAATTGGAGGTATGCCCATCAATAAGAATGACTGAATGAGCTTCTTGTCATATAGTACTATTGTGCTATAAGAAATGACAAAGCAGGATGTTTTCAGAAAAATCTGGAAAGACTGATATGTACTGATGCAGAGTGAAGTGAGCAGAACTGGGAGAACACTGTACACAGTAACAACAATATTATAAAGACGATCAATTGTGAAAGACTTAGCTACTCTGATCAAGACAATCTTTCAAGACAAGGACCCATGATGACAAATGTTAGAGGTGATGTGAAAAAAATGGGAACCTAATTTATTGTTGGTAGAATTATGAACTGATCCAATCATTTTAGGGAGCAATCTGGAATTATGCCCAAAGAGTTATTAAACTACCTATACCTTTTTTCTAGTGGATCTCCTTTTTAATTTTTTCCTTTTAAATTAATTAATTTATTTTTAGTTTTCAACATTCACCTCCATAAGCTATTGAGTTTTAAAATTTTCCCCTTCCTTCCCCTCCTCCCTCTCCAAGACAGCATGCAATCTGATACAGTCTCTGCATATACATTCCTATTAAACATATTTTCCATTAGTCATGTTGTAAAGAAGAATTAGAATGAATAGGAGGAACTGTGAGAAAGAAGAAACAAAATAAAACAGAAGAAAAAAAGCAAATAGTATGCTTTGATCTGCATTCAGACTCCATAGTTCTTTTTCTGGATGTGAATAGCATTTTCTATCAAGAGTCTTTTGGAGTGGTCTTAGATCTTTGCATTGATGAGAAAAGCTAAGTCTATCAAAGTTAGTCATCTTACATCGTGGCTGTTACTGTGTACAATGTTCTCCTGGTTCTGCTCATTGCACTCAGCATCAGTCCACACAAGTCTTTCCCGATTTTTCTGAAGTCTGCCTGCTCATCATTTCTTATAGCACAATAGTATTCCATTACACATTCATATACCACAACTTGTTCAGCCATTCCCCAATTGATGGGCATCCCCTCAATTTCCAAATATTTTTGTACATGTGGGTCCTTTTCCCATTTTTATGATCTCTTTGGGATACAGACCTAGAAGTGGTATTGCTGGGTCAAAGGGGATGCACATTGTTATGGCCCTTTGGACATAGTTCCAAATTGCTCTCCAAAATGGTTGGATCAGTTCAGAACTCCTCCAAAAATGCATCAGTGTTCCAGTTGTCCCACCTCTTCTCCAACATTTATCATTTTCCTGTTTTGTCATGTTGGCCAATCTGATAGGTGTGATGTGGTACCTCAGAATCATTTTGATTTGCATTTCTCTAATCAACAGTTATGTAGAGCATTTTTTGTATGACTATAGATAGCTTTAATTTCTTCATCTGAAAAATTGCCTGCTCATAACCTTTGACCATTTATCAATTGGAAAATGACTTGTATTCTTATGAATTTGACCCAGTTCTCTATATATTTTAGAAATGAAGCCTTTATTAGAGACACTGGTTGTAAAAATTATTTCCTGGTTTTCTAATCTTGGTTGCATTGGCTTTGTTTGTGAAAAAAATAACTTTTCAATTCTATGCAATCAAAATTATCCATTTGCATTTTATAATGTTCTCTATCTCTTGTTTGATCATAAATTCTTCCATTCTCCACAAATCTGAAAGGTAAACTTGCTCTCCCAGTTTACTTACAGTATCAGCCTTTATATCTAAATCATACACCCATATTGACTTTATTTTGGTATACAGTTCTTATTTCAGAAACTAGGGTCTTTGGCTTTATCAAATAGTACATTACTGTAGTCATTGACTACTGTATCTTGTGTACCCAACTGATTCCACTGATCCACCACTCTATTTCTTAGCCAGTACCAAGTAGTTTTGATAATTGCTGTTTTATAATACAATTTAATTTCTGGTATGGTATGGCTAGGCCACCTTCCCTAGCGTTTTTTTTTTTCATTAATTCCCTTGACATTCTGGATGTTTTGTTATTCTGGATGAATTTTGTTCTTATTTTTTCTAGCCCTATAAAATAATTTTTTGGTAGTTTGATTGGTGTGGCACTGAACAAACTGATTAATTTAGATAGAATTATCATTTTTATTGTATTAGCTCAGCCTACCCATGAGCAATTGATGTTTTTCCAATTATTTAGATCTGACTTTATTTCTGTGAAAAGCGGTTTGTAACTGTGTTTATATAGTTTCTGGGTTTGTTTCATCAGGTAGACTCCCAAATATCTTATAATTTCTACAGTATCTTTAAATGGAATTTATCTCTTGCTGCTGGGCTTTGTTAGTAATATATAGAAATGCTGATGATTGATGTGGGCTTATTTTGTATCCTGCAACTTTGGTAAAGTTGTTAATTATTTCAAGAATATTTCTTTTTTTACTTGATTCTTTAGGATTATCTAAGTATATTATCATATCATCGGCAAAGAATGATAACATTGTTTCTTCTTTGCCTATTCTAATTCCTTCAATTTCTTTTTCTTCTCTTATCACTAAAGCTGAAATTTCTAGTACCATATTGAATAACGGTGGTGATAATGGAATCCTTATTTCACTCTTGATCTTATTGGAAATGCTTCTAGCTCATCCCTATTGTATATAATGCTTGCTGATGATTTTAGGTAGATGCTATTTATCATTTTAAGGAAAACTCCATTTATTCCTATACTCTCTAGTGTTTTTAATAGGAATGGGTGTTGTATTTTGTTAAAAGCTTTTTCTGCATCTATTGAGATAATCGTGTGGTTTCTGTTAGTTTTGTTGTTGATATGATCAATGATGCTGAGAGATTTCCTAATATCGAACTAGCCCTCCATTCCTAACTACCTATACCTTTTGACCCAGCAATACCACTACTAGGTCTATTTCCAAAGTTGATTCGGAGAAAAGGGAAAGAAGCTATATATTTTAAAATGTTTATAGCATCTCTCTTTGGGTGGCAAAAAAACTAGAAATTGCAAGGATGCCCATCAATTGAGGAATGGTTGAACAAGTTGTTGTATGTGGTTGTGATGGAATACTACTGTGCTGTAAGAAATGATGAGTTCAATACTTTTAGAAAATTATGAGATTTGCAAGAAATAATGAAGAGTGAAATGAGCAGAACCAAGAAAACATTGTATACAGTAATAGCAATATTGTTTTAAGAATTACTTTAAGAGGGGCAGCTAGGTGGCACATTGGATAGAGCACCGGCCCTGAAGTCAGGAGGACCTGAGTTCAAATCTGGCCTCAGACCAAACACTTGACACTAGCAGTGTGGCCTTGGGTAAGTCACTTAACCCCAATTGCCTAAAAGAAAAAAAAAAGAAAAAAATGACTTAAGTGAATAAGTTATTTTTACTAGCATAAATACCCAAAGTAACTATAAAGGACATATGAAGGAAGATGCTATCAGCATTCAGATAAAGAACTGATAAATAGAAGTGTGCATATAATAATTGTACAAACAGAAATATATATACCTATTTGTGTCTAATGATGTCCATCTCTAGGGCAGGAATGAGAGAGGGAGGAAAAATTTCTACATGAAAATTTTGTTGTATATTTAGAAGGAATAGCAAGTTATACATAGTAGATTTGCAGTTTCATATGCAATCACCTTTTTTAATCATATAATATTATGGAAATACTTTTCCACATAAATTAAAAATAAAATAAACTTCTAAAAATGCTATCCACCTCCAGAGAGAGAACTGATGAACTCTGACTGCATATTGAAGCACGCTTTTAAAACTTTCTTTATTTTTCTTGGGGTTTTTTGTTTTTGTTTTCTTTTGCAACGTGAGTGATATGGAAATATGTTTTGAATGATTTCACAAATTTAATCAATATGAAATTGTTTCTCAAGGAGGGGAGTAGAGTGTGAGGGAGAGACTTTGGAATTCAAAATTTTAAAAAAATGAATGTTAAAAATTTTTACATGTAATTAGGAAAAATTTAATGGAATAAAAAATATATATTTAAAAAGATATAGCTTAAACAAACAACAAAAAAAAGAATGTGTGATCCTTTAGAGTACGAATTCTTTTATTCTTTTTGTTTGTATTACCAGCACTTTGGACCTGACACATAGTAGGCACTTAATAAATGCTTATTGATTGATTGATTTAAGGAAGCTAGAGATTCTGAGTCACAGGTAGTAGAAGGAAAGCATTCCAAGCATAAACAAAGTCAGAAAACATTCTGGTAGAAAGTGACTAAAACAATCCAATCGAATTCAACAAATTTATATGCACCAAACTGTCTAGGCACTGTGGATACAAAGGCAAAAATTCTTTTCCTCAATGAATTTGCAGTACTACAGGGTTCCATCTTTTACTTGGGTCAGTATATGAGGAGGGGGAGGACTCTAGCAACTAGACGCATTAGAAAAATTTTTCTGAAGGACTTGTCACCAAAACTAAGTCTGGCAGAAAACTAAGGGGGTAGAGATGAAGATGTAGGGTGTTCCAGAATAGTAAGTGTGTGTGTGTGTGTGTGTGTGTGTGTGTGTGTGTGTGTGTGTGTGTGTGTGTAAGGGGGAGCAGCCTGCGTATTGGAATGGAGATGGATGGCATGTTGAATTTAAGGTACAGCTAATAAGGGTGTTCTTTTGAAATTTAGAGGGTGTCAAGGAAACAAAAAAATTCTACCTCCTCAATCTATGCTCCAAAATATCAGAGGGGAAAAAAAATATCTCCTCAGTTCCCAAGTTTAACTCAAAATATACGAAAGCAAAAAAAAAAAATACACAATAGAAAGGAAAGGGAAAGGTGAAAGATAGCAAAATTCTTGTACTGAGTGGAATGCTGGATTATGTGATTCTTCAAGCGTCTCTAACTCTGAGATGCTATAATTGTGCTCCTGTAAATGTAGGCCAGATGGAGTGCTCAACACCCCAGTAGTGTTCTCCCTTCTCCCACATGGTAGGCTCATA
Organism: Phascolarctos cinereus; assembly: GCF_003287225.1. Classification (NCBI taxonomy): domain Eukaryota; kingdom Metazoa; phylum Chordata; class Mammalia; order Diprotodontia; family Phascolarctidae; genus Phascolarctos; species Phascolarctos cinereus. The sequence continues at coordinate 99,365,858 of NW_027555736.1, read as the reverse complement.
TGGACTAAAGTTGTTTGGTCAGTTCCACTAGTAAGAATCAAGCTCTATCCATCCATCCATCCATCCATCCATCCATCCATCCATCCATCCATCCATCCATCCATCCACCCATCCATCCATCCATCCATCCATCCATCCATCCATCTATCTATCTATCTATCTATCTATCTATCTATCTATCTATCTATCTATATCTATCTATCTATCTATCTATCGAGCTATCTATCTATCTATCGAGCTATCTATCTATCTATCGAGCTATCTATCGAGCTATCTATCTAGTGAGCTATCTATCTATCTATCTATCTATCTATCTATCTATCTATCTATCTATCTATCTATCTAGCGAGCTATCTATCTAGCGAGCTATCGAGCTATCTATCTAGCGAGCTATCTAGCTATCTAGCTTTGTACCTACCTACCTATCCATCTATCTGTCCCTCTTAACTTAAGGCCTTTGGCTTTATCCTATGAATGAAGAAACTGAGGAATAGAGAGATTCTATGACTTGCCCAAAGTCACATAATTCTTAGCAATTGGATCCAGGGATGTCTGGACTCAGCTCAGACTGGACTCACTTCTCCATGAACTACTGTTTCTACCATCAGGTATACTGCTCTTATATTTTAATACTAGCATCTCATGGTCATATCTAGGAGAGGGCCTACTAGTCTGAAAAAATAGTGCAACAACAAAACTGCTCTGGCTCTCAGGACCATTAGCTTCATCATAAATGGAACTCCAATGGGGAGCCTTTAGGAGTGGCACAAATTGTGTCCTCTAGCAACATGATCACTTTTAATCAGGGTTTAATTAGGATGTAAATAGCATCAGCTTGTCTCCATTGAAAAAAAGGTAGCTATGCTTAAACTTCAATTACTCAGACATTTGAAAATGATTTCCAAATAAAATGTCCCAGTGATAGAGTTAAAGTGATTAGAAGGATCAGAGTATAGGCGTATACGAACTCTGTCTTGTCAACACAAATTGCAGTAAGCAGCTACCATAATGTAATAAAGTTGGCCTGTTACATGCTGAATGGCTAGAATATAAAGAGTTCCTGTCCCTCATGGCCCCTCCTTCCAAAGGTTGAATGAGTTCCCAAAGACAGAAAATGACTCAGGCACATGGACACAATGAATTTTGAAGATTTCCACTCTGTTGCTAGTGCATTGTGGTAGAAAGAGAACTGACCCTCAAGTCAAGAGAACTGAGTTTTAATCCTAGATCTGTAATTGATTAGTTGTGTGATCTTGGGCAAGTCACTTGACTTCTCTGTTCCTCATCTCTAAAATGAGGTAAATAAATAATATTTGTGCTATCTTTTTTTTTTAGCCAATTGGGGTTAGGTGACTTGCCCAGGGTCACACAGCTAGTAAGTGTCAAGTGTTTGGTCTAAGGCCAAATTTGAACTCAGGTCCTCCTGACTTTAGGGCCAGTGCTCTATCCACTGCACCATCTAGCTGCCCCACGTTTGTGGTATCTAATCCAATCTAACAAGCATTTATCAAATACCTACAATTTTCAAGGCATTGTCCTAGGTGTTGGGGATGCAAAGAAAATTAAAAGGAATCTCTGGCCCCATGGAGTTGATATGATGTGATGAGTAAACAGGTAAGTATATACCTCATAATCTGAGGTATTACAGAGTATTTACAACTATGGTTATCAGGCAAGCACTCCTTTAGGAGGTGGAAACTAGAAATCCTCAAAGGTGAAGGTGAAGGTGGAGTAGCACATTTTAGACACAGGGGGACAGAACAGAGCACAGAGGATGGAGATGGCTGGTTTGGCTTGAACATAGGGTGCCTGCAAAGAAGTGATAGGAAACAAGCCTAGGAAATAAGCTAGAATCAGTTTGTGGAGGACCCTAAATGCCAAGTCATGAGTCTGGCATTTTATGTAAGGGTAATAGAGAGTAATTGCATATCCTCAAGCAGAGGATGCTTTGATGCAATGATTCAATGAGCAAAATGGTCTAATTTGTGCTTTGGAAAGATGAATGTTGGCAACTGTGAGGAAGATGCAAAGGGAGAGATTGCAAATAGAAGTCCAGTTAGGAAGACATTGGGTTGTTGTGAGAATCAAATGAGATTTTATACACACACACACACACACACACACACACACACACACACACATACGTTATATACATATATGTTTTATACACACACATATATGTATGTATGTATGTATGTATGTATGTATGTATGTATAATAGATATCAGGATAGGGATCAGATTTGTAAATTCATTGGCATAAGGAATACCCAGATGTGAAAACCTCTTTGCCAATGCTGATCATCACACTCTCTGCAATTTAGAGTCTTAAAAAGCTGCATACATCATTTAGAAGTTAAGTGTTTTGCCCAAGGTCACACAGAAGGTATGTTTCAGAGGCAAGATTTTAACCCAGGTCTTTCTGGCTAGCTCTCTATCCACTATGGCACATTGCCTGTCATATGCATATGCTTTGCTATGTAAATGTCACTTACATATTTACACAACTGCTTGGAATTCATTATTTCACCTATCTCTCCAACTTTATCTCCCACCATTACTCCATGTAAGCCTGTATGTCCCCACAACAGTCATAGTGGAGTGGAGCATTCCAAAGGCTAAGTTCATGGGGCACAAGTTCTTACTAGTCTTATCAAGCTGAACTTTAAATATGAGCCTGGAAACAACACCTAGTGTCTATAATACAAGAACCAGCCTGGCAAGTTCATAGAAGTTCAATACTAAGCTATACAAAAGATGATGAATTTCTCAATCACTGCATCTTTCAAAGACCTCCTACCAAATCATGGAGGAGTGGTAACTTGCACTTATGGAGAGTCTACCCACATAAATGAAATAACAGGTCATTGTAATAATCAGACGATTCCTCTGTGTGTCTATGTTTACGTGCATATACATGTACATATACATACACACACACCTTAAATCTGAATAGTGACTTTAACAGAAACTCCATTTGAGTCTCTGAAAAGCCCTTCCAATTACAACAATAAAATATTTAAATAGTATTTGAAAGTTCATAAATCATAGTCACAGAATTTATCTTCCCATGGTGAATATTCTTCCTTTCAGCTGCCACCCATCTTTATATAGACCTGAACCTTAATCTTCTGATTTAAAAACAAATCTGACAACAATATAGTATTGATGTTGATTTCCAGAGTTAAACAAGGATCTTGTAAATATTACTGGATCGAAAGTTTCAAGGGTCTTATTTTCTTTGTTTGACTATGTGATCTGAAAAAGTAAATAAATAATATGCTCATTGAGGCTTTCCACACTTTCACTGCTATATAAAGTAACTTCTATCATAATTTTGTTCTTATTGTTGAGTTTTTTCTTTTTTTTGAAAATTAAAGGGATTTTATTGATTTTATGTGCTTTTGCAGAAAAGCCTTGATACATACAAGTTAGACACTGGGGAAGAAATTTGTATACAGTGTATTTCACACAGCAATTTTTGAACTTTGGGTCAGATGAAATGTTCATTTCAATAGGACTTCCATGTTATTACAGACATGAACAAAATTGGTATACTACATTTAAAAATGAAATCAGACAGAACTGGACAGAGTACTCTGTTGTATGCCAACCTTAACATCTGTTGAATTGTTTCAATCAAGTCCAACTTTCTCTAATACCATTTGGGGTTTTCTTAGCAGAGATACTGGAGAGGTTTGCCATTTCCTTCTCCAGCTCATTTTACAAATGAAGAAACTGAGGCAAATAGGGTTAAGTGACTTGCTCAGGGTCACACAGCTAGTAAGTTTCTGGGGCTGGATTTGAAATCATGAAGATGAGTCTTTCCGATTCTAACCCAGAGTTCTATCTAGTGTACCACCTAGCTGTCTGCCTACCCTAATTTACCTTCTAAATATTTCCAAAAATGGGAGATCTAAACCAATCAGAATCAGGACTAGCTCTTGTGAAATATACTGTTAGATGTTTGATTATGTGGACAGAAAAAGAAAAATCACTTCATTTTGAAAATAAGTTTTTTAAAAATACCTCTTACTTCTATCTATCTATCTGTCTGTCTATCTATCTATCTATCTATCTATCTATCTATCTATCTATCTAATACATGTTTTCCCATTGCATGATTCCCCTTTTGTTCTTATTATTACTACTCCTCTTCAAGAAAACAAAACAATACAAATAGAGAAGAGATGACATGATTTCCCAACCTTGATCAAATGGGCCTTGAATGACTAAAAAAAAAATCATACTCAAATCAGCTCAAATAGAAGTGTCAGGATTTCTACTGAATTGAGTGTGAAAACAAAGTCTTAGTAATCTGAAGAGTACTATGTTGAGTAAGCTTCAGTTGTGCTAGAAAGAATTGTAAAAAATTATGTATTCACAGAACCTCAGTTAGAAAAGATAACAGTGACGATGTACAGACTTCTCTTCAGGATTGTCATTAACCCATTCATTACTATTCAATCCAGTTATTCAATAAGTTGCAAATCCAATTACATGTAATATAGGAAAGTAGGTGTCTCAGTGAATACAGCACTAGTCCTAGAGTTAAGAAGACTCATGTTTCTGAGTTCAAATCTTGCCTTAGACACTTACTAGCTATGTGACTGTGGGCAAGTCACTTAACCCTGTTTACCTCTGTTCCTCATCTATAAAATGAGCTGGAGAGGGAAATGGCAAACCACTCTGGTATTGCTGGCAAGAAAACCCCAAATGAAGTCATGAAGAGTTAGATACAACTGAAATGATTGCATAACAACAATCTATACTATTGCTTAACTGACATCTTTCCATCCTGTCCACAAAAATTGGATGAGTCTGCTGAATATTTTGCTGAAATTGAGGTGTAATAGGTCTATAACATTCCTCTGATTTACCAGGCTAGTAACTTTGTCAGAAAAGCAAATTAGGGGGCAGCTAGGTGGTGCAGTAGATAGGGCACTGGCTGCGGAGTCAGGAGGACCTGAGTTCAAATTCAGCCTTAGACACTTGACACTTACTAGCTGTGTGACCCTGGGCAAGTCATTTAACCCCATAGCCAAAAAAAAAAAAGAAAAGAAAAGAAAGCAAATGAAATTGATATGAAATGGCCTTGAAGCCATATTGCTTTTTTTGTGGTTGGTCATCACTTCTTTCTGAAAGCTCACAAAACATTTCTCTAACTAATATACTTAAGTCTTTCCCCCCACACTATAGGTTCACTGGCCTATAATTTGGAGGTTTTATCCTTTTTTTGAAAATCAGTACTTTTTCTTATGAAACTTCTCTTTTTTTCTTATAAAGATCAAAGACAGTGGTTCAACAATCGTATTTCTCACTTTTTTTTTTCCAGTATTTTGGGATATAGCTCATCCAGGCCTGTCCCCTTGAAGTCATTGAAAATAATGACTTGTGGGGAAGCTAGGTGGTGCAGTGGATATAGCACCAGCCCTGAAGTCACGAGGGTCTGAGTTCAAATCCAGCCTTAGACTAAACATTAACACTTACTAGCTATGTGACCCTGGGCAAGTCACTTAACCCCAATTGCCTAAAAACTTAAAAAAAAAGTGAAATAAAAAATAACTAGTTACTTTCTTGCTTTTATTTGGGTGTTTAACTCCTATTACTCATCTTTGTTGTGTCATCAAGAGTCCAAATATCATTTTTTTTGGAAGGGAAAACATAAACAAGAAAAGAGTTGTCATTGTGCTTTTTTGTGATTATTGATTCTCGCTATCCCTTCTATATCAAGCATCAGATTCATCTCAAATTTAATTCTCTTTTCCCTTACATAACTAAAAATCTTCCTTTTCTTTTCTCTAGATTTCATCTTCTTTGCTTCATTCCGAGTAAGAACCATAACACTTTTTTTTTTAAAATCCCTCCTAGGTTACCTTTCCTTTGTCCCATTTTTTCTACATACTATTTGAAAATCTAAGCTGGTGGAAGAGTAAGCTGTATATCAACATTAATTGCTTTAAATAGCTTCTCGTTTTCTTTCTAATTGGAATCATTTGTTCCTTTCTTCAGAATTTCATTTTTGAAAAGTTCCAGTCTTTCCTGAGCTAACTTCACTTATTAAAGATTCAACCATAGAATACTATTTATCCTGTCTCTGCTTTCCTCAAGTCTAGGTCATCAATCTATGCTCAGATTTCTACTCTTTAGGATGAATTATCAAAGAGATCAGTCATTTCTTCCAACTTTTCTCATCATCACTGAAACAAGTTCTCCTTTTTGGTCATATTCAGGTCTGATTAGCAGTTCTTCATTGCTACTTCACCCCCATAGAGGAAAAATGAATTTATCATTAAGCCAAACCAAGAATTTGTCAGCTGCTCTGCTTTGTACATAGAAAGAATTTCCAGATAATTGGAGTTTACCATCACTACTACAGTATGCCTCTATACAAGGTGTAATCTATTTTCTGTACTCTTCAATTTTTTCTTTCTTCTCTCCAGGTACTCTACTGCAAGTTCCCATCAGAGAATATAGTTTTTCTTCCACTGATGAGGAAAGACTTAGTTCATCAGAAGGATATTCACTAGTAATGGTTAGAGCATGCCAATACAATATGAAAAACATTCCTTAACTTACTGATTTAGTGTCATAACAAATTAAAAAGAGTATACTTTGTAATGTTGACAAAATATTAAGAAAATTCATTTAGAGGAACAAAAAGGTTGGGAATTTCTGGAGAATAATTGAAAAAGAAGGAATGAATGGGTAGTAGCATTTTGACCTGGAATTAAAGACAAATTAAGTCAAAAGAAATTTGCAAAAAAAAAAATGTAAAACAATGTGACTCTTCTCTCTGTTGTTTTAGAAAATTTGATTATTTTCATTAATATATTACTTTTCTAACATATTGTTGCTATTGTTATTTTAAGATGAATTAATAAATATTTTAAAATTATCAGTTAAATTTCAAATACAGTAAATATTAATAGATATAACGCACACAAAAAAACTCCCGGGGTTATGAATAGTTTTAAGAATGTAAAGGGGTCCTGAGACCAAAAAGATGAGAATTGCTTCTCCAAATGTTATCTAGATGATTTGCAGGATATAACATGACCTCAAATTAGCTGGAATTGATGACTAGTGAGAGCAGAGAAAAAATGCCTGGCAAAGAGTAATGGAGACCACTTCTTGGTAGAGGGACGAGGGCAGCACCAGCTGAGATCCAAGCAGAGATTACTAATGGAAGATATCAGTTGCTTTGCGGCATCAGAGGCATGAGTTGTCAATCACATGACCTGGTTACATATAATATATGTGTACATACCTTCACATAGTTGCCTTGGCTATTTCTGTCAATAACCTCACATAGGATCTTTGTTAATGTCATCCCACTTAGTGTGCATGCATTTATGGGAGAGTGAGTTCATAGTTTATGGGGATGGGGTGGGATGTAATATTACTACTTTATTTACATTGTTGTTTAATTAAATTACCTTTGATATAAACCTAGTACGATAAAAATTTAAACATTTATGAAAGCTATATGAGGTATGGTTTTGAAAGAATTCTGACCCCTAGAATGCCTAAAACTTTGGAGTAGCTAGCTAACTGAAGGGGTCCAGACAGAGGAAATCTCATGGACTACACAGGGTTGCAGTGTTACTGATTTTCTCGTCCTTGTTCAGTAATCAATGACTCGGCCTGGGTCACTGATAATTGAGGCTCGCAGTGTTGTTGATTTACTCAGCTTCTTCAGTGACTGAGGCTCTGGTATTGATCAGGGTCCTGGTGACAAGAAGCCTAGTGTCTGAGTTCTGAGTGATGGGGCTGATGCTTTGCTAATTAGGGCGGCTTTGCACTATTATCTGATCCATGGTAAGTAGGTAAAGTGTGAATTTGGGTTAAAAAAGAAATTTAATTCACCTGATCTACTTTTTGTGTCTTCAGTCATCTGGCCCAGAGATGGAGGCTACTATAATTCTCTAACATCACACCTCTGTGTAAAGTTCTTTTAAATAGGGCCCAGATGCCCCTACTTTTCCCAAGTGAAATCCACCATCATTAAATGCCACTAATTCCTGTCACTTGGGTATTCAAGTATTGGAAATCATTACTTTCCCCTCGATAAACTCCTTTTAAGTTTCTTCTTAGGGAAATACAGTCCTCCAAAGGCAAAGCATACAGAGTGTCATTCTTTTCTTCCTAAGCTAAAGGCAGAACACTGACTCTGACCACCCCAAAAAGTGGGATGTCTTTTGGGTCATATTTCTGTCACAGAGAGAATTTCTGCTGAACACCCTCTCCCTTCCCCTAATATGGGATCTAATAAGAAGAGTTAGGTTTCTCTCCATCTCTTAAGGGCCTGGGATACTGCCAATTAAGAAACAGGATTCCACATGCTTGACTCCTAAAAGGACAGCAACCTGAACAGAGCCAAGAGGAGAAAAGGAAGGCTGAATTCCATCACGGTGAGAGCAAGGAAGGATGTTCTAATGTAGGGGTGGGGAACTTGCAGCCTCGAGTCCACAGGTAGCCCTCAAGATCCTCAAGTGTGGCCCTTTGACTGAATCCAAACTTCACAGAACAAATCCATTTGTCATGGTCATGCAGTCAAAGGGCCACACTTGAGGATCTTGAGGGCCACAAGGCCGCAGGTTCCCCACCCCTGTTCTAATGTAAGGGGCCTTATGGAAGGGGTTAGTTTAATTTTATTTGAATGAAACAGCAACATCACAAAACCTATTTCCTTTATTACATCCATTTGTTTACCCAGTGAATATTTCTTAGACACCTTCATATGTGTCTTACACTGTGTAAGATAAAAAGATGAATAAGCACAGTCTTTGCCCTGAAAGGCTTATAATCTAGTAGGAGAGATAGGCTATGTAAACAAATAGCTAAAATATAAAAGCTCTAACAGAAGTAGAAAAGAGGTTATGAAAGTTAAGAGAATAGATCAAGTTGGATATATTGGAAAAGATTCACAGAGGAGGTTGGGTTTCAGCTGGGCCTTTGCAGATGAATATGACTTCAAGAATTAGAGACATTGATTAAGGAAGGGGGAAGGATATTCAATATGTAGGGAATAGTGTGAAAATAGCCATACTAGCTGGAAAGTGTCAGATATGTAGGGACCAATTTTTAGTTCTTTCAATTAACTAACAAATAACGATTAATAAGCTATTTAACAAGCAAGACCTCGTGCTAGGCTTTACATAGATATAAGGATGAGTCAGACACTGTCTGTCTCCTGGATCTTCAAATATGTGATTGCAGTGAAACAAAGGACTACAACATATCAGGTGAGTTCAACACCCTCCGCACAGGCAAATCAGATCATTCCAGAAAAAAAAAAAAAAGATAAATAAAACTATTAAGCAAGTAAAAGGTAAATCACATTTTCTCTGAAGGATCTAGAGGTGGTCTCAAATTCATAGGAGCAAAGACTTAAGGCTATACTTTTGGGGCAGCTAGGTGGCACAGTGGATAGAGCACCGGCTCAGGAGGACCTGAGTTCAAATCCGACCTCAGACCAAACACTTGACACTTACTTGCTGTGTGACCCTGGGCAAGTCACTTAACCCCAGTTGCCTTAAAAAATAATGCCTTTATACTTTTGAGTGCTTCTGTCCAACCTCTCTCATTTTTTCTTTCAAATGAAGAAATTGAGGTACATAAAAATTGTTGTTACACAAGGTTACATAGGTACCATTTTATTTTGCCATTGCTGTTTGAGCATAATAATCACACAGCACCATAAAAGGCCAAAGAGTCAAAGTAAAATGACTTTGAAGTTGTCTATTATCTTTGCCATTTGGCCAAAAGTCCAAATTCTTTCTGAGCTGTTTTCATAAGCAACAGATGAATGTTGCCTAGTTGCTGATCCACACAAAATGGTTAGAAGATCTGATTCTTCAGAGATTAAATCTTTCAGTTTTCATTGTGGAAATATTTAGTCAACTAATGACTTCCTCCTCTTGATACATTAACTTTAGCAGAGGCTACACCCTTCCCCTCTCAAGAAACATGGAGAGTTTTCCAGGCATCATCAGGAAAAATGCATACCTATCTGAAACTTAGATTCCTATCTGTAATGAGGATGCAATGCTGAGGTGAGATTTTTAAGGTCACATCTTGATGCTGTCCCAACAAGAACAAAAACCCACAAAACCAAAATGCAAATCCATAGCCTGAACTCATGGAATAAAATTAAATCATGCATAGGGTCCCAAAGAGATTAGTTGGAAGTCTTAAAATGTATTCCACAATTAGTCATCTCTGGATCCTTTCAAATGAATTCCCACTCAGGGTCAACCTCATGAAAAAAAAAAAGCAGTCACTCATGGAGTATAATATGAGGTCTGTATCTCCCTCATCCCACACATCACTTTTTAGGGTGCCTGATATTCTCCTATTACAAATTAATTCCTTTTACTCTTAAAGCATTTTCAGCATTTAAGAATCTGGTTTTAAAATACCAGTATCATTGATAGCAGTAGCATGTAGCCATCACCAAATAACATATTAGGGGTGGTTAGTTCTTGTTTCTAATTCTATTATTTTACATTGCATTTTTATGGCCAGAGTTTATTGCATTCATGCAAAAAAGATTGAGATTGTTGCTGTTAGTTTTAAGAAGATGAATATTACATAGCTCTCTCAGGATTATGAACCAGAGGAATAGTTCTCATGAGTATTCCCTGAAAGGTTAGTGACACCTAGCAACGTGTAGTGCAAGTCTTATTCATTTTGATTCAACAAACATTCATCCAGCACTACTGTGTGAAAGTATACTGTGCTGAGGTACTGGGATATAAAGATAAAAAATAACAGTCCCCTTCAAGGAGTTTACAATCTAGTAGAGAAGAAATAACATGATAACTGCAATCTAAGGTAGAGTGCATTAGGGGCCAAACAGAGAGGGATGTGCAAACATTTGAAGAGAAGGATATCCCTTTCAACTGAGTGGAGCAGGAAAAGCTTCACAAAGGAGAGAAAGAAGAATGAAGAAAGGCAAAGAGGAGGAAAGAGTACATTCCAGGCAGGAAAATAGAAGCCATTAGAATGAATACATAAAGGGTAGGAGTTAGAAAGTTAGGTTCAAGAAAATTAAGAGTCGAGGTTGGCTGGTATATAGAGTGAGTGCTTGCAGGAGAGGAAAGATAAGACTGGAAAGATAAATTCATTCCAGATTACAGAGGACCTTCAAAGCCAAGTTAAGGAGTTTGTAACTTATCCTATAGGCAATTGGGAGCCCCTAAATATTTTTGATCAGAGGAGTGACAGAAGAGTTTAAGGAAGATTGTTTTCATAGTTGGGTGAAGGATAAAATGTAGATGGGAAAAAAATGGAGTTAGAGATAGGAGTTAGGAAGTTACTAAAATGGGGCAGCTAGATGGTGCAGTGGATAGAGCACCGGCCCTGGATTCAGGAAGACCTGAGTTCAAATCTGGCCTCAGACACTTGACACTTACTAGCTGTGTGACCATAGGCAAGTCACTTCACCCCATTGCCTCATCAAAAAAAAAAAAAAAAGGAAGCTACTAAAATAAAGCCGGGTAGCAGCATGAATAGAGAGAAGCTGCCCCTTTTAAGAAATGGGATTATTCCTGTTTTGCAGGTGAGAATACTGTAGTTTATAGAGGTTAAATGACTTGCCAAAGACACACACTTAGTATGTAACAGAGCCGGGTCTTGAACCCAGAATTTGGAGGTAGCATGCTCTCCCTCATACATACAGCCTAGAGGCAGCTAGATGGCACAGTGAATATGAGCTGTGGATTTGGAGTCAGGAAGACCTGAGTTCATATGTGGTCTCAGAGACTTACTAGCTATGTGACCCTGGGCAAGTCATTTAACTTCTCTCAGACTCAGTTTCTTCAACTGTAAAATGGGGATAATAGTCACACCTACCTGCCAGATTTTTGTGAAGATCAAATAAGAGGAAATTATAAAGCTCTTAGCACTTTGCAAGCAATAGTGCACATAGGCACTTAATAAGTGTTTGTTTCCTTCCTTAGTTGAGGTATTTAGATCAAATCTGGATGACCAGTTGTTGGGGAACTTATGTAGGGGCTTCTTGGTCAATAGGTTGAATTAAATGCACTGTGAGCTCCCTTCCAGCTTTGGTATTCTGTAATTTTTCTGATCTTCAATTCCTTTCTTCTTATTGCCATATGATATTAGCACCATAAAGGAACAGAGGTTATTTATTCAATCATCTCATTTTACATATAAGGAAACTGAGACACAGAGGACACACCCAAGATCAATTAGCAAATTAATATCAAAGCTATTACCCAGAATGTAGGTCTCCTTAGTCTTAGTGCTATGCTCTTGTCTCTAAACCATAGCAACAAATCCAACCAGATTTTTTAAATGAAGGAACATTAGCTAATTTCAAACAAAAGCAAACATGACCTTGCCAGTAAAATGAAGAAATATTATATTTTCCCAGAAAGACACACATTATAATTGGAATAAAACAAAACAAAACAAAACAACTCCGTATCTAGTTTTGCTCCTTGCAAAACCCAGTAGATTTTTTTTTGTCAAGAAACTCCAAATCCTAAAAATCACCCCTGAATTCAGATTGCCTATTTTCAGTTCCAAATTGTCATTTACCAGGCCAGAATTTCTATTATTCATGTTAAGCAAGAGCATCCATCCTCATAGTGGTGAAGAATCTGAGATCTGAATTCAGCAGTCTGTGTTTCCAGTAAGTGATCTGAGACCTAAAGAAATGTCAGAAGCATAATTACTAATCCAAACAACCCTTGGCATCTACATGAATAAATACATATAGAATTCAAAATCAGTCTGGCGCAGATCATTCCCTTTTTGGTGAAATTTTTAATTTTGCTAAGAGAAGCTTGACATAGATAAAGATTAAGGCTTTGGAAAGTTACATTAACAGTGTCATTTGGAGTACACTGGACAGGAAAATAAATAATTGACTTGAACTAAACTACAGCAGATTAGAGCATCTTTACTCTGAAAATAAATAGTATAAATCTTTGAATGAATCTTCATACATTGACAAATTTTCTCTCTGGCATTTCAAATAGCACATAAAGTCATGCAGCCATATTATTTATAAGCCAAAATGGACCTCCAGTCTCATCTAGTCCAAATCCATTATTTTACAAATGAGGAAATTGAATCACAGAGAAAGGAAGTAAATGGTTTAAGTTTATGCAAGAAAGTGAGTGATAGACCTAGGTCTTCTGACTCATAGTCTTGGCTTGCCTCATAACAACAATTTTTAAGGAAGTCTCAGAACACTGTCAAAACAAGAGGTATAATGGAAAGGCCAGTGAGACCAACAAATTCCTGGCCAAATCCTGTAATGTATCATTAAAGAGATAGTGAACATCTGAAAAAAGAAGCAGTGATAGGAACCAGCATGACTTCCTTAAGAACATGTCATACACTTTGACAGTGTGACAAAATGTCATGTATGTATGGTGTTGCCGTAGATACAACTTATCTATAGTTTGACATAGCTTTTAAAAAGATGTCTAATGTTTCTTCTGTGGAGAATATAAAGAGATGTATGTTAGAAAGTACTTCAATTAAATAGATTCAGAATTGATTGAATGGCCGTACTTAAAAGATGGTAATTAATAGTTTGATGTTGACTTGGAAGGAGGTCTCTGGTGCAGTGCTAGAGGAATCGGTGCTCAGGCTTGACCTGTTTAACACACACACACACACACACACACACACACACACACACACACACACACACACACACAGGTATATAATTCTTACCAGATTTGCATATGACACAAAACTAGAAGGGAGCTAATACACTGGATAAACAAGTTTGGATCCAAAAAGATTTTGATGGCCTTAGACCACACTTGACAGTTACTACCTATGTGACCCTGGGCAAGTCACTTAACCCCAATTGCCTAAATTAAAAAAAAGTTTTTGATAGCTAGAAAATTGACCTGAATATAGTAAAATGAAATTCAGTAGAGAAAAAAAATATATAAAATGTTACTGTTGGACTCAAGAATCTGACTTCAACAGTTCAATATGAGAGATGTATGATTAGATAGCACAGGAGAAATGTTGGGACTGGATATATAGATTTGAAAACCCTCTGTATAAAGATAATTACTGAACTCATGGGAGCTCATGAGACCACTAAGAAAGAGTATAGAAAAATTACAGGGAGGTTCTAGGATAAAGACCTGAGCAACAGCCAGTCTAAGAGAGAAGATGATCCATGATAAAAGGCCAAGGAGAAAACAGTCAGGTAGGGGAGAAGCAGGAGAGAGTAGCATCATAGAAACTGAAGGAGGAGAAAGTATGTTAGTCAACAGCATAAAAAAATCTGCCAAGAGGTCCAGGAGGTTAAGGACATAGAAAAATGCAACTGGAGTTAATAATGAGAGATCATGGGTACACTTAGATGGTGTACTTTGGTTGAATGATGGAGTAAGAAGCCCATCTTTAAGGGATTGAGAAGGAAGTGCATGAGGAAGAATGGGAGAGAGGTAGGTATAAAGAGAGGCAGCTAGGGGGTACAGTGGATAGAGTGCCAGCCCTGGAGTTAGGAAGACTCAACTTCCTGGGTTCAATTCTGATCTCAGACATTTACTAGCTCTGTGATGCTAGGCAAGTCACTTAACCCTATTTGCCTCAGTTTCTCATATGTAAAATAAGATGGAGAATGGAAAGTCATACCATTCCAGTATATTTGCCAAGAAAACTCCAAAAGGGGAGATGAAGAGTTGGACATGAATGAAAATGACTAAACAATAATAAGTATTGATTTTTTTCCAGGTAGTTTGGAAATGAAAAGGAAGAGAGCTATAGGATAAGGGAAAATCATGAAATCAAGACTTTTTACTATCCTACTTGCCTTTCTTTGGAATTATCCAACTTACTAATGTTTTTTAAATGATTGGTTGTTTCCATTCTTGAAGAGGACCAAAATAACATCACTATGCTCGAGTCAAGTTTCAGTGTGTCTTCCTGTGGCTGATCAGACCAATATGATCTCAGAATGTTGTACCACAGGTTGGGCACAAATAGTCCTTTAGGGTGGTTTCTCTAAATTTGTGTGTCCTGTGTTTCCTTTGAGCTGTTTCAATTCTGCTTTGCTCATACAGGACAGCAAACTCCCTGCTGTGCACATGTCATGCTGAGCAGTCCTGTGCCAGTGTCTCTGGTGTCACACAATCAATTCTGAAGTTCTTAGGAGAGACCTTGCAAGTGTCCTTGTATTGCTTCATCTGACCACCGTGGGTGCCCTATGTGAGTTCTCCATAAAACAGTCTTTTTGGCAAGTGTATGTTTTGTATTCAAACAACATGGCCAACCCATTGGAGTTGCACTCTCTGAAGCAGAGTTTGAATTCTTGGCAGTTTAGTTTGAGAAAGGACCTCAGTGTCTGGTATCTTATCCTGCCAGGTTATCTTCAGAATCGTCCTAAGAGAATTCAGATGGAAATGATTAAGTTTCCTGGCACGGCATTGGTAAACTGTTCAGGTTTCACAGGCTTACGACAATGAGGACAGCACAACTCCTCTGTAGACCTTCAGTTTGGTGGTCAGCCTAATACCTCTTCTCTCCCATACTTTCCTTAAGAGCCTCCCAAACACTGAGCTAGCTCTGTCAATGAATGTATCAACCTCATTATTAATGTGTACATCCCTGAAAAGTACACTACCAAGGTAAGTGAACTTATCTACAGCATTCAGAATTTCTCCATTTCCTGTAACTGATGGTTCCATGTATGGATGGTGTGGTAGTGGCTGATGAAGCACCTGTGTTTTCTTGGTGTTAATTGTTAGGCCAAAATTAGCACAAGCAGCCGAGAATTGATCCGTACTTTGTTGCATCTCAGCTTCAGAGGCCGCATTGAGTGTGCAAAAATCTGCAAAGAGAAAGTCATGCACAAACACTCCCTCTACTTTGGTCTTGGCTTATAGCCCTTTTAAATTAAGGACTTTACCATCAGTGTAGTAGCTGACCTTAATGCCATGTTCTTCCTCACTGAAAGCATTTGATAACATGGCAGAAAACGTCATGCTAAAAAACATGGGAGCAAGCACACAGCCTTATTTCACTCCATTGATGACTAGGAAAGAACGAGAGCATTGTCCACTATCTAGAACCTGGGAAAGCATGCCATAATGAAATTGATATACAAAGCTAATGAACTTCTCTGGGCAACCAAATTTTGACATAGTTTTCCATAAGCCCTGGTGACTGACAATACATCTTACTGAGCCAAGAATCCTACATTTCCTAAGTTTTGCTTGTACTTTACTTTTGAAGCTGCCTTATTAGAAATGGATGAACTATCCTGCTAATAAACCCTGTGAAGTTCTCATTTTTCATTTAGCAGCTTCTGAATTTCCCCATCATTTTCATCAAGCCAGTCTTGGTGTTTTTGAATACTCTGACCCAGACGAGCAAGTGCAATTCTATACACCAAATCTTTGAAAGCTGCCCACTCCATTTCTGCTCCACTGTTGCCAACTGTGTGTTAGCTCAACTTTCCCTCCAAATTAGCAACAAACCGTGCCCGTTCAAGGAAGAGGGTAAAACAGACATAGAAAAAATCCATTGATCACCATCTGAAAGAGATCCCAAGATGAAAATTCACAGAAATATCACTGCCAAGTTTCAAAGCTCACGGGTTAAGGAGAAAATACTACAAGCAATGAGAAAAAAAAAATTAAATTCAGTGGAGTGATAGGATAATACAAGATCTAGCAACTTCTACATTAAAAGACATAAGGTCTTGGAACTTTATGTTTCAAAGAGCAAAGAAGCTGCTTGTGCAATCAAGAATAACTTGCCCAGCAAAGCTGAGTATGATCCTGAATAAAAAAAAGAAAATGAACATTTAAGCCTTTCAATTCATTAAATGACTTTCAGGTATTTGTGACAAAAAGACCAGAACTCACTGGAAACTTTGACATATAAGATTAAGGAGAAACACAAGGTAAACATTAAATACCAATTATGACAGCTCAATAAGGTCAACCTGTTTACTTCTTATGTGGGAAAATGTTATCTGTACTCTTAAGAATACTATCATTACTTGGGTAGTTTGAAGAAGGCTTGGGGTTGAGTTGAGTATAATGGGATGATTCTAAAAAATAAAATTTAGTAGGGAGAAGTAAAATGGAGCAATTATATAGATGAAGGGTTAGTGGAAAAGCTGTTACAGTGGAAGTAGGTGGGGTGGAGGGCTGATAATCCTGGAATGTTATTTTCATCAGAACTGGGGTAAAGAGGGAATAACGTTCATCGGTAAGGTATAAAAGTCTTCTAAGTTTATAAAGAAATAGGGTGAGGGGACCGAGTAAGGGAGGGACTTTTAGAATGGTGTATAAATCAAGAAATAGAATGTGGGTGGAAAATATAAGGCAGGGATCCTTAGATTGTTCTCCCTTCTCCCCAGAAGCTTTTGGCTTCCCTCCAGTCCCAATTAAAATCCTACCTTACATAAAAAGTCTTTTGCAATCCCCTTCAATATTAGTACCTTCTCTTAGTTTATTATCTCCAATTTATCCTGATTGTAATTTCTTTTTTGTACGTAGTCATTTGCATGTTGTCTCCTCTGTTGGAATGTGATCTCTTTGAGAGTAAGAACTCTCTTTTGCCATTTTTTTTTTGTATCTCCAATGATTAGCACATTGCCCAACACATAGTAGGTGCTTCATAAGTGCTTGCTGACTTCAGGTGACTTGAAGTCAGGTCTTCAGACTCTAAATCCAGTGCTTTTACTGCAGAGCTCTTAAGCCATCTAGCATTATTCAATCTCAGAGAAAGCCATTGGAGTTTGCAGAGAAACCATGATAGAAGCGTCTGTAATTGTTAACATTTAAAAGCTATGAAAATATTCTGAAATGCCAGCAATGACTCTCAGGGGGCAAAACTGTCATAGAACATTCATCTTTTAAAGGATCACAAAGGTCTGTGCCCTTTATTTTGCTTCAACATCAAGGTATTTGAAGTCATAAAATATAGGATGTTGGGAAAGGCAAGTCATTTGCATTGCTTTGGGAGGACAGCTAAAAGCAGAGAAAGACTGATCTCTTGTCAAAAATAGTGCTTTCATAATTCTGGAAAGAACCATCAAGAATGAATTTGTGAAAGATAAGTGGATATCACTATTGAAGTAAAACCAAACACTTTAATGAATAGACAAAAAGTCCTAAAGCAATACATTTAAAGGTCATTTAAAACAATATGTTAGAAGCCAGTTGGGCTTTAAACACAGAATAGATGAGATCCAGTGTACAAAGGGGTTTATACATATATATATATATATATATATATATATATATATATATATATATATATATATATATATATATATATGTGTGTGTGTGTGTGTGTGTGTGTGTGTGTGTGTATATATGTATGTATATATGTATATATGTATATATATGTATGTATGTATATATGTATATATGTATATATATGTATGTATGTATATATGTATATATGTATATATATATGTATGTATGTATATATGTATATATATGTGTATATATGTGTATATATGTATATATATACATATATATATGTGTGTGTATATATATGTATACACACACACACTTTTTTTTAAAGTGGTAGCTAGAGTACTGGACCTGGAGTCAGGAAAACCTGAGTTCAAATCTCCTTTGCTGAATCCTCCTCCAGATCATGCCTTTTAATCATAGGTGTCCATCAGGGTGATCTCATCAGCTGCCACGGATTTAATTACTATCTATCTCTTTACTGATTCTCAAATCTGCCTTTCCTGCCCCAATCTGTCTGTTGACCTCCCATCTCACATCTCCAACTGCCTTTCAGACATCTCAAACTGATTGTTCAGCAGACATCTTAAACTCATTATGTCTAAAACAGAATTCATTATCCCCCCCAAAAAAAATCCCTCCTCTCCTCTTACCTTCCCTATTATTGTAGAAGTTTGAAACTGAGGAGTTATCCTGGATTCCTCACTTTCTCTCACCCACCCCATCTCCAACCTGTTACCAAGGCCTTTTAAATCCACCCTTTTGACATCTCTCAAATATGCCCCACTGTCTCCTCTGACACTGCCATCATTTTAGAGCAGTTCCTCATCACCTCTTGCCTTGATTATTGCAATAGCCTGCTGGCAGGTCAATGCCAATCTATCTTCCATTTAGCTACTAAAGGGATTTTCCTAGAATGTAGGTTTAATCATGTCACTTCCCTATTCAATAAATGCCAATAGGTCCCTATTACCTCCAGGATTAAATACAAAATACTATTTGTCATTCAAAGCCCTTCATAACCTAGCCCCCTCCTACCTTTCTAGTCTTCTTACTCTTTTTTTTTTTAAATTGATGTATTTTTTGATCCAGTGACACTGGGCTCCTGGCTCTTCCATGAACAAGACACTTCATCTCACAGTTCCAGGCATTTTCTCTGCCTGTCCCCAGTGCCTGGAATGTTCTCCCTCCTCTGCTCTTACCTATTGACCTCCCTGGTTTCCCTTGAGTCCCAACTAAAATCCCATCTTCTATAGGAAAACTTCCCCAATCCATCTTAATTCTATTACCTTCCCTCTGTTAATAATTTCCTTTTATCCTATATATAGCTTGATTTGTATATATATTTGTTTGCATGCTGCTTCTCCCATTAGATTGTAAGCTCTTGGAGGGCAGGGACTGTCTTTTGCCTCTTTTGTATCCCCAGCATTTAATATAGTGTCTAGCGTGTACTTCATAATTGTTGGCTGGTTGACTGTATGACTCTATGCCAGTTCCTTAACCTCTCTGCCTCAGGTTTCTCATCTGTAAAATGGTGATAATAATTGTACCTAGCTCCCTGGGTTGTTGTGAGGTGAAATGATATAGTATTTGTAAAGCATCTTGTAAAACTTAAAGTAGAAATACCAGCTAGTAACACCACTATCATCATCATCTTCTTCATCATTTCCAGGCAAAGATGTCCAATGTTGCAGTAAAACATAGTACTGGACAAAAACAACAAACCATGGAGTGGTATGTAAACACTGGTTGGAGGAAATGAAGTATTACCACTGACCCTTTCATTAAGGGGAAGGGGAAAGACCAATGATAATGGTAGAAAAAGTCAGTGGAAATGTTTCCCGAGGGCAGGCCAGCTCTCCTTCTTTTTTTTTTTTAAGGCAGTTGGGGTTAAGTGACTTGCCCAGGGTCACACAGCTAGTAAGTGTCAAGTGTTTGGTCTGAGGCTGGATTTGAACTCAGGTACTCCTGACTTCAGGGCCTATGCTCTATCCACTGTGCCACCTAGCTGCCCTGGCCAACTCTCTTTCTTATGTTACAAGGTAACAATGGAGGCTGTGGGTCCTCCTTTTCTATTTATGCTAGGTTAGTAACAGTATTGGAATATTTGGCAGGTTGATGAGGTGAGCAAATGTTGCAGGATTTCTAAAGTGAGGGGTGTCTGAGGGAGATCAAGTCCCCTAGCTATACAAAATTGCTAACTTTGCATTTTTACCCATACCTCATTTTTCCAAGCAAAATGATGCAAAATATTGGATTCTCAACCATGTACTTTCCAGTGGGATTATTTTTTACTTTTAGATAGAAAGGAGCTTAGTGACAATTTTATCCAATTCCCTGATAGAAAGCTGAGGAAACCAGAGGGAGGAAATAACTTGCCCAAGTCCACAGAGTGAGCTATGGCAGTGCCCAAGTCTCCTGACTTTGTGCTCTTCTCCCTAATTGAGTAAATTCCTTCTTTTTTTACAGATAAATCTTGAGATCTTTATTACATACACCTTGCTTTTCTTTTTAATTATATAATAAGATCAAACTATAGCTTCCAAAGCTGTCCTGCTTGTCTGTCCTTTCTGGTCTTCCTTCTGTTTTTTTTTCTTTCTGTTCTTTCAGATGAAAAACACATCACAAAAACACATAACTTCCCCAAAAGTATTTCACCCAAATTTAATTATGTTAGCCAAGAATTAGTTTCTTTCTTCCTGCCTTCTAGTGTGCCATAATGTTTTATATTTCATTTGTTAAATTTTAACAACAATCTAAGTATAGCTCAATGTCTGTCTTAGTGTTGACTTATTTTGAGTATTTTGTGTTCTTCAAAAAGCCTCATGCTATGCTAAGCACCATGGCCCAGGTTCTATCCATAAATGCTTTGATTTTGTCCATTTCAGCTTGCCTTGTTGACCATCCTTCTCAACTGGTATGTGCCAAGCATTGTAATTGGGTGCTAGGGATAGAAAGACAAAACGGAAGCATCTCTTGCTCTCAGGGAGTTTACATTCTATCAGGAGGTATCTTTTGAGTTGGAAGAGGACCTTAGAGATCATATGGTCAGATCTCATTGTACTCATGAACAAACAGGTTTTGAGAGGTAAAGTTGACTTGTCCATGGTGCTAAAACTGACAGAGATGGTATTGGAGCTTAGATCAATTGAGTAAATTCTTAAGAACATTATTAGTGCCCTCCCCACCTCAGGAAAATAGCAGCTTCCCCTTCATCTACATCCGCTGCCTATGAATGTGTGGAAGTGGGTTGTCTTTCCACCTGGAGAAGAATGCGAGTTCTGTTACAACAGAAAGACAAGTCTGTCTTTACTTCTGGTAGCTAAAGCAAACCAAGGGCTCTCATTTTAATCAGAAGAAGAAAAAAATCTTCCCCACAAACATTTGTCAGAAAACTCAGTCCCTCAATGACTGGGGCCCAACAATTCCTGAAGGCTTTCTTACAATCACAAATATTGGAGCAAAATACCTTAGTGAATATGTTAATTACACATTCTTCTAGGTGCTCTAGTGTCCATCCCTTTATTCAAAAAGCAAACAAGGAGAAATGTGTCACCTTACCCCACTCCACTCTCCATCCAAATCTCTTACCCCTCTTCCCATAAATATCTTCATGGATTTAGAATTTAATAGTAAGCCTTCTGCCTTTATAGAGGTTGATACAGGAAGTGTCCATTGCTACAGCATTCACATCTCTCTTACAAACCCGTAGCTGAAGATGTAGGTCTCATGCCACCCATTATCCTTTATAAAAAGACCCACACAAAAAAATTCCTCCTTCATTTTTGTTCCAGAAAAAAATAGACCCTTTCTGCTGA